>NC_139147.1:134303290-134935790 GCF_964270905.1 Leucopleurus acutus | reverse complement strand
GCACATGTCTCAGGATGCACTGGGGGAGGTGAGAGAGGGGCGGGCCAAGTCGTGGCAAGCCTGGATGAGGAGTTTGGCTTTCAGCCCTGTAACAGCAAGCCACCATTAAGGATTATAAGCCTGGCTCTACTCTGATAATGTCACTGTTACTCAGAAACTTTCAGTGGCTCCTACATAATAAATTCTACACAATAAACTCCAAAATCCTTATGGTGGCACCCAAACATCCCATCCGACCTGCTTTGGATTTACTTTTCCATCCTCATCTCTCTTGCTTCCCTTTCACGTTATCCAAATCCAAGTCAAACAGTATGCTCACCACATACTCACGTGGTCTCTCCAGCACCTAGCAAAGTATCTGACACACTGAACGAAAGAACCCCAGTTTTCCTCCCAAGTCTTGGGCAATGATGCTCCTCCAATTGGAAACCAGTGATGACTTTCCTTCATCTCCTCATATACGTTTCCACCTCCTTTATTAAGGCCTAGCTCAAATGCTTCCTTCTCCATGGAATCTGTTTTCACAAAATCCCTCCAGCTAGAAATGGAGGAAGGACCCCTTCTCTAATGACTCATGCGTCTCATCTCCCTTAGAGTATGCTATCTTTTGTAGGGAGGGATCCGTGTCTGTTTTGGCTCTGTGGTAGGAAATGCTATGCCCTCCCCCGCCAGATGCCCACTGCCAGGCCCATGCACCCATGTCCCAGCTTCTCTGAGGATGACTGCAAATGGCTCACAGATGCCTCCCCTGTGCTGAGAATAGACCTCAGCTGGCAGGATCCCCCTTGTCCCTGGAAGTGACTCCCCCAGTCCTACAGGGGCAGCCGACAGCCAACAACTGACTAATATGAGGTGCAAAGGACCAGCCCCCTTGTCTCAGTGGGGAACAACACTGTGAGGATGTGGATACTCCAGAGCCCCCATGAGTCAGGCCAAGGCTGCTGAATCCACGTCTTCGAGTGGCTTCTTCCGCTGTCTTATCTTGCTGCACACCCTCCCTTCTAGGTTTGTCCTGAAGTACATTCCCTCAATAAGTCATTTTCCTGAGAATTCCCATTTCAGGCTCACTTCTCGGAACCTGACCTAAAACATACGTGAAACCACCAACACCTAGCTAAAGGCGGGTACAGACAGTTACGTCGTGTCTGCAATGTGTCATGCACGGCAAATATTTTACAGGCATTGTCTCATTTAATCTTCTCAACAATCCTATGCATAGGAACTGTTACCCCTCTTCTGCAGAAAGGGTAACTGAGGCTTAAAGTTAAAATCAGATTCATGATTTCGACCCGTATCTGTTCTTTCCACCACACCCGGTCGCGCACTAGCATAACCTCAACCCTCAGAGGAACTCAATACGTGTTCCTGAGAAAATGAACGAGCCGTAGTTAGGCTTTCTCAACTCTATGTAGTTTAGAGTTGGTTGTTGTTTTGTCCAACTTAAAAAAAAAGAAATTAGAGCCAGTATTGTGCTAAGTTGTAAACCGAGGGAAACTTAGTAAGACCTGTTCTTTCAGATTCCTCTTGGAGTCCCTGTGTCTTGGAGATAAGGATTCTCCCTTCTTCCAGGTATAGGGAGGACACCTCTCACATGCGGGGCTTATGACCTCCTTCAGGGGAAGGTCAAAGAGTTCTTGCATTTGCCATTTCTCAGAGTCCTTCAGCTTTAAATATTTGATACACCAAGTTGCCATATTTGGGGGTAGCGTGTCCTGAACGCCCCCCAGCACCTGCTCCCTCATCAAAACCAGGTGATAAATGCTATACTAGGGAGAGAAAGATGCTGAGTCTGCTCTGAAAACACAGGAGAGGTGACAGTTACCTCTGACAAGGGTGGTAGGGATGGGAGCAGGGGATTTTAGAAGAACTTCACAAAGGGAGAGAAACTCAGGTGGGGTCTTGAGGGACAAGGAGAGAGTCATCTAGCAAGCAAGCGAAGACGGAGTGGAAGATGATCTCGGTGAGAGAGGACATCAAGAGTGACGGCGTGGGCGTGAGAAAGTGCACAGCGTGTTTGGGACAGCCGCAGGTGTGAGAGGTGGCAGGCAGCCGAAACCAGGGGTGCGACAGACAGGAAAGGCAGGAGGGGGTCAGGAGCCCACGACGGTCTGGGTAGGCACTCGAATCAAGAGGGGCCAGGCCTGCAGAAGACTGGAAGTCACCCTCAATGATTTCAACCCTGCTTCCATTGAAGGAGGCCCTGACGTATCCCCCTCATAAGGCTGTCCACGGGTGATGGAACGAGAATGAGAACAGGTCATCTCACAGATGCTCAGCCCAGCACCAGCCCACTCAACAGTACTGCTTGGCAGAGAGAGCCAGAAATAAATATCCAGCTGTAACAGCACCAAAACACGGGTATTTTTTTCAAGTAAACAGCCTCACTTCACCTCACCTGAACTCACATGAACTCTCATTTTGTCCTGCCCGCTGGAAATGGATCCAGGAATGCAGGAATTTACTGATAAGATGTCTCAGTTGGAAGGAAAGCTAAGCGGCACGCTCTTTTGTCCTTTATCATATTTTTTAAAACATGAGGGCCGTTTCTTAAGGGGAAACACAAAGGGGTAAGAAAAATGTTGAAGGTTAGCTTCTGCATAAAGCGTCAGAAATCAATATCCTAGCCCAAATTTTGGAGTCTAAATATTCCTATCTAAGCAGGCAGTTTTCAGTTCCTAATTTCTTACCTCCTTGAGCGGAAGGGGGCCCAACAGTTTAAATCGGAGATTCTCATAAAAACAATGTATATTTTTACATGGACTTGAAGAAACTAGAAAATACCGTATGTATTCAATTACATATGATAAAGAACCATTATTAATATTTCTAAATAAATGATTTTTCCTGGCACGCTAGTAATGAATTGTACTCACTAGTCACCTGATTCTAAATTCTTTATTCCCAAGTGCACGTGTGACAGTAAGTGAATTCTGCTAATTAATCCCGGTGCCTTGTCTGAGATGAGATTTAGAATACAGGAACTACAATTTGCTTTGTGAGTGAATTCAGAGCAGACCACAGGAAGACGCTTTTGTTTCCGTTGCTGCTCTCAAAATTTGTAGGAGTAAAGGCAAGGGGCTGAAGACCACCTTGGGCGGCAACAGGAGGATGTGCAAAGTCTGTGCCCAAGGCCCTTCCCAGCATTATCTCCCTGCACTGAGATCTGTCCACAGTGTACCTGAAGCCAGCACAGGCAAGAGCCCCTGGGAAGTACAGGCCCCTTTGTCCTCAGTCAGACTAGTTCACTGCCCGCAGGCAAGGCAGGAAGGTTTCACTCTCCTCCCCTTTACTGTTCAAATAAGTACTCGGGCCTGCAAACGCCCTATGGATCATTAATCAGTTATGGACACTGAACTTTTTCCCTGTCTTGAGTTGAAATGCCCAGTGGGACTCCAGTGGCAATGCCGGAAGAGGGAATTCTTTATGGGTACCCACTGCCAACAAGGTCTTGATTTCAAATCCCTAAACCTAAAGCAACTCTCAGAAGCTGCCTGTGCCACGCAGCCTGGGGGAGACTGCAGGACCCCCTTTTGCCAAGGGCCGCTCAATAATGATAAAGTTTAGACGGCTAACCAGTGGGGATAGAACACAGCCATTTCCTCCTTGGAAAAAGTGGCCCCAGGATAAACAAGAAGGTCCTACTGTATGGCACAGGGAACTATATTCAGTATCCTGTAATAAACCATAACGGAGAAGAATATGAAAAAGAATGTGTATATATACGTATAGCTGAATCTCTTTCCTGTACAGCAGAAATAAACACATTGTCAATCAACTACGCATCAATAAAATAATTTTTTTAAGTGGCCCCAAACAGGTTACTCTACAAGCACTACAAAAGGCTGATTTCTCTTTAAAAAAAAATCCAGCCCTTGTCATGATAACCCATGTTATCCTAACTAGAATCTTAGACATTGAGATTTTAAAAAGTGCTTTCGAGATGATCTCACCTAAGCATACCAGCTTACAGATGAGGAAACTGAGCTCGGTCAGTCCACATGACTTACTCAAGGCCCTCCAACGAATTAGTATTCCCCAAAACTGGAACAGAAATCTCCAGGTCCTGGTCTGGTCCTTCTGGGGTTGAAGCTGACATGCTGGCAAGAAGCAGAGCAATGGGCTTAACACGGCCCATCCTGCCGGAGCAATTTTCATGCAATAATAATTCATTAACACATGATTTTTATACTAAAAGGTGCATGTTAATTTTTTAAAAATTAAAGCAAGTCTCTTCAAGGAAATTCCACGCTTGTGGTGGTGTTTAAGGCTATGTTCCCAAGCCATAAACACTACAGATACTCTGTCGATATGGTAGCCACTAGCCACGTGTGGCTATTGAACACTTGGAATAGGGCTGGTACAAGTTGAGAAAGGCTGTAAGTGTAAAGTACACACCTGACTTCAAAGACGTAGGTCCAAAAAGGAATAAAATGTCTCAATAATTTCTTATGGTTACATGTTGAAATGATAATATTTTAGATGAATTGGTTTAAATAAAATACATTATTAAAAGTAATTTCACCTGCTTTTTTCCCTTTTTTTAATGTTGTTTAGTAAACAGGAAATTACATTTGGGGCGTACATTATCCTTCTATTGGACTGTGGCTGGTAGAGGGTGGATATTAGGGTTGCTCAATAGTCAGGTTCTCTTCCTTCCAGGCACACACTAGGATTGCAGGTCCCTGCCCCCTATGAAATGAGGTGTGATCATGTAGTTGGCTCTAGTCAATGAAATGCAAGTGGAAGACACGCGTTTTTCTGGGCAGCGCCTTTAACTGCCCATGCAAGACACTGTAACGCCTTCCAAGGAAATCGTGGACGTGAATGTGGAGACTAATCGCAGTCAAACTGTGGTGAGCTGAGGCTCCCACGGACTCGCCTTAGCTATGGAACGTGAGCTCAAAATCAACTTTTTAAAATCAGCATTGAGATTTGGGGATCGTTCATTCCTGTAGCATCAGCTAACATATTCTTAAATCTAACTTTCTAGTGTAAAGGTGTACAGAGAACTATGCCACGGCAGCGTTCTCCCAAACTTGCTTAACCACAGAGCACTTTGAAGGTGTGATTTATTGACAGGATAGTAATTAGAGTTCATGAGATAGAATGCATACTCAGATCTGTGAAGACAGCAAAAATAGACCACACAGATCAATTAATTGAGCCAATGATCAAAACCTGACTTGCATGTCTTACTAGTCTTAGAATAAAACCAAAAATTAATCATTTTTATGTTAAGAATGAACAAATCAAAATCATTTATTTTACTTTTAAAAATACATTACATTTCATCAAAACTTTTTTATAAGAATAATATTTTGTGACTTTTTAAACATTGTGAGCCTGGTCAGTATCAGAAACACGATTGCTGACTAAGGATAGCACCTAGTCTGTTTCCTAAATTTTGTCTTTACTACATTATGATCTGAAAAAATAACATTTTTCCAGAAAATGAAGAACAATATGATCCGTGTGCTCTGCTATATTTGGGGACTACTGAAACAGGCTTCTCCAAAATTCAATTATTTCATCCCGAATAGCTCACTTCCTTCTTTTTTTAGAAAACAAAGTCTGTGATTTTTCATTTTTACTTTGAAGGATTCACTTTTTGCTTTTATTAGATTGATACAATTTGCTAACTATCAACACTGCTTTTTGTTTAAAACTTTCTTCTTTCAATCTCAGATCCACAGGGAGCAAATTTATGTAGTATAAATATTTTTACATGAAATCAGTACTAAATATTATTACAAATTAATTTTTTATTGAGATATAATGTATCACAATCTCTTAAAGTGGTTTTTAGTATATTCACAAGTCATGCCACCGTCACGACTAATTTCAGAATATTTTTATCACCCCAAAAAGCAACCCCATTCCCATGAGCAGTCACTCAGTACTTCTCCTCTCCCCCCAGCTCCTGGCCACCCCTAATCTACTTTTTGTCTCTATGGATTTGCCTTTCCTGGACATTTCTTACAAATGAAATTACACAAGATGTGGTCTTCTGTCTGGCTCCTTCACTTAGCATAATGTTTTCAAGGTTCATCCATGCTGTAGCGTGAATCAGTACTTCATTCCTTTTCATGGATGAATTATATTCCATCGTATGGAGAATTATCACATTTTGTTTATCCATTCATTAGTTGATGGACATTTGGGTTGCCGCCACTTCGGACTTACGAATAATACTGTTAGGAGCGTCCCTATACAGGCTTTTATGTGAAAATGTTTTTAATTATCTTGGGTCAAATTAAAATTTGGGGACAAAAAATAATTTTTAAGACAAAATGCATAACATAGATTTGGGTGTCCTTACAGCAAAGTGCAGATTAAATGTCCTGCATCTGTGCACCAGGCCAGGTGACTTCCTGGGGAATAGAGGCATGCTGGGAGACGGCCGGCTGGCCTGTTTTGGACCCAGCTGGTACAGGCAGGAGCTTTGTCTTCAAGCCCCCATTACCACCACCACCCTCTACTAGGTATCCACACCCCACTCTGTATTCCAGGGGGCTCCTGAGCATCCTGGCTGTCATCCACTTGTGATGAGTTGGGGAGGGGGTCCCTGAACAAAATCTCAGAGCACAGATGGCATCACTCATGTCGGATGATTGATGAGCATTGTGCACTCCTCTCTGGACCTCAACAGGAGGCACGGATGGGCCCGTGCTCGGCTTTGAGAGGGCCTCCTGGCATGGGAAACACACCGCGCCGATTCTGGTGGGAGCTCATGTTCCTTCACTTGTATGCTGCACCCCTTTCAGGTGCTTCCTCCCAATCCTTCCCAGTATATTTCTTCCCACCCGCTGTGGGTTTTTTTTTTTTTTTTTTTTTGCGGTACGCGGGCCCCTCACTGTTGTGGCCTCTCGCGTTGCGGAGCACAGGCTCCGGACATGCAGGCTCAGCGGCCATGGCTCACGGGCCCAGCCTCTCCGCGGCATGTGCGATCTTCCCTGACCGGGGCACGAACCCGCATCCCCTGCATCTGCAGGCGAACTCTCAACCACTGCGCCACCAGGGAAGCCCCGCTGGGTTCTTTTAAACTATCCTGCCTTTCACCACCTCTGCAACTGTCTACCTTTCACCAACATATGTTGAATTCAAGACTCAAATATGCCACCTGTATTTTCCTGTCTTCGGGGCCTCTCTCTACCCAGAGGAGAGGGTAACCATGTCTGGCTACCTGGGTTGGGGGAAGGAGGAGGTGAAAAGCCCAAGTAAAGGAAACTCATTTTTATATACAACTTCAGAGTAGAAGGAGGAAGAAGAACTGATCATTTTCAACATTATCCCACATAGCAGTGCGCTCAGTAATGCCGTACCGTTTCTTAACGATAAATTATCCCAGGAGACTACGAATAACCATAGATTTGATATTTTTCTTAGACATTTAAGAAGAAAGACATTCACTAGTATCCCTGTGAATTTCCCCCACCTGGCACAACCTTAGCCCTTTATGGAACCCAGTTTTGGAAATGAAGCACCCCAGAGCGTGCGGCCACACAAAGGATCTATTTTGAGCCTAGATGTCCTCAACTAGTCCCAACTGAGGAGTTAGGATAGCTAGGTATGTTGCAGAAACAAAAGACCCCAAACTTGAACTGGCTTACAATAACAAAGGTTTATTTCTCGCATAGTTATATGCCCACGTGGGCCTGCTGTGGCTCTGTTCTGTGTCATCCTCACTCCAGGATCCCCACGGAAAGCAGCCACTCTCTTGGAACACTGCCAGCAAGAGGAAAGAGAGAGCAGGCTGAACCAGACCCTGGCTCTCTGCCTTGCCCAGAAGTGACACACATCACTTCCTCCTACATTTCATTGGCCAGAGCAAATCAAGTCCCACAGCCATGACCAAATTCATGGGGTGAGGATGTACAACCCTCTCATGGGGAGGGGCACTACAGTGAGGGGCCCTGAATTTCAGTGAACAATAAATAAGTCAACTATGGGACCAGAACCAGAAAGCCCCACAAAATCTGGACCCTCGTGTAGGGCCTAAGTCACCAAGCCACACCTTCCATTCCCCTCAGTGAGTTCTTTGAGATCATTTGGGTCCTTCTGTACTGGGATCACACCTCCTGGTCAAAGCCATCTCATTCTACCCCATCTCTATATCTGCCTCTAACTTCGAATCTCAGAAAGTAGGGGTTGGGGTCTCAGACTCTCCCCACTGAGCAGGCCCTTGACTCCTTCCTCCTTGGCAATGGGCACAGCATTCTGCTGACTGCCTGTTCTACTCCCTGCTCAGAGGCAATGTCAGGGGCAGGGGAGCCATCTCAGGAATGGGCTACATAGCGAGCTCCAATCCCAGGCCAAGTTGTGGAGGGCTCTAGAAGTTTGAGCCACCGATTTTCCCTGTTCGTGATTTCCTTCATACAGTCACATTGACTCATTATAGCATAAGTACCACATCTTGGATGTAAAACCATCAGTGAATTAACTAAAGTCAGCAGGAGACGTAACAAGTCGAGAGCACTCCACAAGTTCTCTCAAACGTGCACGTTTTTACTATCCTAAATCTAAAACCCTCCCTTTCTCTGATCGCTGTATCAATTAAGATTGCATTCACTGCAAATAACAGATCCCCCCTCCCCCCTCCCCCCGCACGCACTGGTGACTTAAATGACTCCCTTAAGGGAGTATGTTTTCTTTTCATTTAACATGACCTTCTAAGTTAAGCAGAGGTGGTACTGAAGTTCCATGATGCTATCAGAGACCCAGCCATTTTCTTTCTCTACGCCTTCATCTTTAATATAATGATTTTCACGTCGTGTTTGTCAATTCATGGTCCTCTGATGGTTGCAGCCCCTCCAAGCCACGCAACCGTGTCCAAGAGGGAAAAGAGCAAGAATGATGGGCCAGGGGCTTTCTTTTCTCTTCAGGAGGCTGTGCCTTTTTATACACACAATAGGGGCTCCCTCTCAAGAGCTTCTGCCTGTATCTCACTGACCTGAAGTGTGTCCTTTGCTCCACAGACCATAATAGAGGCTAGAAAAGAAAAATTTCACCTTTTACAGCCTCTGTAGTTGAGACAGGTAAGGGAGAAGGGGGTTGGAGGATGAGTTTGAGTCAGCCAGTCTGCAACGTCTGCTGCGTCCGGGCTGCACAATTTCCACAATGCCACCTACTTCTGTGCCCAAATTAGGCATTTGATTAGATTATATTTATCTCCTGAGAAACCACATGATTATACTCCTGGGAGTGGCTGGTGTCCCCAACTTCCTTGTTTGATGCCTCTGCAGTCCTTCCTTGGTAAATACCCTAATGCCAGTTGGTTTTCATCCAAGTGTGTATAACCATATTAATCTTGGGTGATCAAAATTATACAAAGAAATAGAAGCTTGCTTTCTGTTGTACATTAGAGATGTTAGTTGGTATTAATATGACCTGATTTTCACTGTCCTTATTTTTTTTAATAGATCTTTATTGGAGTATAATTGCTTCACAATACTGTGTTAGTTTCTGTTGCACAACAAAGCGAATCAGCCACATGCATATATATATCTCCATATCCCCTCCCTCTTAGGCCTCCCTCCCATCCTTCCTATCCCACCCCTCTAGGTCATCGCAAATCACTGAGCTGATCTCCCTGTGCTATGCTGATGCTTCCCAACAGCCAGCTATTTTGCATTCAGTAGTGTATATATGTCAATGCTACTCTCACTTCGCCCCAGCTTCCCCCTCCCACCCCGTGTCCTTAAGTCCATGGTCTATGTCTACATCTTTATTCCTGCCCTGCAACTAGGTTCATCAGTACCATTTTTTTTTTTTTTTTTAGATTCCATATATATGCGTTAGCATACGGTATTTGTTTTTCTCTTTCTGACTTACCTCACTCAGTATGACAGACTCTAGGTCCATCCACCTTACTACAAATAACTCAATTTCGTTTCTTTTTATGGCTGAGTAATAGTCCATTGTATATATGTGCCACATCTTCTTTATCCATTCATCTGTTGATGGATATTTAGGTTGGTTCCATGTCCTGTACTGTAAATAGTGCTGGAATGAACATTGTGGTACATGTTTCTTTTTGAATTATGGTTTTCTCAGGGTAAATGCCCAGTAGTGGGATTGCTGGGTCGTATGGTAGTTCTATTTTTAGTTTTTCAAGGAACCTCCATACTGTTCTGCATAGTGGCTGTATCAGTTTACATTCCTACCAACAGGGCAGGAGGGTTCCCTTTCACCACACCCTCTCCAGCATTTATTGTTTGTTGATTTATTGATGATGGCCATTCTGACTGGTGTGAGGTGAGACCTCATTGTGGTTTTGATTTGCATTTCTCTACTGATTAGTGATGTTGAGCATCCTTTCATGTGTTTGTTGGCTATCTGTATATTTTCTTTGGAGAAATGTCTGTTTAGGTCTTCTGCCCATTTTTGGATTGGGGTGTTTGGGTTTTTTTGATATTGAGGTACATGGGCTGCTTGTAAATTTTGGAGATTAATCCTTTGTCGGTTCCTTCATTTGCAAATATTTTGTCCCATTCTGAGGGCTCTACCGAGGAAAGTTAAAGAAGCTGCCTTTTCTCTGCACCTCTGAATGTAGCCTGGGTGAACACTGGACGCTGGTGACTCTTGTAACATCAACAGCAGTGGATTTTTAAAGATGAGGAGCCTGTGTATCTGTTGCCAACCCTGTGACAGGAAGGTGTGGTCCTCATATAACATCACGTCTTGAAGCACTTTGCTAAAACAATAGCGTTTATTTACTGGGTAAAAGAGTACTTTTTTTGTGGCCCTAATGTGAATTCATAAGTGGAGATTGTTTCTGCCTGGAATCAAAACCAAAAAAATGTATTACCCTTATTGTTATTGTGGATACATCTGTGGTCCAGTTGCGACATCTGGAACGTGTTGAATCCAGCTCTTTTTACAAACAAAAAGAAGTCTAATATTAATTTTGTTTTTTAAAAACATGGATATTTACTTACACAGGGTCTGTATGATATAAAATGTTCAGAGTGTTAGGAGAAAAACAGATTTGTCTAATTTGTGGCTTGAAACAAAAGCTCTTGTGATACTGGATTCTGGAGAAATTTTGTTTTTACTTGTCAGACTTTTGCACAAATGCCCATTAAACATTTGGATGCTCTGATAACAAAGTAGCATTCCTTTTAAACAATGAGCAGAGATGTCAAGAAAACTCAAATGATTTTAGACTTAAAACATAGCCAAGCAGACTTTTGTTCATTTTTAAAATTGCTTTCAATTAAATTGGAATTTTTTTAAGTACTTTAAGGGAAAACTTATGATTTGGTATCGTGTGCTTTAAATTGTGTTAAACTTTTCTATGAGATTAATGTTATTCTGAGTTAAAAGGAAGTCAAAATCCAAATTTTACACTATTCAATGAAGGTCAAAGTGTCTCTAATGTTACAGTTTATTTGTAGCATACCCTTAGACAAAAGAAGGAAATTAGAAAACACGTACTAACTGGCCAAATATATTTTTTCCTGATTGCCTCTTTTGAAATTAACTTATTTCTTTTCAGATTCTGAAAGTAATTCATGGCCGGTGTGGAAAATCTGAAAGATTTAGATTAGTATGATGATGACACATCCATAATACTACCTCTCAGAGATAACAACTACTGTTTGTATTGGTTTATGTCTCTTTGTTCTTTTGTCAATTTGCTATATTTTAAAAGATTTTAAATTCATCAAACCAGCAATCTGGAACTGCATTTTGCTAATCTGATGGATTATACATCACCATGTTTTTCTTTTTATCTACTTCTGGAACAGTTAAAAATATTAACTAAGAAAGAGTAGAAACCAACCAAACAATTATTCAACAAGTGTTAAGGGAGCTCATCTCCCCTTGTGGTTAATACTACGGGAACTAAAATACACAATTGATTTCTGCCTTGAGGGATTTATAGGCTATGTGCAAGATGAGACTAACATGCATGAAACCATTAAAAAACAAGATAGGAAGTAAATGTTATAATAATTATCTTAGTGATTATTAATTGAGACCATTAAATTGAGTCTCTGGCTTAATCAGGCTCTCTGATTTCAAGAAACAGAAACCCACTAAAAGGAGACTTCTTGGAAAGATGCCGAGCTCTATCATAGAATGTAAGGCGCTGGAATCAGGAAATACTGATTCTTGAGTTCTTAATTCAAATGCTAATGGGAGAGAATCTGATTGATCCAGGTTAGGTCAATGTTCATTTCCATACAATCAGTCATGGTCGGAAGAACTCAGGTGGCATCTTGAGTTGCCCAAAGGACAGTCATGGCTGACACCTAAAATATAGCCATCCCCTCTTCTTCCTTGACAATAGAACCCACTTCTGGTATCAAGCAGGAATGTGCCCAAGCCCAGAGGATGAATCATGACTAGTTCAGGTCAATTATTATAAATGCATTTCCCTTTGGCCAGATATGCACTTACCCAGACTCCCTTTGAGATGGAAGTACATACATCACACAGTTCTGGCCAATAAGGTACAAAAGGAAGTCTATTAGGAAAGATTTTCCTCCCAGATAAAAGAGAGATGTAAGAAAGAAACATCTCTCTATAGCAGAAAACTATAAGACACTGATGAAAGAAATTAAAGATGACACAAACAGATGGAGAGATATACTATGTTCTTGGATTGGAAGAATCAACACTGTGAAATTGACTCTACTACACAAAGCAATCTACAGATTCAATGCAATCCCTATCAAACTACCAATGGCATTTTTCACAGAACTAGAACAAAAAATTTCACAATTTGTATGGAAACACAAAAGACCCCGAAGAGCCAAAGTAATCTTGAGAAAGAAAAATGGAGCTGGAGGAATCAGGCTCCCTGACTTTAGACTATACTACAAAGCTACAGTAATCAAGACAGTATGGTACTGGCACAAAAACTGAAGTATAGATCAACAGAACAGGATAGAAAGCCCAGAGATAAACCCATGCACATATGGTCACCTTATTTTTGATAAAGGAGGCAAGAATATACAATGGAGAAAAAAGATCCTCTTCAATAAGTGGTGCTGGGAAAACTGGATAGCTACATGTAAAAGAATGAAATTAGAACACTTCCTAACACCATACACAAAAATAAACTCAAAATGGATTAAAGTCCTAAATGTAAGGCCAGACACTATAAAACTCTTAGAGAAGAACACAGGCAGAACACTCTATGACATACATCACAGCAAGATCCTTTTTGACCTGCCTCCTAGAGAAATGGAAATAAAAACAAAAATAAACAAATGGGACCCGATGAAACTTAAAAGCTTTTCCACAGCAAAGGAAACCATAAACAACACGAAAAGACAACCCTCAGAATGGGAGAAAATATTTGCAAATGAAGCAAGTGACAAAGGATTAATCTCCAAAATATATAAGCAGCTCATACAGCTCAATATCAAAAAAATAAACAACCCAATCCAAAAATGAACAGAAGACCTAAATTGACATTTCTCCAAAGAAGATATACAGATTGCCAGCAAACACATGAAAGGATGCTCAACATCACTAATCAGTAGAGAAATGCAAATCAAAACTACAATGAGGTATCACCTTACATCAGTCAGAATGGCCATCATCAAAAAATCTACAAACAATAAATGCTGGAGAGGGTGTGGAGAAAAGGGAACACTCTTGCACTGCTGGTGGGAATGTGAATTGGTACAGCCACTATGGAGAACAGTATGGACGTTCCTTAGAAAACTAAAAATAGAACTACCATACGACCCAGCAATCCCACTACTGGGCATATACCCTGAGAAAACCATAATTCAAAAAGAGTCATGTGCCAAAATGTTCACTGCAGCACTAGTTACAATAGCCAGGACATGGAAGGAACCTAAGTGTCCATCGAGAGATGAATGGATAAAGAAGATGTGGCACATATATACAATGGAATATTACTCAGCCATGAAAAGAAATGAAATTGAGTTACTTGTAGTGAGGTGGATGGACCTAGAGCCTGTCATACGGAGTGAAGTAAGTCAGAAAGAGAAAAACAAATACTGCATGCTAACACATATATATGGAATCTAAAAAAAAAAGAACCTAGAGGCAGGACAGGAATAAAGATGCAGATGTAGACAATGGACTTGAGGACATGGGGAGGGGGAAGGGTAAGCTGGGACAAAGTGAGAGAGCGGCACTGACATATATACACTACCAAATGTACAATAGATAGCTAGTGGGAAGCAGCCGCATAGCACAGGGAAATCAGCTCGGTGCTTTGTGACCACCTAGATGGGTGGGAGAGGGAGGGTGGGAGGGAGACGGCAAGTGGGATGGAATATGGGGATATATGTATATGTATAGCTGATTCACTTTGTTATAAAGTAGAAACTAACACACCATTGTAAAGCAATTATACTCCAATGAAGATATTTAAAAAAGAAAACTGCAAGATGAACAACGGATTTTGAATGAACAGAATAAAAATTTCAGTGAGCTTTTGCATACAAGGTGCTATTTAGAAATGACCAAAAATGGATATTTTTGCCAGTGATGTATGTAAACACATGTACAAATTAAATAATAGAAATCATATAGATTTTGTGTTTCTAAAGTGTCTCCTATATCAGGTAGTGCAGAGTATAAGTTCTCATTTCACCCTAGCTTCACTAATTTAGTAATAACATAAGCCCAGGCAAGTCATTTATGCTCTGCATCCACACTTTATTCATGCATAAAATGAGAGAAAGTACTTACTTACAGAGTATTATCAGTACTGAAATAGATAATACATGTAATAAGCTAGGTAGAGTGTCTGACCCTCAATAAATTTTTTTTTTTTTGGTTTAAAAAAAAAAAAAAGAATCCGCCTGTCAATGCAGTGGTCACAGGTTCAAGCCCTGGTCCGGGAAGATCCCACATGCTGCGGAGCAACTAAGCCCGTTAGCTACAACTACAAGCCTGTGCTCTAGAGCCCACAAGCCACAACAACTGAAGCCCACGCGCCTAGAGCCTGTGCTGTGCAACAAGAGAAGAAGCCACTGCAATGAGAAGTCCGCACACAGCAACGAAGACACCATGCAGTCAAAAATAAATAAATAAAGTAAATAAATTTATTAAAAAAATAAAAGGAAGGAATACAGAAGGCAGAATGAGAAGGGAGTTGGTGAGACAGTCTGATTAGGGCTATATAGGGCGAGGTCATATAGTAAAGAGATCTAAGAGCCAGGCTGAAAAGGTAAAATTTAATATAATAAAGCTAGCACTAGGGAATGCTGGAAGGTTTGTGAGCAGAGCAAGAGAGCAATACACTGACGGTAGCGTCTGATGGAGATTTAGGTGGCATGGATTCCAGTCACAGAGCTATTGGAATCATCCAGGCACAAAAAGAAGAGAACATGACCTGATTTTTTTTTTTTAACCAAGAGTATGTCTCATGGTCTAAAAGAAAATGGTAGGAACAGAAAGGAAGCTCTGTTAGAGAATCAATTTGAAGGAAAACTGACAGAACTTGTTGACTGACCAGATATGGAAAATGACAAAAGAATGTTTCCCTTAACTATTTCCATTCTTTTTTTAAGTATGTGCATTTTCTTCTTTTCTATGTCTTTTCTTTCTTTACTCTCTGATTTTCTTTCAGTTTGGGTTCTATTCTGCCCTTTCACTTCCGTTTCTTTGTCTAGGTTGGCTGAAATGCTAGCTACAGCTACAAAACACAAAATGTTTGCCAAAAGGGAGCTCTAAAATTAAAGACAGATTTTTTTTTCAGTCAATTCAACATAGGACACAGGAAAAATCCTTAGTAGGGAAAAGGAAACAGCTTCTCCTTTTTAGGGTGATCAGAGACTAATTTATGTTTGTGTTAATCAAGTTGCTTTCTGAGCCTTTCCTGCTAGGCTCTAAATGCTGGTCCTGTGAACGATGTATTTATTCATCTGAAGTCTCGCCTCTTTTCTCTACAGGTACTCTCACTCTAAACAGAGGGGACTAGGGGCAAGAACAGAACTTCCAAAGTTGTTGGATCTTAGTACATTGTTGCCCTGAGCAGATTTCTCTGGGGGGGTTCTTTTTTTTTTTTTTTTTTTTTTTTACGGTACACGGGCCTCTCTCTGTTGTGGCCTCTCCCGTTGCGGAGCACAGGCTCCGGACGCGCAGGCTCAGCGGCCATGGCTCACGGGCCCAGCCGCTCCGCAGCATGTGGGATTTTCCCGGACCGGGGCCCACCCGTGTGCCTTGCATCGGCAGGCGGACTCTCAACCACTGCACCACCAGGGAAGCCCTCTCTGGGGTTTTTTAGGCACTTTCTTTGAAAGTGAGGGACTAACTGATTTAAATAAGAGCTCTTATCGGGTTTTTAGGAGGATGTCCAGGAACGGGTTGATGTTCAAAGGCACTGAAAGCTTCAACAGTTGATGTTTACACCACAGATTTCCTTTCCTCTCTTGTTTGTGGCTTACATCTCTTTGATTTAGGGAAAGAAACTCTTGGAAATGAAGGTAACTCTAATGCATTACACTGGACTAGAATTTCAAGGAAGCACCAATACCACTGCAACCTTTGCCCAAGGGGCTGAGGAGGAAAAGAAAGAAGCCAGACTCCCACCAAACAGTATACAAAAGACAAGCAACCCAAAAGAAAAATGGCCAATGGCTAAGAACAGGCCAGAAGAAGAAACTGAACAGTCAACAGACAGCAAAATAGAGGCTCAATTAATTCCATGAACAATCAGAGAAATGCAAAGTAAAATGAAAATTAGATGCTGTTTCTGTGCCATTGGGCTGACAAATTCAAGTGTAATGGTATCAATATTGGCAAATGAACTGACTCACACTCACAGCTGTAAGCTGGTATATACTGGCACAGCACTTTAAAGGGCAGTTTCCTGCTACCTATTAAAATTGGAAACGGGCATATCCCATGACCCAGCAGTTACACTTTTTGGTGTTCACTGCAGAAAAATACTCATGTGGCTCCAATTAGACAGGCTCATTTTGTATATTTGTAGCAATGAAAAAGTGAAAACAACCTAAAGGTCCATTGACCAGGGAATGGCTAAGTAACTATGGTATATCCATATTATGTAAGATTATGCCACAGTTAAAAGGTATTAGGTAGATCTATATATTGACATTAGAAGTCTCTTAGTCATACTGTTAAAGGAAACAAATCAAGTTGCAAGATGTGTACAGTATGATACCATTTGTGTTAACAACATACAATAAAGTACTACATATTATAAATATACATATATAGTCTATAAGTATATACTATAGCATATAGTACCTGTCCTATATAAACTATATATAGTATATACACCATAAGTAGTGTATATTTTCTACAAGTACACTAAAAGAAGTACATATTTTCCATTAGCATAAGTACTTTCTATAAATACAAACAGAAAATATTGCATATAGGTATACAAAAGGGAAAGCCTAGAAAAAGGTGTGCAAGTATTCACACCAAACTACCAACAGTGGTTATTACCTCTGGGGAAGGATCTGGGATAGAGAGTTGGTGGCCAAAGGGAGTTTAAACCTTACCTTTAATGTTTTTCATTTCTTTAGAAAGGGAAACGTATTCTTGTATTCTCAAAAAAATGGATAAGGAAAAGAAAACATTTAAATACAGAAAAACTATGGAAATGAAGGTGAAGTTGATTAGGCCTGAGGAAAATGAGACGAGTGAGTTCTACCAGCCTTTTCTCCCTGCTCCTCCACGGTGTAAAACAGCCTCTGCTTCTCTGATTTGCAAATGTCTGCTCAGTGATGCCTCTTGACTCAGAAAAAAGCAGTTTCAAAGCGTTTGCGAGGAGTATAAGCATGAGTAGGGAGCCAGCAGTGTGAGCCAGGGCTGGAGATGAGGTTGTCAAACAGTATAGTTGTGACCCCAACACTTGGAAAAAGGACTAGAAGATTTTCTGACCAGCAAAGTTCAGAGGGAAATTTCTGTTAATCGGGTAGCCTCCTCAAGGGCCAATTGTGTTGGAGCAATTCAATGGTGTAGGTTGGTTTGAACGTAGATTTGGGGGGTTTCCCTCATTTTGATGGAACCACTGAAGTCCTGGTCCTGGCCCTACTTATTAATGTGAATATATCAGAAATGACTAAAAAACCTTTTTTAAAGTGAGAAAAGACTCCCAACCTTCCTCTTTACTTGGCTACTCTCATGGAAGTCAGGGATTTAATTTGTCCCACTACATCAGCCCTTTCATCTTCCACAAAGCTTGCTAATACAGCATGATGGTGAAGAATTCAGACTCAGAAGCCAGACTGGATCAAAACTGCCACTCTGATATTTACCAGCTGTGTGATCTTGGGCAAGTTATTTGACCTCTCTGTGCCTCTGCTTCCTTCTGTATAAAATGGCGATGATAATAATAGTACCTATTACTATTATAAAGATTGGATGAATTAACAGAAGTAAGACGGTTAGAATAATGCTTGGTACGTAGTAAGCACCATATCAGCGTCAGTGATTTTTGTCATTATTGCTGCTTTTAATAAGTCAATCACTTTCACGGTCATCTGTTTAGGCAGGTCTTTTGAAGCCACTGTGAAGATTAGGTCAGCGTGGCTCAGGCCAACCCCCAAATTCAGGCAACCTGCTTATGAGATTAAGTGTTAAATGAACAAACTATTATGCAGGTACTAGGGTTAAAGGTGAATAAATGGGGCTTAAGCAACATTGCTCAATGGACACACATCTCTGCAAATACACATAAGTGCCTTGAGATGTGTGTTGCTATGCTGGGCCATGTGAACATAGGCCCAATAGAAGCTAAGGTACCATACCTTGAGATTTAAATGGCATTGGCTCAGACTTCAGTGTGCAGTTGGTATAGCACACATCTCTTTCTATATCTCTGGGAATTCTGAAAGTATGATTTATGGTTTCCAGGTCACTTCTGGCTCCAAGCTTCTGTTCCTGATGAATTATTTCATCTGTGGATCATCCTGCTGCAGACTGTGCAGTCCCTGTCTATACTATGTTGCTCCGGAGAGGGAAAAGAGATACTTTCTTGACAGCCCTCACAAAACGCCACTGGCACAAGGCTTTTGTGTATGTAGTAGAACCTTACTAAAGGTTGGAAGCAATAGAGGGGTATTGTGTTATGGAGTTAGAGCAAAGAGCCATAAATCTTTTGGCTGTTAACCATCCACTTAAAAGTACTTTGGCTGACCTCACTCTCCACCTATTTCAGTCAAGGTTTTTTGTTGCAAGCAATAGCCACAGTACTTTTGGCTGATTTAAATAGAAAAGGAATCTTGTAAAGGACTGAAGAACCAGGTTGGAAGTCTGTGTCTCCAGGAACAACACGTGGAATCATGCTGCAGAACTGGTCCAGTGAAGGAGCTTCAGCTGCTACTGCTGGGTACTGAATGGCATCACAGCTTGCACAACTGACCTCAGTGGATATCGCTGCTCTGACTGATGCCTGGGCTGCTGCTGCTGTCACTGCTTTGTGGCATAATTAGTCCCCTATTCAAAATTTAGAGTAGGTGCATCTCATTGGTGTTGTTTAGGTCACATGCCCAGGTCTAGCTGAAAGAGAGGCTGGGAAAGCAGTCTCTCCCTGTAAAGTGAGGGATTCTCAAATCCAAGAATGCAAGTTGTTTATGGCAAATATTCCCTATGTCAGTGCTTCCTGAACTTTAATGTGTTTGTGAGCCATCTGGAGATCTTATCAAACTGCAGATTCTGATTCAGTAAGTCTAGGGTGGGGCCTGAGATTCCACAGCACCCAGATGATGCAAAGCTGCTGGTCTGAGGACCACACTTTGAGTAGTAAAGCTCTATACCAAAGATTTTCAAATTTAGTTGCATATTAGATTAACTCGAGAAACATTTTTTTTTAAGAAATACTAATGTCTGGGTCTCATCCTGAATTATTTGGTCTGGGGTAAGGCCTGGGAATGTGAACTTTTAAAAGCCTCCAGATGACTCCAATGTACTCAGATAACATCTTTCATTGCAGGCTCCAACTTTTCACTTTGCAAGCTTATTCCTTTTTTCCAAATTCCCAGATTTCCACTTTTCCAGCCTTGCTTGGTTTCCCTCTTCAGATCGAATTACTCTCATTTATTATGAAGAACGATATGACACTCCACTCCCTAGTTCCTGGGACCTAACTTTGCATATCCAAAGACTGGGTAAAAAGTTCTCCTAATCCAGTATTTTTTCTATTGCTCTGGGAAAGTGTGATCTGAAGTGATCCACAGACCAATATTGTTTTAAATGTTAATAATTATATATTTTAACATGCATTGCTAAAAGAAAAATGTAACTAACACAATAAATGTGATTTCATAAATATTTTTGCTTATGACAAGTCAGTTTTTTAAAAGTTAGGTAAATAATGAAATAGAGATTCAGAGCAGATACAACTTAAATTATGAAAATGGTTTGCAAATGAATGAAGTTTGAGAGTGTTTATACTGCTAATTGTAAGCCTTCTATCCAAAGTCACAGGCTTTAAGAGCACAAAAGAACTGGCAGAGGAGTTTAAAAATATCAGTCTTTTTTCTTCTCCCTTCCCTATCAGTCTTGGAGGATAAGGAAGCAATATAGAGATTTATTTCTGAATTTATGTGAATTATGCTACCAATATTAACACATAGAAATAGTTACAGTCAATCTTCATCTTAAATCAATTCTTTTTCTCTATGTTACGTGACGATTCCATAAGGTTTTAAGAAAATACTATCAACCTTTGAAAAAGTCATGAGCTAAACAAAAATCACCATAAGAATTGCTTATGGAATATGAAAAATAGGTTAAATTCCCTAACCAGTTAATCTTTGACAAGAAAATGGGTGAAATTTTTTAGAATTCTTGAAAGCTAATCTACAAATCCAGAGAGCCCAAAAACTCCTAAGGAGAAAAAATTTTTTAAACTGTACACCTTGTCACATTACTGTGAAATTTCAGAACACCAAAGAAAAACAGATCTTAACCAGCGATTAGATTGATAGCAGATTTCTCAGTAGCAACAGAAACCAGAAGATAACAGAATAATATGTTCAATATTCTGAGGAAAAAAGACAACTGCTAACCTAGAATTATATCCAGTAGAATTATCTTCAATGAACAAGGGCAAAATAAAAGCATTTCAGGTGAGAAAAAACCTGAGTTTACCACACATCACACTTATTAAAGGAAATTCTATAGAGCTTACTTCAGGCACAAGGAAAACAATGCAGAAGGAAGATCTGAGATATGCAAAGAAATGGTAAGCAAAATATTTTTACACATGCAGGTGGCTTTTAAAAACATGATGTCTAATTCATAGAAGGAAAACAGGATAGAACTAAAGTAGTGATTAATAATAGCTTATAAATTGGGAGGGGTGTGCCAACTTAAAACATCCTAAGGTCTTTGAATTATTCGAGAGGAGAGCAAAGATATTTACTTCCTTGAGACTTTGTTTACAAGTTATAATACAGTAGAAAAATCACCTTACAATATACATAGAGTGTATGACTCCAAATAAGAGAAAAAGACATGTGCCCAGGTGTATTCACACACACTCCAAAAGAAGTTTCTTTTGTTAAGTTTTTGACATTTTAATCTTCATCATTTGCCATTCTTATTCATGGTAAACAGTATGTTATAACTTTTCATTCTGAGTTTAACTTTAAAGGGTTCTTTTCTGATAAGAATCCCTTTCAGCTTTTTACGGAAGCATCCCTCCAGGTTGGTTTTACATTTTTTTCTGCTAGGCATTCCAGTTGCACCCTGTCTGGGGTCTTTTCTTGGGGAGGAGGCGAAGGTTAAGGGGAATAAATTTCTAGTTTTTGAAATCCCAACGTCACATAAGTGCTCCAGATTTAAACTCCAAACTCCAAACTCATGAAATGCAGTTCTAGGATTTTAAAATTTCATTGGAGTTAAATAATTTTCATTTTCACCCAGAAATGGGATAAGCTTCCTCACTTGCTTGTCCACTGGGTGTTTTACATTGTCCCTAGTCCACTCTTTTCGTGAGCTGATGTCTCTCTGGGACAATGGCTTTTTGTAGCATATTCAGTACCAGCTCCCACCCTGAGCTATTCCAGACCCTTACCTCCTGTCCCTATACTTTCAGGCCTCAAGTTACAGAAACTGACGTTTTGCCCACACCTAAGATGACCAATTCTCCTGGTTTGCCTTGGACCTGGTCTCCAAGAATTTGGGGGTTTTCAGGGCTAAAACCAGGAAGGTGCCAGGCAAACCAGTTGATTAGTCACCCTACACTCCAGCCCTGACACCCAGGGGCGGAGAAGAATCTGTTCAACAAGTCACTGCTGATTTTCAGTTTATTTTGATTTCTGGCCTCTTGGGATTTCCCTTCATTTCTTGAGTTTAACTGCACATTGAACTCAAGACATGAAGTTATTATCCAGTAACGCTAGCTGTTTGTGGTCAGTTTTCCAGTTACAGATGACCACCATTTTGCCAGCTCACAAAGTAACATTTTCTAGCTTTTCATCAGTACCAAAGTGAAGTTGGAGGATAAAAGTCACAGTCAGTTACCCTCTGTGGATACAGGGTGCTGCAGTGGTTCCCAAAGTTATGTGACTTTCTCCACCAACTGCCCCACAGCTCTCCTTGCTCTAGGCCCTGTTTCTCCGACCTTGAGAAAGTTCTAGAATTCTCTAGGCAGGCCTAGCTTCCTGTAAGGCCTAGAAGAAAAATTCTCCCCCTCACAACTTGAACTCCCGGAGCGAAGGGATGTTTGACTGTTTTGTTCACTCCTACACCTTGGGTATCCGGGAAATCGCTGACCTAGATAACTATTTCTTGAAAACATGAACGTCTTGAACACCAAGTTGGCCTGCCCTAACTGGTGTTCCTTCCAATCCAGCCCCATCTCCCTCAGACTTGACAGAAAGTAGTCCAAGTTTCTGGACTTCTGATGTCTCCCTCCTTGTTCTCCATATAGGTGTTTCTATTTTCTATTTCTGTTGGCATTTCAACTGATTCTGCGGCCGATGATAGGAATAATCGCCATCGATCGGGCTAATCCTGTGACTTCAGGACGCCATTTTGATCCCAGCACCTGGACACATTAGAAGTTTGTTTTTAATTTTAACACATATTTGAGAATGCATACTTATGCCTCCAAGGCACTTTTGGGGTGATGCCTGTCTCCGTGGGTCGGTGGGCCCCTCCGTCTGGGGCCGGTGCCTGGGGCGGAGAGTGGGGGGGAGGGGCACGATGCCGGCCCGCGCGCAACCCCTGCGTGCCCCCCGGCCGGCGCAGTCGTGCCCCGCGAGTCCCCCCGCCCCCCGCCATGGGGGACGGCGGCGCGGCCGCCCATTGGCTGACGCGTCTTTCCGACGAGCCCCCTCACCCTGCGCAGGAGCCACGTCCGGCACTCCGGCCACGCCTCAGTCCCCCTGCGCCCCTCGGTCTCGCCAGCAGCCTCGGCTTCTCCTCGCTTGTCCACCTCTGCTTCCTCTGCCCAGTCAAGCGGGGCGGTGGGTACGAGCAGGCCTAACAGCAGCCCCGGTGCCTGAAGCCAGCCTCAGCTCCTTCTCGAGCCCCTCTGTGGGAACACGGGCTGCCGCCATCATGGTGAGTGGACGAGGCCTGAGGGGGTCCTCAGGGTGGCCGGGGCACTGAAGGGGGCGGGGAAACGGGAGCCGAGAGCGGGGCCACCCGGCTTTCCTGTACTTGGGCCCGGCCTGAGGGCAAGGGGGAGGCGGTCCAGTACAGCCTACAGGGCGTTGAGGGCTGGCGGAGGGGCAGGAGGCCTGGCTGTGGGAAGGGAGTGCCCGGGGCCCCGCCCAGCACGTGCAAGCCCCGCGGCCATCCCACCACCGCAGCCAGGGTGTGGAGGGGCTTCCGGCGTCCTCCGGGGACTGGGGGGCGGGGACCCCGCTCCGCCCCACCCCCACCCCACCCCAGAAGCCTCTCTTCCCGCGCTTATTCTGAGGAGCCAGGCGGCGAGGCCTCCGCGAGATGGCGGCGTGCCTGCCGAGCACCGCGTGTCGTGGCCTCAGGCGTGCCTGCGTGCAGATGCGGAAGCCGGGCCCGAGCCACCTCGGGAGGCGGGGCCCCACGGGTCCGGCTCAGGGCTGGGGTCGGGCTTCCTGGCGGGAGTTTGGGTGCATGTCGAGACCTGGAGAGCTCGAGCCCGCGGTGCTCCTGGGGCAGCCTTGTGCCTGCGCGGTGGCAGCAGCGGGGCCGCGGGGCGGAAGCTCACCCGACGCCATCATTTCCCTACGAGGTCGGCGCTGTCCACGCTCCTGAGCGGCCGCAGGTGGGGGAAGTCTAGCAGTTTTTAACCCGGGGAACACTTTTCCCGAAGAGAAACCAGAAACCTTCAACAAAATGTCCCTAGAGTATTACATGCTCTGTTGGGTGACATTTATGTGAGTTTTGTTAAGTGCATTTAGTTGATTTCACCACCTCAGGGGTACAGCTCTGAGAACACTTTTGACCAACCATCAAGTCACAGGTGTATTATATATGTGTAGTTGTCGGTAGTGTAATAATTGTTATCTTCTGTATTTTTAGAGGCAAAGGGAGGAACTTTATATACAATTTATTAGAACATATAAATTTTAAAGTAAAAAATTGTGATTGTATGTAACTAATAATTATGTCATGTACGTATCCATATCAATAATTAATAATCTGAGTTACTGTAATTATTTCCAACTTTGTTCTCTCCTCTTTTTAGAGGAAAAGGGGGGAAATGCTAATAACTTCATTGATTTTTTTTCTGATACAAAACTAATACGTTGGGCTTCCCTGGTGGCGCAGTGGTTGAGAGTCCGCCTGCCGATGCAGGGGACACGGGTTCGTGCCCCAGTCCGGGAAGATCCCACATGCCGCGGAGCGGCTGGGCCCGTGAGCCATGGCCGCTGAGCCTGCGCGTCCGGAGCCTGTGCTCCGCAACGAGAGAGGCCACAACAGTGAGAGGCCCGCGTAGCGCAAAAAAAAAAAAAACAAAAAAAAAAGCGTTAACTCATTGGAAGGTAATCAATGTAAGAAAGTAGAGGTCCATCTTAATCCCAACATTTAACCACTATTGAAGTTTTGATGTACATATGCCCTTACAGATTGTTTTCAAGCATGTATTGCATATATACAGGTACATTTTATTTTATAAAAATTTTACCATGCTATATAATACTATCTTACAACCTGTATTCTTCACTTAGTGTAGTGGGCCTTATTCCAAAGAGAAATTTAAAATAATTTTGAATATATACTTAGTTATTTTACCAAAAATTATATATTTCTATATTACCATTACTTAATTTTACCAATTCCCTTGTAATGAATAATTTGTTTACGTTAAAACAATACCATAATGAGTATGTTTGTGCAAATGTTTTGGCATGCTTTTTCTGTTAATAACTTGAAATAAATTGCCAGGAGTGGAATCACTGGGTGAAAAGGTTATGCCCATTTTATAACGATTTTGAATTATGATACATTTTTCTTAGTAACTCTTGATAAAGCACGTACCAGTATGTATTCCCACTGGTGGTGTGTAGTGTGACCCCTTCTCCACACACTTTCCAATGAAAGGTATTGCAGTTTTTAAAGTTGCCAGTCTAATAACTGGAAAATATTTCACTGTGTTGATGTACTTTTTCTTTTGTTTATCATTAGTGAAGTTGAAGTTTGTCATTAGCTTTTTCCATTTCTTTTTTTTTTAATTCTTAATCCACCTTTCTATTTGCATATTTATCTTTTCTTGGTGATTTATAACAACTCTATATTAATACATTAGTCATATAGGAAAAAATTTATAGGTGTGATAAGGAGAGACCCTTATTTCTAATTTTAATGTAAATTACTACCATGTTTCACTTTAAGCTTGATGATAGCCTAGATTTAGATCAATAGAAAATAAGATGTTTTTATTTTACTTGGGTTTTTTAAAAATTAAGAAATGGATGCTGTATTTTATCAAATGCTTCTGCAGTGGTGAATTACAGTAACAGATTTCCTAAGAATGAACCATCCTTGAATTTACAATGTAAACTGTTCTTAATTGTATATTTTTTTGTATGCTGCTAGAATTTTGCATCTCAGTGTTGGGGGCAGGGGTGGACCATCTTAACCAGATTTTGCTATTTAGATGGTATTAGTTTTATTAAATGCATTGAGAAATATTCTTCTTTTCTCTGAAAAATTTTTTAAAACATTTGAATTTTCCTTCTCTTCCACTCTCTCTCCTACTGTTGTTTCTGTCTAGGTGCGCCGCCTCTTAGCACCCCACTTGCCCTCCACACACAAATTACCTGTTTCTTCACAGTTTGAGAAAACTCCCAGTGAAACTGACTCAGGAATTGAGTGCTCTTTCTTTTCTTAAGATTGTCTTTAAAAGTTCATTTCTCTGGGAAGTTAGTCATATCATCAAGATTTCCAAACTTAACTCCTACAGAGCATTCTAATCTGTACTCATATCCCGTTTTTTCAGGACTAATGTGTATTTTTGTATTCTTGCCTTTTTCTTGCTTAGCTTTCCCAGGATTGTTTGTTTATTGTTTGGATTCCCCCTGCCCCCCAGAGTCCATTATTTGATTTACTTAAAGGGTTTTATTCTGATTTTCATTTACTATTTCCTTAATAGAATTTCCTTTTCTCTTTAATAACTACTTCCTTCTGTGGATATGACACTGATGACTGCAAATTATTTCAGTTTGCTTGCATGAAGATATAATAGTTGAATAAAATGTCAAAGAGCTGACATCCCAGAAGCTTTAGTAATGATAAAGGTTTTTTTTCCAGCTTTTAGTTATCTTTGTCATTTGGTCATCCAGATATAAAAGGGAATTATTACTGTGAATAGCAGTGACGAGAATTGTGTATATGATGGCCTCCAAGTTCACCCCTACTTAATATTCCAGAATTACTCATTTCAGAACCCATCAACTCACTTGAAGGTGTAATTAAGAAAAATAATTATTTCTTTCATTTAATTTACATGCAGTTTATTTTCTACATGCTGTTGGTAGGTAAGATGAATTCTTCACCAAACTTTTTGCTTAAGAATTCATTTGTGAAGTATTTTTAGCAATAGTTTAGAAGTAACCAAAGGTTGTGTGTGGTTCTGGATTTGTATATATAAGTTATAACTGTATGTAAATACACGCACAGGCAAAGTTTTAAAATCCCTATTGTTCAGGCGTCTTAAAATGGAGTACTTTCCTTACTTTAGCTTTGAGCACCATCTGCTGGCTCAGGACTAGGACGGACATAACGATGCCTTCCTTAAGACATTATGACACTAGTGAAATGATTTGATCAGTTTTATACTTAATACCTCAATTAAGCAGACAGTCAATTTGTACAACCCAACCCGAAACCAAACTTTCTAAAATATCTAATGGCTTTTTTCTTTTTCGCAAATTACTGTTTAGTTGTCTCAGACATCCATTTTACTTTTGTAAATAGGATATAAGAATTAGAACTTCCGGGCTTCCCTGGTGGCGCGGTGGTTGAGAGTCTGCCTGCTGATGCAGGGGACATGGGTTTGTGTCCCGGTCCGGGAAGATCCCACGTGCCACGGAGTGGTGGGGCCCGTGAGCCATGGCCACTGAGCCTGCGCGTCGTCCGGAGGCTGTGCTCCTCAATGGGAGAGGCCACAACAGTGAGAGGCCCGTGTACCGCATAAAAAAAGGAATTAGAACTTCCCTCTTCAATTCTGGCAACACTATCACAGGTTTCTCAGCTGTGACCCTGTGCAAATTTGGGGCCAGATAATTCTTTGTTGTGGGAGGCTCTCCTTTGCGTTATAGGATGCTTACTGTATCTCTGGCCTCTGCCACCCAGATACCAGGTACACCCCTCAATTGTGACAACCAAAAATGCCCCCGGGCCACAAAATCTTCCCCGGTTGAAAATCAGTATATTATCATAACTCTTTATAATCTGGCACAGTTTTCTGGCCTAATGTTATACCTCTAATTTAAAATACATTTATCCATTGTGGTTCACAGACAGCTAATATTATAAATAGTTTGTCAGATAAAAAGGTATCCAAAGTTCATCCACAAACGAACGGGAAATTGAGAAGGAGAAAAAGTCTATAAGAATTTCAGAACCACTATTTTGTTTTATTCCTGTTTTGGGTTTTTGAATGTGAGCTAATTGAAAGAGATTGGTAAATTGTCTGTCACGAAGGGAAATCTAGTCAAATTTCTCGATAGTTCAAGGTACGTGACTTATGTAATATAGTCCCATTTAGAAAAATAATAAAATTATAAAACATTTAAAAATGGAAAAGCTTTAGAAATAGTTTTTACTTTCTCTGATTTTATTGTCTTGGAATATCATTTTACCATAGTTAAAGGAAAGAATCAGGAACTATTCAAACAAACACTGAATAGCAAGTATGAACACAAATTAATAGAGAAAAACCCAAACACTCAAATTTGGTAATTTAACAATTTTGATTTCATAGCTAATTAGTACAGCAGCTTGTAGAATCTTAAATTTATCAGTAATTTCTAACACTTAACAAAGTAGGAACTCTACCTGCTTTTCATTATTGTAACTAATTTCTATAAAAATTATTTTGCTTATCTTTTAAAAAATATGTATCGGTTGGTTTCTTTTGTCCTTGCTTTTGTTTTCCTTTATAAGCTGAAGTGTAATAGCTGTATCTCTCTCTTGCAGCCTTTTGTATTTACTACTTATAATCAATAGGCACTTCATAAATGAATTTCAAATGAGCAGATGTGCCATAAACTAGTTTCCTGAGGTTCCAACTCAAGTTAGTTGTTAATTAATAGAGTATCTACAAAATAAGTACATAAATCATAAAAGCAGGAAAGAAACCTTTCTTTAACCTATTGAAAATCAGTTACCACTTTATAGTTTACAAAACGAATTCACAGATGTTATCTCACTTCATTCTCAAGTTTTCCAAGAGATAAACAACTGCCAAGTAAGTGATTTATAACTTAGTAAGGTACACAAATGTCTGACTAAATCAATTTTTAGATCTCCTGGCTAAATCAGTTTTTGTTTCCGAAATATGTATTACCAGTAAATTCTGATTCAGAAAAATCTACATTAATCTTAGTGTGGGAAGCCTAAAGACAGAGTTCTGACCAGAATTCAGAAAAATAATAAGTTTCTTGTGTGGGTCTCTGAAAATAAAGATGATATCGTTTGTATCTATCAGCCCCTTGTGAAAATTAGAATTATCAGTAGGACTTATTTGGTATTATTCAAGAAGAAAAACATTATTTTAAAGATGCTATGAACACTCTACCATTAGGGAAAAGGATTATAAACCCTTTTTTTTAAAGCAGGAGCTATGATACGTGAGCAAATGATGTTTTCATGATCCATTTCCAAAGTAAAGCAGGCATACTAACACAAGGAGTGTTAAAATTATAAAGTCCATGTTAGTTTTGGTGAATAGGAAGATGAGGCAAAACAAATTGGTTTAAAACTTTGTTTCCTTTTTGATGCAACTTTTAAAAAAAATTGGTTATCTTTAAAACCATACTTTTGAATAAGGTACTCAGAAAAATGAGAATTTGCTTATTGACATACAACAGGATGATTTTAGTAACTTCACTTTTTACAAAGCTGAACTTTCTAATTACTTAACCGATTCACGTAGTATTTCACAAACTCAATATAAAATCAGTATTCTGCCACAGCACTGGACCGGGGTAGTGGTGAGTGACACTGGCTTTGAGAAAGTACTGTATACCCTTCTGTTAAAATTTCATGCTGATCTACTCTGATTACCCTAGACCTTGAGCCTGAACTAAGCTATATTGATGACTAATTTACAATGAAAGTAATTTATATGAAAATATTTTGTATTTTAAAAACATAAATTATATTTCATATCATCCGTCATTTTAGCCTGTATGCCTAGTGGTGATATCTGCTTTCCAAATTACAGTCTGCTGCAGATCCTGACACTCCAAACTCAACCATCTCCAGAGAGGCCAGCACCCAGTCTTCATCAGCTGCCACCAGCCAAGGCTATGTTTTACCAGAAGGCAGAATCATGCCGAACACTGTTTTCGTTGGTGGAATTGATGTTAGGGTATTGTATTCATGTTTCATTTATTTTTAGAAGTATTTTGTGAATAGTGGGATTTGGGCCCTGTTATAAGGCTCTTTTGGGGGATTGTTTTTATGTTTAACCTAATAGGGACTAAAAATATCTTTGACAAAGAACTACAGGTAGTTTGGGGATACATGGAGGAGATACTTCCACATCATCAAATCTTCTTTATAGTATAATTGAAAATTTTGAATGTTGAATTTTTAATCTTGAAGTCAAATTTTTCTTCATAGATGGATGAAACCGAAATTAAAAACTTCTTTGCTAAATATGGTTCAGTAAAAGAAGTGAAGATAATCACGGATCGAAGTGGTGTGTCCAAAGGGTAAGTGAAACATATGTTCAATATAAACTATAATAAATATCTGAACTATAGTATCTATAGAGTTTCAGAAAATAAAATTTCAAATCTGGTATTATAACATTTGTATAAATGTAATTTGTTACTTTGTAATTCCTTTCATGTAGAAGATAAAAGTTTGCTGCCAGCTCTTTTATTTAATCATTTGCCTAGTGTTTGTATTTAAATGTTTCCCATCTTCATTTGTTTCACTTAAGTGGATTAATCAGTTATATTGAAGAATTGTTTTCTTCACACATTTCACAGTATCTTAAATTTTAACTATCTTACCATAGATAGTAAGTTAAATTCAGGTTCATAGGTATGAATTTTCTGTTCATCTTTGTGCATTCTAATACAGATGACCGTAGGAAAATAAAACAGTAGTATTTATAGAGGATCTATCATGTACGTCTTAGTTATTTATCTCAGTATATTCTTCATCCTTTATCATTATTACTTCTGTCAGTTATTTCATGGAATAATGAAGTTTCAAACCGTGTACTGTTACAGTAGTGATTTTATACTCATTTATTTGCCTTTCTAGCTATGGATTTGTTTCATTTTATAATGACGTGGATGTGCAGAAGATAGTAGAAGTAAGTAATCTTCTTTTGGGAAAAAATCTCTTAATTACCTTATGGATGCAGTGTTCAGTATTGTTTTGAGTTCTGAATATTTACTTAGTCTTGTATAATGTATAGAAATAAATATACTTTCTGTTTGAAATCCAGACTTAGAATAATCTTACATAACTTGTGAGAACCTGTTTATTTTTGATTGGGCATCCAGCCTCATGATCCAGAGACAGGAAAGATAAGAGAGAGTAAAGGTTTTTGATCAAATTCCACAACACCTCTCAACATTTGATTAAAGTAGTGAAGGTAAGTAAGGTAGCTTCAGGCTGATAAATTTTGATTTGGTATGTCTTTAGCACTGATCTTCTCCGATAGTAGTAATTTTAGAGAACTTGCATGTTTACCAAAGTCTTGGAAGTAAAGATTTAGACATTGATTCTAGTTTTGTTACTGTTTTATTTTCAGTCACAGATAAATTTCCATGGTAAAAAGCTGAAACTGGGCCCTGCAATCAGGAAACAAACTTTATGTGAGTAAAGAAAGGAATTGTTCTCGTTGACATGTGTAGTTTTTCAGAGAACTAAAAATAGGCTTTGTTTTCTTTTCTTTAAAAAGGTGCTTATCATGTGCAGCCACGTCCTTTGGTTTTTAATCCTCCTCCTCCACCACAGTTTCAGAGTGTCTGGAGTAATCCACACACGGAAGCTTACATGCAGCCTCCAACCGTGATGAGTCCTATTACTCAGTATGTTCAGGTAAGAATTACCTACATTCCTGTTTTTTGTGTGTATTCTGTTAGAAATCTTATACAATGAGATGGGGGCACCTTAAAAATTAAGCCAGTCTCACTTCTTACCCTCTGTGGAATTACGTCAACAATTTCCATAATAAGTGACAATATTATTCCTGTTTGAATATTTTTGAGTGACGGGACATCTGTTACTCCTGTTAGAAATCTGTCATTCTTCGTGTTACTTTTTTTTTTTTTGGCGGTACGCGGGCCTCTCCCGTTGTGGAGCACAGGCTCCGGACGCGCAGGCTCAGCGGCCACGGCCCACGGGCCCAGCCGCTCTGCGGCATGTGGGATCTTCCTGGACCAGGGCACGAGCCCGTGTCCCCTGCATCGGCAGGCAGACTCTCAACCACTGCGCCACCAGGGAAGCCCAGTGTTACTTCTTATACTAAGCTAAAATCTGTTTCTATATAGTTTGTAAGCCTTTATCTTAGAACTGATGGCTGTAGCCACATAGAATATATCTTTTTTTTTTTCGCAGATAACTCCTAGAATATTTGAAGGCAGCTTTCCTCATCTGTTTGTTTGGTTTGTTCTTTTCTAGGGTCAGCTATTCTTTATTTGCAATGATTTCCAGATGCCTTCTCATATAGATTGTTGATTTCTGGATGTATTATGGTTCTAGAATGGATAAATTTCTGGTGACTTAACTATATTTGTAAACTCTATGAGTTTCTGGCATATAATTTGTCTCGTCTTGGTTACTTTAATATTTGAAGTGGGGTTTGGAATACTTACCTCCTATTGATAATATTTATTTTCTTCTTAGTTCAGTTTACTTTCTTCAGTTTAAAAGACATTTTATTTTTAGGGAAAGAAAGAAGCAAAATAATAGTGAAGTAGTTCTGCAGTCTCTCTCATTTGTTTACATTTTCCATCTACCTGAAGTGTAGGATATATCTTTTTATACTTTTCTTACTTAAAACACAGATAGAAGAAAAGCCCTACTTGTTCCTAACATTTACCATGAGGTATTATTACCTATTCTGGTATATTTATGTATGCTACTACCTAGATATTTTCAATCAATAAATACCTTTTGAAAGATATAATACAAAGACATTGTATTGTCTCTTTTCTAGTTTGGGGTAATAAACTGCCCTTAACTTTTAGAAGTGAAATACAGAAAGAGCCAGAAAGTCTGTAGGAGCATCCCACGTTACCCCGAAATACTGTCAAAGGAATACAAAACTGCTTAAAAGTATTTTTACAAAAAAAGAGAACACATGTATTAATACAACTCTAACATGGAAATCTATTCTAATAGAGTCTTATCATCATGTAAGAAAGAACTTCTGGATGGGAATAAATATACAGATAAGGTAAACTTAGGCTGGCAAAATCAGTCACTCACCTTATTTATCTCTTCCTTCTCCCAGCCCAAAAGATTAACATTTGACAGAGAATACTTATTTCTTCATGAAGCCAGTCACTCAAATAGAATCTTGCATTGTATATGAAAAAACTAAGATTTCTTTATTTTCATATTTTTTTTACATTGGGAATAATATTCCTTCTTTCTGATTTTTAAAAATACATCTCGTTCATTCATTCTTTCTGTAAAATTTATTTTCAGGCTTATCCTCCTTATCCAAGTTCACCAGTTCAGGTTATCACTGGATATCAGCTGCCTGTTTATAATTATCAGGTAATTTAAGAGGGATCAAAATGATTTACATTGGAATATTATTGAGACCTTTATTTATGTAAATTTCCCTAATAGTTTGTCATTTAAAGTAGTTGAGTGTGCTTAAAATTTAAGAAAAAAGTTGGAATTAGTCTAGAATTAGGGCTTCTCTATTACTTAGAAATAAGGGAATGAACTTAGAAGCTTTTGACAGGAATGAGTTTAGGAAGAAGCTTCCTCTTGTACAAGATTTGGTGTCCCCTTCTGTATTTCAACATGTATTCTTCATCTTTTCTGTCAAATAGCTGAAACATCCAGGCTGACTTTTATGAGTTTTTCTAATGGCATAGGTTGAAATAAAATGATTACTCAGTTCTTAAGAGCATTGAATTCCAATTATGTTTGATAGTGTTTATTTTAGCTGGCTGCTACAATAGTAGTTCTCTGAATTTCTGCCCATGGATATGACCATATCTATGGTAATATATTCAAAGAACTGTATGTTTGAGTTTTCCTGTAGACCAACTCCAGAAAATTGAGAAAAAGATGGAGTTTATATATGAAAGTAACAATCAGAAACAGAAAGTACTTTATTCTTCCATTTTGTTTCTTTTATTATAACAAGGTCAAGGAGCCAGCATGACAGATACCTCAACATTGTCTATCTCATATCTTTGTGAAAATGTGAAGGTATATTTAAATAATTATTTCCTTTTTTTCCTAAGATGCCACCACAGTGGCCTGTTGGGGAGCAAAGGAGTTATGTTATTTCTCCGGTAAGGTGAATTAGCGAAACATGTACTTCCTATTTTAGAGTTTTTTACTGTTTAACTATTATATATTTTAAAGTATTTTACTGTTCAGCTATTATATATTTCTTGACCTTTTGCAATATCAAGTATACCTAGAAATATTTTAAATGCTCTTTTACATTATGTGTTATGTTTTATTTCTTGTCAACCCAAGTATATACTCCCATGGGAGAAACTGTGCTGTTTGTTTCTCAGGTTGTTGTGTGTGTACTTAAGCAATAGCTGCCCTGCATACAACAAGTGCTCAGTTACTTGTTGATAGAATATGTAACCAAGAAAGGTAGTTTTAATAACTATGCTAATTCTAACTCCAGGGATTTAGAATTAGTATTGAATCTGCCTCTAGTTTTCTTGCCATAAAAAATGTGATGAAGAGAAGCAAAAATGTTTTGCTGTCAGTACTGTTATATGTTATATAAGAAAAGGAAAAAAACAAGAGAGGGTGCTACCTCTAAAACACCTGAGCCTTTGTTACCTTCTTTCATCAAGATTGGATATTCGAAGGATATAGTATGAGCTGAAATTCTCAGGCACTAGGAGATTCCCTTCTCATTCCCTTACTATATGTTGGAGTTTCTTTTTCTTAGGGAAATTGTCCTAATTCTGATTGTGTTGACATTTCAAAATAAAAAATTGCCTTATTGCATTTCAACTCTACAGTTTGAAATAGTTTCTGAAATAATGTAATTGAACTTCACAATCCACATTTAGACTTTGTGTCAGCTCACCATTTTGAAGAATAGATTTAGAAATGTATCTAATGTACATCTCTTTAATTACACTTTTATCATTTTAAATATAGACTTATACAGCCGTTAACTACCACTGTAATGAAGTTGATCCAGGAGTTGAAGTTTTGCCAAGTGAATGCTCAGTTCATGAAGCTACTGCATCCTCTGGAAATGGCCCACAAAAGGCAAACATCTAATTTTGCTTATTAATATTTATATTTTTATTGTTTTTCAGGTTTTAATAATGGCCATTTGAGAAGCAAGCATCTTTGCCCAAATTTAAATACGTTACAGAGCTTGAGTCATTGACTAATAACTTTGCAATTTACATAAAAGTTAATGAAATTTTAGGCATCCCCAAACTTTCAGTGTGTATATATAGTTGCTGATTCAGTAGTCCTTCCCTCTGTTCTGTTTTCATTGGGTTTTTTTTGTTGTTGTTTTTTAACCGTAGTTTAATAAATATTGTATTAACGTGATTTGGTGGAGTGGGTTGGTTTCCTCAAGAATCCTACTCTTCAAAAGAGGAATTAGTATGAATTATATCTACTTTGTCTTTTGCCAATTTAAACATTTATTTAGCTAAATAATAATGTACAGTTATTTACGGTATTCTCTCTGTAACATTATATATGGTAGGAGCTCTCAAGAGTGGTGGAGCCACTAGTAATTGAAATATTAAAACAGGCAGAGTTGTTCCTTTTTTATCATTAGAGCAGATCCCTATAATAACAGTGCCCTCACTCTTGAATTCTGTGTTTTCTCGTATGGGTGAGAATATGGAAGTAATTGATGTGATTGGAATGTGCATAATAACATAGGATGATTCCCATTGGAGTATGTGTACTTCGTTCATGTGTTTCTCAGTGGAAAAATGTTGAGAACTACTGAACTGTGGGGTGAAAAAATTCCCAGATTTGTTACACAACTTAAAATTTGAAAAAATATCGAAATAACTTACAGTATAATTATATTACCAAAGTTTAACCTAAATGTTTTTTGAAATGTTGAAGTTCACTGTTTTTTATCTAACAGGAAAAATTAAAGAGGCTTAAGCAAGTATCTTAGGGCTTGACTAATTGAGCTTTTTAAATCAGTACTCTATCACTAAGTTTCTGAAATAATTCTTAAATTTGGTACAAAAGTTACACACTAAGTGACATGTGGCACGTATTACAAAATTACCTGAGAATTCTTTAGAAATAAGTGTATATGTTCATTAAACTTTTTCAAAAAGTTTGTTCCCAGTGAGTAAAAGGAGGAATAGTCTTTACTGAAAACTTCTGTGTTTCAGAAATCTGTGGACCGAAGCATACAGACAGTGGTATCTTGTCTGTTTAATCCAGAGAACAGATTGAGAAGCTCCTTTGTTACTCAAGAAGAGTACTTCAAGGTATGAAAGGAATAGTGTACAGGATAAAAAGCACACTTGTCAGCCATAAAGTATCTTTTTTCTGTGGTATATATATTTTGATACTACATAGAGCATATATCAGTAATTGAACTGTTAGCTTTTGACTGTAACCCAGTAAATCTGTGAGTGAGTTTTAAGTGGCAGTGTATTCTAGCTGCTCAAATCTTGATATAGTGTAGTTTGCCCTTAGGGAAGATAATCTTTAGCAGAAGCCTATACTGTAATTGATAGGGTTCATGAGACTTGAATGAGAATATTGGCTTGACCAAATAGGAAAAGAGAAAATTTTAGAAAGAGAAAGCAAAACTTAAGAGTACGTAGATATTGGACTAAAGAGAAGAAAAGAAATTGATCACTCAGATGATGCTTGAACCAACAGTGTTTTGGGGAGGAGAAAAGAGGTAAAATGAAGTAGTAAAAAGAGCTGAGTAGAAAGAAATGGAAGTTGATTCAGAGTTGGTGAAGTGGAGAAGAATATGGGTGTTTGAATTTAAGAAAGTTCTGGTTTCTGATCCTGGTTCTGTCACCTTGGACAAATCATTTAAAATCTTATTAAGGCTCCAGTTTTTACAAGTCTGAAATGAGTCTCTGAGATCCCTTTAAGTTGTGAGTCTCTGAATATGGAAAGGAACCGGTTGCTTCAATGGGGGAAGAATACTGTGCTTTTTAAGTAAAGGGAAGGTTTTTGTTGTTTTTTGTAACAGGTTTATTGAGATAACGATTTTCATACCCCACAGTTCACCCATTTAAAGTGTGCAATTCAGTACTTTTTAGAATATTAACAGAGTTGCGCAACCATAACGACAATCAATTTTAGAATATTTTAATCACCCCCAAAATAAAGCCCCTGCCCATTAGCAGTCACTCTCCCCCAAACTCTCTAGCCTTAGGCAACCACTAACCTCCTTTCTTTAAGAATTTGCCTATTCTGGATATTTCATATAAGTAGTATAATATGTGACCTTTTGTGAGTGACTTTCACTTAGCGAAATGTTTTCAAGGTTCATCAGTGTTACAGCATGTATCAGGACTTCATTCCTTTTTATTTATGGATCTGCCACTTTGTGTTTATCCATTCATCACTTATTTGATAGACATTTGGGTTGTTTCCACTTTTGGGCTCTGATGAGTAACGCTGTGAGCATTCGTGTACAAGTTATTGTGTGGATATACGTTTTTATTTCTCTTGGGTATATATCTAAGAATGGAACTGCTGAATCACATAGTAACTGTTTAACTTTCCAAGGAGCTGCCAGAATTTTTCTAAAATGCACCATTTTGGAACCATTTGTAAGCCATTGCTTTGTATCTTAAAACAGGGAAAGGAGAATAGCTTTTTCCATCTATGAATGGAAATTGGATAAAGCTTAAAGTGTTTTTAAAAGGAATACTTAGGCGTTCCTTTAATGCAGAAGGCTAGAGCTGTAGCAGAGTTAAGTTCTTAACCCCCTTCTCATTGGGGAGTAAACCCATTCATTTAAAGTTGATCTTTGTTCTGTTGTTTCGTTCTGCATAGGACAATTTAAAAGGAAAGAACTGGGAGCTGTAGGACAGCTTACTTTTGCCCAAGGTTCTGCAGGTTAAATAGGTAGTACTAAAGGATTTGTTTGCAAAGCAGAAAATCTTTAACCAGCAAGTCTTTAAACTTGAATTTTTACCTGGTATTAAAAGTTTCTCTTTGAACCTTCCAAAATTTTCTGCTTCTCTGAGCTAAGAGTTAGAAGTTGTGTAGCATATCTAGACCTACTTTGATTAGCTAAATGTTGTTATTGTTGTTTTAATTGAATTAGAATGCACTGAGGCGGGATATACACTGTTGCCATGATAAATTCTAGCTCCTTCATAATCTTTCATATCCTGCCTGATCTCTGAAGATACTTGAGTTTGTGACCAGTTTTCTGGGCTTTAACCTAAATAGGATATTACCCTGTTAACAGATTACATAATTTCCAGAAGTCACCCTTCTTTATGTGACAATGGAATTTAATCCCTAGGAACAGGGCACAGTTAAGCTAAAAGTGTAGAGAAGAAATACTATTACTATGTTATTGCTGGTTTACTCAGCTCCATTCCTCTTTGTAAGGCCTCATTTCTTCTATCTGCACATCTGCAAGCAACATAAAGTGAAAGGAAATTTTTGCATATATTTTTATTTTTCTATTCATTTCCTAAAAAATTATATATCGGGCTTCCCTGATGGCGCAGTGGTTGAGAGTCCGCCTGCCGATGCAGGGGACACGGGTTTGTGCCCCAGTCCGGGAAGATCCCCACGTGCCGCGGAGCGGCTGGGCCCGTGAGCCACGGCTGCTGAGCCTGCGCGTCCGGAGCCTGCGCGTCTGGAGCCTGTGCTCCGCAACAGGCGAGGCCACAACAGTGAGAGGCCCACGTACCGCCAAAAAAAAAAAAAAATTATATATCTTCATTACAGGTTAAGAATATGCCTTTAAATATGCGAAAACTTCTATCTTTTAACCTGAAAGCATAGGGTTTCAGATTGAAGTGGATTACTCTTCTCGAGCCATGATTTCTGTCAGATGTATTTTAGTAAAAATAGGACTTTTAAAAATCTCATGTGCTTTTCACCAGCTGTCTTTTTGGGACATCACTGCCAAATCATGAGTTAATGTACATAAAAGGGTATTGATTCTAAGTCCTCTTTTTCTGAGTTACTGATACTTCTTTTTTAACTAAATTGTTGAATAAAACTGGTCATTGGTACATTGGTTATCGCAAAGTTCAGGAATGCTTCCCCAAAAGGATCACTTTTCTTTCATTATTTATAGCGTTTAAACCCAAAATAAATGCTTTTTTAAGTACAATATTTTTCAACTGTCTTAGGTGATAATGGTAATAGGAATTTTCAGTGAAGTAAAATGGAGTATTCTGTCTTTTCTAGGATAAACGAGTTCATCACTTCAGAAGAAGTCGGGCAGTGCTTAAGTCTGTTTGAATCTCTGCTAACTTTCTAGTCTCACAGGAAGTTGGAGGTTTTGAGTAGTAAGAAGAGACTGAAAGTTTTTCCCACTATTTTAGAGATTTAATTCTGAATTTTGATAAATCACACTTAGACTTTCTATACAAGTTATATTAGATTGCCTAGTTTTATTTTACATTAGAACTGTTTTTCATTAGACATTTACTTAGAAACTGGTTTTGTGTTGAATATATGGTTAAAAGTAAAAAAAAAATTGAGACTGAAAGGAATAACTTTAAGATTTATCTGTAAGGATTTTTTTAATTGACATTTTAAGAGTTTAAAAGCAAATGCTGATTTCCAGAAAAATTGTTTTAGAAAACCTATTTTGAAAGGTCAGAATTTTGACTAACTACAAGCACTTCACTTCTCCAACAAGTACCTATGAACAGTACAGTATCTACAATATTGTGCTTTTATGATTTGTCTAGAAATTTACCACAAAAGCAGAGTTTTTAAAACTGCATTTTTAATCAGTGGAACTCAGTATATAGTTGGCTTTATTGAAGTTTTCCTTATCTAAACCCAGTGAAACAGATTCTAAACAAATAGTCCAATCAGTGGGTCTTACATTTATTAGTTCAAAATATTTAATCTTATCTAGAATCCACACATAGAGGTATCTGATTGGGATGGTAACTAGGATAACTAAAATTCTGGGCCTAATTTTTTTTTTTAAAGAATCCAAAACAAACTAAACTTTACTAGGTACATAAGCTTCTCAGTGAGTTACCATTCTCCTTTTTTTCTTTTACTTTTTTTTTCCTTGAAATGATAAATTCAATGGCTGTGTCTTAAATTGTGCAAAATGTTGGTATTAAAGAAGGCTGAAACTTTTTTTATGTCACTTAAAAGTTAATCAGAGTATCTGAAAGGAATAGATTTTATGAAAAACATTAAAATATTAGTTATTTGTTAAAGAACAGGTCGATTTTTATTTTTGTTTTTTAGCTTATTATATTTTCTTTTTTAAAGTAAAATATGTCCAGGAGAATCGAATTAGTTTTGGCGTTTCTAAACCACAAAAGTTGTTGAGTAATACGCATAGCCCAAAAATATACTAGCGTTGTGTTAACAATCCATTTTTAGATTAGCTAGGCTCCTGGTTAGACATTGTAAATCGTGACAAACAACTAGAGATCCAGAGCCCCTTTGCTCTACCCACAGTCTTGCTTTTCCAGTCTGTAGCACCATTCTTCCAGGAGGTTTGCTTTTAGAATAGGTGATGTAAAGTAGAGAAGTAGCAATATAAGCAGTATGTGGGCTAATAAGCCTTGGAAGGGTAGCAATGGGATAATACCTTTCTAAGGGAAGCACTTGTATCAGCATCATTTGACCTGCCGTGGACATGAGTTTAAAGTGGCTTACTGGCTTTTCTTTCATTGGCCTGCCCCTTCTCTAAAACATGGAAACTCCATTTATCCTTATCCTAATGAAGCTTCCATGGGCTATATCATCAGTGCCCATTGTTTTATAATCCCTAATAATTTTCATTCTGAATCTGAAGGGAGGAGTCTTTTAACTTGAGGGTCCCCAAGAGAGCTTTCTTAGGCCTCAAAATTTGAAAGTGCCCTGAAATTTGTTCTTTTTAAAATTCTTTGTACTTTTTTTTGTGTGTGCTATAACATTCTTACACATATTATTCTGTGATTAAATCTCCAGGTTACTGTAAATGATACCTATATTCTAAAGAGCCAATTCTGATTATCCCAATATGACCTTAAGAAAAGGAAGGAAATAAATTTTTGTCTGCTGTTTTGTTGGACTGAAGTATTTAAAAGAGTGAGGTAGAAAGAAGAGACAAAATCCTGAACCTTTCAAAATGGAAAATTAATTTTAAACTTAAAAGTGTGTTCCTATTACCTATGCTCATACTGTCTTTGCATAAATGAATAAATAGAAATAAAACCTTTTTTCAAAAGCGTTTTAACCTGCTTACTTATGTTATCTTAAGAAAATGGTGGGGATTTGGGTGGGTAGTATGTGACAAGATTTAGATCCTTGAAATTCAGGAGTGTAAATATTGTTCAGTTTCTTAATCTAGCCGAGTTCGTTTATAAAAGCACATTTTGGTACATTGTATTTTTGCTGCTCTCTCATGAAATTAAGAGATTTTCATGAGAAAATAATTTCTCTTAGTTGAGTTGGAGATAGTTAACAGTGGGTTCCAGTGCAGTGCATCAGCAGAGCAGTGCCTAGTAGGAATGCTGGAGAGTCAGGTGTATGACTGCAGTCCCATGGCCAAGGTCCCTCTCTGTAAACAACTTGGACTTTATAAACACTTCGTTGCACACTTTTGGTCTAATCTCTGTGACACTATTATTTTGGGGAATTGCAGTTGTTGATAATAGAGCCTAGATTTTTCATATTGCATGTACTTCATGAAAAAGAGTGCCTTCTGAATCACCAAAGATTAAATTTTGATGTTTAAAATATAATTTGCTGACGATTAGTAGTACTTAAATGTGTGTATACTCATACGTATATACTAAGCATTATCCAGATTATTTGATTAGTTCTGATCAAGCTAAATTACAGTTTTTAACATTTTGAGACCCTAAAACTAGACTATATATTTTAAAACAGTGGCTTTAAATCTACTTTATAATTTAAGCATATTTGCAGTTGAGGATTACCACAAAATTCTCAACACAAAGCCAAGTCTTTGGGATTGAAAAAAATTTCATAGAACACCTTTTTGTAAAAAGTTGCAAGTTACGGCAAAATCAAGCAACTCCAGAAAGTTTGGTCACCTCTGGAAGTTTATTCTGCATGCTTTCTTTTCTTTTCCTAGTAAGAGCATGTTATCTTTGTAATTGTTCAAAATAACTATTCATTATTGATTAGCACCCTTAAATTGCAAGGAAGTCATTGAGTTTCAAAAATAAATACTCCATTGCAGTTCCCTGTAGTTTATAAAGCCCTGTACCTACTTCTCTAAAATTCTCTTTCTTGTCTTTAAAGGTAAATTCATAAAAATGGGCTGCCACATTGCTTAATCGGTTTGCCTGCTTTCATTGCCATTGGTTGAGGGTAATTAGCAACAGCGATAAGGCAGCATGCCACTCTGCTTTCACAAAGAAGTATTAGGGTGGGGGACCATAAGGCAGAGAAAAGCTTCCCATTGACCAAATCTTACAAATAGGCCCAGCTGTTGAGTGTGATCATTTGGAATCACTGAAACACTTCTAGATGAAGATTGCTCCTGTACATATTTCATAACTATGTAATCTAGCCCTTCCCAACATTATGTGTAATATGTTTTCTCTGTGTGTAACTGAATCTTTTTGAGTCTTCCTCACTACCCGTCATCGAAGACTCTGTAGACAGTACATTTGGTAGTAGAACACAAACATAAGTTCAAACTATAAACATGCGTTTTTGAATGCTCATGCAGAATATTCAGTCTGTATAGCGAAGAAATGATAGGCAATTCTGCATTGTGTTTAGAGTTAAGAACGTGTCCAGTATGGCTGTAGCTGTGGGCCAATCCTAAGAAAATGCAAAAAATTGTCTCTCAATACAGAAACTGAAACTGCCACTGTACAATTAAGCTCTGTGGTAGCTATATTTTATGTTTTTAACTGGTCTGAAAGCTTTCCAGTTGAGTCTCTAGTTCATTTTCCCAAGGCACACGGGGCTTTGTATCATACATGCACGTCTATTAAGGCTGCGTGCCAGGAATTGCCTTTTCTCATATGAAATTCCCAGATACCAGTTCACTATACCTTTAACAATAGAACAAATGCTTGTATTACTGGGATATTGAAGTCATGAAAGCTCTATAAATTTGAAGCAATAGTAACATTTCAAGCCGTTCAGAAAGTTGAAGGTTTTAATCCTTAATCAGTTCTTTACAAAAAGCAAATCTAGCAAAAGTACATTAAGGCTCTAGTCACATCTGTTATCTTTCTCCAAAAGAAAATGAATAGAGACATGCTGTATTCTGGCTCAGTGTTGGGTGAAACTATTTACTATAATAGAAGAAAGGCAGGGCTGGCACTCAACTGATCTGTGCTGGTAAAGCCAGATCAGCTGTTTCCAGTGGGCTGGTCCCCTCTGCCCATGCACACGTGTTAAACATTTTTAATATTAGCAACTTAGCCCCATCCTCCAGAATAAATCTGGCTGGACCAGTGAGAATGGGGAGGGGTAATTTAAATTACAGAGGCCATTTTCTCTTTGTTTTTGCCTAAGCTAGACCCCCTTCACAGTCAAGTCTGAACAACATTAAAATAGTATACCTGGTAAATGAGAAAAGTTTAACTGCACTTTCTTTCTTTCTGAAACAGGGCATGGTTGCTGCTCATTATTCTGATTGGTGGTGTGTCTGTCTTTGACAAAGTAAAAACCCATACACTCAGTATCCAAGGTTTTATCAATGATTAGGTCAACCTCATATTTAACAGGTCAAGTTTCAGTGATCCCAGTCTCACAGGGAAGTCAAAATACATCGGAACCATCACCTGGGGTGTTTCTCAGAGATTCAGACTCCTGGGCCCTATGCTCAGATATACTTACTCTGTAGAAATGAGGGCTCAGTAACATGCATTTTTTTAAAAGTCCCTTGGGATTCTTACCTCTGTGACATTCACTTTGAGAAGTACTGCCCCAGATGGAGATCTCAGCATCTCAGGCTACCCCTAGTTTGAGGATAGCTGAATTTGGAGAACAATGCTGTCAAGTCCATTTTGACTCCTTCATAAGGGATTTTGTTGGCTTAATCTTTCCCTGACAAGCCTGTGCCCAGGAGTGCCATTTGTCCTCAGACCAGGTTGACTCGTGAACAGACTGAAAAGTGGATTGAATGAAGTCTGAAAGCCAAGACTTGTGACCAAAAATGAATGGTAAGAGAGAGTGACTGCAGGAGAAAAGCCGGACGTAGAGGCCAAGTGTAGGCCGAGTGTGAGGGACTAGGCTCAGCTTGGAGGACAGAGTGGACTTTATGGAGGCTGAGATGCCATACTTCCTTCCTGGAGGGTCTTTGGCCCACTTGGCTAATTTTAAAAACATTACCTGGATTTTAGAAAAGTATGGCCTGTCATTTCTCCTATTCCTGCCTTGGAATTAACTAGTATGTCTCATCCTTAACAAGAATATTAATAACACATCAACATTGGAAATAATATGTTAAATCAAGTTCCAGAGACAGTCTTGAGCATACTGAAATCTGAATTGTGTTTGTGTATTTAGAAAATTCACCCATAATTCATGTGAAAATGAGTATAGAAATAAGTATACCTTTAAAGAGTAATAAAATACCCAAGTTAGCATAAGAATTTACCAATAAATAGCAATTCCCTCAAAAAAAAAAGAATATTCCATTAATTTAAAAGTTCCCTATATGCCTTCCCTCATCACACCCTCTTCCTCAACAAGAAGTAACCACTAAATTGAATTTTGATTTAATTATCCACTAAATTGTTGGTTGTTTCTTTTCACATGTTTTTTTAGATGCTTTTAAATTTTTATTTCACTTTTTTGAGGATTTTATTTAAAGACTTCATTTTTTCAGAGTAGTTTTAGGTTCATAGAAAAACTGAGAGGAAGGTACAGAGATTTCCCATATGCCCCCTCACCCCACACATGCACAGCCTCAGCTATCATCCTCATCCCCCAACAGGGTGGGACAGTTGTTAACGATGGATGGACCTACATCGACATATCATAATCCCCAAAATCCATAGCTTACTTTAGGGTTCACTCTTGGTGGTGTATGTTCTATGGCTTTGGACAAATGTATGATGTGAATTCACCATACAGAGTATTTTCACTGCCCTATAGATCTTCTGTTGCCTATTTACCCCTTCAACCTTACTCCCAATCCCAAGCCCTGGCAACCACTGATCATCTTACTGTCTGCATAGTTTTGCCTTTTCCAAAATTTCATATAGTTGGAATTTTACAGTATGTAGACTTTTCAGATTGGCTTCTTTCACTTAGGAATATGTATTTGTTTCCTTCACGTCTTTTTGTCTTGATAGCGCATTTCTGATGAATGATTTCATTGTCTGGATGTACCACAGTTTGTTTATCCTTTCACTACTGAAGGCATCTTGGTTGCTCCCAAGTTTTGGCAATAAAGCTGCTCTAAACGTCCATGTGCAGGTTTTTGTTTTTTTTTTTTTAATAAATTCATTTATTTTTGGCTGCACTGGGTCTTTGTGGCTGCATGCGGGCTTTCTCTAGTTGCGGCGAGCAGGGGCTACTCTTAGTTGCAGTGCGTGGGCTTCTCATTGTGGTGGCTTCTCTTGTTGTGGAGCACTGGCTCTAGACTCGTGGCTTCAGTAGTTGTGGCACATGGGCTCAGTAGTTGTGGCTCATGGGCTGTAGGGCACAGGCTCAGTAGTTGGTGGCACATGGGCTTAGTTGCTCTGCAGCCTGTGGGATCTTCCCGGACCAGGGCTTGAACCCTGTCCTCTGCCTTGGCAGGCGGATTCTTAACCACGGTGCCACCAGGGGCCCCCATGTACAGGTTTTTGGGCAGACAGTTTTCAAATCGTTTGGGTAAATTCCCAGGGTACAGTTGCTGAATCATATGGTAAGAGTATGCTTAGTTTTGTAAGGAACCACTAAAGTGTCTTCCAAAGTGGCTGCACTATTTTGCGTTCTTTCCCACCAGCAATGAATGAGAGTTCCTGCTGCTCCACATCCTCGCCAGCATTTGGTGGTGTCAACGTTCCAGATTCTGGCCATTCTAGTAGGTGTGTAGTGGTATCTTATTGTTTTAGTTTGCATTTCCTTGATGATACATGATATGGAGCGTCTTTTCATATGCTTATTTGCCATCTGTGTATTTTCTTTGGAGAATTGTCTGTTAAGGTCTTTGGCCTATTTTTTAATTGAATTGTTTGTTTTCTTATTTCTGAGTTTTAAGAGTTCCTCATATATTTTGGAAAACAGTTGTTTATCAGATGTATCGTTTATTTTTACTTTCTCCTCCAGGATGTTTCAGATGTTTTGATGTTTAGATGTTTCTCCTCCAGGATGTTTCAGATGTATTTTGAAAATATTTTCTACAAGTCTGTGGCTTGTCTTCTCATTCTCTTGAAATTGTTTTTTGCAGAGCAGAAATTTTTTAACAAAGTCTAGCTTACTGATAATTTCTTTCATGGATCATGATGTTGCATATAAAAAGTCATCCCCATACCTAAGGTCATCTAGGTTTTCTCCTATGTCATCTTATAGGATTTTTATAGTTTTGCATTCTACATTTAGTTATATGATCCATTTTGAGTTAATTTTTGTGAAGGATGTCTAGATTCTTTTTTTTTTGCGTGTGGATTTCTAGTTGTTCCAGCACCATTTGTTGAAAAGACCATCTTTGCTCCATTGCATTGTCTTTGCACCTTTGTTAAAAATCAGTTGACTACATACTTACATGAGTCTGTGTCTGGGCTCTATATTTTGTTCCATGATTTCGTTTTTCCTCTTCTAGTTTTTCTTTTCTTCCTTCCTTCCTTCCTTCCATTTTAACAGCTACATTAAAGTTGTATAATTGGTGTACATTAAACTACATATATTTAAATTGAACAATTTGATGAGTTTTGACATAGACATATATATAATATATATATACACACAACCATCACAACAGTCAAGACAAGTAGCATTTCCATCACCTCTTTGTAATTCATTCGCAACTCACCTTCAACTACTAACCTTCTTTTTGTCACTATAGATTTGTTTTGCACTTTCTAGAATTTTATATAATGGAATCATACAGTGTATATATTCTTTTATGTCTGGCTCTTTCACTCAGCAGAATTATTTTTAGATTCATCCATGTTGCATGTATCAATAATTTCTTCCTATTTATTGCTGTGTTGTATTCCATAATATAAATTTACCACCATTTGTTTATCCACTCTTCTGTTGATGGACAATTGGATTGTTTCCAGTTTGGTTATTGCAATAAAGCTGCTATGAACTTTTGTGTACAAGTCTTTGTATGGACATATGCTTTCATTTCTTTTCTGTAAACACCTAGGAATTGAAGAGCTGGGTCCCGTGATAGGTTCATTTTAAATTCGTAAGGAAACTTCCAGACCGTTTTCCGGAAACAGGCAAGGATAAGGTAGCATCATCATCTCTCCTGTTACGTTTGTGCTACAATGATGTTTGAAGGTTCTTATAAAATTAAATGAGAGCATCTGTTTCACCTGTGTCTTATTGCCTGGAGATTTCTTCTTTTTTGCTCCTGTAGTTCCTAAAACAGTGCTTTGTAGAAGGCAGATGTTTAATCCACCTTGGATGAATGAGTATCAGGTAATGGTTTATCTGAACAAATGTGATGATGATTTAAGCACCAAAATGAATGACAGAGCAAAATTTGAGAGATCGAGAAATAGGCAAAACAAATAGGTAAAATAAAATAGGTAAATAAATAACACTGTCTTTTAAAAATTATGCAAGTAATTCATTACGGAAAAATTAGAAAATACAAAATAGATTAAAGGAGAAAATAAGTCACCTGTGATCCTTCCCATTCCCTCTTTAAAAAAATATTTTATTGCTGTTCTGTTTTCCCCCCAGTATACTCTTATTAAAGTTAGGGCCAGTGGTTCTCAACTCTGGCTACACATAAAATCACCCAGGGAGCTTGCAATGGACTGAATCCCTCATGAGTGGGATTAATTCGTCTACGAAGGGCCTGAGAGAGTTCTCTTGCCCCTTCTGCCATGTGAGGTTACAGCAAAAAGATGGCCATCTAGGAAGAGGGCCCTCACCAGACACCTGAATCTGCCAGGACTTGACCTCAGACTTCCCATCCTGCAGAACTGTGAGAAATAAATTTCTGTTTATAAGTTTATAAGTCAACTGGTCTATTGTATTTTGTTATAGCTGCCCAAACAGATAAGATAGATCTCTTATCTGGGAAGGTCCAACGTCTGGGTTCCATCCCAGAGATTCTAATTTAATTGGTCTAAGGTAGAGTCTGGGTGTCAACAGTTTTCAATCAACTTTTTCGAGGTGTAATTTACATACAATAAAAATGCATCTATTTTAGGTGAACAGATCTAGTTTTGGCAAATGTATATCCCCTTATAAACACTATAATCAAGTATAGACCATTTCTATCATCCCCAGAATAATCCCTGCTCCGTCACCAGGTAACCACTGATCTAGCTGGTCACTGTAATTGGGACTCTGTAAGCACTAGAATTTCGTGTAAACAGAATCAAGCAGTCTGGCTTCTGTCACTGCATCATGTTTATGAGAGTCATCATGTCGCTACCTGTTTCAGCAGTTCATTTTATTTCTTTCATATAAATGTTTTAACATCTTTATTGGAGTATAATTGCTTTACAGTGTTGTATTAGTTTCTGCTGTATAACAAAGTGAATCAGCTATATGCATACATATATTCCCATACCCCTCCCTCTTGCATCTCCCTCCCACCCTCCTTATCCCACCCCTCTAGGTGGTCTCAAAGCACCAAGCTGATCTCCCTGTGCCATGCAGCTGCTTCCCAGTAGCTATCTATTTTACATTTGGTAGTGTGTATGTGTCAATGCTTCTCTCTCACTTTGTCCCAGTTTACCCTTCCCCCTCCCCGTGTCCTCAAGTCCATTCTCCTATTACCATTTTCTTAATTGTTTTGGGTTTGTTATTGTAGGTCTTTTCCTTCTCTTGTGTTTCCTTCCTAGAGAAGTTCCTTTAGCATTTGTTGTAAAGCTGGTTTGGTGGTGCTGAATTGTCTTAGCTTTTGCTTGTGTGTAAAGGTTTTAATTTCTCCATCAAATCTGAATGAGATCCTTGCTGGGTAATCATGGTTGTAGGTTCTTCCCTTTCATCACTTTAAATATGTCCTGCCACTCCCTTCTGGCTAGAGTTTCTGCTGAAAGATCAGCTGTTAACCTTATGGGGATTCCCTTGTATGTTATTTGTTGCTTTTCCCTTGTTTTAATATCTTTTCTTTGTATTTAATTTGTGATAGTTCGATTAATATGTGTCTCGGTGTGTTTCTCCTTGGGTTTATCCTGTATGGCACTCTCTGTGCTTCCTGGACTTGATTGACTATTTCCTTTTTCATATTAGGAAAGTTTTCAACTATAATCTCTTCAAATATTTTCTCAGACCCTTTCTTTTTCTCTTCTTCTGGGACCCCCTATAATTCGAATGTTGGTGTGTTTTATGTTGTCCCAGAGGTCTCTGAGACTGTCCTCAATTCTTTTCATACTTTTTTCTTTATTCTGCTCCCTGGCAGTTATTTCCACCATTTTATCTTCAGGTCACTTATCTGTCCTTCTGCCTCAGTTGTTCTGTTATTGTTTCCTTCTAGAGTATTTTTAATTTCAGTAATTGTGTTGTTCACTGTTTGCTCTTTAGTTCTTCTAGATCCTTGTTAAATGTTTCTTGTATTTTCTCCATTCTGTTTCTGAGATTTTGGATCATCTTTACTATCATTACTCTGAATTCTTTTTCAGGGAGGTTGCCTATTTTCTTCATTTATTTGGTCTCGTAGGTTTTTACCTTGCTCCTTCGTCTGTAACATATTTTTTGGTCGTTTCTTTTTTTTTTTTCTTTTGGTGGGTGGTGCTGTATTCCTGTCTTACTGGTTGTTTGGCCTGAGACGTCCAGCACTGGAGTGTGCAGTCAGTTGGATAGAGCTGGGTCTTGGTGCTGAGATGAGGACCTCCAGGAGGCCTCACTCCAATTGATATTCCCTGGGGTGTGAGGTTCTCCGTTAGTCCAGCAGTTTGGGCTTGGAGCTCCCACCACAGGAGCGTGGTACTGACCTCTAGCCTGGGAACCAAGATCCTGCAAGCTTCATGGCATGGAAAAAAAAAAAAAAAGGAAGAAAGAAAAAGCAGTAAAATATCAAAGAATAAAAAACAAAATAAAATTAGATAAAAAATACATTAGAAACAAGACTATAATTGAAACAACTGCAACAACGTGAAATAAAACCACAACATAAAAAAGAAAAAAAAAGGGGGGAACAAGCCAAAAGGAGTGATCACTAACAAAGTATAAAGAATAAAATTAGAAAAATAAAAGATTTATTAGGAAGAATAAAAATATAAAAGAATCAACAACAATGAATCAACAAGGTAAAACAGAACCCCAATCTAAAAGGAAAAAAGTAAAGAAAAAACAAAAAAGCCTTGGCTGTGGGGGTGGAGTTTAGGTGGGGGGTGGAACTTTGGCAGGGGCGGGGTTTAGGGTGGGGCGGGACCTAGGTGGGTGGGGCAGGACCTAGGTGGGTTGGGGGGTGATGTTTGAGCATGGGGCGGGGCCTAGGCAGGGCTACATTCAAGCATGGGGCAGGGCCTCTGCTTAGGACCTGTGCAGAAGGGGAGCGGAGCAAGTGGAAAGGAGGGCTTCTGGAGTGTGGAGTTCCGGAGTTTGGAAGTAGGGCCCTGAGTGAGGGTGTGTGGGTGGGGCTTAGGCGCAGCGCAGCTGAAGGGAGGGGTTCTCTGAGTGCCGAGGTGGGGCCCTGGGTGGGGGTGTAGGGGCGGGACTTGGGTTCTGCACAGCAGAAGGGAGGCTCTGAGGGCAGAGGATTAGTCCTGGGAGCCCAACAGGCTCTCCAGTGTCTAAGTGGGCAGGGAAAGCGCTGGCCCTGTTCCCTTCCATTCCTCTGTGCCCCTCCCCCCATCTCCCTCAGGGTCTCCCCAGTTGCCACTGGACCCCTAACCCTGGGGTCCTCCCCTCCCCCAGCCGCCCCTCAGGGGTGCCAGTCCTGGAGGTCCGGCCTTTACTTTTGCTCCCCCTTCCCTCCCTCCCTCCCACTCCCTCAGGACCTGCGCAGCTGGAGGGGGCCTAGGTGGGTAGAGGATCAGGCCCGGGATCTCAGCAGGCTCCTGGGGGCCCAAGTGGGCAGGGGAAACCTGGCCACACTCCTTTTGACCCTCTGCCCTCCGAATGGTTCCCCAACTTCCCCCTTCTGCCATGGAATCCCTTCCCCTCCCTAGCTGCCCTTCAGGGGCGCCAGTCCCCTCCCGTCTCCACTTCTCCTCCCCCCTCACTCCCCCCATGCCACACGTCCTAGCTGGTCACTGGGCGTTCCTCCCGTCCCCTTAGGTGTCCGTGGTCCCCCACTGGTGCCTGGTAGGTGCCCTAGTTGTGATAAGACTCGATTTCCGCGTCCTCCTAGTCCGCCATCTTGACTTCGCCCCCATTTTTTTTTTTTTTTTTTTTACTGCTGATTAGTATTCCATTGTGTGGAGGCACCATGTTTTGGTTTGTCTTTTTTTTTTTTTTTTTTTTTTTTGGCCAGGGCACTGGGCATGTGGGCACTTAGTTCCCCCACCAGGGATTGAACCCAGGCCCCCTGCATTGCAAGCATGGAGTTTTAACCACTGGACCACCAGGGAAGTCCCTCACCACGTTTTCTTTACACTCACCTGTTGCTGATGGACATCTGGGCTGTTTCCAGTTACCGAGCATTATGAATAATGCTTCTATCAACATTCATGTAAAAGGTTTTTGGGTGGATATGTGTTTTCATTCCCTTGGGGAAATACCTAGGAGTGGAATTTCTGTTCCTATGCTGAGTGTCTGTTTAACTGTATAAGAAACTTCCAAACTGTTTCCCAAAGTAGTTGTATTATTTGCATCCCCACTAGCAATCTGTGAGTGCTCACTTGTACTGCATTTTGTCCACAGCACTAGGTATTGTCAGTGTTCTTAATTTCAACCATTCTCGAGCATAGCAGTTTTTAAAAGCTCCCCAAGATATATATACTTTTCTGTATACATCAATAAAAGGTTAAGAAAAAACCAACTCCCTAAATGATTCTAGGTTGAGAACTGCCAAGCCAGACTAGACAAGTTCCAAATATCTTTAATTATGCATTCATGGTTGGTTTTTTTCCCCACTCACCCACTTATTTACCCAAAAAGAGCTGCACCAGCTCTTTACTAAGCATAGAGAATGTAGAGATAACACAACACCTCTGTCTGCCCTCCAGAAGCTCAGTGTCAAATAATTTTCTTTTTTCTCTTGTAAGAAAACCAGTTTCACATGTATGACCACACTCATTTCAGAGAGTTTAATTTTTTTTTTTTTTTTACTGATCTTGGAACTTTGCAGCTCTGGCCTACGTTCAGTCCTGGTGAGGGGAGGCAAAGGGGTCATTCATGGTGTTTGAGATGTTGCTTTGTTGGTTTTTCACTTTTCCTTCCCTGCTTCCTTACCACCAGTACTTTCTTACGTACATATTTAACTTTGGGGAGCTTTTTTTTTTTTTTTTTTTTGGCCGCACTGCGTGGCCTCTGGGATCCTAATTCCCTGACCAGGGAACAAACCCGCGCCCCCAGCAGTGGAAGCGCGAAGAGTCAACCACTGGAACAATGCCTTTAAATGAGGTGGCAGGGGGTTATAACAATAAATATTAAATGGACATATTTTACCCCTGGTAATCACATTGGTGCCTGCACAGAGTATCACGGCTGGTTTCTGATCTTTGTATTTTATTCCTCTCCCTGGTTTGTTTCTTTAATACAGAAAATCTTCAATTAACAGAATGTTCTATTAAAAATAAGACCAATTGGCATAATATTATAAAACTGTCACCAAAAACCTAGTAAAGAAATATAGTAGATGGGTGAAAATAAGGTGGCATGTAAACCGAACAAGGCTCACATGTAAAATTGTGTCATTAAATAGTAAACTATTCTCTTATTTGCTATTAAACTTACACTATACAAAGATTTTGAAATGGTACAACAAAGTCTGCCTCCCTGGAACTGTTAGAAAGAGGTATAAAACTGAAGCAGAGTCTACGCAGAAATTTTTTTATCTTCTAGGGTAGAGATCAGTGTCAGGATTGTTAATATTGCCCCTTCTTGCAAGAGCAACTGATATAAAATAGATTCCATTTTCCTTTTCCTTGGGGCCTTAGTGGTTCCAGAGACCCCAGAAATCTTATGGAAACGTGTCTAATGAAAAAATTCTGACAAAGAATAGAAAGCTATTAGTCTAGCTTTGGGTCTAAAGAAATCTCATCTCTAACATGGATAAATTTTCATCAAGAAAATATTATCCAGAGCAATCTCAAGCCAGTTTAATCCCTTGATTGATATTCTATACAATGGAATAAAACCATTTTCAATATTTGCTGTGTTTCTTTTTATTTCATTGAAACTTTTCACTGCAATTGTTCTTTTTTTTCAACCATGGAAAATTCCATTCTTTTTAAAATTTTTTATTGAAATATAGTTGATTTACAAAGTTGTGTTAGTTTCAGGTGTACAGCAGAATGGTTCAGTTATACATATCTATCTATTCTTTTTCAGATTCTTTTCCATTATAGGTTATTACATGATATTGAGTATAGTTCCCTGTGCTATACAGTAGGACCTTGTTGGGTTCTTTTTCTATGTGTATTGTTTTTACACAAATTGGATTCATTATCAGTTTTTTTCCAGATTATTAAGGTATGATTGACAAATAAAAATTGTATATATTTAGGTTGTACAATGTGATTTTTTAAAGTATACAATGTGATGATTTACTATACATATATATTGTGATGATTACCACAATCAAGTTAATGAACACATCCATCACCTCACATAGTTACTTTTTGTGTGTGTGGTCAGAACAGTTAAGATCTATTCCCTTAGCATATTTCAAACACACAATATGGTATCATTAACTGTAGTCACCATGGTGTATATTGGATCTCCAGAACTTACTCATCTTATAACTGAGAGTTTATAGCCTTTGACCAACATCTCCCCATTTCTTCTGACCCCCATCCCCTGGCAACCACCAGTCTACTCTCTGGTACTATGAGTTTGACTTTTTAGATTCCATATATAAGTGAGATTATGCAGTATTTGTCTTTCTGTGTCTGGCTTATTTCACTTAGCATAATGCCCTCTAGGTTCTTCCATGTTGTCACAAATGGTAGAATTTTCTTCTTTTTATGGTTGAATAATATTCCATTGAGTGTGTGTATATACATATACCCCACGTGTTTTTTATTCATTCATCCATCAGTGTACACTTACATTGTTTCCATATCTCAGCTATTATGAATAATGCTGCAGTGAACATGGGAGGGCAGATATCTCTTTAAGGTATTGATTTCATTTCCTTTGGATAAATACCCAGACGTGGAATTGCTGGATCATATGGTAGATCTATTTTTAATTTTTTGAGGAACCTCTGTACTATTTTCCATTAGTGGCTGCACCACTTTACATTCCCACCAACAGTGTACCAGGGTTCCCTTTTCTCCACATCCTCGCCAACACGTGTTATCTCTTGTCTTTTTGGGAATAGATTAGTTTCTTGAACCACATCAATTTTTCCTCATTTAGTTTCAACCATTGTGATTTTTGTTTTGCTTTTCCAAATCCAGAATTCCCCAAGGTCAAATTTTGTCAAGAAAATGTAATCCTTCTGTCCAGTTTTAGTCAATAGCATTTTTTTGCCATGTGCGGTTTCATTTGTTGTCAGTTTGATTTTGTGTTGATTATTTCTGCCAGTAGTAACAATTAGGAATTAAGCAAAAATTGATTGTATTTATTTCCTAGATAATCAATGAGAAAATTCGGGGTCATTTAGTGAGACAGAGATATAGATACACAGAAAGAGAGGAAGGGCTACAGCTGTGTATACATGGCTGAACCCTCAGTTACTGGGTGGGATCAAGGTACAGAGTGGAGTGGGATTGCTAGATCATACAGTAGTTCTATATTTAGTTTTTTCCAGTGAAAACCACAATTTGAGTAGATGCATGCACCCCAATATTCATTGCAGCACTATTTACAATAGCCAAGACGTGGAAGCAACCTAAATGTCCATTGACAGATGAATGGGTAAAGAAAATATAGTACATATATACCATGGAATATTACTCAGCCATAAAAAAAGAATGAAATAATGCCATTTGCAGCAACATGGATGGACCTAGAGATTGTCATACAGAATGAAGTAAGTCAGACAGAGAAAGACAAATATCATATGATATCCCTTATATGTGGAATCTAAAAGAAAATGGTACAAATGAACTTATTTACAAAACAAAAACAATCACAGAGGTAGAAAACAAACTTATGGTTACCAGGTGGGAAGGGGGGAAGGGATAAATTGGGAAATTGGGATTGACATATACACACTACTATATATAAAATAGGTAACTGATAATGACCTACTGAATAGCACAGGGAACTCTACTCAATACCCTGTAATGACCTGTATGGGAAAAGAATCTAAAAAAGAGTGGATATATATAGATGTATAACTGATTCACTTTACTGTACAGCAGAAACTAACACAGCATTATTAATCGACTATACTCCAGTAAAAAAAAATTTTTTTAAGTGCATAGTGGAAATATCCGCAGTTAAAAGGGCCGCTCCAAGGGCAGAGTCCAAGTACCCTACTTGAGCTCCTGGCCACTCTCTCTGAAGTCACCTTCATTCTTCTCCATTCCCCACTGGATCCCTGTCTTCTTCTCTTTGGGGCTGCCTGGCCATGAGCTCTCCTGGCTGAGAAGCCACTGACCTGGATGTGGACAGAAACTCCTAATCCCCTTAACTGAGCTGATAAAAAGTTGGACTTTTTCAAAAGGAACTAATTTTACTTGAGTCAACTAAACACAACCAAGCTACACAAAGAAAATACAACAGCATATAAGTGGATGAGGTCAGGGGCCTGTGTTTCAGTACTGGTGTAAACAGCAGATTCATTCACTCCAGAACAGCTGTGCTTTGGACATTTTAATCATGTGTATGCTTTACAGGTACACGTGAAATTTTACAGAGCTTGTGCTGACCCAGCCAATCCACTTCTACGAGTTTATCCTAAGCTGATATATTGGACCCGTGTCCCAAGATGTATATATAAACTTGTTCATCAACAAAAATTGGCAATAAACTAAATATGTGCCAATAGGGGAATAATTCACTCAAGGTATTTTCATACTATTTAGTACTCAGCCACAAAGCAAGGATTGGCAAATTCCTCTGTTAAAAGAATAGATAGTAAATAACTGAAGGCTTTGTGGGCTATATGGTTTCTGTCACAAATAATCAACTCTGCCACTGAAGCATGAAAGCAGCCATAGACAATACGTAAAGGAATGGACATGGCTGTGTTCCAGTAAAACTCTATTTATTAATAAAAAGGGGGGGTAGATTTGGTTTATGGGCCTTAATTTACAGACTCCTGGTTTAAAGAGAAAATATAGATTTGCGTTTATTGACGTGGAGAGTTCATCATAATATACTACTGGGTAAAAAAAAAAAACAGATTTTGTTATTGTGATGCCACTCGTGTAAAATGAAGGTTTATTTGTGTGCATATGCCTAGAGGAGGATCTAAAAGGACGATGAGCAAATGTTAAATATTATCTCTAGGTTTCTTCTTTATGTTTATATATATTTGGGGGGGGGGGGTGGGTGGGGTACGCGGACCTCTCACCGTTGTGGCCTCTCCTGTTGCAGAGCACAGCCTCCGGACGCGCAGGCTCAGCGGCCGTGGCTCACGGGCCCAGCCGCTCCGCAGCATGTGGGATCTTCCCGGACCGGGGTATGAACCCGTGTCCCCTGCATCGGCAGGCGGACTCTCAACCACTGCGCCACCAGGGAAGCCCTGTTTTTATATATTTTTATTATCAGAAAAATACTTTCATTTAGTAATGTATACTCCGACAAAGTAATTCCATGGTTGTTGTTAGGGTCACCACATACAGCTGTGCAGCCTGTGCACCGCACAATTTTAGAAGATGCCATTCACATTGACTACAGTGTGAAGGATGCCCCCTGGAGTTGTGTTATGGAGCAGCCCTCCTATCTCCCATTCTCTGTTCAGCCCTGTCCAGTTATTTCAACAAACATTTACTTGGCATCTACTATGCCAGACATCGTTCTAGGCACTACGGAAATATCAACAAAAAGTAGACAAAAAATTCTGCCCTTGCAGTGCTTACGCTCTAGTGGGGGAGAAAGGTAATAAGCAGAATAAAGATTGAAGTGTGTTAGAAGCAGCAATAAAGCAGAGTGATAAGGGGCGCCAAGGATGCTGCAGCAGGGATGGGGTTTCAATTTTAGATAGTTTCAACTGAAAAAAAATACATAACCTAAAAGTTGGGAATTATGTTTTATTTGGCGGACAAAACTGAGCACTTAAGCCTGGAAGAGAGAGTCTCAGATAAGCTCTGAGGAGGGACTGTTCCAAAGAGGTAAGGAAGGAGCCAGGATAGATAAGATTTTTTGCAACAAAACCCAAGTAGTTGGAACTTCAGACGATTACTGTTAATTAAAGAAAATCAGACATCTCAAGTTCATGAATTGAGCTTGCTTCTCTACGTATGGGAAGACGCAAGAGTCTGAGCTCACTGAAATTATTCCTTTGATATGCACCTGAGCTGTCTAGGGCCAGTATCCTGCTTCTCTCCATCATGAATCCCCTCAGGGTGCACAGTTGGGGGTGGCTGCAGTGACTGCTGGCTCGATGACCCCAATATCCTTTGCTTACTGACATGGCAGGTGACCTTCTTCATCCACAATAGGATGGTCAGAACAGACCTTACTCAGGAAGTCGCAACTGAGCAGACTCGAAAGAGGTCAAGGAGGAAGCCGTGTTGCTATCTTGGAGAGAGCATTCTAGATGGAGGGGACAAGCCAGTGCAAAGGCCCTGAGGGAAAAGCGTGCCTGGAGGTGTGGGAACAGCAAGGAGGCCAGTGTTGCTGTGGTGAAGGGAGGGGCGGGGAGCAGTAGGGGATGAGGACAGATTGGTAATGGGTGGCCAGTTCACAGAAGCCCCTGTAGGTCAGAGCCACTTATGTGTTTTTGGGTAGAGCAGTGACATGATTTAATTGATGCATTTACAGGGCCACTCTGAATGCTGGGTTGAGAATAGATTGTCAGGATACCAGGGTAGAGGTAGCCCTTGACACAGTGTTTGGCAATTCCTTTTTTCTCTCTCTCCTCCCCAGTGGCCTGTGGAATCCTGGAGGTCAAGCAGTGGTTTGTGGTCTCCTCTGTTCCCAGCACAGTTTCTGGCAGAGGGAATAACTAGTGCAAAGGCCCTGAGGCTCCTTTACTAAGTGAAATAAGGCAGGTAGGACACATACTTACTACTCTTGTTCTACAGAAGGGAAAAATTGGAACTTAAGGAAGTTTAAGTGATTGCCCAGAGTCAAAACAGGGTCAGCACCAAAACCAAGACCCTTTTGAGTCCAAGGTCAGGGTTCCTAAGAACTTGGGACAAAAGACAGACATACCTACAAGATTCAGTGGAGTTGAGCTTCCACTGCAGGGGGCACGAGTTCGATCCCTGGTCCCCTGGTCAGGGAACTAAGATCCCGCGAACCTCTGGTACAGCGAAAAAAAAAAAAAACATTCAGTGGAGTTGGTGAAAAGAAGTCCTGAGTTAGATTCTGCAGACTTTTATGAGAAGCCAAGGCATTTTGATTTCATACAGTGATAATGGTAATAACTAACATATTAAAAAAAGAGGATGTATAACTTACCTGGTAGGAGATTCACTGCACATTGCTGATTTGAAAAGGCAGGTTGAAAAATAGCATTTAGAGTTTAGGGACTTCCCTAGTGTGGCAGTGGTTAAGAATCTGCCTGCCAATGCAGGGGACACGGGATCAAGCCTTGGTCTGGGAAGATCCCACATGCCGCAGAGTAACTAAGCCCCTGCGACACAACTACTGAGCCTGTGCTCTAGAGCCCGTGAGCCACAACTACTGAGCCCGCATGCCACAACTACTGAAGCCTGCGTGCCTAGAGCCTGTGCTCCGAAACAAGGGAAGCCACTGCAGTGAGAAGCCCGCGCACCGCAATGAAGAGTAGCCCCCAATGGCTGCAACTAGAGAAAGCCCACGCGCAGCAACAAAGACCCAGCGCAGCAAAAAATAAATTAAAAAGTAAATAAATAAATTTATTTTTAAAAATAGAGTTTAATTACCATGTATCTACGTGAACGCATAAGAGGAAGGATGTTCACCAGATGTTAGTGATGCTTATTTCCTGAGGGTAGGATTTCAAGGGAGTTTTTATTTTCTTCTTTATTCTTTTCTCAATTGTTTGAATTTTCTACAATAAGAACGTAAGACAGAAGAAATCAACCTAAAATGTTAGATGTTAAAAAGATATCACTAAGCCAATATTTACATGCACTTTGCAGTTTCACAGCACCTTTGTTACGCATGTTCCTTTGTAAATTCTTCCAGGGCAGGCACGGTTTTATTTGGTGTTGGATGCCTGGAGTGCAAAGCCTGCCACAAATAGGTGTTCAGTAGGGCATGTGGAATGAATCAAAATGCCTCTGGGAACTGTAGTTCATATAATCTTCAGTAGACCCCTGGGAGGCGGAGGGGCTCAGGAATGACGTGAACACAGGTTTTTTGTTTTTTTTTTTTAATTTTTATTGGAGTATAGTTGCTTTACAGTGTCGTGTTAGTTTCTGCTATACAGCAAAGTGAATCAGTTATACATATACATATATTCCCTCTTTTTTAGATTTCCTTCCCATTTAGGTCACCACAGAGCACTGAATAGCGTTCCCTGTGATATACAGTATGTTCTCATTAGTTATCTATTTCATACATAGTAGTATATATATGTCAATCCCAATCTCCCAGTTCATCCCACCCCCGCTTCCCACTTGGCATCCACAAGTTCTCTACATCTCTGTCTCTATTTCTGCTTTGCAAATAAGTTCATCTGTACCATTTTTCTAGATTCCACATATAAATAATATTATATGATATTTGTTTTTCACTTTCTGACTTACTTCACTCTGTATGACAGTCTCTAGGTCTATCCATGTCTCTGCAAATGGCACTATTTCATTCCTTTTTATGGCTGAGTAATATTCCATTGTATATATATGCCACATCTTCTTTATCCATTCCTCTGTTGATGGACATTTAGATTGCTTCCATGTCCTGGCTATTATAAATAGTGCTGCAATGAACATTGGAGTGCATGTATTTTTTTGACTTATGGGTTTCTCAGGGTATATGCCCAGTAGTGGGATTGCTGGGTCATATGGTAGTTTTATTTTTAGTTTTTTGAGGAAGCTCCATACTGTTCTCCAAAGTGGCTGTATCAAATTACATTCCCACCAACAGTGTAGGAAGGTTCCCTTTTCTCCACATCTTCTCCAGCATTTATTGTTTGTAGATTTTTTGATGATGGCCATTCTGACTGGTGTGAGGTGAGACCTCTTTGTAGTTTTGATTTGCATTTCTCTAATTATTAGTGATGCTGAGCATTTTTTCATGTGCTTTTTGGCCATCTGTATGTCTTCTCTGGAGAAATGTCTATTTAGGTCTTTTGCCCATTTTTGGATTAGGTTGTTTTTTTGATATTGAGCTGCATGAGCTGTTTGTATAGTTTTAATTTGCATTTCTCTAATTATTAGTGATGTTGAGCATTATTTTCATGTGCTTTTTAGCCATCTGTATGTCTTCTACAGAGACATGTCTATTTAGGTCTTCTGCCCATTTTTGGATTGGGTTGTTTGTTTTTTTGATATTGAGCTGCATGAGCTGTTTGTATATTTTGGAGATTAATCCCTTGTTGGTTGCTTCATTTGCAAATATTTTCTCCCATTCTGAGGATTGTCTTTTCATTTTGCTTATGGTTTCCTTTGCTGTGCAAAAGCATTTAAGTTTAACTAGGTTCAATTTGTTAATTTTTGTTTTTATTTTCATTACTCTAGGAGGTGGGTCAAAAAAGATCTTGCTGTGATTTACGTCAAAGAGTGCTCTGCCTATGCTTTCCCCTAAAAGTTTTATAGTGTCTGGCCTTACATTTAGGTCTTTAATCCATTTTGAGTTTATTTTTGTGTATGGTGTTAGGGAATGTTCTAATTTCATTCTTTTACATGTACCTACCAGTTTTCACAGCACCACTTATTGAAGAGGCTGTCTTTCCTCCACTGTATGTTCTTTCCTCCTTTGTCATAAATTAGGTGACCATATGTGCGTGGGTTTATCTCTGGGCTTTCTATCTTGTACCACTGATCTATAATTCTGTTTTTGTGCCAGTACCATACTGTCTTGATTACTGTAGCTTTGTAGTATAGTTTGAGGTTGGGGAGCCTGATTCCTCCGTTTTTCTTTCTCAAGATTTCTTTGGCTATTCAGGATCTTTTGTGTTTCCATACGAATTGTAAAATTCTTTGTTCTAATTCTGTGAAGAATGCCATTGGTCGTTTGATAGGGATTGAATTGAATCTGTGGGTTGCTTTTGGTAGTATAGTCATTTTCACAATATTGATTCTTCCAATCCAAGAACATGGTATATTTCTCCATCTGTTTATGTCATCTTTGATTTCTTTCATCAGTGTTTTATAGTTTTCTGAGTACAGGTCTTTCGCCTCCTTAGGTAGGTTTATTCCTAGGTATTTTATTCTTTTTGTTGCAATGGTAAATTTGAGTGTTTCCTTAATTTCTCTTTCTAATTTTTCCTTGTTAGTGTATAGGAATGCCAGAGATTCCCATGCATTAGTTCTGTATCCTACAACCTTACCAAATTCATTGATTAGTTCTAGTAGTTTTCTGGTGGCATCTTTAGGATTCCCTATGTACAGTATCATGTCAGCTGCCAACAGTGACAGTTTTACTTCATCTTTTCCAATTTGTATTTCTTTTTCTTCTCTGATTGCCATCATTAGAACTTCCAAAACTATGTTGAATAAGAGTGGCAAGAGTGGGCATCCTTGTCTTGTTCCTGATCTTAGTGGAAATGCTTTCAGTTTTTCACCATTGAGTATGATGTTTGCTGTGGGTTTGTCATATATGGCCTTTATTATTTTGAGGTAGATTCCCTCTATGCCCATTTTCTGGAGAGTTTTTATCATAAATCAGTGTTGAATTTTGTCAAAAGCTTTTTCAGCAACTATTGAGATGATCATATGGTCTTTATTCCTTAATTTGTTAATATGGTGTATCACATTGATTGATTTGCGTATATTGAGGAATCCTTGCATCCCTGGGATAAATCCTACTTGATCATGGTGTATAATCCTGTTAATATATTGTTGGATTCTGTTTGCTAGTATTTTGTTCAGGATTTTTGCATCTATGTTCATCAGTGGTATTGGTCTATAATTTTCTTTTTTTGTGATATCTTTTTCTGGTTTTGGTATCAGGGTCATGGTGGCTTCGTAGAATGAATTTGGGAGTGTTCCTCCCTCTGCAATTTTTTGGAGGAGTTTGAGGAGGATCAGCGTTAGATCTTCTCTAAATGTTTGATACAATTCACCTGTGAAGCCATCTGGTACTGGACTTTGTTGAAAGATTTTTAATTACAGTGTGAATTTCATTACTTGTGATCGGTCTGTTTACATTTTCTAATTCTTCCTGGTTCAGTCTGGAAAATTGTACCTTTCCAAGAATTTATCCATTTCTTCATGGTTGTCCATTTTATTGGCATATAGTTGTTTGTAATACTCTCATAATCCATTGTATTTCTGCAGTGTCAGTTGTTATTTCTCCTTTTTCATTTCTGATTTTATTGATTTGCATCCTCTCCCCTTTTTTCTTGCTGAGGCTGGCTAAGGCTTTATCAATTTTGTTTATTTATCTTCTCAAAGAACCAGCTTTTAGTTTTATTTATCTTTGCTATTGTTTTCTTCATTTCTATTTCATTTATTTCTGCTCTGATCTTTATGATTTCTTCTACTGACTTTGCGTTTTCTTTGTTCTTCTTTCTCTAGTTGCTTTAGGTGCAGGTCTAGATTGTTTATCTGATATTTTTCTTGTTTCTTGAGTGAGATTTAATTGCTATAAACGTCCCTCTTAGAACTGCTTTTGGTGCGTCCCATAGGTTTTTGGTTGTCGTGTTTTCATTGTCATTTGTTTCTATGTATTTTTAAATTTTTTCTTTGATCTCTTCAGTCATCTCTTGGTTATTTAGTAGGGCACTGTTTAGCCTCCATGTATTTGTGTTTTTTACAGGTTTTTTCCTGACACTGATTTCCAATCTCATAACATTGTGGTCAGAAAAGATGCTTCATATGATTTCTATTTTCTTAAATTTTCTGGGGTTTGATTTGTGACCCAAGATGTGATCTATCCTGGAGAAATTTCCATGTGCACTTGAGAAGAAAGTGTATTCTGCCACTTTTGGGTGGAATGTTCTATAAATATCAGTTAAATCTATCTAGTCTATTGTATCATTTAGAGCTTGTGTTTCCATATTTATTTTCTGTTTTGATGATCTGTCCATTGGTGAAAGTGGGATGTTAAGGTCCCCTGCTATTATTGTGTTACTCTTGATTTCCCCTTTCATGGCTGTTAGCATTTGCCTTATGTATTGAGGTGCTCCTATGTTAGGTGCATAAAGATTTATAATTGTTATATCTTCTTGGATTGATCCCTTGATCATTATGTAGTGTCCTTCCTTATCTCTTTTAACAGTCTTTATTTTAAAGTCTATTTTATCTGATACAAGTATTGCTACTCCAGCTTTCTTTTGATTTCCATTTGCATGGAATATCTTTTTCCAACCCCTCACTTTCAGTCTGTATGTGTCCCTAGGTATGAAGTGGGTCTCTTGTAGACAGCATATATATGGGTCTTGTTTTCATATCCATTCAGCCAGTCTTTGTCTTTTGGTTGGAGCATTTAATCCATTTACATTTAAGGTAATTATCAATATGTATGCTCCTATTACCATTTTCTTAATTGTTTTGGGTTTGTTATTGTAAGTCTTTTCCTTCTCTTGTGTTTCCTGCCTAGATAAGTTCCTTCAGCATTTGTTGTAAAGCTGGTTTGGTGGTGCTGAATTCTCTTAGCTTTTGCTTGTGTGTAAGGGTTTTAATTTCTCCATCAAATATGAATGAGACCCTTGCTGGGTAGAGTAATCTTGGTTGTAGGTTCTTCCCTTTCATTTGGTATCAGGGTCATGGTGGCTTCATAGAATGAATTTGGGAGTATTCCTCCCATCACTTTAAATATGTCCTGTCACTCCCTTCTGGCTTGCAGAGTTTCTGCTGAAAGATCAGCTGTTAACCTTATGGGGATTCTCTTGTATGTTATTTGTTGTTTTTCCCTTGTTGTTTTAATATTTTTTATTTGTATTTAATTTTTGGTAGTTTGATTAAATGTGTCTTGGCATATTTCTCCTTGGATTTATCCCTTATGGGACTCTCTGTGCTTCCTGGCCTTGACTGACTATTTCCTTTCCCATAATAGGGAAGCTTTCAACTATAATCTCTTCAAATATTTTCTCAGTCCCTTTCTTTTTCTCTTCTTCTTCTGGGACCCCTATAATTCAATGTTGGTGCATTCAATTTTGTCCCAGAGGTCTCTGAGACTGTCCTCAGTTCTTTTCATTCTTTTTTTCTTTATTCTGCTCTGCAGTAGTTATTTCCACTATTTTATCTTCCAGGTCACTTATCTGTTCTTCTGCCTCAGTTATTCTGCTATTGATTCCTTCTAGAGAATTTTTAATTTCCTTTTTTATGTTGTTCATCATTATTTGTTTGCTCTTTAGTTCTTCTAGGTCCTTGTTAAATGTTTCTTGTATTTTCTCCATTCTATTTCCAAGATTTTGGATCGTCTTTTCTATCATTACTCTAAATTCTTTTTCAGGTAGACTGCCTAATTCCTCTTCATTTGTTTGGTCTGGTGGGTTTTTACTTTGCTCCTTCATCTGCTGTGTATTTCTCTGTCTTCTCATTTTGCTTAACTTACTGTGGTTGAGGTCTCCTTTTCACAGGTTGCAGGTTTGTAGTTCCCATTGTTTTTGGTGTCTGCCCCCAGTTGGTAAGGTTGGTTTAGTGGGTTGTGTAGGCTTCCTGGTGGAGGCGACTGGTGCCTGTGTGCTGGTGGATGAGGCTGGATCTTGTCTTTCTGATGGGCAGGACCACGTCTGGTGGTGTGTTTTGGGGTGTCTGTGAACCTATTATGGTTTTAGGCAGCCTCCCTGCTAATGGGTGGGGTTGTGTTCCTGTCTTTCTAGTTGTCTGGCATGGGGCATCCAGCACTGTAGCTTGCTGGTCATTGAGTGGAGCTGGGTCTTAGCGTTGAGATGGAGATCTATGGGAGAGCTTTCGCTGTTTGATATTGCATGGGACCGGGAGGTCTCTGGTGGACCAATGTCCTGAACACGGCTCTCCCACCTAAGAGGCTCAGGCCTGACACCAGCCGGAGCTCCAAGACCCTGTCAGCCACATGGCTCAGAAGAAAAGGGAGAAAAGAAAGAAAGAAAGAAAAATAAATAAATAAAATAAAATAAAGTTATTAAAAATTTTTTTAAATTATTTAAAATAAAACAAAGAAAAAAGTAATAAAAAAGAAAGAAGTGAGCAACCAAATCAATAAACAAATCCACCAATGATAACAAGTGCTAAAAACTATACTAAAAAAAAAAACAAAAAAAACTGGACAGACAGAACCCTAAAACAAAAAGCAAAGCTATACAGAGAAAATCACACAAGGAAGCATACACATAGACACTCACAAAAAGAGAAAAAGGGAAAAAAAAAAAAATATATATATATAAGGAAGAGAGCAACCAAATCAATAAACAAATCTACCAATTATAAAAATCTCTAAATACTAAACTAAGATAAAAATTAGATACAGAAAGCAAACTCCAAGTCTACAGCTGCTCCCAAAGTCCATCGCCTCAATTTGGGATGATTCGTTGTCTATTCAGGTATTCCACAGATGCAGGTACATCAAGTTGATTGTGGAGGTTTAATCCTCTGCTCCTGAGGCTGCTGGGAGAGATTTCCCTTTATCTTCTTTGTTTGCACAGCTCCCAGGGTTCAGCTTTGGATTTGGCCCTGCCTCTGCGTGTAGGTTGCCTGAGGGTGTCTGTTCTTTGCTCAGACAGGATGGGGTTAAAGGAGCCGTTGAGACAATGGTCTCCTGCCACTTAGGCAGGTCCGGACTTTTTCCCGGACTCCCTCCCAGCTAGCTGTGGCGCACTAGCCCCCTTTAGGCTGTCTTTACGCAGCCAACCCCAGTCCTCTCCCTGGGGTCTGACCTCCGAAGCCCGAGCCTCAGCTCCCAGGCCTGCTCGCCCTGGCGGGTGAGCAGACAAGCCTCTCGGGCTGGTGAGTGCCGGTTGGCACTCATCCTCTGTGCTGGAATCTCTCCGCACCCCTGTTGCTGTGCTCTCCTCCGCAGCTCCGAAGCTTCCCCCTCTGCCACCTGCAGTCTCCGCCTGCGAAGGGGCTTCTAGTGTGTGGCAACCTTTCCTCCTTCACGGCTCCCTCCCACTGGTGCAGGTCCTGTCCCTATTCTTTTGTCTCTGTCGTTTCTTTTTTCTTTTGCCCTACCCAGGTTCGTGGGGGGTTTCTTGCCTTTTGGGAGGTCTGAGGTCTTCTGCCAGCGTTCAGTAGGTGTCCTGTAGGAGTTGTTCCACATGTAAATGTATTTTTGATGTATTTGTGGGGAGGAAGCTGATCTCCACGTCTTACTCCTCTGACATCTTGAAGGTCCCCCATATCAAAATTTCTTAATCTCTTCGCCTGTTGATAAACATTTGGGTTGTTTCCAGTTTGGGACTTTTACAAACAAATGTTAAACGTTGCTACAGACATTCCTGTATAAGTCTTTGTATGGACATGTGTTTTCATTTCTCATGTAGATACCTTGGACTGCAATGGCTGGATCATATGGTAGATAGATGTTTGACTCTAAGTAAATGCCAGACTGTATTCCATTTTGCATTCCCACTAGCAGTGTAGGAGAGTTCCAGTTCCTCCACATCTTTGCCAACACTTGGTGTACTCGGTCCTTTTGATGTTGCTTTTTAAACAGATGCATAGTTGTTTTAATTTGCATTTCCCTAATGACTAATGATTTTGGACATCTTTTCATGTGTTTATCATCCATATGACTTCTTTGTGGAAGTGTCTATTCAAATCATTTGCCCATTGTTTTATTAAATCATTTTTTTTTAATCACTGAAATTTGAGAGTTCTTTCTTTATTCTAGATGCAAGTCTCTTATCAAATATGTTCTGTGGAAATATTTTCTCCCAAACTCTAGCTTGTTTTCTCATTCTCTTAACAGTGTCATCAGAAAGACCAGAAGTTTTAAATTTTGATGAAATCCAATTCATCAGTTTGTTCTTTTATGAATTGTATTTTTGGTGTCATATCTAAGAAATCTTAGCCTAGCCAAGGTCATAAAGATTTTCTCCTATGTTTTCTTCTAGAAGTTTTAACATTTTAGGTTTTACTTTTAGGTCCATGACCCATTTTCAGTTCATTTTTATATATGGTGTAAAGTATGAATTATTATTTTTTAATTTGAATATCCAATTGTTCTAGCACCATTTGTTGAAAAGACCATCCTTTCTCCATTGCTTGCTTTTGTACCTTTGGGAAAAAAATCAGTGTCCACATATGTGTGAGTCTCTTTCTGGGCTCTCTGTTCCTTTTCATTGATCTCTTTTGTCAATATCTCATGTAAATGTTCAACAATCAGCCCTCAGAAAGGACCCTGTTTATAGTTTATCAGTGGTGTAAATACTCTCATGGTGGCTGATTTCAAGCTTCTTTCTTTCCTCCTTCCTTCTCTCCTTCCTTCCTTGCACTCTTTTCCCATCCCTCTTTCATTCCTTTTTTCCTCTCCCTCCTTCTTTTATTTTTTCCTCCCTCCCTTTTCTTATTCTCTGCCCCCTTCCTTCTCCAGAATTGCATTCCATGACAGAAAGATCCAAATGTTTGTCTTAGTCGTTGCTTAGAAGTATCAGACACACAATAGATGCTCAGTAAATATTTGTTGAATGAATGAATGACCCATTTTTAATGCTGTACTTCCAGCATTTAATAATCGTTCAAAGTAGATGGCATATTTTTTTTTAATTTTTAAAAGAATTGTTATATAATTTTTAAATGTTACTTTCCATTTACAGTTATTACCAAATATTGGTTATATTTCCCGTGTTGTACAATACATCCTTAAGCTTATCTTACACCCAATAGTTTGTACCTCCCACTCCCCGACCCCTATGTTGCCCCTCCTCCCTCTCCCCATTGGTAACAACTAGTTTGTTCTCTATGAGTCTGCTTCTTTTTTGTTATATTCACTAGTCTGTTGTATTTTTTAGATTCCACATATAAGTGATGTTATACGGTATTTGTCTTTCTCTGTCTGATTTGTTTCATTTAGCATAATGCCCTCCAGGTCCATCCATGTTGCTGCAAATGGCAAAATTTCATTCTCTTTTATGACTAATATTCCATTGCATATATATACCACACCCTTTTTTTTGGGGGGGGGGGTACGCGGGCCTCTCACCACTGTGGCCTCTCCCGCTGTGGAGCACAGGCTCCAGACGCACAGGCTCAGCAGCCATGGCTCACGGGCCCAGCCGCTCCGTGGCATGTGGGATCCTCCCGGACCGGGGCACGAACCCGCATCCCCTGCATCGGCAGGCGGACTCTCAACCACTGCGCCACCAGGGAAGCCCCACCACATCTTCTTTATCCATTCATCTGTCAATGGATTATTTAGGTTGTTTCTATATCTTGGCTATTGTAAATAATGCTGCTATGAACATCTGTGTGCGAAAATGACATAGTTTTAAAATAACCAAATACTGTTTAGCACTTTGAAGTTTGCAAAGCACTACCTCACATGTCGTCTCATACAACCTGGGCACCATCCTGAGAAGCAGCCAGACAAGGTGTTCCCCTCCCCACTTCACAGATGAGGAAACAAAGACCCAGAAAGGTGGAGGTGCCCACCCCCGGTCACACCACAAATGACATAATCTGCAGGGTCTGACTCCAGGTTTGGGGCTCTTCCCCAAGGCTGCCCGTGACCACCTGGCTCTGGGGGGATCTCAGCAGGGAAGGCTGGCGGCTTCAGGGAGAGTTGTCCCAAGGAATAGGAAGGCAACAGATGGAGAGTGGGAAGGGGCAGATGATACCAGGGGAAGGCCTACCTGGGCCGCTACCAGGCTGTGACTCTCACCTCAGGGCCAAAACAGTGGTGATATCAGACCCCCCACCCCATTCCTGTTGCTGGATGTTCACGGCCCCTCCCCCAGACCCAGCTTCCCCCAGAGAGCAGGCTCACTCCTAGCCTCCGCGTCTTCTTACATGTCTATAAAAATGAACAGCAGAGACTGAAATCTAGAGACCCACAAGCTGAATTCAGTCCCCATGTATGACTTATTTAGTCCCTGCAGGGTTTTAAAATGTGGGCCAATTTACAGAGCGGGAGAGTCCACGTGGGTAGTTGATTTCTTTTGGCAAAGAGGGAAATCTGGCCACCCAGGACCACAATCCCTTCTGGATGCCCCCTGAGACCAGATAAGTGTTTTCCAGGTCACCACAGTCCCCACCATTTCCTAGCACTTCTCCAACCTCGAGGACAGCCATCACCTGCTGTTTACTTTCACCCTCACACTGTTTATTCTTATTGTTGAGAAACATACCTCGGAACCCATACCGCTAACAAAGGGAGGAACACAAAACATGTAGGACCTCATGATTTTATTACATCATGACAGGTAGTCATCTGAGTCTGAGCGCCTTGATTTACATCTGCTTTTAAATACACCCTCTCAACAATCCCACAAAGAAGACTTGGAGAATGACCGTTTAGGAGAGGATCCTGGGGTTCAGCGGTTGAGGGGCTTACCCAAGGCTTTATAACTAATTGGAAGCAGACATAAAACTTGAAGACAACATCTCACCCGGCACGGAAATCTGCATAAATTGCCTTTGCGGCCACACGCTGCCTTTGTGTCCAGTGTAGGACAGTGGGTGCAACCTGAGGGAACAGCCCTGTGTAATCTTCCGCGTGCCCATTAGGTGGCGCCCTAAGCCAACAAAGATTTTCGGGACAATGCCTTTGTGTAAATTGGCTTTCTTCCATTATTACTGAATTTTAAGCCAGAATGGTTTTTCCACTTTCTCTAAGGAAAAAAAAAAAAAAAGGAAAAAAGAAAGGTCTTTCAGCACAAAATAGAGCATGGCTTTCGTGCCAGGCGTAAAATGAAGTTTGCTTTAATCCATCGCCTAGGGAGAAAGTGTTTATGTGTCACAATTGACATCTGTTAAATTTTAAAATGAAGTAAGCAAGCAATAAGAAGGTCTGAAACACATTCTTTGTTCAAGAAATTGTGCAGACACTGCTCAGCTGGTCTGTACAATTAGAAATAAAACAAGCACCTTTTCTTCCCCAGCATGCCCTGCTGAAAGCCCCAGTGAGGAAAAAGACGGAGGGCGATGGACCTGGGCTCCGAGAGAGGTTAGCACCTGCCTTCCGGCAAATCTGCCCGCACAGCAGGGATGACCTGCTTCTGCCCAGAAGGCCTCCCCCTCCTCACCTGCTCCTTTTTTTGCAAAGCGTAAGAAAGTGTGAGGAATTTCAGAGCAGCCAGGTCAGTTTTAACCATCAGCATATTTTATGGTGAAATCTATTCTTAAACCGATAGACATTTGTTCTTTTGTATTTCACACTAGCAAGGAATCTGGAACCAATCCCTCCAAAGTTAGCGCTTCCTATCTATTATTCAAGCTTCATTATTAAAAAGAGAATGAGAGCAGACATAATTCCAATATGCAGCTTCAGTATCAGTTAACAATCTGGCCTTTTGAAGATATCCTAAGACCATCAAATGAGAAAGCAAGGCCTTGCCTATAAAACCAAATATTACAATTGTGGAACGGGGTATTTGTAATACCCATGTAATAAGTGAAATACTTTTTTGGTGTGTTAAACCATTGAGATTTAAGCTTAATTTGTTATTTCAGCATAACCTGTCCCATCCTAGAAGGTAGGGCTGTGCCTTTGATCACTGGAGCCTTGAGCCCTCGGTAAGGAGTCGAGGGAAAGAAATGCTTGTTGAACACGATTCATTTGGACAGTCTTCCTTTCGATTATTTGAAATACTTCAGTATCCATGAATAAACTCTCCTTTCTGATCAGTTAGTTTGAGGCTTGCCATTTTCAACTAAGACGTCTGCTTAACATAAGTCATTTCTCTCTCCTGTTCTGGAATCACTCTTCTTTTTTCTGATAAATAACTCTTCTTTTCAAATTTTTCTTCTCTTGTCTTATACGAATTGGTAAAAATGTACAAATGAAATACATGTAAGTATTTAATTTTTGTTTCTTTTATTCAGGAAAATGTCTTCAAGTTTAATAATGGCTTTCTTATTTCAAAAGCATGATGTACTTATTAAAGAATAATCAGAAAATACATATGGGCCAAAGAGGGAATAAAGTGCCTACAATCCCCATGCCCAGAGAAAAACATGGTTCCTATCTTACTGTGTGGCTATAAAGATAGTATGATTTTTACAAAATTGTATCACATATTTTTTTTTCATTGAAGTACATCTTTTCATTTTGGTAAACATATTTCTATAACACTATTTCAATGGCTACACAATAGTTCATTCTGTGACTATTTGATCATTTAAACATTTTTTCTATACATGTTAAATATCATAAACATCTACCAGATCTTTGTCTGAATTGTATCCTTTGTTAATTTCTTTTTTTAATATTTATTTGCCTGTTCCGGGTCTTAATTACGGCACACGGGATCTTCGTTGCCGCATGCGAGATCTTCCGTTGCGGCATGTGAGATCTAGTTCCCTGACCAGGGATCGAACCCGGGCCCCCTGCATTTGGAGCACAGAGTCTTAACTGCTGGACCACCAGGGAAGTCCCTCCTTTGTTCTTTTCTTAAGATAAATCCCCAAACATGGAATTTCTGGGTCAATGAAAAGACACATCTTTAAAGACTTTTGATACATAGTGCCAAATTGCCTTCCAGAAAGTTTCTGCCAAATTAGAGAACATAAGTGCCCATTTCTCTGCCGAGTATTGTACCTTAAAATATTTCCAACTTGGTAAAACTCATTGTTTTACCAAATTACAATAATAGTTTGTATTTTTAAATTACTAGTAAAGCTTTTTTTCATATGTTTATTCTAATAATTTTTGTTCATATGTTTGTTCTATTTTTCTGTTAAGGTATTACTGTTTTGTTGTTGATTTGTAACAACTTTTACATATTTTGGAGATTAATTCCTTCTTATCATGTATATTGCAAATATTTCCCCAATTTTTCATTTGCTTTTTAATTTTTTACATACAGACATCTTATATTTTATAACATCAAACGTACCTAGCAATCTTTTTTTTTTTTTTTCATGTAATTTCTGCTCTGGAGTCATGCTTAGCCAGGTCTTCCCCATCCTAATATGACATAAATATATGCTCGTATTTTCTCCTAGTTGTTTTGTGGTCTCATCTTTCCATTTGAACATTTAATCCCCTTGGAATTTATTTTGGTATATTAGTTTTTAACCAGTTGTTCACAGACTATGTAATTAGTCTTTCTTTTCCCCACCTACTGCAATTGCCAATCTAATATATGATAAATTCTGATCTCTGGATTTCTGGTCCAGGAATCTATCTTTTCATTCCTACATTGGTAACAAACTTCCTAAATTAGAGTATTTGGAAATATGTCTTACCATCTGGTAGAGCCTGTCCCCTTTAATTTTAAAATATTACCTTAGTTACTCACAAATATATTCTTCCAGTGGAATTTAAAAATCAATTTGGTAAGTTAAAAAGAGTAAAGTTGGCAGCCCTAGCCTTCTCATTCAGATGCATGATGTTTCTCTGCACTATTCAGTCTTCTTTCTGTCCAGGTTGTATATTTCTGCTGTATTTGGTCCTAAGTATAGGATCATTTTTGTTGCTTCTGTGAATGGGATATTTTTCTCATTCTGTTTTCCAATTTTTAGGACTGAACATTATTCCATTGTATGTATGTACCACCATTTATTTATCCATTCGTTGTTGATGGACATTTGGGCTGTTTCCACCTTTTGTGCATCGTGCTACTGTGAACATGTGTGTACCTGTGCTCGTGTGACTCCCTGCCTTCAGTTCTTTTGGGTGTGTACCTGGGGAGTGGAATTGCAGGGTCATATGGTAATTCTATGTTTACTTTTTGAGGAACTCCAAACTGTTTTCCACAGCAACTGAACCATTTTGCCTTCCCACCAGCAGTGTACAAGTTTCAATTTCTCTACACCCTCACCAATGCTGGTTATTTTTTTTTAATTGCCATCTTAGTGGGTATTGAAGTGGTATCTCATTGTGGTTTTAACTTGCATTTCTTTAATGACTAATGACGCTGAGCATCTTTTCATGTGTTTATGGTCTATTCTATATCTCCTTTGGAGAAATGTCTGTTGAATTCCTTTGTCCATTTTTTAAGGAATTGTTTATCTTTTTGTTGTTGATTTCCTAACTTTTTGACAGGAAAAAACAGCTAATTGAAAGTTGCCATTTCATATAGAATACTTTCAAAAGCAAAAACTAGAAGCAATACAAAATGACTTAAATGATACATTTTTTTGAAATGTTTGAGTGGTTACTATATGCCAGGTAGTGTTCTAGCATTTTCCACGTATTAATTTATTTAAATTTCACAACACTACAGGGTAGGTACTCTAATCAGTATCTCCACTTCACAAATCAGAAACAAGAGGCACAGAGAAGTTCAAATTCACATAACTGGTAAAATTAGAATTTGAACCTGGGAACTATATTCAATATCCTGTGATAAACCATAGTGGAAAAGAATATGAAAAAGAATGTGTATATATATATATACATATATATGTGTATATGTATGTATAACTGAATCACTTTGCTCTACAGCAGAAATTAACACAACATTGTAAATCAACTATAATTCAGTAAAATTGTAAAAAAAGAATTTGAACCTGGGATATCTGACTCATCTCTGTGTTACTCAGTAAATAAGAAAGATTTATTTTCTTACATAATAATAAGTACTGAGGGAGGCATTACCAGCATTGATTGGGTTAGGAGTGAAATATAATACATGAATCAGGATTTTTCTGTCTTCCTAACATGAAAAAGTTCATCCTAAGCATGCTGCTTTGGCCTCGAGATTGTTCCCTCATGGTCACAAAATGGCTACAACAGCTCTAAGCATCACATTCTTTCCCAGCAACACCCAAATGCCTGAAGCAGAAGGTCTCTTTGGTTTCTTCTTCTTTAAGAATGAGGAAAACTTTCCTAGAAGTCTTTCTGGCCCACTTCTCATTGGCCAGAGTTGTGTCACATGCCCCACGTTCAACCAGCCACTGACAAGGGGAAGCAGAACTACAGTTTGGGACAGAGATAAATCAAGATTTGCACTCTGACACTCCAGTGGGGTCCACCCTCCCAGAACCACCTGCTGCTGAACTCCTGAACAGAATCGCTTTTCTGTTAACCAAGGACTAGGGCATGGCTACTGGGTTGGTGAGCGACAACTTCTGCCACATTGTCATTTGCCTCTGCAAAGCTCAAGGTCAGTGATGTTTCCTCCATGGGCTGGTGATTCCTCACCCTTGATTTCTCCTAAGTCCTCTCTCTGATCCCTTGTAGGCCATGGATGCAGTGCATGCAGGAGAATTTGAAATTCTGTCACACAACTATTTGCAAAACCCCGTTTGCCAACTTCTTTCCTGCCTCTGTTTCCCTCTGTGGACCACAGGGGCTCCCTTAGGCTGACCTTTGTGAGTTCACGCTGATTACACGTTTTAAACTGCAAGCACCAACACTCATAAAATCCTAGCTTCCCTATGTAAAAATTCCCCGAAGTAGTGCTTAATTTCACATGCTTGCCAAATCCTAAATGCAGAAGCAAAAGCTGATTTACCTTCGTGCTGAAACTAAAGCTAAGCAAAGCTCTTGGCTTTGGGGACACACACTGGTGTCCTGGGCAACACCTCATAGCAGGGATTTAAGTTAGGGGTCTCCCTGATATTTTAAGTGTCATTGAACTGCTCTGGCTAAAGAGAAATGGACGAAGCTTTCTTCCACGTGTACAAGGGTCACAGGCTACCTCTCCAAATGACCAAAGTGAAGTAATCCTGGGACAAATCATTTTACTCCATGTTCATACGGTGGATACAGTGCCTGGAACATCTGTGAATTTACCTTTTCCTTTTATTTTTCTGCACCCTGCCCCAGGTCAAATTTAATGTATTTCTGATAATGAAAACAAAAACAAACACACTTAACCTTCAAAGAGGCAAATGAATGCCAGTCACTTCAGAATCTGAGACAAACATCTGTAAGCATCTGGTCGCTGACTCTACATGATGGTCCTTCTGCAATTACTCTGGAGCTTATGCAAGGTGGCTGTGATGTCACAAAAAGCCAACTCAAGTGGGAAAGCTTGTGGGAGTTAATTTCTTCTTAGAGAAAGGTAGGGAGTTTCCCATCACAGGAAGGATTCAAGCAGAGGGTAGTTGACGTTTTGTCCAGGATTCTTGAATTTGGAGAGGTTGAACGTAAAGAATTTATTTAAGATCTCTTCCAAAGGATTCTAAGATGAGTCAGAAAAAACTCTATCTTCATATGGTGCTTTACAAATCATAAAGCCCTTAGATACATGTTTTATCTCATTTAAGCTTCAAAACAACTCTGTCACGTGGATGGGTTTATTACTTTCATTTTAGAGATGGAGAAATCAAGGTTCAAACAGAGGTTAAGCGATTTTTCCAGACTCACACTTTTGGGAAGCGGATGGTCTTAGGACATCGGGGTCAGAGATATGGCCACTCTCAGGACGAGGGGTTGGCCTGAGGCCGGCCCATCACTGAGGCATCGACTTTGGGCAGCCACGCTGAGGCCCAGAGACATATCTGGTCTGGACCATCCCTTTCTCCTACGCCCTCAGGCTGGTCCTCGGCGAAGCTGCGTGTCCTCAGGGCCTCTTATGGACTCTGTCGGTTACTGTAGTGTGGAGCTTCCCGTCTCCTCAGAAGTGGAGTTTGTGAAGCCCAGGGTTTGAACTTGCTCGGTGTTTCAGCCCATTCCTGGGGTATTTCCTCTTTAAAAGCACCACGGGCAGAGTCACCCTAAGAAGGGGGCTGTCAGGGCGGCCCTCAGTGTGGGAGGAGGGGGTATTTCTGCTCCATGGGGGTCTTTCCAGCCATGCCAACCTGGCCACTCCACCTAGCCCGGATTGTGCAAGCACAAAGGACAATGCCACTGCTTGGTGGGGAAAGAATGCCGGGGAGGGGACAGGATATCCGCCTCAATCCCCCGCAGCCCCCAGGCCCTGGCTGGTCGGAGGACAAATCCCCTTGTGTGAGGGCCTGGGAACTGAGCTTTCTTCCACGCTGATCTTCCTATCAGATTTTGCCCTATTCTGGTAATTCAATGGGAAATGAATCCACCCAGGAGTCTGGGCTGGCCCCCGAAAGGAAGGTAAACGTAACAAAGAGAAAGTCATTGCCAATTTTAGAGATCATGTGTTCACAGGAATAAACAGGAATACAGCAGACTGGGAAAGTGGGCGTTTCACCACACCTTGTAACTAAACAGGCAGTAGTCAAGCCACGCTTTGTATCTCTTTCCATTTGGGTTGGCCAGTGGGGATAAATGAGGGGGAATAAAGTATGTACCGATTGCTTCAAATATAATAGCTCTGGGTTAAAAAATATATATATCCAGTCTTGATACTCCTAGTGCACCAGGAAGTACTTCCATTTTCAATGAATCTGGAAAGAATTTTTCTCCCTCTGACTAAATATCTTTGACCACATAATATGACGTTTGGGTCTGTTGGCGGTAGGTTTTCTGACTCTGAGGGCCTGAGGAAATTGATGTTCAGAGAGAGGTTGAGTGACTTGCCCAGGGCTGCACAGCTTGGAAATGTGAAGCCGCGACTCTCGCCCAGTGTCCTGACCCCTCAACAGGTGTCTTTCTGCGCACCTGGATAAGGCAGGGCATGAGGGGGGCCAGGCACCCCACTACAGAGCAGGATAAATACATCGATACTAACTTTTATGATTATTTCATCGCAAGGTCATTCTCCCACTTAAAGTACAATGGAGGCACCTGCTGGCTCAGAGGACGGATGCTCAGAAATAAAAGTGGAAGCAAATGTTTTCTGTCTTCTACACCAGGGCTTTAGAGACGCAAGAGCTTAAAAATCGGAGCTCTAAAGGAATTAAAGCCCTAAGTTTATGCCAGAAACTATACAGAGCGGAAAAGAGCGAGGCTTAGGGGACCAGGGGTGTCTGGGTGTTCACACACCTCACTGAGAAAGGGGGCGTGGCAATACATTTCACAGGCACCCAAGGGGGATGTGGGGATTGCATGCCTCACAGCAGCCTTGGAGTTGGAGCAAGGAGACAGGAGGAGCGCTTTATGGACCAGGGACGAAAGCCTAGGACAGCGAGGACACCTCAGGGGCACGGCAGAGTGCGCAGTGACCAGGGACCAGGTGGCTCCCGCACATGACTGCCCTTCCCCGCATGCCCCATCGCCACGTCAGCCCCTGAAGTGTAGGCACAGCCCTGGGAGCAATGGAGCTGAAATATACCGGAACCATACACAGTTGCCAATTTTTGCTTAGAAATGATCAAACCGCAGCCATTTCATATTGTTCAGCGTAATGTCATAGGAACCCCAGAACTGGCTGCAATTTAGTTTCTATCGCCCAGCAGAACGGGAGTTTGAAATGGAAATCAAATTCAGTGGCAGTCGAACAGACACTTGGATTTCCTGCCCCCTGCTTGGGGGCCACGCTGCTCACACACTGACACCAAGCAGTTCTTGGAATGCCCAGTGGTTCAGATCTCCTTCTCCGGGGGGCGCCTGGGACGTTTCCAAGACATTCGGCTCTGATTAGAATGGATTCTGCTCCACAACCTGCCATTCAGACCTACACACCATTTCCTGTATTTTGATGGACGATGCACGAAGCAGGGAGAACTCGTTCTCTCCTTACAATTCAATCCAGTTCAAAGTCTTCCCTGTGTCGCATGTGAGTACAGGGTTAGAGAGATGTAGGTCATTTCAGAGAACAAACAGGTGCCTACAAATCCTCACCGCGACTGTGTAAATGGGGTGAGTATTGCTGTAGGCTTCCTACTGGGGTAAGGTAGGCCCGGTGGGGAAGCTTAGTCCCCACTGGCTGAGGACTGGTAGTAAGGACATTTCTGGGAAGCTCGTCAGCACTCACTCCTCCTGGTGTGACACTTGTGTGACACTTAGTGTGATATGTAATGTGAGGAGTCTTGGAAGAGCTGAGGAAGTGATGGCCAGAGAGGTCGGAAGGCGTTGCCCCTCTACAAGAAGCCATATCTTGGTGTAGTGCAGTGACTCATAGAGCCAGGGGGACAAGGACAACTTTCTAGGGCAGTGGTTCTCAAATTGTGTGTCGAGGCACCCTGAGGTGCCTCACTGAACACATAGGAGCACTGCAGGATAGTTTAGATTTCTGAGAGAAACGCGTTAACTTCTCAGATACTGAATAAAACTACTAGCTCAAGATAGCTTATGTTTGAACGTTAGGTCATGACATCATGTCTTTGTGAAGCTGGGTTTCAGATGGTTGCTTTGATAAAAAGCATGCACTGGGCTTCCCTGGTGGCACAGTGGTTGAGAGTCTGCCTGCCGATGCAGGGGACACAGGTTCGTGCCCCGGTCTGGGAGGATCCCACATGCTGCGGAGCGGCTGGGCCCGTGAGCCATGGCCACTGAGCCTGCGCGTCCGGAGCCTGTGCTCCACAACGGGAGAGGCCACAACAGTGAGAAGCCTGCGTACCGCCAAAAAAAAAAAAAAAAGAAAGAAAAGAAATTGTGGTATTAAAAATGAAATTAAAATATTATTGCTTATTTTGATCTATTTTTTTCACATAGGTACTAAGCCATTAAGACAGACATAATTATTAAATTATTTGAAACTAAATAATAAACAAATCTTTGGGGTATTTCTTTTGACTTATAGGTGCCATGAAAAATTCCTGAGATGCTAAGGGAGCCGCGAACCAAGAAAACTGGGGCATTTCTGCCCTAGGAGGTGGGCAAGCTAAAATGAACCTGGCTCCCTGGATGAACCACCCTGCATTGCCCACTACCCTAGATGGTCTTATGAGAGAGAAACAAACTCTATTGTATTTGAGCCATTGTACTTGGGGGCTCTTTGTTACAGCAGCTTAGCTTGTTTCCTTGCTGACACAGTAATGCTCAGTAGATATTTGTTGGTGAATAGACTTGGCATTGATTTCCTCTATAGTTTCATATTCTGGATTTGCTTATGGAACAGTAATAAGAAGTGAAATATATATATATATATATATATAAAACAGCAAGGGGCCATGGGAAGTATAAAGGAAAGAAGATTGGATACTCACTGGTCATTTGAGTAAGTTCCTTGAATGTCAGACTCTTCATCTGCAAAGTGGGAATAATTTATCTACCTTGTATAACTTACGGTAGTGGAAACTGGATATGATAATAATCATGAAAATGTTTTGAGGAGTATTATACAAATAGAAGTAGTCTCAATTATTGTAACATTTATGAAAATACTAATGACTCAAGGATTATCTTCAAAGGGGCTTGTCCATAAGAAGGAAAGCCTGAGTTAGTGGAGAGTCTAAATAATAGAGTTTCTTCTTCTTTTTCTAAATCAGACTTTATTTGCTCAAAAGCAGTTAAGCGCTCCCATTTAGAGGCTAAGTTTTAACAGGTAAAGAATCATTTCTCTCTTGAAAGTAAAATTCCAGCTCCAGTGGCTTACCTATTTATGTGGTATGACTACGGATAAATTCATCAGGGTCCCAAAACATTTAATTCTCTGAAGTAGTTAAGCAATCTTCTGTTTTATTCATACCTTCCATTTATTAAAAATCTTTCTTGTCTTTGTCAATGCCATTGTTAAGCCGCATTCCACCCCCTGTATGAGTTCTTATAATATCAAATTAGTAGGACCTGATTTTATAACAGTTTGGGATAAATCAATCAGATCCAAGGAACCCAGGAAAGAACGATTTGAGAGGTGGCCCTGGAGGGGGAGGGGTGCCAGGCTGTCTGGCATCCACTCCCCTCTGTGACTGTCCCCTCTTGTCCCCTCTTGAGGGGTTTTCCATCGTGTGGAACCTTAGAGGTAGGAATATAGTCAGGGGATTTGGCTTTGCCATTTGGGCTCAGCCTCCCTTCCAGGCTCTGAAAATCTGAAAACCATGGGGCAGTGGTGGTCCCGGTTCTTCGCAGGCTAAGGAGGGATGTGCAGGTCATTCCTTGGACATGGTCCTTTTCACAACCCCCTTGGTTCTGGGATCCTAACCTACCGTCAAGTCAGTGAACCCCAAATGTCCTTCCAATTACACCCCGCTCTGTCCAAGACAGCCAGAATCAGTTTTTTTATTTGTAAATAAATACAGATAAATACAGATAGCCTAACTACTACAATGTCTTTTTCTGAACAGTTTTTCATCCGCAAACACTTTTTGAGCTGACTTAGGGTGTTATTGGTGCTAAGTGTTTAACAGGAAGGAAATCAGAGTGATTTTAGAAACAAGAGCGCTCAATCCTGTTTTGATCGAGAATTCCTGAGTTGAAGATTTAAGATGTATCTGGAAGAAGTCTGTGTGCTCTTAAAACGTAGCCATGTTTCCATAATTGATATATTATACCTTTTTCATATTCTTCCTCTCTATGTGGCTGCAAAAATTATAAAGAAAAGTTTCTCTTCCCAAAGGAGAATTCCTCTATGGAAAACTTTTTTTTTTTAAAGCCACAACCATACTTCTGAGAATGTTTATCTCACTTTACTAAAACCTCATGGGCATTCTTTATTCTGACACTTATGACTCTGAATAAGAACACCATCCACCTTAGGAGAAAAAAAGAGAATGTTTCTTTCCAAATATGTTTACTGTTCAATTAAAGTGTGTATATAGTGGAGAAGGGGGAGGATGGATTTTTCCTGAAACTTTTGAGAAGCTAGTTATTCAACGTTGTCTATTTTAAATAACATTTATTATCTGAAATTATTAAGAATTTAGGTGTTTGGAGGCTGGCTTTCTTGATGTTGGTGTTACATTCAAAGGAAATGGATATAACACCAATAGCTACGTTTTAGCTGAGATATTTGCTCCGAAGAAGAGACTCTAATTAGGAATGCAAGTCTGCCTTTTTGTGTGTGGAATTATTTACCTCACCTTCTTCATTTTTGATTCAGCTCTGTCTGTCCTGATCACCCAATTCAATCACTTCCCTCTTTAGCTACTTCTCTCCAATTCCACGGCCACCATCTTGGCCCAGGTTGCTGCCACCTTCCACCTATATTAATGCCTTTTATCTGCCTTCATTGCCTCTATTCTCACCTCCCACTTCCAATCCCCATTCCATTTTCAAGAGCTAGAGACATCTGCTAAACACACAAATCTGGTCATTTTATCCTCTGTCAAATATCATTCAATGTCTCCTCATTGTTCTTAGGATGAAAAACAAAATCCTTAACAGACTGAGAAGGCCAACAGTAATACTGTATTTTTAGCATTAAGAAAAACAACTCTGAGGGCTTCCCTGGAGGTGCAGTGGTTAAGAATCCTCCTGCCAACGCAGGGGACACAAGTTCAAGCCCTGGGCCGGGAAGATCCCATGTGCTGTGGAACAACTAAGCCTGTGTGCCACAAATGCAGAGCCTGTGCTCTAGAGCCCGCGAGCCACAACTACTGAGCCCATGTGCCACAACTACTGAAGCCCGCGCGACTAGAGCCCGTGCTCCACAACAAGAGAAGCCACCGCAACGAGAAGCCCGTGTACCGCAACAAAAAGTAGCCCCTGCTCGCCGCAGCTAGAGAAAACCTGTGTGCAGCAACAAAGACCCAGTGCAACCAAAAATAAATAAGTTAAAAAGTAAATAAATTTTTAAAAAACCCCAAAAGATGAAAGGGTCTTATAGTTCATAATTTGCAAACAAATTCACCAGAGCTGGATTTTAAAAAATTCATAACTTGCAATGGCCTCTTCTTTCAATAACCCTTTATCAGTAAATTAAATGTGTCAAATTTCATACTTTTGACAAGGAAAAAAAAAACCCTGAAATGGTGAAGCAACAGAAATGCCTGGTTCAATGGAAAGAAGATGTTGAAACTAAGCAAAAATGTTTAAGTTGGCAAAAATTAGAGCCAAGAAAAAGTGGAGAAAACAGGCGAGCCCATCCATCAGGCAGTGCCTGGGAAGCGGCCACATCCAGACTGGAACAGGCAATCCCCAAAGTTGAAAAATATGTGGACACAATGTACGTTTGACCTAGTGTTACTTTTCTTTAAGGGAAATGGGTGTGTGTGTGTGTGTGTGTGTGTGTGTGTGTGTATGTATCAGTGGGAAATAAAACAATATGATAAGATTTTACAATGAAATTGTTCAGGCTGCAACAACTTCCTCAGTGCGCATGTATCATAAGAATGCGGGGAGCCAGAGGGAGATATTTAATGCCAGAAAGGAACAGCTCTCATACCCCCTGACTGCAGGTGGGTCGGCCATTGGGTGGCTTCCTCAGTGGCAGCCCCAGCCTGCCTGCGAGAAAGGACTCATGCAGAACTCTAGTTTTTATTCCCCTGGCGAGAAGTGATGGATCAACTTGCAGAGATCCACTGCTTGCGGTAGGTGAAGGTTTAGGAGATCTATAAAATGGCAGGGCTGGCCATGAAAAATCTTCCATCTGTGCTGGGGATACATTCTTTAGAAAGCCAATGACAACACCTTTATTTTCTGGAGGAAACATTTGGAGACTATTACTTATTAGGCACTTCCCATGAACCACACGATGGTCTGAATTTCATAATGTAGTTAAGGTTATTCCCACTTTAAAGATGGAGAGATGGAGTCTTAGAAAGAGAATAGACACCTGCCGTTTCCTCCATGCTCAGCATCCTTCCCCTTTGTTTCTGGTTTTCTTTGAGGAACAGGCCTCCCCCAGTCTTGGGGGGAGTTGAGGGGAGGCTACCACCCATGGTATCCTGCTCTCTTCTAGCCAATCTTATGCTCTTCCCAAAGAATCCCAGCCTTGGTGAAGTACCATGGATGGAAAATGGTTGGAGCTCTCCTAAAGTATCTGCTCCCATTGTCTCCCTTCTAGCCTTTCTAAAGCCTGGTTCTTCAGCTTTTCCTCTATTACTTCTTTTCTGGCCTAAGCTGTCCAGAGTCGGTTTCTGTTGCTTGCCATCAGATAGTCTTGGCTGAAACGTGTCAGTCGCTTGCCTGCACACGTTCCTACTTCTTGTTGCCTCAGTCTTTCTGCTTCCTCTCCTTACTGCCTGTGGTTATGATTTCCGTGCACTGGGTGCATGATGCATGTGGGCCTGACCCTCTCTTCCACACTAGGAGAGTGAAGGAGGTGGTGCATACTCTTCTCCCTGGGCACAGCTGCCCCAGTTCAAGGCCGTGGGTTTGTGTTTCTCAGTACAGCTGCACTGTATACAAGCTGAGCTCCCTCCTCAGTGTGATCTGAAGGTGGCCGAATAGGCTGGTGGCCTCCACGTATCCATCCCCAAACTGCATCTGTGTCTGAAACTCCACCATGAGAACCACGAGCTGTGGGACTGTTTCTGAAAGTTCTTGTTGAATAGCATTAAGTAGGGGTTTAACTCTCACATGATAGTAGATGCGTATTCAGTATCTACTGATTACCTAACGCTTAGATAATGCTTTTGAATGAAATATTATCCATCACAATATTTCATGTATACATCTGAATAATAGTGGTATAACCCTATGCAAGACACATAAGAGATTGAGTTCATGGACAGTAAAGCATGCAGGTGGATTTGGGGGTCTCCTTGCACAAACTGTGTGCCCCCATCCCCCAAAGCCTCGTGTCCTGTAGGTGGGGAACCAGCCCAATAATCCCTGCAGTATTTGTTATCACATCAGAAGGATTCATTCATCAGAGAGCAGGGGTCACAGGGAACAGCACCGAGACAGACCTGTAGAGGTCATGGGTTCTGCAGGAAACTTGGAGAGTGTGTTTGACTTGGCGGGGGGCAGGGGTGGCTTTAAAGACAATTTTTGCTGCTTTATGGCTTGTTTGGGTGTCTTTGAGCCAACTCTCTTTGAGAATGAGTGGTGGAAATGTAGTAAGTACAAGTCCTGATTTTAGGAACACCAAATTTCTTGCTAAAATTGCCTTGTGCTTGAAAACCTGGGCCCGCAGCTGGGGTTTGGCAACCATACCCTGCGTGTTTTCCAGCTGAGTCTAAGGTGCTGTTTTTTGTATGAGGGATTTGTGTGGGCAGGGGTTATGGGAGGGTGGGGAGCCCAGTCTGCAAGGGGAAAAGGGATGTTTGTTTAATCTTGTTTGAGGATAGACCCTGTGGAACTGATTAAAGAAACCTCAGCTAAAGTTGGAGCCAGGCCCAGAGGGGAAGCTTTCATGCCCCACCATGCATCATCAATTACTCTGAACAGGAAGAGACTTTGGTCTAGGACTCTATCAGAAGGTACCTCTACTTACTCTCCAGCAGGAAGAAAACTGCCCTCTGCACAGGGCAGCCCAGCCAATCAGAGACTGTAGCAGCTCAACCAATGAGAAGCCTCCATGCTTTGGAACACTAGCTCTTTCAATGGACTCCTTTGGTTATCACAGCCCTGCCAACTCCCCCTTTTTACTATTAATTAATTAATTAATTTTATTTTTGGCTGCACTGGGTCTTCACTGCTGCATGAAGGCTTTCTCTAGTTGCGGCGAGCAGGGGCTTCTCTTCGTTGCGGTGCTCGGGCTTCTCATTGTGGTGGCTTCTCTTTGTTGCGGAGCGTGGGCTCTAGGCGCGCGGGCTTCAGTAGTTGTGGCACGCTGGCTCAGTAGTTGTGGTGCACGGGCTTAGTTGCTCCCTGGCATGTGGGATCTTCCCGGAGCCCGTGCTCCGCAACAAGAAAAGCCACCACAATAAGAAGCCAGCGCAGCGCAACGAAGAGTAGCCCCCGCTCGCCGGAACTAGAGAAAGCCTGCGTGCAGCAACGAAGACCCAACGCAGCCAAAAATAAATAAATTTTAAAAAAAAGGCAAGTTCGCCTTCCTGGTTCTCTGGATTTGATGGTCCACCGTTTTCCTCCATCCTGAATTGCAATTACTCTGGCTATTACAGTACTTAGGTTGACAGCCACAAAATGGAAGAGAGGGAGACACGGAAAAAGAAATAATTAGGGTGTGACTCCAGCCCAGCCCCAGGGACTAATAATAAAAGCCAGCATTTATTGATTGCTTAGTCAGTGGCAGGCACAGTGTATCCCTCATTTAATCCCCACAATGACTCTGTCGTGGAAACAATTACTATCATCTCATCTTAGAGAGAAGAAACAGATTTGGGATGTTAAGTAACCTTCTCAGAGTCACATACCCAGGTCTGTTGCTCTTGCAGCCCTGGCCTCACTCCCACAGTGATTGGAAGCCTCTGCAGGGCTAACCTTTAAGGAAGGTGTGGCCTGTTCCCCGAATTTGTGGGCACACAGCCTGGCTCCAGTGAGTGAAACCCAAAGAGGATGTTTTGCACCTCAATGTTATCAGCTCTAGGAGTCAGGGTATCAACCAACCTCAAGGGTGAGGCATTATTCTCAAGGAACCAGAGTGTACCCCAGCTGTGTAAACTTGAGGCTCAGTCTCACCATCTGTAAAATGGGGATGGCAATACCTCCTATCTCAGGATTAGCTTCAGTTAGAATGACAGAAAATACAGACTAACAGTAGCTTAAACAAGAGAAGTGTATTTTTCTCTTGCCTAAACATATTCTGGAGATGTACAGTCCAGAACTCACATGGTGGCTCCATGGTAATCAAATACCCAGGCTTTCTATATATTTGTTCTGCCATTCGCACTGCATTTCTTCTACTTCATAGTCCTAAATGGCTGCTCTAGCTCCAACCATCACATCTGTTTCCATTCATTGGGAAGGAGGAAGGGGCAAAGGAGAGCACTTCTCTTTAAGGTCACTCTCTTCCTGGAAGATACACATGCCCCTTCTGCTTACATCCCATTGTTCAGAACTCAGCAAATGCTAAATCTAGCTGCAAAGGAAGCTGTGAGGCCACTTGTCTAGCTACAAATCAGGAGTTCCATTACTAAGAAGGGGGGGAATGGATACTGAGGTTGCTGGGAGGATGAAATGAGTTAAATGTAGCTAAGTTATCCAGCAGAGGACCTTCCTGGCACTTAGGGTATACTAGATAAACACTAGTTTTGAATCTTTCTTTCCTTCCTTTACAGGTTTCCTATAAAACATTCCTGCAAACCATTCCAATTTGGTCATATCTGCTTTTAGTATGAACAAAAAACCGATCAAACATTTGTCTTTTGGAGCTTTTATTCTTTTCTAATTTTGTTATAGGAAAGTTTTTTTTTTTAATGCACCATTAATTTTTTAAGTTCCTTGCTGTTCTTGAAGATTTCTTAGTAAAGGAAAGCTCTTTTTTTTTCTTCTAATGCTGTAATCCTTGGCTCTCTACTTTCCCTATTGTAATTAAGGCCCATCACAGAAGGCAAATAAAAATGATGTCAGTGTCATAATAAAGTGTGATAACTGAAAAAGTAAAGCACCATACTCATCTTTCCTTGGCCTTGAGATCATTATTGATATTCATGCCACTTTCCAAAAGGCGAATAAGGTCTGCCACATATAAGCTATTAGTACTTGGGCAAGTCAGTTCCCACTCTAAGCCTCAGTTTGCTGATCTGGAAGACAAGACTGTGGGAATGAAATGGAAGGATTGATGGGAGAAAAGCTCTCCACAGACACCTGGCACATTGTACGCCCACCACAAAGGATAACTCTTACTTGCTTATTTTTCTATTCGAAAGACTATCAGGCTTAGTTGGAGATTTTTCCTGAGGCTTCAAGTTCATGACATTTTAGCTTTTGTTATAATAAAAAGCAAGTACTCAACAAGATTGTTTATAGCAGATTTATTCACAGTAGCCCCAAACTGGAAACAGCCCAGTGCATCAACATAAGAGCGGATAAACAAAGTTTGCCTGTTCTTACAAAGGCACACTGCTCAGCAAACAAAAGGAAAGAGCAACTCTCCACAGCCACTTGGGATGAGTCCCAAACCATTGTGCTGAGTGAAAAGAAGCCAGCTACGGAAGAGTACCTAATACATGATTCCACATCTTTGTGGCAAAATTAATCTGCGGTGGAAATAAAAACACAATAGTGGTTGCCTCTGGAGGGTGGTGGCTGGGAGTGACTGAGAAGGGATTTGAGGGAACGTTCTGGAATGTTCCAGGGTCCTCCACTTGGGAGCATTTCTTACAGTGGTCATTCTGCCCATCTGGTGGAATTCTGTCCTCCCATCTGTGGCCCCATCAGACTGTGGGTCCCAGGAGGCAGGGACAAGGTTTGGCTCACCACCATCTCCCCAGCCCCTAGCACAGTAGCTGGCTTAGGGCAGAGACAATGTGCATTGGATGAAAGAGGAGAAGGAGGGGGTGGTGGCCATGAGGACCCACCCAGCTGACCTCCAGGCACGGGGAGCACAGGTGATCAGGGCCCTGTGACTGTACTCAGAGGTGGAGGCCACACCACAACCAGGGACCAAACACAGCAGAACCCTGAGGCAGTCCTGTTCCTGGGAGACAGGGGACCCCTGGACGGCCAGCTTTGGCTCGAGGCCTCCCTAACAGAACCAGCCAGACCTCACAGCAGTCTAGAATGCTCTCCCCCAATCCTCCTTCCCTCACTCCTCCACCTGGGCCAGACCTGCATCCCCAGCAGGAATCTCCTCTGATAGGAGCCTTGCAAGGTGCATCCCGTCTTGGCATCCGCTTCTCAGAAGATCCAGACTCACAGAGAGGGAGGGAATGAAGGAGTGAGGAAGGGACCCAGCCCTGGCTCCGCCCCCAGTCATGCCCTGAAGGCTTCACGATGACGGCACCTCCTAGCTGCTGACTTTTACGTTGCTCTGTGTTGCAGTTTCCTCAGTGCCTTGCCTCCACCGTTAGCTTGCTGAAGGGGGAAGGAATGGCCGGTGTGCTTCGTGTAGTTTCTGCCTTTTCCAGAACAGGAAAGCAGCCCCAAGGCACCTTGTACACAGAGGAAGCAAAGTCCTAGGCTCTCAACAAATAGCCATTCAAAGGGTTAGAAGCACCATTTTCCAAATTGTAGCCTGTGACCCATTACTGGGTCAATTGAGTGAATCTCAACCACCATTTAAAAAAAAAAAAAAAAAAAAAAAGGAAACTGAAACAGAGTAGAACAGAGCAAGGTGTAAGTATCAGGATCTGTCACAGAAAGAAGGGGCCAATCTTGTGTCCTGAATGCTTTCAGTTTTTACAGATAGGTGTGTTTGTAACAGGCCCTGGGCTGAAATGTATTTCTTAATGGTGGTGAGTCATGGTCAAAAATGTTTAGAAAACGCTGATCTACTAGCATCGTCTAGTTCAGCATTGCTCCAGGACGCATTTATCAACCCAAGTGATCCTTTCGAAAGGGATTTCCTAGGCAAATTGGTAGGGCAACTGGGAGCAAAGCGCTGACTCACAGAGAGAAAATCTCCTCAAGCGACCTCAGCCTGCCTGGAGGTTCACAGGAGTTAAGGATGTTAACGACTGCGTCTGCATCATCAAATCTATTGAACGTAGAACTTTTCAAACGTGTTTGAGCTCTGCATGCCTCCTCCCTCTTTTATTGTGAATCACGCTGGAGCATCTATGTCTCTCTCCCTAGATGCGACCGTGGAGAGACGCTGGCCCAGCTCATGCCCTGCTCCGTGGATTCCTCACCACGCTGTCCTTGTTAGTAGGACCGGGGGCTGACCCTCACCCTTTGGCATCTGACCTCCCACTCAGATGATAATTTTGTATGCCGCTTCTTCATACACTCAGAGACCCGCTCAGGGGTGGTGGACATGAAACGGCTTTTCCCATTATTCCCCATACGCCCCCAGGTTACATTTGCACTCTTCTGTGCCAAGTGCATGCATCTGTACGACGGTGGCCTGTCACTGGGGTAACCCCTGGGCCATGAAGAGAGGGAAGTTAAGTGGTCCACATGAGGGCTGAGCTGTGACCTGGGCCTCATTCCCCACGCTTGGCGATACGGAGTTAAAATAGTCAGGTGCTTTCCAACAAATGAAAGTAGGTTCTACCAGCCCACCGGCCCCCGCTGCTCTCCTATAATTGGCAAGGAGGTTAGTCTGACTTTGAGGACAGTCTGGGAGTCGGGAGGTCTCAGTTCTAGGCTATGTCCTTGCTGTGGAGCCTAGGCAAGCCCCTGGGCCTTATGGGTAAAATCAGGTGTCAGTCTCAGTGATCGCATTGACACGGAACAGTAGAGGCAAAGTGGGCCTCAGAAGGCTTCAGTTCATGTTTTTGGTTGAACAGATGAAGAAACTGAAGCCAAGAGAGGCCAAGTATCGTTTACTAGGCCACACAGCACAGGTGGGAACTCAGATGTCTGGCTCCTATTTCAGTCCATTCCCATCTGACCAGCCTGTCATCCTAAGGCCCCTTCCAAGTATTTTCCAATATATAAAGTAATCATAGTAGAGGGGCAGATGGCACACAGCTCATCTGAGAGATTTTTAAATGGCCTCTAAAAAGAACCCCAAGAAACAATTATAGAAACCGTCATTGTTTAACCGCAGTATGATATGTCTAAGTGCTTTTAAAAGTCTCCTAAACTCAATATAAGTTCATGAATCATTTCTCCCATTTCCCCTTGGCAAACTTCTTCCTTAATTACAAATAAATGGCATTTACCTTATTGGGTGTGTTTGTCTAAACCCTTGATTAATCAAGAATCTCAGGTACGATAGAAATTCAACTAAATCAGTTTGATAAAAAGACAGATTTATGGCTCACATAAGTGGAAGTCCACTCACAATGAAATTCAGAGACTTAAACGAGATTGTAGTTAGCTCTTTTTCCCTTGCTCTCACATGCATTCTAAATTCTGCACGTCCCTGTGTGGTTGTGGCCTCCTTTTCTCCTTCTAAAGACATGCTTTCTCCACGTGGGGAAGATGTTTGCCAGCAGCCCATTTCCAGTTCTACCACCAAAAATGATGATTTTTTTTCTTCTGTACCTCTAAATAAACAATCCTGGGGGATAAGTCTGATTGGTCCTGCTAGGGTCACATGAACACTTGTAGACCAATCACTGGGACCAAGTGGTTGGGTTATGATGAATGGCTGGGCTCAGGTCACGTGCCTACACACCTGTGGCCAGGACATCCTTATCCTTGGAACAACAGTCCCACTAGAATCTGATGATTAAATCTAGGAGGTGCATTCCCCACACCAAGATAAAGAGCCAAATACGAATGGTTAGTTGACTTAGGAAGCTGAGATCGTATACGAGAGACAAATAGTCTGCCTAAATTCCAGGAATGAAGTCCTTGCCTGGAGCAAATATTTACTTGTCCACACCATGTTCACAGGTATGTATTTGTAAAAATAATGCAACACCATGGATCTGGCTGGTCTAACTCCCACTCTCAACCCTTTATCTATAGCTACTTTTTAGCTGGAGGTGGCCAAGTTATGTACTTCTGACCAATAAGACACAAGTTTGTGTTTTCTTTGTGGTTTTTGGAAAAGCAAACACTTCCCCCAAATAGGTTTTGTTTCTTCCTTCTTCCTTCTTTCTTCTCATGGAAGATGGGTGTGATACCTGGAGTTGCAGCAACCATCTTGCAAACATGAGGGAAAGGCCAAAAGAATCATAAGCTGCAAACCAGGGCCAGCAAGCTGTTGCCTTGAGACTTTTTATTGTATAAGGTAAACAATCCCCTGTTTGTTTAAGTCACTCAAGTCAGTTTGTCAGATACTTACAGCCAAAATATTCCTAACTGATAAAACAGATAAATGAGATTCCTTTGTAGCCATACATAAAATCTTAGAAGTTATAGAATCTGGTACAGGTCTATGTCTCTCTTTGTTTCACTCTGAGTTTTCAGTTTCAGACTTTGGGGAAGATGAAGAAGACACAGTCCTTTTACCCAGAGGAAGCTTACAATTAAATAGAGCTTAAAATTTAGGCCAGTGTTGAACAAAGAATTCCTTCTCATGTTTAATTCCCCAATGCTGCAATTAAGCCCATTTGCTTTTTATTTCATCCTCAGTAGAGCTCAAGAATGGCTAGTTACCATATTTTTAAATAAGGAAGATGACTTAATTAAAAATACACTCCCCTCTCTGTGATGTGCGTGTGTGTGCATGCATGCACACGTGCGTGTTTCAGTTTGTCTTCCTTGGTTTCTTTGACTTTCTTCATAGGTCTTATTTTTCAAACCTCTAATCTTTATGTGAAATTTGATCAAACAAAATGTAGGCTTGGAGTTTTTAAATATTTGTGTGGTCACGTAGGATCTCTGGTCTATCTGGAGAATAAAATTGTAAAGACTTTTTGGCCTCCTGCCTTCAAATCCCTCCAGCCCCAATGCTGGAGCCACCTAGCCTCTCCTGCGTGATTAAATCTTCATGTTTGTGACTCTGGCTCCAAATTCTGGAATCAAAATTGTCCCTGGGTAGAGGAATCAGATGCAACCTAGGCTGAAGGACCCCTGACTCTGAATGGGGTCTATGGGCCTTTCATGAGCATTTAACCTTGTTGTCCTAGCTCACCGGTGACTGGATTCTCCACATGCTCTTTAATTTCCTCTGTTACGGGTATTTTCCCTGTCTGGTCTTATCCCTCTTCTTCTGGCACCTGTTCACTAGTCTTCCTGCAGCATTGCCCCTTCTTTACTCCTGATCTTCGTGGTTCTAGTGAAATTAACTCCAACTCCAGCTCAAGGGTGAGCCTGTGACTCAGGCTGGCCAATCAGAGCATCACATCATCTTGGTCACAGTAATCAGTTCAGTGATTGTCATGTGACCAAGTCTGGCTGCTCAAAGCCAGTGATACTCAGTGATGGGACTTTTTTGGAAGAATGATTGAGAAAGGAAAGCTCTTTCCCTGCTGGGGTTGCTGAGAGGAGAGATTATGAGCCTGGCAGCCATCTTGCCCCCTAAAAGGAGAGGCCTCCAAGAAGAGAGCCCACAAAAAGGCGGGAAGAGCTGAAAGAGAGAGAGAAAACTAGATCTTTATTTTTTAATATAAATTTATTTATTTGTTTATTTATTTTTGGCTGCGTTGGGTCTTCGTTGCTGCACGCGGGCTTTCTCTAGTTGCGGTGAGCAGGGGCTGCTCTTCATTGCGGTGTGCGGGCTTCTCATTGTGGTGGCTTCTCTTGTGGAACATGAGCTCTAGGCACGTGGGATTCAGCAGTTGTGGCACGTGGGCTCAGTAGTTGTGGCTTGCAGGCTGTAGAACGCAGGCTCGGTAGTTGTGGCGCACGAGATTGGTTGCTCCGCAGCATGTGGGATCTTCCTGGACTGGGGATCGAACCCATGTCCCCTGCATTGGCCGGTGGATTCTTAACCACTGTGCCACCAGGGAAGTCCGAAAACCAGATCTTGAGGTTACTCTTTGAGCTCTGGATCCAGCCTGGGTCAGCACTTTCTATTGACTTTCTCATTTCATGATCCAAAACATTTCCTTTTTAGCTTAAGCTAATTTAAGTAGATTTTCTGCCCTGAACCCTACATGTCTTCTGAGTGGGTCCCCAATTCCCATTTGATGTGCCATGAATGCACCTCCCACTCAACACTTTAGCATCTCCCATCCTAAGGATGGACCTCCTGGGCTTACCTGAGACTCAGGTCCTTACCTACTGGTCCCTATAGAAATTAGCCCCTGAATATGCCCTCAGAGGCCCTTGCACCTCACCCAGATTCCCAGTCGTTCTTCTACTGGCTGCTGCTAATGGCTCCCGTGGCAATCCTTACCTGAGAAGTGCCCTTAGGAAACTGGAGTTGACTCCCTCTGACATACCTGGGAGTTACAACCCCTCACCTGGGGCTTCTTTGAGCTAGTGGTTGACTAATGTCAGTGTACAAGAGCCCTACTTCTTTGCCTCAATGCAGGACAGATGCTACATAACAATATATGCTCCAGAGCTCCTCCCGAGATGGGGCTGAGGCTAGAGCTCAGTTGAAACCACATCTCACTTAGCTTCTCCTCCTTCCCTGTTCCTTCATAAGTGACTACACGAGAATCCCTATTTCAAGTTCTGCTTCTAGAGAACCTGATCTGTGGCAACTTGTAATTTCCAAAGATGGCGGCCACAATGTCTCTCACCCCACGAGCTCTTCTTACAACTCAACTTCTCTCATTGGAGGAAGGCATCTATGTCCCTCCCCTTGAATCTGGGTGGATGTGGCTGTTCTGAATAAAAGAGTATGGTGGAAATGTTACTCTGTGATTCCCAGTTTAGGTCATAACAGGCGGTGGAGCTCTGGTGTTCTGGTGTGATTCGTTGTTCAGTGACAGAGTCTGGAGCCCTAAGACATCATGAATCCTTAGCCTTTATGCAAGTGTGCATGATGGCCTCATCTTTCCTGGTCCTGTTTGGCAACCCAGAGAAGCCAAGTTCTGGAAACGTCTGCTGGTAGTCCTCCTGGCGAACACGCCTGGAAAAGCTGTGGCTTTCCAGGATTCCACCATCTGGGAGACAATGCTGTCATTTGTGGGTTATCGTTGTCATTCCAACACCTAGGAGGGTTTACGTATCAGGAATAGATGATGCACTACTTGTCGTGTGGTCAGGCAGATGAGTCAGGGGCTGTACTTTCCCTCCTGAACACATTTTACTTGTAATATTAATAATGCTTTCTGGGAAATTCCCAGACGGCGAGGTTTGAAAATCCTGAAGCAGCAGTTCATTGTGTCTCGGTTTTGCTTAAGTAAAAATGCTAATGAAAGTTTCTCCTGAGTGTTAAAAGGAGAATCAAAAATAGGAACTCAAAGGTGAGGTAAACGTGGCGTTCTCTAAAAGTAACAGGAATGCTTATTTTCATTGTCCCCTTGTGAGCCAAAGGGCTCTCTATCCAAATGATCTGAAGATTGGATGAGTCCACACAAGGTGTGCATGTATGTGTGTGTTTTAAAAAGCTTAGCGGAATTTTTCTTGCATATTCTAACCAGTGTTTTTAAATAGGAAAATGAGCATCTAAAAAATAGAACCCTATTTTTAAAAAGAAGATAGAGTCACAAAAACAGGTGCCTCTGCAGACAAAACACCACCTGATATCTTTGGGTTAGGTTTGTTTTGTAGTAGGAATGAGGAGGAAAGGCATGGGGGCAATGAGGAGACTGTTGGGGGGTTTGCTTCAGGTTATTAGCTTTACACTACAGAAAACAATCTGTATGCCACTGAAATTTCAAGGTTTCCATTCATTCATTGCTCATTTTCTCATATAGCTCTCTAACACCAGGAACTCAGCAATATAAAGTCTGGGGCAGGTAGAGGAAATCACCCTGGTGAGAGTGTCCTGCTTGAACAAACTGTTTCTGATCTTATTCTTACAGTCCTTTGTTCCTGACTGTTCCGGTTAGCTATTGCTGCATAACAAATAACCCCCAAACCTAGTGACTAAAACAACAGCCATTTAGTTTTTATTATGATTTTTGTGAATCAGGATTTGTGGAAGTCAAGGCTATGTGGTTCAGGCGGTGTGTCCGCGAGGGGCCGTAGTGGCCTGGGACTGACTGGGCATCTCTTCCTCATGTCACTGCTCTCAGGTCCTCTCCATGTGGGCTCTGTGCAGGCTAGTTTGGGCTTCCCCACAACATGGCAACCTCAAAGCTGTTGGACTGCTTGCACGGTAGCTATTAATATGTTTCATGAGTGAATTCCAGCTATCTAAGTGGAGGCTTCATTACCTTCTAGCTACAGAAGTCACACAGCTTCACTTATACCACATTCTACTGGTTACAAGTGCATCACAAACTGCTCAGATTAGGGAGAGGGAAATTAGACACCCCCCCCCCCTTTTGATGGGGGAATGGCAAGGTTCTGGAAGAGAACACGGGGCAGGTGATATTGTTGCAGGCCATCTTTGGAAGACACAATTAGCTACACTGCCCAAGCCTGGTTCCTCAGTGTTCCCATCGATTCTGTGAGCTGCCCAAAAGCCTTTTTCTGATTTTCTTTACACTTTAAGGTAATCAGAGCCCAGGTCTCTGGTGTGCAACAAGAACCCTTCCTGTCACCCTCTCAATTATTTAAAATGGAGTTTACTTATAGATTCTTGGTTAGAACCTCTAACTGGAATTAGAGCAAAGCGAGGTGGCTTTTGGAGCCAGAGTTTCCCTCCTTAAGATAATCAGATCAGTATAATGACCTTAAGAGAGGAAAGGTGAGAATAAGACCTTGCCTTGTGGTGTCTTGACCACCAAGGTCTTGTCCTGCATGACTTTCCTAGCTGTCTTTTCAGGAATTGATAACACTTGAAAAATATTGGTAATTCCTTAATAATAGCATTAGCAAAGAAGCTTATACTAATGCTTGGAGAAGAAGGCAGATGTCTGAAGCTGGCCTATTGTGGTCCAGCTGTTGCTTAGCAGAGGCTGCATGCCAAAACCAGGCCTTAGGCCTGTTAAAAAGTCTCTCATGCTCTTTCCCCAAGCTGCCAGGGCTGTCAGCCTGACTCTTGATACTTGGGCCTGGGAACACTAGGGCTGAGAGAAAAGGCCTCAGTGGTGACTAATGGAGAGCTCTATTCCAAAATTCCCATTTCAACTGAATAGAGAGACAACAGACATTGGGAGGGAGGAAAGTGGGCCTGGAGCCACTGGCATTTAAACCCTCTAAATATGTTTCACAAAGGGACAGGTAGAACAGAATGAGTTAGGAGGAGGGAAAGCATGGGCTTTTCAAGAGACATTATTAATCCAACATATAAGTTCTGTATTAGCTCCTGGTATGAATGGTGCTATGGTCTTAATGTGTGCATCCCCTCAAAATTCATATTTGAAACCCTAATCCCCAAGGTGATGGTAGTAGAAGGTAGGGCCTTAGGGAGGTGATTAGGTCATGAGGGTGGAGCCTTCATCAATGATATTAGCACCCTTATAAAAGAGGCCCCAGGGACTTCTCTGGCGATCTAGTGGTTAAGACATCACGCTTCCACTGCAGGGGCATGGGTTCGATTCCTAGCTGGGGAACTAAGATCCCGCATGCCATGTGGCCAAAAGGTAGAAAAAAAAAAAGAGGGCCCAGAGGCCCCTGGTCCTTTCCACCATGTGATGATATATCAAAAGATGGTTGGTTATCTAGGAAGTGGGCCCTCATCAGACAATGAATCTGGTGGGGGGCAGGGAATGATCACGGACTTCTCAAGCTTCCTGAACTATAAGAAATCAATATTTGTTGTTTATAATCTACCTGGTCTATGGTTTTTAATTATAGGAGCCTAGACTGACTAAGACAAATGATATTCACCTGTTTATCCTATTTATTCACTTATTCCTTCCCTTGTTTATTCATTCATTCATCATATGAGTTTATAAGCCAGAGCATCCCAGGAAATGGAGAAATGATTAGATCAGAACCATGAGATCCCTCCTGCAGGTGGGGAAATAGGAGAGGAGTAAATGGCTACATACAGGCAAGGCAGTTAAATCTCAGTTAACAAAACCTCTTGAAGGAAACCCCTTTTATAAGAAATCATGTTTGGAATCATGTTTTTAAAAAGCAGATACCTTGAGAAGCTGTGCTCACAGTGTAGAGCCTGAGCCGTATGCTAACTGTTAAGAGTTTTCCTCTATACGGCACGGGGAGGGGTGGGAGGAGGACCTTATGTTTATTTGCTAATCGTCAATGTCATCCTTCAAGTGTCTAATCTCCCCTCTCATATCTATTAGCATAGTAGGTACTAAGATATACTAAGAATAAAACTTATGTTCCTATAACAACATTTCAGGGGGGCAGACGTGGTGGAAACTAATTCCCAGTCAGTTTCAGGATTGGCCCCAGCTCCCCTAGACTTGCGTATAAGTTCTGGGGGGCTCGTATTGTGCCAAACCCTTAGAAGGATTAGCAAAACTGATCGGTGTCATCTACATCCAGGATGGCTTCTGTTGGGACATCTTCGCATCCTCTGGTTGCCTATTGTTTTGTACTGCTGTCTGCTGTAGTATCCCTAAGATTTGTCACAAGGCTCCTGTTGGTTCAGATCTCTCAGCTTCTTTCAGTACATGAGAGCATTTTTGTTGCTTTTGTGCCTTCACTCACTACAGGAATCTTTGTGGGACTATTTTATGACTTCCGTGCTTCCCTCAGGTTCTCAGGAGTCATTTTATTTCTTCCACAGTATGGTACGGTCATGGTCTTCTTCAGATCCATCTGTCCAGACATACCATGCCGGGTGCCACCCTGAGCTCTACTTGGGGAAGGAGCCATGAGTCCCTTCTGTACTTGGGTTCTTCCAAACACATCTCAGGTTTCTATTATACCACCCACCAATATTATTCACTTTTATTTCAGGTATTCAGTTTTAGAATTTCCATTTGGCTCCTTTTCTTGGTAGTTTCTAGCTCTCTGCTGCAATTTCCTATCTGTTCCTTCATTACAAACACATTTTCCTTTATATCCCTGAGTATAGTTATAACAGCTGCTTTAACATCCTAATCTTATTTCAACACTTGGCTCATCTTGAGGTTGGCCTCCATTAATTAATTTTTCTCTTGAATATGGGTTACGTTTTCTTTTTTTAAAATGTCTAGTAATTTTGGATTGTATTGTGGACGCTTGTGAATGATATATTGTCAAGACTCTGGATTCTGCTATGTTACTGTCAAGAACATTATTTTTTTTAAATGTTAGCAGGCAGTTAACTTTGCTGAACTAAAATTCCAAACTTGGTCACCTTTGCAGTGGGCACTGCTTGGAGTCTACTTCAGGGGTCAGCCAGTGGTTATACGGTCTGGTGCTTCCCATCTGTGGCTCTCTCATTTTGGGGCTTCTGCCTCTCTCTCTCCAGCTGCTGTGATCACTCTGAACTCTGTCCTCTGATTCCTTAGCTGGTATGACTGTGGGTTTCTGTCAAAGTTTTGGCTGCCCTCTCAGGGACTAAAGGGGCCTGGCCTCAGGTGAAAAGCCATAAAAGAATGGAAAACCCACCCACGATGTTTCCATTTTTCAAATGTGGACTCCCTTCCAGCTTATGCCTAGTTTTAGTTGCTTTCCACTGCCTTCAGAGAGTTATATTTTAGAGTTTGTCTAGAGTTTATCTGTAGGAGAGTTGGTTCAGTACAAGCTACTGTACCATGTGGAGTGGAATTTGCTGCCCTTCCTTCTGGTTAAACTGTAGGGGCAGGATATTGTGTCTCCCTTGCTCAGGGACCTACAATGTCCATTCAGTCCCTCTCCTCACATTTTTCTCCCTGCCTGCAGCCTAGGGTTATGTTATGCACTCTGAGAAGTTGGGGAGATTTTTTTCTGCCTCTTTTTTTTTTCTTTCTAAATTTTGAGTCCCCTTGGATATTTGAAACTCAAAAGTCCAAGGTTTCAGAACCTCAAAAGCTTTTCTTTGCCCTTTTGCTGAAACTAACATTCCTTGGGCTGTAGATGCCATATGTATGTTTGGTTCCCAAATCAAAGAAAAGGGATAAGATAACAGGAAGTACTGGGATTTGGAAAGTACATCAATATTTCAAAAAAAATTATTCCTCCATATCAGGCATGACACCTATGTTGAGTGATTGTTTGACTGTGGTTTAGTACAAGTGAGACTGAGTGTGTCTGATATTTAGATCAATAGTTGTAAGTATTTAAGCCTTCTTATTTCATTCATTTATTCATTCAAACATGCTTCACTCATTGAAAAAACATTTAGAGACTGCCTATTATTTGTTAGGCCTTGTGCTAGGTACTAATTATGGAATAAAAAGTTGTATTTGTTAAAGACATTTCAGGCATCAGCAAACATTATGGAGAAAGGCATAAGGCAGCCTAGAATTAAATCTTGCCGGCTCTATTGAGCAGACTTGAAGCAATACAGTTGCTGTTACTTTAAAGTCATTTGGGATAGTGAAGATAGCACAAAATTTGGATTCAAAAAACTCAAGTTTAAGTCCCAGTTTACCATTTATTAATTGTATTACTTTGGGCCAATCTCTCAATTTCTCTGGGCCCTACATTCATTTTCAATCATTATTAACTGCTGAATGTTGCTAGACTGAAAGCTTTCTCCCAACAGTACCTTTTCCTTCCCCGCTGTATCCTAGCATAGTGTTGGCACACATTAGGTTCTCAATAAATACTTCAACATTAAATGAGCAAGTAAATAATAACTCTTATTCCTTTTTCAATATGGACTTTTCTAGCTGGACATCTTGAGAACTACCAGGATTCCAGGTTAACATGGGAAATGCTCCTCTAATCGGGTTCCTCCTTTGTTCTTCCAGCTCCCAGATATGCTTGTGATGCCTTCCAGAACATCTGATGGATTCTAACAGGTAATAATCCATTAGGATATTGTGCTGCAGAAACAAACGACTTGTAGTCTCAGTGGCTTACAACAGGTCATTTCTTGTTCATGTTCCGAGATCATTACAGGTTTGATGGAGGGCTCGGCTTCTCACAACCATTCATGGACCTAGACTGGGGAGCAGCCACCATACAGAATGTTGCCAGTGGCCTTGCTAGAGAGAAGAGAGAACTCTGGAAGGTCTTGTCCTAACAATTAAATAAGTGCTGTGGATTGATATACATCACTTCTGCTCACAATTTGTGGGCCAGAACTAGCCATATAGCCTCTCCCAACCACAAGGATCCAGGAAGAGCAATTCTACCATGGGGCCAGAAGGAGAGGACCAGAAATATTGGAGGAACAACACTGACGATCACCACAGTCCTGCCTTGCAAGGAAGATCCTGAGCTGGTCCACTCAGGCTCATCTAAGGACAGGTCTGATGGGAAATAAGTGGGAGTATCTCTCATACTCCTGGGTCTTCTCACTTCCCTCAGGGTGGCAGGGCCTTACTCTGTCTCAGGTGCTTCACAGCATCCTAGGCTATCAAATGAGGATTGAACTCAAGGAATAAGGGTTAGTCTTTCTGGATGACCTACAGGTGGTGCTCTGGCTGCTCCTGATGGGAGTTCATTTCCAAATGTCAAGCTCCAAGAGTTGTTGTCTGGTTGTATACAAGGTTCCCAAGTTGTTACGGATGGATGATTCTCATCTGAGTAGAGGGATCTGGGTTTCTGAATTCTGACTCTGATCAGTCCCTGAGTCCTGTGAATTGCACCCTATTGACACAGCCCCTCTGTCTCTCCCTCCTTCCCCTGTTCCAGTCTGGCAACTTTGATCTATTCCTGAGAGGTGTGTGTGTGTGCGTGTGCGTGTGTGGGATGGTGGTGGGTAGAGGAAGGAAAGGAGATATGATAGGAGACAATGCTTCTACTTGATTTCATATTTTTCCATATCTTTTTCATTTCATATTTGGACCTTGACTATGGAAACCCCAAAACCAAGAATTTGGCTTTTTTTTTCTGGTATTGTCATGGTAACTCTCCCTGGTGGCAAATGATGCCTTCTCTAGCTGTCTAAATTGGTGGGAAGAGGGTTGTTACAGTGTAACAAGAAATACAATGGGGCCCAATAGAATATTACTCAGCCATAAAAAAGAATGAAATAATACCATTTGCGGCAACCTAGAGATTATCATACTAAGTGAAGTAAGTCAGACAGAGAAAGACAAATATCATATGTTATTGCTTATAGGTGGAATTGAAAAAAATGATACAAATGAATTTATTTACAAACAGAAACAGATTCATAGACATAGAAAACAAACTTATGGTTACCAAAGGGGAAAGGGGGTGTGGGAGGGATAAATTAGGAGGTTGGAATTAACATATACACACTACTATATATAAAATACATAAACAACAAGGACCTACTGAATAGCACAGGGAGCTATACTCAACATCTCGTAATAATCTATAAGGGAAAAGAATCTGAAAAAGAATATGTATATAACTGAATCACTGTGCTGTACACCTGAAACTAACGTGACATTGTAAATCAACTATAAGTCAATTAAAAAAAAAGTTTAAAAGAAAAAGAAAAAGAAATACAGAGGGGGAAGGGAAATCAGATCAGTTCATATATCAAAATATTATCCCATCTTTATTTAGTGAGTTATTTCCACAATCTCCTTTATTTATTTTTTATTTTTTTGTGGTAGGCGGGCCTATCACTGTTGTGGCCTCTTCCGTTGTGGAGCACAGGCTCTGGACCCGCAGGCCCAGTGGCCACGGCCCACAGGCCCAGCTGCTCCGCGGCATGTGGGATCCTCCCGGACCGGGGCACGAACTCGTGTCCCCTGCATCGGCAGGCGGACTCTCAACAACTGCGCCACCAGGGAAGCCCCTTTATTTTTTTACATCTGTGGAATATACAGGATTCCTACATATTCTTTTTTATATATATATATATATTTTTTTTTTTTTTCTATCTCTGGTAATAAAGTTTGTTCACAAATGCGAGTTGATAGGTGTGTCCCATGAATGGAATAACCAGTGAAGGGGTATGGATGTGGACGGCTTTTGGTAAAGCCAGAGGCTTCCTCAGGCTGCCAACAGCAGTGTGCTTCATACTACATTCCTGCAATTTAGTCTCGCGGCTCTTTGCTCCAGAGAGCAAATTCTATCTCAGCCACAGGAGGGCCCCTGCTCCCCTGAACTGCCTGTCAGACAGATTGGGAATTCAGAGGTAAAATGAAGAGTGGATTCAGGAACAGAATAAAAATCTTTTTTTTTTTTTTTTGTATTGGGGTGAATGGAACATTTGGCAATCATCCGAACATTTCCTCAAATTGGTGATGCCTATGGGTGGCATATGCAAAGTATTAGTTTGACTACACTTTGGACAAAATTCCCTGGCCTTGGCCCATCAATGCAAACATACAAAATATCCTGACAAGCTCCCTGCTCCACCCCAGTTCACAATCCCACACGGCTGAGGGGGTCACAGGGCATGTTTGGACACTGGCATGAAGGTGCCCTGCTCCATTCTGGACTTACCAGTGGCGTGTCTGTGAGGCTGTGACCGTCACAGTGCACACAAGGCAGGGGGCTCCTTTGAAACCACTGGCTCTGGGGCACCTTATAAGAACTCTTATGGGAATGAATGTTACCCTACATGGGGCCAGCTTTCTGCAGCCGTTTATTACAGAGCAGCTGGCCAAACTGTGATCTCACTGTGGCTGCAAACCCACTTAAAATATTAACAGTGATGATAAAGATGAATAATTCCTGTACCTCCAGGGCATATATGAGTTTGCTTATCTCTCCTGTCAGCCCTGAAATGTTGCTGTTCAGCTGCCCAGGAGATGATCTGGTTTTCATGGTCCTGCAAATAAACAATAAGGTCAGTAGCTCCCAGGTTCTGCAGCTTTTGATGGGTCTGTTTTCTGCAGAAGTTGTTACTGCTCTCTGCAGAATAACAGGCACTGAGCGTTTCTGAGCTAAGCTGGGAGAGAGGGGTTGAGTGAGGTGGGGTGGTGGTGAGGGTGGGAAAGAGGTGGGCAGAAGAGAAGGTTAGCTGGGCTTCTCCCTCTCTCCAAGCCTCAGCGAAGCTGGGATGCGGCACAACTGCCCCGGCTGCTGGCACCCATGGCCTTAATCATCTCCAGGGTGGGGTGATGCTGCTGAGGCCAAGGGAGAGAATTGCTCCAGCAGGGGGGCTCCTCGAACCCAGCTCTTCTAGGAATTGTACAGTCTGGCCACCGCTGCTTCTTACGCTTGCCTGGGCCGGCTTCACTGCTCTCCTTTCTACAGGGGCTGTGAGGGGAACCAGCTTCCCCATTAACTTGGGGCTTGCGTTTTATTGATTGCGAACACTCGGGATCCCAGTTCTGGGGCCATCTGTGACCTGTCGTGCTGTAATAGCTTGGTTTTCCCCGTGTTCAGCTCCCTCCCCGAGTACTTAGTGTTAAATCATAGGGGGAGGAAGTGTGAGCAGAGGAAAAACAGCACTATTACATGACCCCCGATGAGACCGCTGTGATAGAATTAAAAGCTGCTGCCCTAGGACATTCTAACAGATGACATTGTGAGGTTGCCAAGGTAACCCACCAGGATACAGTTCCAGCATCTTTGGGATTGATGCTGGGTAGGCGAGGTCAGTCAGAGGTGAGGCCCAGCTGCTCAGGGTGTGTCCCCTGGCTGGCCAGTCCATGGCAGTCAAGTGGGAAATCAAGGCTGACCTTTACACAACACGAACGAACCCAACCTTGTCTCCTCATCGGCTATTCCAGGTGAAAGAGAATCAGAATACTCCAGGTAATTGTTCAATGCAGGTTACGCAGAGCCGAAAAAGGTCCGGATATGAATGACTCACCCATTCATCCCATATATGTTGATCAAACACCTACTATGTACCAGGTAGGAAGCGTCAGAATATCTAGGCGGAAAGGTCGGGAGTTCTAGAAAACCTAAGAAAATGCAGGTCCAAGCAGGGAAAAGAGACATTTAAGACATTTACACGTCATTACTACTCAGGAAAAGGTTGAGTGGAAGAAAATAAAAACAATCAGAATAACTTATTAACCCCAAGGACCTGGTGTTAAAAAAAAAAAAGGGCAAAAATTGTATAGAGCGGAAATTATCTGCTGAAAAGAAGGCAACCTCCTCCTCCAAACACACCAAGTTATGCTGCATTCCCCCCTTTTCCCTTTATCTTCTTTTAAATACTCCGTGTTTACTTTTGAACTACTGGTTAATACCTATAAATGTTATTTTCTTTCTCTCAGGTAAGGATCGGAAAGATTTCAGATGGGCCCTAGCTTGGGGTCACTCAAGGCCTTGGGCATATAAATAACAAAGATCCCTCCTTTTGGCCTCATAGGTGGGTGTTCAAAACCATCACTGGGCCCCCCCCGCCCCCCCCACTTGTCTCCACATAATACTGTTTGCATCTGGACTTGGGCTGTCACCTGATCTTGCTATTTTCTCCCAGATGGCAAGCCAAGCAGAGGAGAGAGTGGGGGAGATTGGAGGCGGTGGTGGTGAGTGATACCAGCGAGTGGTGGGGTGGAAAGGGAAAGGCGCAAAAAACAAAAACAAAAACAAAATGGTAGTGGGGGGAGGGGGGAGGAACACAGAACTGGGATGGCTAGGAACAAGCAAACAAGGAAGAAAATCTCTGAGAAACTGTGGTTACAGGAATTCCTGCAAACAAAATAGTGCCTCCTTACCCCCTGGGGGCGGTTATTAGTACCGGAAGGACATCATTAAAACACTGCTGGGGCCTACACCAGCCCTCCATCCTGTGGGCTCCAATGCTTAAGGCCCCCTCTTTGGCCAACCAGAAAATGTAGATGATTAGATTATGTCAGTTGTCTCACTGCAATCCCCTAATAATAATAGTAATGATAATAATAATATCAACAACAAGAGGATAATAGCTCAGTTATAGAGTGCTTTCCTGAACACTTTACTTATAAAACCCACCAGAAAAAAGTGCTACTTAACAGAGAAGGAAATAGGAACAGAGCCGTTAAGATCACACAGAAGGTAGATGTGGATGAGGGCCTGAGGCCCACCCTGATGACTTGGCTCTAGGGTTCCCGCTATTAACCCTTACACTGTGATTGTGCTTTGTTTAAAAAGCTCCAGGAAGAAAGACTTTTACAATGGGCTCACTGCCTCCCATTTTCCCGTCACTAACAAAGCCCTGGCTTGGCTTTTCATTTATAGAATTGTCTCCTTGGCCGGCCTAAAGCTGCAGGCCAAGATGGTTCCCCAGATCTTCTCAAACCTTCCGGGCGCCTGTAGTAGGTGGGCTAGGGTGTGTGGCATTGTCCCGCTCCTTAAGCACTGTCTCCCAAGCAATAACGTAGAGCCTGGGGATGGCCCCACCTGTGGAATGGGGAGGATGAATGGTCCACTGTTACTGGTCCTCCCCCGCCCACTCCCAGCCATCAGCGCCTTAGAGGCAGTCACCCTCCAGCACCCAAGCCCAAATTTTGAGGGCTCCGAGTTCCCCACGCGCGCTCCTGACGCACGCAACCTTGGTTACAAGGGGTCGAGAGGGTGGGCGGGGGAGCCACGGACCTCTGCGCCGTGGAGCGGCGAGGGTCACTGGCTGGGGGAAGCCGTGTGCAGCGCGCAGGTTGCCGGCCGTCTGGAGGCGGCGGCGCGGGGCGCGGGGCGCGGAGGGGGCGCGGGGCGGGCCAGCTGCTCCCGCGGCGGCTCCCCCGAAGACGCAGCGCAGCATATTTTGCACATGAGTTCAGAGGAAGAGGAAGTGTAGCCGGCGGACGCGCGGCGGCGACGGGGGCGCGTCGGCGCTGGAGCCGGAGCGCGCCGGGCTCAGGGCGCAGCTAGCGGGAGCGCGGCGGCCGCGGGCTCCGCTGAGGGACAGACGCACGGATCGCAGGAGGGACGGACACACGAGCACGCCGCGCCGCCTGCCCCGTCCCCACCCCCTGGCGCCCACGCCTTCCCCGCGCCGCCTCCTCTATATGGCACAAACTTTCCTCCCGGGACGGAACACGCTGTCTCCGGGAGCCCGCGCCCGCGCCTTCTCCTCGGCTTAGTCCAGAACGGTAGGTGGGCGCCCGAAGGATTCGGGATGGAGGCGGGCGCAGGCGGGGCGGGAACCCGGCGGGCAGGGGGAGCCTGGCGGGGCGCCTCCCTGCAGGTTGCCGAGGCTGGGCGTGCTTCCCTGGCGCCGGGGCTGCCAGAGGGCCATCCCCGTCCCCTGCACCCCGGCCCGGATTGGATGGGGTCGGGGACAGGATCCATGGGACGCAGCGGTCTTGGGCCAACTTTTTCTTGGGGAAAAAAAAAAAAAAATCATCCCTGGCGAGCCATGGGGAGAGGCACCCCAGAGCAGTCTGTTGAGGGTCGTGGGCTCCGCATGCTCCGGGCGCCTAGGAAGGAAGCAGAGGGGAAGCTTCGAGGCTACAGGTGGGTGTAGGACACTGCTGCAGGGGGTCCTCGGCAAAGATCAGGCGGGAGCTGGCCCAGGAATCCAGGTTCAGGAGGGCGCGAGGCCGGGGTGGGCTGGGGTGGAGGCGACTCCCGCTGCCCTTCTGCGTGCGCCCCGGGAGGTGCGTTTGTTCCCGGGGCAGCGGTGTTGGACGGGCGGGAGCAGACGTGCCGCGCGTTCAGAGGAAGCGCCGCGGCCAAGGGAGGCTCAGAGCCTCGGGGCGCGGGAAGTCCCCGTCACTGAAAACGGGTATCTCCCCTTCTGTAAAGGGGGTTTCTTCCCTCGTCCTCACCACTTTCCGAGGCCCAAGGGACGCCAGGGTGGACCTGGGTGAGGGCGGGGTGGTGGCGGCGTTTATTTCAGGAAGCCCCGTTGTCAGGCATGCACACCCCCCTCCTGCGCCGGGGCTCATGCCCTTCACCTAGACTGCCGCTGTCTTTGGCAGCGAGAACCGCGTGGAGGCCAAGGTGCAGTAACCCAGGCGCCCTGCCTCCCTGGTGCTTGCACCTGGCTGCCCTGTGTCGTTGTGGGTGGTCCCCAGGGACGCTGGGTGGTGTCAGTGAGTTTGTTAGGGGGTTTAAGAACAAAAAAGTATTAAAAAAAGAAAAAAAGTCTGGCACCAGTTCTTATGTTTGAGTGACTGCCCTGGTCTCCAGAAACCTGGTTTCCTTCTTGTAATTGGTACAGCTGTTTTCAGATGGTGGGCGCAGTCAGGCGAGGCGTCTTCCAGCCCCTGCCATCGTGTGTCATCTCAGGATAAGTGAGGACCTGCCAGGAAGGAAGGCAGGCGTAATGTGAGCCACCTCTGGGGCCGTGGGTAGGGCTTGCCCTGCACCCCACGTGTCCCTGGCCACAGGGATTCCTAATTTGTACCTCTGAACAGCTGAATTCCCTACCAAGTTCAAGTGACCCCAGATGTCACCAAACCCCACAGAGGGGTTAAGCAACAAGCTGTTTGGGGCTCTTTGGTGCGTGTGCGTGCTAACCTCAGTGAAATCACTTTAACCTCAGAGGGAGCTCTGCATCCTCTTTTGCCTTAAGTGGGGTTTCTGGCCTGACAGCTGTGAGGACACCCCTCCGGCTGCATTTGTATAGCAAGTCGCTGGGTTGCTTTTTCCTTGTTTGTCTTTTGGCTGCATGGACGTGGGACAAATGGAAGAGAGGTGTTGTACCGTTAGCTAATAGATTTGGTGCAGGAACTGAAAGAGAATTAATTGGGAATACGAGTCAGTGAGTTCTTTTTCTCCCTCTTGAGCAGGAATTTTTGGCCTCCATTCAAATAATTGCTTTGTCTGTAGGGAAACAGGCAGAAAATCTTTGGCATGAGTGATGTGAGTTCCTGTAAAGCTACTTGTGTTCTTTCAGTCTTAACTTTTCAGCAGAATCGAAATTATGTGGACCCGTGGCTTGGTGGGCATGGGTGTCTTGCTAAATTTCTAAGTTGGTGGGCTAGGGAGAGGGCCCTGTGACTCTCTCCCCCACCCACCTCCTTTTAAAAAATATAGAAAAGTTGGGGCTTCCCTGGTGACGCAGTGGTTGAGAGTCCGCCTGCCGATGCAGGGGACGCGGGTTCGTGCCCCGGTCCGGGAAGATCCCACATGCCGCGGAGCGGCTGGGCCCGTGAGCCATGGCCGCTGAGCCTGCGCGTCCAGAGCCTGTGCTCTGCAACGGGAGAGGCCACAACAGTGAGAGGCCCGCATACCGCAAAACAAAACAAAACTATATATATATATATATATATAAAAGTTGCAAGAACAGTGACCACCCAAATACCCATATCTAGAGTCTATAATTTTACAATATTGGCTTTATTACACATCCGTCCATCTAGTCATCCCTCTATCCATCCATCAGCAACTTATTGTTTTATGCATTTTAAATTAAATGACAGACATTGGTACAGGTCACCTCTAAACGTTTCAGCACACATTTCATTATTTAGAGTTCAATATATGTTCATGATTTTCTTAAGGTAAAATTTATACATATGGTGAATTTTTACATACATACATATCTCCATATAGTGAAATGCACAGACCTTGAGGGTAACATTTGCATAATGTTTCGACAGACACCTACACCTGTGTAACCCTCATCTCTATCAAGTAATGTCGCCATCACCCCCAGAAAGTTCCTTCATTCCCATTCCCAGTCAGTCCCTGCCCTCACCCTTTGTTTCTCACTCAAAGTTAGTTTAGCCTGGTCCTGAACTTCATGTAAGTGGAATTCCACTTACAGTATTTATTCCACGTTACAGTATTGTGTAAAGCTTCTTTCAGTCAGCATGTTTTTGAGGTTCACCCATGTTTTATGTACCAGTAATTCGGTCTATTTTATTGCTGAGTTATAGTCCGGTATCTATTTATAATGCAGTTTGTTTATGTATTCCCCTGTTGATGGACACATCAACAGGGTTTGGGGGGTATTGTGAATGGAGCTGCTGTGAATATTTGTATACAAGTCTTCCTAGGGACATACGTTGTCATGTCTTGTGGGTAAATGGAGTGGGATTGCTGGGTCATAAAAGAGATGTATGTGAACCTTATGAGAGGCTGCCCGACCTTCTCCCAACATGGTTATACCATTTTACACTCCTGCCAACAAAGAATACAAATATGAGATTCCAGATACAACAACTCATCTTCCTAGCCCAAAGTCAAGAGCGTGGTAGACCAGTGTTCTTCTGGGGCCCGAGGGAGCCAGCAATTGGAACATCTGAGACAGTCTGGACCATGCTGTTCATAGCTGGAGGAGCTGAGAGAAATCCCTGTCTCTGCCAGTAAATGGGTTTACTCTTAAATTATTGCAGACAGTCAGACAAATATTTTATTTTTAAAGATCTTCAGAGAAGGGAATTCCATAGGGGAACGTCCCCTTGGTTGTGAAAGAAGATTGACTGCTTTCTATATAAAGGAAAATAAACCCCAAACCCCAAAGAATTCCACTAAACTTCTGCTTCGAAACTCCTGGGGGATTTCTGGCGTAGTGGTCTGGTTGCTGTGAATCTGGTGGAGATTCCCGTTGGATTTCACCGGCTGAGGCAGCTGGCTGTTGAAAGCGGTTGTGTTTGCTTTGTGAGACAGGTCAGATTTGGCTTTTTGAAGGCTGCGAGAACAGCTTTCCTGTTAAAGTGATGTGGCCTGTCAGTGAGAAACATGGCCTGTCAACACCCCTCTTATTGTCCTGGCTGAGAAAATGGGCCGTTCCCTCTCAGGTCCCCTTGCATCTTCGTCCCCGTCTGTGGGCCTGTAGCCAAACCTGGTCTTGGCTGATATAGGAGGTAGGAATGGCGCTTCCTGCTTATGTGAGACCCAGGATGAAGCCTTGACATCTCGCTGAGGTGTCTCACTGAGGTCAACTGACAAGTGGTACAGAGTCTTAAGACATTGGCCTATGTTTGGGGACTGTTCCCCTTCATCCGCCAGCCTAGTACATTGCCTGCCGCAGGGTAGAGGCACAGAATAATTCTCATGGTACCCATCTGGGTGACTGCCTGTCTGGAGGTTGTCCCAGATGTCAGGACCCCAAGACGTATTTTACTAGAGGCCACTTTACTATAGCCCGTGAAACAGGTTCAAAGTGTTAGGAAAACTTTGCCAACTGTAAACTTCCATTCTAGTAGCACCGTTTTTATTTTATTACAGATTTTACTATCGCTGTTGACAAAATTATCATTATAGTTACCCCTTGCCAGGCGCCCATTCTTTACCAGGCACAGTTAGGCTCGTTACGTGCGTGCTCTGAATCTAATCCTCGTGAGAGGCAAATACTATTATTATCTGCACTTTGGCCTTGAGGAAACTGAAGCTTAGGGAGTTAGGGAACTTGCCCCAAGTTCACATTTTCATGTTTCCTGGACATTAAGGGAAGAGGCTGTGACCTTCTGGTTTCGCAAATGCAGATTCCATCTGCAAGCATAGATTTCCAAATACACGAAGCCGTCGTAGAAGAGAAATGTAAGCTGGATGGGGGATGGAAGTTGGAACAAATGACACACTGGAATCACTTTCTTAAGTCTTTTGCCTTTTTCTTTTTGTTTCAGGCTTTCTGAGATTTGGGGCACCTGGAGCCTGGGTAGAGGTGCTAATTTTGGTGACAATTTAAGATATTATTGGTTGTGATGATTGTAATTTTATCGTAGGGAAAGAAAGACGTGGCCAGCATTTTGGTTTGAGCGTCTGTCTGTCAGCTCACTTGTGGCTGGGCTGTCCACTACAGTAGCCACTGGCTGGCTACATGTGGCTATTTACATTTAAATGTCAATGAATTAAAAGGAAATACAATTTAAAATGCAGTTCCAGCCTCACCGGCCACCTTTCAAGAGCCCTAGAGCCACATGTGGTTATTGGCGAGCGAATTGGACAGAGCAGATGTATTTTCATCCTGGTTGAAAGTTCTGTTTGATGGGGCTACTCTGTACTAAGCATTTCTCTTTTGTCCTTCAGTTTAAGAATTGGCCACACTCTTGGCTAAAGCTTAGGCTGTTTTTCACTGACAAAGAGATAAATTTAGCCAGACATTTCTTTTATGTTTATAAAAAGGTTTGTGTGTGATCCTTCCTCCCATTCACATTCAGTTTTTGACATAAATTTGAGTTTCCCTTTTCTCTTGGGCCCCCAAAGGGGCTCTCGTTATTATCATTGTGTATTTCACCAAGATGCAGTTCTCTGAAAAGATCGGTACAGCGGGCAAGCGATGGCCACTGCTTGAGGCCCTGTTAATTTCCTCGCTCTCCAAAGAATTCAGTTCAGCGTTTAAATATGCATTTGTGCGACTTACTCCCTACCTGGGCTGAATTCAGGAAGAAAAAGTGCTCTCAGCGGGACCAGAACCAAAGAGTTAGAAAATCAGGTCCCATTCTATGTGTGATGGCTACCTGCCAAGACTGAGGTGGAGCAGCCATCCTTTGGGGTACCTGGGGGCTTCGTTAGGGGGTTTTCCTGGGTCGGGCCTGCCCCTGTGGTGTCGGGAGCAGCGGAGGGGCTGCAGCGTCGTGTCTGATGGTGCAGGATGGTGACGGAGGGACGTCCCCTTTACGGGGTGTCCATACTCAGGCTCGGTTCAAAGGAGAGGGGCACCAGCCCACGGGGGTCAGTGGGGAACCCAGAGCCCCCAGAGATGGGAAGTCAACATCAGCTATGTTTGATGCTCACCAACTCTCGTGCTACTTTATGAAGCTGTATTGGATGTTTCCACACTTTTTCAACCAGGAAGCCAGCTGCACTTCACTGACAGCGTTCTTTGGCTTTTAAAACGAAACTGTCCCATTGTGTTGTTCCATAGGCAGAGCCCCGGATGGGCAGCATTTATTCTTTGCAAAGGATTATCAGCTTCCATGTGTGTGTGTGTGTTTGTGGTGTGTGTGTGTGTGTGTGTGTGTGTGTGTGTTTGTGTGTTGGAAGTGCCAGATTAGTATTTCACCCCGAGGAAATACTTCTGAGGAACCTTCAAGTTTTATGGAATAACTCCCAAATTACTCAGATTTGGAGAAATTTTTGTAATAGACCTTATCCATTAAAGTCAGATGAGAAGAGATTAGGTTAATCACAGACTCTGGTTAATGGAACGTGACCATATCGTGTATTACAAGATTTTGGAAATGCAGAGTACAAGAAATCAGACTGTTCATTTAAACACTTCTTTAATTTAGAGAGGTCTTTGGGGATTTTTCCAGTGTCTTGGGACACTTTATAAGCACCCTTTCGGTGTGGTGTAATTATAGCAGGTTAACAGGGATCTTTGTCATGGATAACAAGTAGTACTAGTAATAGTACTAATAATGGTTAACATTTAGACAGCCATTTCTAGGTGCCTGGGCTCTTCTAAGCCCTGTTAAATTAACTTACTTAGTCCTCACCCTGCAAGTGGATTCTGCGGTCATCCCGATTTCATAGTTGAGAACCCTGAGGTTGAGTGGCTCCCTTGACGTCACTCAGCTAGAAAGTAGGGACCCTCGAACTTTAACCAGGCACTCTGGCTCCAGAGCGTCACCAGCCCCTGTGCTGTGCTTTTAAAAAGGCGAACTTGAGAGCAACAGGCAAATATTCCAAAGGCCCTTCCCATCCTTTTCCAGATAATAGGCACCTTTCCTTCTCTGGGAGTCTGTTGACGGAGTAGGTGTTACCGTGCATCTCTTGGGGCAGGGCACTGGGGTAGTTGTTGTTGAGGATGAAGATGTAACTGCCTTCGAGGAGGAGTTTGCTGTCCCATGGGAAGATGGGGCGGTACCCAAAGCTCCAGAGCTCTCTCCCTTGAGCTGTGGACTGGTCCATCCGGCTGCCCACCCCACCTCCCCTTGGTTGGAGTTAACGCATCCAGGACAAACTCCGGTCTGCTCTGGCTCAAATGCTCCTTTCACGGTGTGCCTGTCTTGGGAGGTGGTCCCTGCAGCTTTACAAGTGCTCAGGCCACAAACCTGAGAGGGGTCTCGGATGCCCTCTTTTTCTCATGCCCTGTCTCCAAACCACTAAGAAATCTCACTTCCTACCTTCAAAACGTATCCAGAATTTGACCTCTGCTCACACCTCATCACCGCCTGGTCTCCCTGTTCCCAGGGTCAGAGTGATCGTGTCTCCCTCGGGGCTCGAAACCCTCTGAGGTCTCCCATCTCACTGGGGACAAAGCCAGCGTCCTGACCACGGCCGCCCAGGCTACCCCACCTTCCCGGGCAGGTCCAGGACCTCCCGGCCTGTTTGCACTCGTGGCCACCTGCTCCCTCATCCCAGCGCTCGCCCTGTCACCTTCTGGGGGAGGCCTTCCCTGATCACGCTGTTTTTTTTTAAATTGTGCCCTCCCCTGTACTTGCTAATGCCCCTCTCTGGCTTACTTGCCTTTATGTGACATACTTTTTTTTTTTTCTTTTTGCGGTACGCGGGCCTCTCACTGTTGTAGCCTCTCCCGTTGCGGAGCACAGGCTCCGGACGTGCAGGCCCAGCGGCCATGGCTCACGGGCCCAGCCGCTCCGTGGCACGTGGGATCCTCCCGGACCGGGGCACGAACCCGCGTCCCCCGCATCGGCAGGCGGACTCCCAACCACTGCGCCACCAGAGAAGCCCTATGTGACATACTTTTAAACTTGAACTTCATTCATTATTTTTATGTGTCTGCTCCTGAAAGTAAGGTCCACGAGGGCGGGGTTGTTCTTGTTTTGTTTTGTTTTGGTCTTTGTCTCTGTTTCACTTCGGTATCCCCAGCACTTGGAGCAGTGCCTTGCACCTACTAAGTGCTCAGTGAAGGAGGGCGTAATGGTTAATTTTATGTATCAGATTGGCTACCACGGGGGTACCCAGTTTTTGGTCAAACAGCAGTCCAGGTGTTGCCATGGGGTATTTTTAAAGATGTGATTAACATTTGAATCACCCTCCCTAATATGGGCGGGCCTCATCCAACTAGTCCGAGGACTTAGAAGACTGAGGTCTCCTGAGGAGGAAGGAGTTCTGCCTCCAGATGGGCCTGGGGCTCAGCTCTGCACCATCACGTTTTCCCTGGGCCTTTGGCCTCCTGGCCTGTGCTATAGATTTTGGACTTGCCAGCCTCCAAGTCCAAAGACAAGACCTTTAAAACAAATCTGCCCCAACTTCTCTCTCTGTAGATATCTACATAAGGACACATATACGCACAAGAAACCCAGGAGGAAGAACAGGCTTTTGGGGCAGGGTGTTGTGTTCTCTTTGGGGCATATTCATCTGGAAGTGCCGGGAAAGTTCCAGGTGAAGATGTTGGAACGGGTCCGTGGGTGTGTCTGTTGGAGTTGGAGAGCGGTCAGGCTGGGAGGTGAATCTGACAGCTAACGGGGAGATGATGCAGTTATGGAACTTTTTTGAGCCTACGTGCCTCCTCGTATTGGAGGTTCCCAAATTCTGTACTAAGGCACCCCAAGGCACCGCAGCAAGTGGTACTTGCATGTTGGTTGCCACCCTCATTACTAGCCCGAGGTAGTTCACAGGATCAACATCAAAGGCCACCACTTCCTTTTGATGATGTCATATCTTTGCAAAGCTGGATTTGGGGTGGTTGCTAAGAAGATCATTGTTGAACAGGAGATGAGGGTGGTGGTGTCCAGTGTGATTCTGAGGTTTGAGAAGTTTCCCGGTGCCAAATGGACGCACACATCCCAGTAGTAAGTAATTACGGTAATTTAAGGATGCAGGAAAATTTTTTTTTCAGTTTGTGTAGTCTGTTCTTTCAAAAGGATGCTAAGTTGTTTATACATAATTATCAATTTGTTTGGACCTGACTACTTAATAAATCGAGCTGTGGGTATTGCTTTTAGCCTGGGGGTGCTGTGAACAAACGTATAGGATCACTGGGGGTGCCATGACCTGAAAAGTGTCAGAGCCTTTGCCCTGTATGGTTCTGGGTATTATATGTAGTGTGTACAGGATAAGGACCAGGGACAGAAAGACAGGGGACAAAGGGACAGGAATGAGGGCTGCACACCAAAAGTTGTATTTCTACAGAAACAAAAGATGTGAGCAAATAAAATGTAAGCATTTGTTGATTCAGGGTAGTGGGTACAGAGATGTCTCATTTTTTTAATCCTTATCCATATGCTTGCGGTGGTTGGTAGTGAAAGTAATTTGAAGAGAGAGGCAGAAGGAGGCTGGAGATAGAAATTTGGGGGTGCACTTGTGTTAGGGACGACAACAGAGAGCCTGGGAAGGGAGGGTATGAGGTCCAGCGAGATTCAGGTGATGCAGGGGTGGAACCAAGGGGGTCAGCAAGACCACGTTCTTCTAGACTGTGGTTCTCAGCCCTGGCTAAGCAGCCTAAGAGAGACCCTGGGCCCCTGCGGCCTGGGTGTTAGGAGGTTGGAGAGGGTCGGGAGTGGGAAAAGACAGGGTTTGCTCTGAGCGTGTTGATTCTCAATCCTGGATGTCAGTTAGAATCACTTGTGGGGGTGTCTTAAAAATGATGCTTGGGCCCCACCCCAAATGCCTGGGCATCTGGACATCAAAACAGCTGTCCAGGTGATTCCAGTGTGTAGCCAAGATTGAGAACCACTGCCATGGCTTTCTCAAGCTTTACTGTGATTCAGACTTTGATGAATCGTGTGTGAAAAGGTGGATTCTGATTAAGTAGGTCCGGGTGGGCTGATCCCAGGAGTGCCATTGCTCCTGGTCTGAGGACCACACTTTGAGTAGCAAGTTCTTCTGAGGGGAGGCTGTTTTATTTAAGGGTGGTTGTGATGGAGGCTAGTGGGAGAGCAGAAAGAAAGGTGGTCTGGATCAGTCTCCACCGAGTGTTTTCCTTTGATAATGTAAATACCCCTCGTATTGCCTTATCTCTTGCTGTGTAACATATTACCCCCAAACTTGGCAACTGAAAATAGTAATGAATGTTTATTATCTCGCAGGGCTTCTGTGAGTTAGAAATCCAGAAGCAGCTGAGCTGGGTGGTTCTGACTCAGGGTCTCTCACGAGATTGTGGTCAAGATGCTGGCTAGGCTGAAGGCTGTTCTGGAGCTGAGGGATGCTCCCACTTGAGTGTTGATTTCATTGTGGCTGTTAGTTGGAGGCCTCAGTTCCCTGCCCTGGGGGCTTCTCCACGGGGTTAATAGAGTGTTCTTACAATATGGCAGCGGGCTTCCCCCAGGGACATATCCTACTGACTACACAGGTCAGCCCTGCTCAGTAGAGGAGGGGACCACTGGTGAACGGGAGGATTATTGAGGGATATCTTGCAGGCTGTCTGTGATACATCTTGTTGTCTTCAACTAGGAAATGTAATGCATATGCAACACAGAAAACTTGGAAATATAGAAAACCATAAAGAGAATGTCTCTCATCACTCGTGACCCAGAGGAAAGTTCTGTGAATATCTTTATTTAACCTGCCAGTTAAAAAAAATATGTGGATTTTCATATACAGATACACACATAGACACTTAAAAAAAAGTAGCGCCATAATATAACCCCGTTTCATACACATTGTTCTTTTCCTTGGCATTGAATCAGGAATACTTTACATGGGTCAGTTTTAGTTATCCTTGGGATTCTGTCTTAGTTTGTAGGATATCAAGATTTGACACCATCCGTACAGCTGATTGGATTTTCAAGTTTTCATTTACATTTCTGGGTGGAGAGAGATGTTCTTATCATGTAAAAACTTCTTAATTTGGACCATCAGTTCCTACTTTGGGTGCCTGAATGATGTAATAAACACACTCGAGTCTTTAAATATAGGATTTGAGTGGAGAAATAAAGAATGAGTTTGCCAGCTGATCCAGCATCATTGCGTATAATTGCCCCATCTCTGGTTGCTTGTCATGAGCTGTTGGCAGTTGTTAAAATTAGCTTTACAGTCTGCCTCAGATTAGCAGCAAGTGTGGTAAATGAGGGCTCACTCTTAATGAAACTAATTTGTATTTGAAAATATAACTACATTTATTGCCCCCATTATTTAAATGTGTCCATGCTAGTTGATAATAAAAATAAACCTTTAAACTCAGGGATTTTTTTTAAACCCCAGCTGAAAAATAATTGTTTAAGGAGGTGATCCTTTTTTTTTTTTTTTTTTTTTTGCGGTACACGGGCCTCTCACTGTTGTGGCCTCTCCCGTTGTGGAGCACAGGCTCCGGAAGCGCAGCCTCAGCGGCCATGACTCACGGGCCCAGCCGCTCCGCGGCATGTGGGATCTTCCCGGACTGGGGCACGAACCCGTGTCCCGTGCATCGGCAGGCGGACTCTCAACCACTGCGCCACCAGGGAAGCCCGGAGGTGATCCTTTCTGAAGTGGTTTTCCAGTGTTTTATGTGCATCTGGGGAAGTATTTCAAAACCAAATTAGAACTACTTTAAAATAAAAATTCAAACATTTCAACATTTAAAATGACACAGAACATCGTGCCCCATGGCTGATCAGCTCTTTCTGGAACCAAGTCTATGGGGATGTGCCCTCTGTTTTATATCACAGCGGTTTTCTCCAAATGCCCTGCTCCCCGCCCAGACTTCTAGAACAACCAGCCTCACCGTACCATGTGTATTTCTTCATTGCCTTTCTTCTCCTTCACCTGTGATCTCCTAGAGGGTAGGACCTGGTCTTTCCATTTTTGTATTTCCTAATTGAGGGTGTGACTCAAAAGAGGCCATAATAAATGTTCATTAGATGAATAAATGCACGAACTTGGAACATGAATTCTCTCCCTCATGGAGCTGACAGTTCCTGCATGAAACTGGGCCCACATATACCAAAGACACACCTCCTCCTAGGCTTGATTCAGAAAGAATTGATTTTTCCAGAGTGTCACCAGTTGAGGGCTCTTTGCTTCTGGGTCATTTGCAAATGACCTCTCCTTGTAGTGGGTCTCAGAGACCCCCAGTGATGACCTTATTTTCTTCCCTAGTCTGTCTCCAGTCCTGCTAATGTTTAGCCAGTTTCTGCTGAAGAACTGTAAGGATTCTTTGGCTCTTTTCCCACTGTCTCACCATAGGAGTGGGGAAGGACCTGTGAAGACCCCTTGGATGGTTTTTCTTGGTGCCTTGATGCTAGAGAGACCCATGCACGTGGGTGCAGGGATGTCTTTTGGGAAGATAAAGACGTAAAAAGAAGAAAAAACCCTCCTGTGTGACTGTCGAATAATCAGAGCTGATCCAACCATCACCTCACACATAAAACAAGTAACCTGGTTTCCATAGGTGTCAATGTGAAGTGATTATAGGAATTTGGAAGGGCAGAGCTATGGGGGTTGGATGGACCACACGAAAGTACTGGAAAAATGTCATCACACACAGGTGATTTTTAGCAAGTGTCCTTTACAAAAACAGACAATAACGAAAGGAGAAATAGCCATGAATAGCACTGCTGGTCATGATTCCCTCCCAGTGAGCTGATGCCCCAGGGTGAGCAGGGGTGGCCGAGCTAAATCCGCGGAGTCTCAGCGGGTCTCATCTTCCACGGTGCCTCTCGCGGGTCAGCATCTGGCCACCCTGAGTGTGTTATTCATTAACAGGATCCTGTACTTACCGTGTAACCCAGCGATCCCGCCCCAAGGCATTGCCCTAGAGAAATTAAAACTTATGTCCACATCAGAACTTCTACGTGAATGTTTACAGCCGCTTTTTTTAGAATCGACCCAAACTGGAAACTCCCCAGATGTCCTTCCAGCATGAGTGGCTGAAGCAGGCCCCTGACTGCAGGCTTGGCCGAGGAGGCAGCTGGCTGTGGTCATTTGGAGCAAACTTGATGTAGAGGTTACCTGTTGTATGATGAATCACGCCGAAACTTAGAGGCCTCAAACAGCAACAGCGGTGTATTTTGCTCAGGAACCTGCCGATCTGGCAGGTCTTGGTGGAAACAGCTCATTTCTGCTCCACGCGGTATCAGTGGCTTGACTGAGCCAGAGGCTCGTCTTCCAAGGCAGCAAGTTGGTGCTGGCTGGGGATTCCTCCGTACGTGGGCCTCTCTTCGGGGCTGCTTGAGCTCCCTCATGGCATGGTGGCTGGGTTCCAAGAGCAGGTGTCCCGAGAGTCAGGCAGTGGATGCTCCCAGTTTCTTAAGGCTCAGGTCCAGAAGCTGGCACTGCATCATCTGACACTTTCTATAGCAAAGCAGTCACGGAGCCCGGATTCAGGGGAGGTGACATAGGCCCCACCTCTCGGTGGCAGGAGTGTCAAAGGATTTGGGGGCCACATTAAAAAACCATCACACTTACCGTTTACCTTCTGCCCTGCCTTGACCCCTGAGACCCTCCCTGAATGTCTGTGCGGGGCACGTGCAGCTACGCCAGCCCCATCTGCCGGCATCCGGTGAGGCTGTACCCTTCACTCCTTCCTCCTCCTCCACCTCTCACTGCCCTCCAAGGCCCATATCCAGCCTCTGCCCCAGCTTCATGTGGGATTCTAGTACAACCAGGGTTTGGGAACCTTGCACTGGAAACAGGGAAGTTTACAAAATATAGATGTAAGGCACTATTATGTCTTAGTTTTCCTTCTTTTTTTTTTTTTTTTTTTTTGCGGTACGCGGGCCTCTCACTGTTGTGGCCTCTCCCGTTGCGGACGCGCAGGCTCAGCGGCCATGGCTCACGGGCCCAGCCGCTCCGCGGCATGTGGGATCTTCCCGGACCGGGACACGAACCCGTGTCCCCTGCATCGGCAGGCGGACTCTCAACCACTGCGCCACCAGGGAAGCCCCAGTTTTCCTTCTTTTCGTAAGCTGGATTTTGTGACTTGTTTGAGCATAGTAGGGACTGTAACAGACATTTTTGGAGTGATGTAAAAGTCTTTCCTATTTTGACAGGGGTGGGGTTGGTGGAAGAATGCAGGAAGGAACTAGGAGGAAAGCAAATGTGCCAGTAGCAAGCAAGGTAGGGCCCTAACACGAACGAGTAAGAAGAACAAATTCACACTAAGCTTTTGGTGACTGGCAACGGCTTCACCATGATTCGCTTCCCAGAGAGAACTGTGCTTTAGAAGCAGTTGGTTAACCAGGGTTGTATGCCCTAAAATTTGAGACCTCAAGGATTCACTGGTATTACAGTTTTGCACCTGGCTGGTACAGTGTCTGATCACATAGATGATTTCCCAGGGTCTCACTGTGTCCTGTGAGACAAGCACAGTCCCCTTTGGAGTGAACTTGGACCTCAGGTTTGGGATAGTCTGATTAAAACCTTAAATTCAAAGTTATGAATTGGGAGTTTTTCTAATACTTCCTGACATGCCTCCCTGCAACCCCAAATTTGTCTGAGACTATCTTACTCATCTTGATAATCCTCTCCTCCTTTTTTTATGCTGTGCAGCATCCTGTCCTTGAGAGAAGAAATTAAATCATACTAAAGTGTTAGTGGCTACCAGGAGCTTGGCTTGTTGCCGTCCCAGGGAGATATTTGTGGTTTCAAAGGCAATGCTGAGGTAGGGTGTTCTCAAAGGAATGACTCTCTAATGCTAGAATTTACCTAATAGGATAGCAAGAATGGGAAGATTTTTGAGGAAGGGTTTTTTTTCTTGGAGGTCCCCAAATGCTCAGTCCTTTGTAGGGAGGAAGACGAGTGAGTGACTGGTAAGCCTTTGGGTTATTTCCAGTTCTGTTCTGGCAGTGATAGTATTTATCTCACTAGGTTACCTGTTCCCTAGTACTTAGGGGCCTCCCTGTCTGCTTCTGCTTTGCCCCAGCGGATGCCAGGCGGTTTGCTTTTTAGCAGTTAAATATGCAGCCTCTGTGCATATCAGCTATTATATCTGCAGAACTGCAGAGTATTTTACAAGTAATCAGTTCATGCAGATTGCACATAAATCATGTCTGCTCTGGCCCTTTGGACACTAATGTTCTCTTATTAAGGCATAAGTAAGCCTTCCTGTTCTCATCCATCCTTCCAGACTTTTTTTAATTACTGCAAATATAGCCTGGTTGTCGCTTCATCAGCCTGTTCCCTCCCTCCCCGGCCTCGTTGCTTTTGTGCGGTTCATCTTGTTTTTTGGAGCTGGCCAAGTTGCCGTAGGAAGCTGGGTACCTTGTGAATGGATTGAACCAACGGAAATTCTTATCTCAAAAAGGAAGTGGCCACCACGTTTCTGTTTGTGATATTCTTGACCAGTTAATATATTTGTGAAATATGTTCTGATGGCAGCACCGGTGCCCCAGAGAGGAGGGAACTTAGCCAGGCTCAGTCACAAAAGGGAAACTATCTCCCGCTGAAGTCTGGGGAGTGGATAAAAAGTCGTTTCATGAATGTCATTCTGCCTAAATAAACAGAGAACATTCATTGTTTTTAATCCCCTGGAAGCTCAGCCCACCCTCGTATGCACATCGTATTAACATTTCTCCATTTTCTTTCCAAACCGCAGCCACGGATCTTTGCTCCGATACACGTGGATTCTGCTTCCAATTTCTGCGGCCCTGCTCTTAGTGTTCAGCCAGTTTTCATTTTGGTCTCAAATGACTCTGAGTCTGGAAGAACCGCTCTGTTCCTGTGGTTTGGTCTAAAACGGAATAAACAGGGACTTTTTAGACGAGGCCTGTAAAAGTACCACCATCTACTTTGAGAGGTGTTTTTTGAATGTAAAATCCTGTCTAAATAATTACCGTTGAGGGTAGAAAGGACTTTGAAAATCGTAACAACTTATTATCCCCTCTTAGAAACCACGGCGGAGCGACATCTCTCTTATTTTTTTTTTCAGACGGGCTGACACCATGATGCACTTGTATTGCTTTTCACATCCCATTTTTTAATCATGTATACAGAGTATAGGGGAACTGAGACACTCTGAGGTGTTATTTTCCTCAGATGGGGAGAAAAATGATATAAAACAATATTTTTTTTTAAACATCCTTATTGGAGTATAATTGCTTTACAATGGTGTGTTAGTTTCTGCTTTATAACAAAGTGAATCAGCTATACGTATACATATATCCCCATATCTCCTCCCTCTTGCATCTCCCTCCCTCCCACCCTCCCTATCCCACCCCTCTAGGTGGTCACAAAGCACCGAGCTGATCTCCCTGTGCTATGCGGCTGCTTCCCACTAGCTATCTATTTTACATTTGGTAGCGTATATATGTCCATGCCACTCTCTCACTTCGTCCCAGCTTACCCTTCCCCCTCCAGGTGTCCTTAAGTCCGTTCTCTACGTCTGCGTCTTTATTCCTGTCCTACCCCTAGGTTCTTCAGAACCTTTTTTTTTTTTTGATTCCATATATATGTGTTAGCATACGGTATTTATTTTTCTCTTTCTGACTTACTTCACTCTGTATGACAGTCTCTAGGTCCATCCACCTCACTACAAATAACTCAATTTTGTTTCTTTTTATGGCTGAGTAGTATTCCATTGTATATATGTGCCACATCTTCTTTCTCCATTCATCTGTCAGGGGACACTTAGGTTGCTTCCATGTCCTGGTTATTGTAAATAGTGCTGCAGTGAACATTGTTGTACATGACTCTTTTTGAATTATGGTTTTCTCAGGGTATATGCCCAGTAGTGGGATTGTTGGGTCACATGGTAGTTCTATTTTTAGTTTTTTAAGGAACCTCCATGCTGTTCTCCATCAATTCACATTCCCACCAACAGTGCAAGAGGGTTCCCTTTTCTCCACACCCTCTGCAGCATTTATTGTTTCTAGATTTTTTGATGATGGCCATTCTGACTGGTGTGAGATGCTATCTCATTGTAGTTTTGATTTGCATTTCTCTAATGATTAATGATGTTGAGCATTCTTTCATGTGTTTGTTGGCAGTCTGTATATCTTCTTTGGAGAAATGTCTGTTTAAGGTCTTCTGCCCATTTTTGGATTGGGTTGTTTGTTTTTTTTGATATTGAGCTGCATGAGCTGCTTGTATATTTTGGAGATTAATCCTTTGTCAGTTGCTTCGTTTGCAAATATTTTCTCCCATTCTGAGGGTTGTCTTTTCGTTCTGTAAAACAGTATGTTTTTGGTGTCGTTTCAGGATCACAGGCTGGCTCGTAATGGTATCTTATGAGTGAGAGAAAGCAGCCTGAGCGTAGAGCCTCCAGTGTTCAGGTCACGGGTTGAACTGTGCTCTAGATTCCAGCCAGGCTCAAGTCCTTTACGTGTTCTTCAGGGAAATAATGGGGTCGTTTATACTACGGTGTGTAAAAACAACATCTCAGGAAGAAGAAAATCATTCCCCCGTTTTTCTCCTTTTGCTGGCAGCTGCTGAAATGGGTTGCGGATTGAACAAGTTAGAGAAACCTGATGACAAACGGCCTGGGAATATCTATTCGACGTTGAAGAGGCCCCAGGTGGAAACCAAGATAGACGTGTCCTATGAGTACCGCTTCCTGGAGTTCACCACCCTGACCGCCGGTGAGGACGGGGTTCAGCCCAACCCAGGGGTGGGGGGCTTGACAGGGCTTTGGCCCAATCAGCGCTGGAGGGGCTGCCCAGGACACGCTGGGGGGTGGGGGGCTGGGGGCGGGGGGGGGGGTCGTTGGGAGGTGAACTGCAAAGGGTGGGCCTGTTGAGAAGGGCCTGCGCTCAGAAATACAGATTTTTACGTGAAATCTTTCATTGCTTTGAAAGCTAGCAACTAATTTAAATTGTAACAAATTAAAACCAGGTGTGAGCCAAAGAGTACACTTGGGTGGGTTGCATTTGGCCCTGGGCCCGCTTGTTTACAGACTGTTTCACGACAAGACACGCGGAAGAGGACAGTCGCCATCTGTCCGTGTGGTCGTCTGCCCATCCACCCAGGTCTCCCTGCCCCTTGTCCGCTGGCGTCCTTCGAGACTGCTCGTCAAGCGGGCTTGGCCCTGCTTCACCCCGGTGTCCCAGTGGCCCCCGGGTGACTGGCGAGTGAGGGTCAGTGTTTTCATCCCGAGCATTTGCTGAGCACCGACTGTATACAGAGAGTTGAGGTGGTGCTGTGGGAAAAGCACGCGGCCCGTCCTGGTTTCCAAGACTCGTACACATGGAAAAACTCAGCAGGCTATAACTGTAAGTCGGAAACATGTAAACTATGTTTTCGGAAGAGGAAGAGAACATTCTTCCTTGTGGGAGACCCCTGGAAGCCGTAAGCCCAACCCAGCAGCTTCCTAACACAGACATCTTAAGACTAGCTTTCTCCCTGGGCTTCTGTGAATATGTTAATCTTCTAGTAAGAGAAGAGAATTCATGGGAAAAGCCCTCCGAGTCGTGGGTTTGAGCCCTGGCTCTGCTGTGGAGCAGCCGGGCCTGCAGTGTCCTCATCTGTGAAGTGGGCATACACAGACCAGCTTGCAGGGCAGCACTGAGAATCAGGAGAGGCGACACGTGTTCTGAAGCTCTTAGCACGTCCAGCTCCAGTTGGGTTGCTGGCATCATTACCCCAGCTCCCTCCTCCACCACTTCTGCCCGACCACCTTCGTGCTGAAGCTCCAGATGCTTTCTGAGCCCCGAGAGGGATGGGCAGCTGGGTGTCTCTGCAGGGATGGGCCTGGGCACCCCTCACGTCCCCCAAACTGAACCCGGCCTCTTCCTCAGCAGGCTGCTTCCTGCTGGCGCCGTTGATGAATATAATGTCACCATTGTCCTAAACGGCCAGACTTGACACCTTAGTCACTGTGACCATGTCTCCCCCTCACCCACAATTTCCATTCTGTCACCCAGGCCTCTTAAAACTACTTCCAGAAATGCTAATGAGGTAGCTGATGTAACATGGACAAATCTGAACCTAGAAGCATTTGGAGTATTTCGTCATCCAGTATTTGCTCAATGAGTATTTGAGCGCTTTCAGTGTGCTGGGGCCTTGTAGGATGGTCAAGGAGAAAACCAGAGCATGTGTAGGAGAAAAGATCCGAAGGAAGTATATAACAAGACGGTCAATATTGATTGTTAGGGTGCTGAGATGGTGGGGGAATTCTTTTTCTCTTTTTCATATTTTTGTGCATTGTGGTTACATTTCTTTTATTACTAAGAGGAGTGATTTGTGCCTTTTGCTTTTCTTAGTAATAATTTCCAGGAATATATCCCGCCCCCTGCCCCCCACTGATTCATCGCTCATTCCCTGAGCTATTTCCCTGACCTCCTTGTTTGTTTCTCTGCTTCCTTGTGCTCCAGTCACAGCACCTACATGGCTTGTTTGGATTGAATTACCTTTTGTTTTCCAATTATAAAGTGGATATATGTTCATCATAAAAAGTTAGGAGGGGCTTCCTTGGTGGCCCAGGGGTTAGGACTTCACCCTCCAATGCCGGGTGGGTGAGGGTTCCATCCCTGGTCAGGGAGCTAAGATCCCACATGCCTCGCAGCCAAAAAACCAAAACATAAAAAATTTAAAAAAAAGCAATATTGTAACAAATTCAATAAAGACTTAAAAAAAAAGTTAGGAAAACACTGGAAAAATTCTAGCTGGTCTCCCTGCTTCTCTCCCCTTGTTCCCACCACCCCCAGATCACATCACTCCTCTGCTCAAAACCCTGCCATGGCTCCCAGACCCTGAGACACCAGCTTCCCTCTGCCTCAATCTCCTGCTGTCCTGCGTGTTCTATCACTGCGGCCTTGCTGTTTCTCAAATCTCCCAGGCCTCCTCAGGGCCTTTGCACTGCCTGTTCCCTCTGCCTGGAAGTTTTCTCAGATATACCCTGGGTTCAAACCCTTAACCCCCTTCTCTGGGAAACCTCTCTGACTGCCTATTTAAAATTTCACCTCCCCTGACACCCCATCCCTTTCCCCTCTTGATTTTCCTCATAGCGTATCCTGCTGTCAACATGCTTTATATTTCGCTTGTTGTTATTCATTTCCTTGTTTGTTGTTTGCCTTCCTTCAGAAGGTGGAATCCCTTCTCATGAGAGCAGGATTGTGCTTATTTTATCCTTTGCTGTATTGTCGGTGCTTTAAAAAAAGGAAAAAAAAGAACAGTGCCTGGCACATAATAGATAATCAATAATGTTTGTTGAATGAATCCTCAATGTATATTTTTGTATCCTGCTTTTTTGCATCCTAACATTGTACCATGAGGCACACACCTCGTGGTTCCATATGTTCTGAAAATATGATTTAATGGCCCCTATATGCTTGAATTACTCAGGGTGCTGTAATTTATTTAGGGTCCCTTTTTATTGTTTTTTGTTTTGTTTTGTTTTGTTTTGTTTTTGCGGTACACGGGCCTCTCACTGTTGTGGCCCCTCCCGTTGCGGAGCACAGGCTCTGGACGCACAGGCTCAGCAGCCATGGCTCACGGGCCCAGCCGCTCCGCGGCATGTGGGATCTTCCTGGACTGGAGCAAGAACCCGTTTCCCCTGCATCGGCAGGCGGACTCTCAACCACTGCGCCACCAGGGAAGCCCTTTCTGACACTTTTATTCCATGATATATTAAACTCATTTGTGTTTCCTTGAGGGCAGAGACCAAGCCTTTCCCATCTTTCTGTTCATCTTTCTTGTTTATGCTTTCTGGCCGAGAACAGCGTGTCCTGAATAGTTGGGTTCTAGTACACCTTCAAAGTCACTGTTACACCTGCTGATGTGCTTCTCTGGCAGCCTGTCAAGTTTCTTTTCCAGAAGTTCTAATGAGATCATTCATTATTGCTCTAGAGTGGAGCCAACATTTGTTAAGAGCCTACTGTGTGCCAGGTCCCGTGATGGGGCATTAGATCCCTGATCTCATTTTTTTAAACTTTTCAACTTTGCCAAAGTATTATTTAAGCGTACCACACTGCACATCTTTAAAATGTTCAAACCCATGAAGCCGTCACCTCATCAAGATGTAGAACGTTTCCACTGCCCCCAAAGTGTCCTCGTGCTCCTTTGGAGTCCCTCCTTTTTTCCAACCCTCTGTCCCCAGACAGCCAGTAATCTGCCTTCTATCACTGATTTTATTTTCTAGAATTTTCTATAAATGGAATCATGGTGTGTAGTCATTTGGTCTGGCTTCTTCCACTCAGCTTACTTCTTTTGAGATTCATTTATGCTGTTTGGTGTGTCAGTGGCTCATTCCTGTTTCGTCGCTGAGTAATATTCTATTGTATGGATTTGCCACAGTGTGTTTTTCCATTCACCTGCTGATGGACTTTTGGGTCATTTCCAGTTTTGGGCGATTACAAATCAAGTTGCTATGACCGTTCGTCTTTCTGTGGTTTCTTATGTCATCTTATCGCCACAGTAACCCAGTGAGGTGTATGGGGACACTCGTTCCTTTTTTGCAGAAGAGGAAATGGACCCTCAGAGAGGTTAAGTAACCTTTCTAAAGATGCAGTGCTAGGAAGTGATTAGGGTGGAATTTGCATATGGATCTCTTGGGCATCTGAGCTCTTGTGCCTTGTAAACCGCAAGGTGCCAGAGAAACAGGCATTGACACCAGTCGGAACATTCTTGCTAGAAAACTTGTGTTCTAGTGTAGAGACGCATAGGAGTACTCTTCTATAGGGTTTTGGCCATAGGGGATTTTTGAGGAGCACTTGACATGCTTATTTTTCATAGAGAAGGTGGTCATCTGACACTTTAATGAATTTCAGGTTGGGGAAAGGGTGGTGCCCACTTCCACCTGCTGGCCTAGGCAGGAAGGGGACCACGTGCCCTTTAAAACAATCGAGGTCAGAGCCAACATTGTTCTATCTGTCCCTTGCTTAGAGCTCGGTGCTTTTGTGGATGATACTGGGACACGCAGCCTCCCTTGTAGGGCTGGCGGAGGCGAAAAGCAGCGGGAGACTCACAAGTGAAGCGTGTAAGCTGGCAAAAGTCTCCATTCTGGGTGATTCGATCGGATCTTAAATTTTCAATTAACTCTGGTCGCCGAGGGATGAACCTGCCCTTTGATGGGTTTCATCGCAGACGGGGGCCCAAAAGCATCACAATTTCTGCAGAACGGTGCTTCATTATCCCTTTTCTGTGTGTGTTTTGCCAGCTTCTCTGTGCCAGGCCACTCAGAAGCTACCTGTGTCAGCTCTGTGAGAATCCACTGTGTTTATAACATGCTTGGTGTGGGGACAGTTGGCAGTCAGAGACCTGTAGGATGAAGTTAGTGCCCAGGGCGTGATCCTCGCTTGAACTGTCTAGTCCTGCACTGTCTAGTACAGAATTCACCAGCCACATGGTTACTGAAATATAATAATTGATTACCACTGAATAAAATGAAAAATTCAGTTCCTCTGTCACCCTGGCCACACTTCAAGCGCTCAGCACGCACATGTGGCTGGTGGCTACCATACTGGACATCGCAGATGGAGGACACGCCCACCATTGCAGAAGGGCCTGTCGGGCAGTGCTGTTCTAGTTGGTTTTCAAGGGAGGATAACTCTGTGGCAGGTCTGACTCTGTATCCCTAATGCACATTAATGTACCATGTTATTATGAAAGTTTGCCCTTGGGTTCATCACGGACTATAGGATGACAGCTCATTGATTTCACAGATATTTATTGAATGTTGACCAGAGGCAGATGTTGTGTCCTGAGCACATAAGAGTGAACCAGACAGGAGGTGCTCCCTTGTCTTAGTCAGCTGGGCTGCTGTAACAAAATGCTCCAGACTGGTGGGCTTAAACCACAGATTTTAATTTTCTCATGGATCTGGAGGCTGAAAGTCCAAGATCAGGGGGCCAGCAGGGTTGGGTTCTGGTGAGAGCTCTCTTCCTGGCTTGCAGACGGCCGCCTTCTTGCTGTGTCTTCACGTCTGAGAGAGACAGAGAGAGTCCCTTCTCATGTCTCATTTCTTATAAGGACATTAGTCTTATTGGAGTAGAGCTGCACCCTTATGACATCATTTAACCTTAGTTGCTTCCTTACTCTAAATACAGTCACATTGTGGGTTGGGGCTTCAGCAGTTGAATATTGAAGGGACAATTCAGTCCATAGCACTGGTCTAGCCCACTGGTCTACATGGCTTCGGCATCTTACAGATGAAGAACCAAGTGACTGTAGTACTTGAGGCTAGAGTGCTGGTGATAGAGGGGCTGTGGTGGAAGGTTCCCTTGTTGGAAGATGTGTATGTCAAGGAAGGTTTGAGATCCGCAGGTGGATTTGGAGTTAGCCAGGCAGGAGAATGAGGCTGGGAGCAGGTGATCTTTTCAGGCAAAGGGGACAACCTATGGGAGGGGCCAGAACGTGGAGACAGCATTGCATGTACGGGAAGCTGTAGATGGTTCAGGTCGGTTGGAGTGTGGCTTTTCAGGGTCCAGGTGACTAAAGGTCTTAGACCTTGGACTGAGGAGACTAGGCTCTCTCAAGAGCCCTGAAGGATTTTAAGGTGGGGCGAGGGTAGGTGACGTGATCAAATTTATGTTCTGGAAAGCTCGCTCTGGGTTTAGAATGAAAAAGGATGGCAGGGATAAAACTGGGGGAGAGGAGAGCATTTGGAAACCATTGCAATCATCAGGCAAGGGGTGAAGGTGGCCTCAGCTGAAGGGGTGGTAGTAGGGACGAGGGAAGTGAGCGGGGGGGGTGGTGGTCAAGAGAGATCAGGAGGTGATCCCAGGGACTGACTGGCAGGTGAGGGAGTGGGGAGTAGAGGAGGAGGTAGTTCACTGGGCACCTGGATGGCTGGCATGGGGGCCACACGGCTGGATGCTCTGATTCTGTTTTAAAGCAGTTTCTTTTTTAAAAAAATAAATTTATTTATTTATTTATTTTGGCTGTGTTGGGTCTTCAGTGCTGCTCGCGGGCTTTCTCTAGTTGTGGCAAGCTGGGGCTACTCTTCGTTGCGGTGCATGGGCTTCTCATTGCAGTGGCTTCTCTTGCTGCAGAGCACGGGCTCTAGGTGCGTGGGCTTCAGTAGTTGTGGCGCACGAGCTCAGTAGTTGTGGCTCGTGGGCTCTAGAGCGCAGGCTCAGTAGTTGTGGTGCACGGGCTTAGTCGCTCCGTGGAATGTGGGATCTTCCTGGGCCAGGGCTCAAACCCATGTCCCCTGCATTGGCAGGCGGATTCTTAACCACTGCACCGCCAGGGAAGTCCAAAAAGCATTTTCAAATAATGATCTCACTCGATCATCCAGGTGGCCCTGAGAGCCAAAGCAAAAGCAATTTTTTTCTCTTTCTTTTTTCAGATGAGGAAATTTCCTTGATATGTAGTAGGTAGTAAGTGGACCAGAATCCAGTGCTTGTACTGCCTTCACACAGCATTTTTCTCCTGCATGTGAAGGAGAGCTCAGGCCTCCCGAATGGCATAGCAGTATAAAAAATAACTTTATTGGGGTATAACTTATGTACCATAAAATACACCCATATGAAGTGTATGGCTTGATGAGTTTTGGTAAATGTAAACACCCGTGTAATTACCACCACATTCAAGATGTGGAACTTTTCCATCACCCTAGAAGATTCCCTGCCCCCAACACCCACCCCAGACAACTGCTGATTTGCCTTCTGTCACTCTAGGTTCATCCTGCTTCTTCTCGAGTAACATAGCAATGTAGTCATACAGGGTATATACTTTTGTGTCTGACTTCTTTTTTTTTGCGGTACGCGGGCCTCTCACTGTTGTGACCTCTCCCGTTGCGGAGCACAGGCTCCAGACGCGCAGGCTCAGTGGCCATGGCTCACGGGCCCAGCTGCTCCGCGGCATGTGGGATCTTCCCGGACCGGGGCACGAACCCGTGTCCCCTGCATCGGCAGGCGGACTCTCAACCACTGCGCCACCAGGGAAGCCCTGTGTCTGACTTCTTTAACTCAGCATAATGCTTTTGGGATTCATCCATGCCATTGTATAGATCAAGAGCTCATTCCTTTGTGTTTCTGAGTAATATTCCACTGTCTGGATGTGCCACAATTTTTCAATCATTTTCCTGTTGAACACTTGGGCTGTTTCCAGTTTGGGGCTATTATCAGGAAAGCTGCTATGAACATTTGTAAACAAGTCTTGTGTGGACATATGTTTTCATTTCTATTGGGTAAATAGGCAGGAGTGGAATTTCTGGGTTGTTGGGTACGTGTATGTTTACCATTATAAGAAACTGCCCAGCTGTTTTCCAAAGTGGTTGTGCCATTTTACGTTTCCAGCGGCAGCAGATGAGGGTCGGGAGCGTCATTATTTTACATGTGATCATTACAGCTGCTGTTTATTAAGCACCTCGTGTTGTGTTAATCAATTTTAAACAAACTAAGGACAGTCTGATGAGGTGGGTGGTATGGAAGGATAATGGAGATCTTGAGTTTGGAGAGGTCGTACAAGTGACTTCCCCTAGGCCACCAAGCTGCTGGATGTGTGTAGCAAACTCCATCATCTAACTGAACAGTAGAGCGTTCACTTTAGGCTGTCTTGATTCCTGAATCGCCTGCAAGTTGTGGTGGGTTTCAACTAAATTGAAGGGCTTCAACATGAAAAAACTGAAAAGTACCTCATGATCCATCGCGTGTCTTCTTCAAGCTCGTCTTCTGTGTCTCCTCTTAAATTCTTGCTTGTGAAACATTCCCATGACACACATTAAAATATCTAGCATCAGTTCACACTGCCACATTTTTAAAATTCCCGTCTATGTGGTTTTCCTGTCTAAGAGGTCTTTGAGAGCTGGCCTTTGGGATTTTTTTCTTCGCCATTATGCTGACCAGGCTCATACTTGGATTTTGGCTGCGAGCATTTTAGCCTTAAGCCCTGTATATAAATTTTGGGTGGTTATGAGAATAATACAGGGTGACATTAATTATTCAAAACATGTGTATTGTGCAATGAATCATTTAAAGGTCCAGGTTTTACTTCAGTTCCAGTCTGGGTAACCTTATCCCTAAACACGACTGCAGAATCAGCTGATAATCTTTGTCTCTTTAAGTTGTCCTTTTAATCTCTCTTCCCTACTGGGAGAAAGACTCCTCTAAAAAGATGGATCACAGTTTAAGGTCTAAAAACCAACAGGTTAAAGTGTTTTGGGGCTAAGAGCTTGGGTGCCTAATGGCTCATTATAAATCCTGATACTGTTAGCCTTTCTGATTTCATGGGTCGTCAAGGGAGGTGATAAGCAAATTCTGAAATACCATCCAAAATAATGTTAACCTCCAGAGAAAGACTGTAGGCCTTTAGAACTAATCCTTTCCTTAAAGCGGTGGTTCTCCAACTTGATGGCGGGTCACAAGCACCTGAAGAGCTCTTTGAAACCCAGAATCCTAAGCTCCAGAATTTCTGATTCATTAGGTCTGGGGCAAGGCCTGGGAATGCATTTGTAGCAAGTTCCCAGGTGATGCTGATACTGCTGGTCTGGGGACCACACTGAGAACCTTCCAGAACCAGACGGACTGCAGATTTCTTTGATCTGAGTGGAGACGGCAGAGAGAAATGGTACTGGTGTGATTTTTAAGTATAAAATAAATTCAATAAATATACACGTACATAATGACCACTCATATTTTATTTCCTTGAAGTAGCTTGCAGTATGTTTAGAAGGACAGCCCATACTCCTAAAACAAAAATACTACCAGTTGGACACAATGATTCTCAAACTTTTCGCTTAAAAGATTCCCATGGCCAGGCTGCACCCCAGACCAGTGAAGTCCATCTTGGGAAAGTGAGCCACATCTCAGGTTTTTTGAAACTTATAGGTGATGCCGTGTGCAGCTGTGGTGCACCCGTGGGCATTTGTGAAGGGCCAGGTGGTCAGTACAAGCCTGGGTACCCTAGCTGGTTACCCTCAGGTGGGTCACATGTACTGAGACTTTGTTTCCCTTCAGCCCTTGGAGCTGTTTGAATCTCCTGCAGGTCACTTCCAGTTCCCTGCAGCCTGGTTTCTTTCTCCAGAGCACTGAGAAGCATGTGACATGGTGTAGTTGGGAAGCCCAGGTACAAACAGTTGTTCTCAAACTGTAGTAACACCAGAATCACCTGGTGGGCTCGTTACACCGGATTGCTGAGCCCCTACCTGTGGAATTTGTCGTTTGGATGTCTAGGGTGGGGCTCAAGATTTTGCACTTCTAGCAGGTTCCCAGGTGATGCTGCTGTATGCTGTTGCTCCTACAGGGGACCACACTGAAAACCAATGGGCTAGACCGTGGGCGGTAGTTCCCACCCTCAGCCACAGTCATTCTCCTGAGCTGAGTACTCCACATCTCCGCTGTAACTGCATCCCAGCTGTCCCCTGTGGATACCCTGCCTCCCCAGGGTGCCCTAAAACCTTAAATGGTTGTCCGTCAGAAAAGCCAGTCTTTCTAAACTGGCTCCTTCTTCCCCGAGCAGTCACCCTGGGAACCTACCCGCTGGTCCTGATGTGGGACCACACGGCCCTCCCTCTTGCCCTGTGTGAACCGCGTCCTATGTGGAGCGCTGCCCTCCCCCCCTAGAGCCCCGAGGCTAACTGGGGTCCTCTCTCTTCTTCAAGGTCCTAGAAAAGCTTCACCTCCTCCAGGCTCTCCTCCCCGAGAGCGCAGCCCTTGCGGGTTATCAGCCACTGTGGAGGGAGGCAGGAGGTGGATGGGTTTGGGGGTGAGAGGCTGTGTAGTTGAAAATGAGTGTTTGCAGGGAGGATGCTGGGCTCAGCTGAAGGAAGAGGAGTGAGAGGTGGGTTTAGGGAACAGTTTTGTGCTGGCTAACAGGTGTGCTCCCAGTGGTCTGGGGTCTGCGGACAGCCCCTTCTTGGCCCAGGGACCTTGACTACTGGGTGTCCGTATCCTTCCCTCTCGTCCAAGGGGGAGGTGTAGCCCACCTGGGAGACAGTCGGTATACTGTGGTTTGACCAGCCCATGCTGGGCATATTAGGGGCCTGTTACACCTCCAACATCTGGATAGGCCTTTGTTTTCATTTACACGGCTCATCACATCTAGCTGGAAACACTGCACCTTAGAAGCAGGTCTGTAGGCTGCTCTTGGGCCCCAGTGGCCGCGTGGTACAGCCTCCTCCTTGGCGCTTTTCTGGAAGGCTTTGCCTTGATTAGGTCTCTACCACTTCTATTCCCTGCACCCCTTTTCTACTCCTTTGCTGCCCTTGCCTGTCTGACCAGGTCCCATAGAAATGACCTAGATCCTGGGCATATATCCAGAGAAAACTATAATTCGAAAAGATACTTGCACCCCTGTGTTCATTGCAGCACTATTCACGATAGCCAAGACATGGAAACAACCTAAATGTCCATTGACAGAGGAATGGATAAAGAAGATGTGGCACATATATACAATGGAATACTACTCAGCCATAAAAAAGAACGAAATAATGCCATTTGCAGCAACATGGATGGACCTAGAGATTATCATACTAAGGTGAAGTAAGTCAGACAGAAAGACAAATATCATATGATATCACTTGTATGTGGAATCTTAAAAAAAGACACAAATGAACTTATTTACAAATCAGAAAGAGACTCACAGATGTAGAAAACAAACTTATGGTTACCAAAGGGGAAAGAGCGTGGGGGAGGGATAAATTGGTAATTTGGGATTAACATATACACACTATTATATATAAAATGAATAACCAATAAGGACCTACTTGTATAGCACAGGGAACTATACTCAATATTTTGTAATAACCAATAAGGGAAAAGAATCTGAAAAAGAATATATGTACATATATATAACTGAATCACTGTGCTGTATACCTGAAACTAACATGACATTGTAAATCAACTATACCTCAATAAAAAAAAAAAGAAATGACTTAGAGTTGACAACCTAGAACAAGTGTTGATGGGCTGAGCTTGAGACTGTGAGGGATCAGGGCCAGGGCGTTGGGGAGGAGTGACACCTGGCTGCAGGTGCCTGCAGGTGTGCGTCCCCCTTTTCGGGGAGAAGCCCTTGGTAGGAAGCTCTGGAAAGGAAGGAAGTGGATTGGGGGATGGGTAGTTATTTGCATTACAGGAGGAGTCTTGGTTTAAAGTGGGTTTCACCATGGGGTTCCTTTAGTGGAGCCTCGAGTGCCCTGAAGTGTTTGTTTTGCCATCCGGAATGAGGTATTTATTACCGCACTAAATATGGTAACTGCAGCTTTAGAACATAACAAGTGCATCTGTAACATTTGCAGCTCTTCAGCAGAATCGAACATAAAGTCATTGATGTTGATGGCACATTTCTGCAGGGAAAACAAACAACCAAACCTTGAAGCAAAATGTCAGAAGCCAGGAAGCGGGGGAGGTGGATGGATAGAAGGAAGGCCCAAGGCAGCCCTGATGGTACAGCATAAAGCAGGGAGGGGGTCCCCCGTCTGAGTTGGGGGGATGATTTTTTACACCCAAACATTAAGCTCATCCCTGAGGGAGGGTCCTCCTGCTGCAGCCCTTAATCTTAGTGGCAGAAAGGCTTTCTGCTTCTGTGCCCTCTCTTGGTTTGCTGAGGATGCCTGCTGATGATGAGGTGTGCCAGGCGCCTCATATGATGATGATGATGATATTATTATTATTGGTAACAGTAACGACAGTAATGACAGCTAATGAGCCACGCACCATGCTTGGTGTAAGTTAATCCTCAGGGGATCCTGATTTTCAAGATGAGGAAATGAGGCCCAGAGAGGTTACCCAACATGCCCACGGTCACACAGCAAATATGTGTTGGGGCTAGAATCAGAACTCAGACTTTCCTTCTTCAAATCCTTTGCTCTTAAGCGGTGTTGGCTGTACCACAGGCCTCTCAGGTACAGCTTTGAGGCTCCGTAGGCTCTGATCTGTCATTCAAAGACCCCAGCTGCGATGGCCCTTCCTTTGACTGAGCCCTGCTCCAGGGAGAACTTACGCATATGGTTTGGTGACTCATAGCTGGTGGGGATGAAAATAGCAACTGAGGGTGATGCTGTATTAGTTGCTGTACAGACAGGTTAGTCGACCTCGGCTCAAGTAACGCAGCTCTGGAGGTGACTTTCAGTCCTGTGTATAGACGAGGAGAATCAGTCACAGGGCGGTCCTGTGCCAGAATGTTGGTCTCCCTGCTGCCCGGGACCCTCAGGATCTGGGGGTCAGAAACCACGTTAAGATCACGCTGCCCGTAACCTATTAGAAGCACCACTGTTCTTATTTGCCACGATCGCGGACGCGGGGTAATAACCCGCTGGAGTGGAGCGTTGCCTTCCATTTGTTGCTGGTTTTAAAATCGGGCTGTTTGACCTCTGGCTTGGATTTGGAGGCCAAGTGGCTGTGGATGGCTGCCATGCAGTCCTGGTTTTGTCAGTGTGCCGGGCTCAGAGCTTCTCCTGTGCTGAATATAGGCGCCTCCTTTGCTGAAAATAGTATGGGCCGTAGGTAGGGGAACATTTTTCTTTCCTAGAAAATCGCTGCCTGTGCCTCTGGGCTGCACTGACTTCTGTGAAACCGTCTGTTCCTTCCGATGTAATTTCCAGACTATTAGATTAAACAGTTTCTCCTGCCCCACGTTCAGCTTCTGTTTCCTTTTGCTGTTCATTAATAAATTGTGTGGTGGAGTTTTCATGGACAGGGTGTGTGTATGTTTATTTAATTTCAGTTTGGGCAGTAGCGGTTGTTGGGCCCTGTGGATTTGTTTAGTTTCCTGCCCGTGTTTCATTTTTGTTTTTAGTTTCTGTAATTGCTAAGAGTTGGTTGCTTTTTTTCGTTTGTTTCTGAGACTCATGAAAGGAAGTCAGCTGCATGAGTTAGGGGTTGAGGTTCTGGTTGGGAGGTGCGCTAAAAAACAGACCCTTCTGTTTTTAAACAGGAGATACAAGGAGTGGTAAGGAAATCGGTTCCCATTAAACATGTCTTATCGCAGATAAGTACACTTTTACAGAGTCTGAGGGGGTTTTTTAAAGATAAATGAGATAATATGTGTGACATGGCTTTAAGCTTTCCTGAGCATAACTACCAAATTCGTCTGCCGTATTGTTGCTTTTGAGAACGCAGCCAAGTCTGCTATTAGTATTTATGTTATTGTTAAATATTCACTAATGGAGGTAATAAGATTAGATTTAAGAGGAAGGAAGGCATTCTTTGCATTCCTTCCTGAATGTAAAAACTCTTCGTGCTCTTTTCCCAGCGACTCCAAATCCAGACCAAGAAACAACACTCAGTCTTGTGTGAAAATGGGCTCAGGGGTGTGTGTGTATGTGCGCAAGCAGTAAATTTCAGCCACTCAAGCCTTCCTTCAGTAAAATGAAATTCCTTGGTGATGACTGTTATCTGTCAAAGCAAAACCGAATTCTTTTTCTATAGGGATTCAGAAAAGCAGCGCTGTGGTCGTGGTAATAATTTTTATCTAATTTGGTTTAAACAGAACAGAAAACAAGTTAATGTTCTATGCACCCTACTAATTACGGTTATTAGTGATATGGCTTCAAAGAAATTTTATAAAGGGGCTTTAGCCAATGTTTGGACTAGCTTTCACTGATGCTTCAGAAGAAAGGAGGCCTGTCGAATTTTTTCTATGAAATATTTTCAAATAGTGTAAAAAGGTAGGTGATTCCGCCTTCAGGTTGCTTGTCACTGTCATTAATTCTAGAGAGTCTTTTCCTCAGTTCTGCGTTTCAGACGTGCCTTAAGCTGTTCCTTGTTTATGGGTCGGATCTCCTGATAAATAGAAGTGAGCCCAGCAGTTGGTACTTGCTGGAGTCATCAGCAGCTGAGACTTTTCCCCATTTTGTTACCTAAACATGCTTGTCAGGTGCATATATATGATTCAATAGGAGGAGGATACATTCATTTGAGCAGCCTTATTGGGCCCTCTTAAAAGAGGAAGGGGATGATTTCAGTTGGGCATCTTGGGTGTAAATTCAGAGTTGCTTGGTAAAGCATGAACACCCTATGACGCCATATGGAGCGTGTGTTCCTGTTGGTGCAGGATTGCTAATATATTCCTAAGGGATCTGGCATGCTTGATGGGTGGACTTTCTTTAATGCAGAAAGCAGTCCCTTCTGACAGGGTTGTGCAACGACATCAGTTCATTGGATATTTACTGACTACCTACCTGCTCTTTCTCCGGCTCCAGGCTGGGCATGCAACGGTGAGCAAGGTGACGAGACCTCTCAACGTAGGAACCAGTGTCTAAATCATCCCCATCCAATGCTATGTTATTCATGTCCTCGCCCAGTGTCTGCTTTCCCTTATCTGGAAACCAGTGCAGCGTGGCCGTAGCCTTAACAGAGTCTGTGTGTTATCTTGGAAAAGCATTTTCCTTGACTCGCCAGGATTTATCTTTGACCTGGCAGGCCCTGCACGGCTGGAGCTTTGTCTGCTGTTTGGTGGGCGCAGGAAAGCCCTGGACGTCTTAGACCGGGTCTGATCCCTGGGCCCACCAACCTGAAGCTTGGAAAACCCCTGGGTTAGTGCCTCAATCAGACCAGCTTCCCAGGGCTGAGGGTCTCGTCTGGGCAGCTTGTGCCTTCAGGCTGAGCTTTGGGAGACTGAACAGGTGCATCCAGGATGCCCTGGGTGCTTACTCCAGGCTTTCAGTCCGTGATGCTTTCTTGGTAAGAAATGGTATGTTGGTCTAGAGTGAGATGAACCTTGTGAAAGAAGAATTACTGCTGCTTCTTCCAATAGCCTGGGCTGAGATAATGCCGGAAACATGACTAGGCGCAGGGAGAAGGGCACCGAGGGTTTTCTGGATGGCCTTTGCTTTATCCCCCAGACGGGTGGCCCAACTCTCCTTGTCTAACCACTGTTTCTTGCCCATCTGGAGACTGTAAATTCGAACAAAAACGTATTCTTCTTTCTACCCGGTGGTTTCTCACTGTGGACTTCACATAAATGGATTAGACCAAAATAGCTAAAATCTAAGACATCTTTTCTCCTAATACCCTTTATTTTCTTTGCTGTAAATGAGAAGCCAGGGGTGGCTTAAAAGGCAGGTGATGGGGGCTAGTGCCCCAGAGAGGTGAGCCAAACATGGTTGTGTTCTTGAACAGGGCAGAATCTTAGAGTCCTGGACAGAGCTTGGAGCTGGGAGACAAGTTAATGGAGGTAAAAACAGCTTTAAACTCAACTTTTCTGATTACTGGTTGTGTGATGTTGGGCAGCATGGTAGGTACCCTCCAAGGTGGCCCCCAGTGACCCCTGCCTCCTGGCGTTCGTGCCTTTGTATAACCCCCGCCCCTTGGGTGTGGGAGGACCGAGCGACTTGCTTCTAGTGGAAGTGATGGGCTGGTACTTCCGAGATTAGGTTATAACAAGATGGTGGCTTGCACCTTGATTCCTCTTGTTCCCTTGCCCACTCCTTCTGAGGAAGCCAGCTGCCATGTTGTAGGCTGCCCAGTGCAGAGGCCTATGTGGCAGGGGACATAGGGAGGCCTCCTGCTAACAGCCAGTGAGGAACCTTGTCCAGCAGCCCTGGAGGACCTGAGTCCCACCAACACCCGTGTACATGAGCTTGGGGGTCGGTCCCCCAACAGACCTCGAGGTCCCTTCCGCCTGAGCTGATGCCCTCATGCCACCTCATGAGAGTCCTTGAGCCAGAGGCACCCAGCTAAGCTGCACCTGGATTCCTGACTCGCAGAAACTGAGGTAATAAATGGCTGTTGTTTTAGGCTGCTATGTTTTGGGGTAATTTGCTGCACGTCATTAAATACAGTTAAGTCCCCTACATACGAACGAGTTCCGTTCCGAGAGCGTGTTCGTTAAGTACAACAAAGTTAGCCTAGGTACCCAGCTAACACAATTGGCTATATAGCACTGTACTGTAATAGGTTTATAATACTTTTCACACAAATAATACATAAAAAAATAGAACATTTTTAATCTTACAGTATGGTACCTTGAAAAGTACAGTGTACAGTACGACCGCTGGCATACAGGGGCTGGCATCGAGCGAACAGGCAAGAAGAGTTGCTGGTTGGAGGAGGTGGGAAATGGTAGAGCTGAAGGATCGTCAGCAATAGGGGATGGAGGGCAAGCTGCAGTGTCACTCATGCCTGACGTTGATGGTACAGGTTCTGGTTCCTTGCTGGATTCAATTCTATCCACCTTCTTGAAAAAACGATCCAGTGATGTCTGGGTAGTAGCTCTTTTTTTCTCATCATAGATGACACGGTAGCCCTGGGTTGCATTCTGAGCAGCTGCTGCAAGCTTCGTGTACCGTTCTACGTTCGGATCCTGTGCCTCAAAAACTAACAGCGCCGCCTCAGATAAAGGAAATCCCCTGCCAGTTCCTGTGTTGTGAATCCCTTCGGTTCTTCAGTTACTTCTCCTTCCTCTTGTCTCTCTTCGTCCTTTCTCTGGGCCCCCAATTCCATCAGGTCTTCATTAGTAAGCTCCTCGTGTGGCACAGCAAGGAGTTCAATGAAGTCGTGCTCTTGCAGATCTAGCTCCAGCTTCTCGCTGAGGGTCACTACACTGCTGGAGACCTCTTTAGACTCTTCATTCACCTTCTCAAATCCACAAAAAATCGTGAACAAACTGCGGGCCATGGTTCTTCCAAACCCCATTCACGGTGACAGCTGTAACCTCACGCCAAGCAAAGTCTGTGTTTTTTTATGATCTTGTTCATGTTCTATTCCTGCCAAAATTGTCGCAAGGCTGTTACTGATTCGTTACTCGCCTTTACTGCCTGACGAAAAGTGTGATGTAAATAATATTTCTTGAAAGTCGCTGTAACTCCCTGGTCCATAGGATGGATGAGCAACATAGTATCTGGTGGCAGATGCACGACTTTGACGTTGGGATGAAAGTTGTCCATGATTGGGGGGTGGCCCACAGCACTGTAGAGCAGCAAAAGAATGTTGAATGGGACGTCCTTCTCCAAGCAATATTTCTCCACCTCCGGGATAAAGTGGTGGAAAAACCAGTCCTGGAAATGGCCTTTGTAACCCAGGCTTTTCGGTTACTCTTCCACGCAACAGGAAGAAAGCCCTTGGCTGTGTTTTTAAGGGCTCTTGGCTTCAGCTTCATATCGCCGGAAGCATTGCCACCAAACAACAGAGTTAGCCTATCCTTTGCTGCTTTATAGCCTGGTGAGCTTATGTTCGCATCTTTGAAAGCGTGCAACTTGAAGGTTCGTATGTAGGGGACTTACTGTAAACTAACACAGGAAGTTTATGTTAAATGTCTTGCTACTGTATGAGAGGCAGCCTTGTGAGTGGTTGAGAGCACAGACTCTTGAGCCAGACTTCAAATTCTGGTTCTGCCACTGATGAGCTGTGTGACTTTGGGAAAGTCACTTAACCCCTCTGTTACGGTTTCCTCATCGGAAAAGGGAAATGTAGTTTTTGCCTTCTAGCCTCTGTATTCTAGGAAGACTAGCTTGAAGCGGGTGGATGAGTTTTCACTGACACAGTCCACACTTTGCCACAATGAGTAGAAAGAAGGGACCACGTTAATAGCTTTTGCGACTCTCTCAAGCCTCTTGGGTGGCTCCCATTGGGCTGAGGGCAGTTTTCCAGAGGAAGGGGCAGCTAACACACAGCACTGGGGGATGGGTGCACGGGTTCCTTAAATAATGACCATCAGGACTTTCCTGGTGGTCCATCGGTTAAGACTCCGCACTCCCAGACTCCGCAGTGGGCTCGGGTTCAATCCCTGGCCAGAGAACTAGATCCCACCTGCCACAACTAAGAGCCTGGTGCAGCCAAGTAAATAAATAAATATTAAAAAATTATAATGGCCATCAACGGGAGTAATGCCCTACAGTGAGTGACCTGCTAGGCCGGAAGCAAAGGACCACTGTTCATTTTTCCATCCTTGTCTTTTCTTTGATGCCATGAGCTGTGTCCATAGCATCTCTAATTTCATGCTGTAGGACTTGTTGAGCAGAGTGCATCTTTTCTCAAGACTAAATTCTATGTTTAAGAAAAGCCTTCTGCTTTGCCCACAGTTATTCATCAGTCTAGATGTAAATCAGTCGTTAAGCCTGGCTTCCAGCTGTGAAAGTCAAGATTTGTGACAGATGAGCCTATTGATGAAATGCAAATGCCCTGTGGTTACCCTTCAAGGCCCTAGCACTTAGAGAAATTAATGACTGAGAAGGAGTTGGAAGACATGGGTATCCAAAACCATGAACTTGAGAATTGTTCCTCACTGCTGCTGGCATCTGGTCACCCCAGTGACCATGACTACTGGTCAGTAGTAATGAGGTTCACTCTTCCCAAAGGGCCCCTGTTCACTCTAGGCTGTTTACTTGTAGATACAACTGGATTTTTTCTCCCTTTTTTCTTTGTTTCTTTCTCTTTTCCTTCCTTCCCTCCTTCCTTCATCCCTACCCTAAAAATAAGCATCAATTTTTTGTCTAGGGAAAGAAAAATATATATGTAAATGAGACTAGCTCTCCTCAGTTTTTGAGTTTCTCATGTCTTCTTTTTTTTTAAAAATAAATTTATTTGTTTATTTTATTTTTGGCTATGTTGGGTCTTCGTTGCTGCGCGCAGGCTTTCTCTAGTTGTGGCGAGCGGGGGCTACTCTTCGTTGCAGTGCGGGGGCTTCCTACTGTGGTGGTCTCTCCCGTTGTGGAGCACGTGCTCTAGGCATACGGGCCTCAGTAGCTGTGGCTCGTGGGCTCCAGAGCGCAGGCTCAGCAGTTGTGGCGCACGGGCTTAGTTGCTCCGCGGCATGTGGGATCCTCCCGGACCAGGGCTGGAACCCCTGTCCCCTGCATTGGCAGGCGGACTTTCAACCACTGCGCCACCAGGGAAGGCCCTCTCATGTTTTCTTGCTGTTTTCACTTTCTCTGCTCTCTAGCAGGAAAATAAAATTGCATTCGATTGACATCCTGTCCTGCTGGGAACCCAAGATCTATTACACCATTTCTGTGTCCTCCTGGTTGTGATGAAACGGTGGGAAATCTCTGGCAACCTTAGACGAGATAGGCGCTGGCGGTTCATCCAATATCAGGAAGGACTATAATTTACTCATTATTTTCCCCATTAAAGAAACACTGCTTCAAAGAGTTGAAGCAGCTGATGCCTTGGGAAGATGAGTGTGCTTTAATGGAGATGCCATTAATAATTTTCTTTTATAATGTAATAGTTGCCATTTTTGTGACCAGAAATTTGTTTCAACCCCTGCTTTATGGATGAAAAGTAGGATCAATTAATATTGAGTGATGACAGCCTTCCTGCAGAGAGAAAATGGGAAATCTTGGTGTCGTCATCCTCCTTGTGACTAAGAAATAGCTTTTCTTAATTGTATGGAACAGAGAAACCCAGGGGGATGTAATTCATTTCTCTCTAGCTTGCGATGTAAATTGAAAGTAAGGAAAAATAACCACCCGCCGGAGTGGGGATGTGAACTCAGCCACTGAACAAGGTCCAACTTGTAGGGTTCGGTGGAGCAAAGAGGACAGCTTCCCCCGTGATGGACCATCTCCATCCACAGCTCCCGTACCGCTGATGGTGTTCTGGAGCTTTCTGCCTGGGGGGCTGGCTCCCACATCTTCTTAGGGCTAATTCCTTCCCTCATCCGACTCTCTGCTAAATGCCACCTTCTCCGAGGGACCCTCTCTTACTGTCCTGTCTAAAACGGCCCTTCCCCTTGCCCCATTCACTTTCACCTGCTCCACCACCTGCTTTATCTCCTTTGAGAAACTTGTCACCATCTGAAGTCATACTCTTGTATTGTTTGTTGTTACTTATGGTGTCCCCCAGCCCTAATGTAGGGTCCCCCAACCCTAATGTAGGCTCCCCGAGCGGCATGGCATTGCCTTGTTCATTGCTAAGCCTCGGAGCTTTCCTGCTGAGGGCACTTGTTGAATGACTGAATGACTGAATGACCGATTAATGTAAAAATTCCAGGAATGCAGAATAATTTTAAAACTCTTGACTGTGCACAGCAGCCTTCCTTAAAGGTGTATCGTCTCCAGGAAGGTAACACAGTCTGAGCTGATCCTCTGAATGTGGTTTGGTGCCAATTATTCTTGTATATCTCTGCCAATAGCTGGAAGTCCCAGAATGTAACCATGCCACTGACATCATTCCCAAGACCTTCTGGGACGTGTTCTCAGAGGAACCTGTACATCTTCGTGGCAGTGATCACAGTTCCTTATTTGTTCAATGGCTTCTCCTTGCTGGGTTTTAAGCGCCTGGAGGATCGGGGCCATTTCCACCTCATTAACTGCTCTGTCTTCAGCACCACCACTGAGCTCCCTGAGGCTGCCTCGGGAAGTAGTGAGAGACGACGGGAGGGGGTGGGGGGTGGAGAGGGGTTGGAACCAGCTGCCGCTTCCAGGTGAAGTGGTGCAAACTGAAGAGGGAGGTCCCTTCTCCCCTCGCCTGCTGTCCAGTCTCCATCTAGAGCTTGCACTGGCGACTGACCCTGATAGGAAGTCGGCCGGCAAAGGAGAAATGTTGTTTGCAGACTTCTAGTTCACAGCAAAGATCGGGGTCTAGAAGGGGGATTTGGACCTGAGAGATAGCAATGAAATGACCAGCACGGTCCACCCATTCTCATTCTCGGCATCCATGCACCCTTCTGCACATTTTTAACTCCACGTAATGACAAAACAACTCTGTTTCTATGTAACGAGATGCCACGGCTCTTCACACAAGTGATCTCCCTGTTTCATCATAAAGAGGAGACACAAAGCCCCAGGGGCACAGTGTCCTTCTCTGGGTGATGGGAATTATTTTTCTCGTGCAGTCTGCAGGGTACGGAATGTCAGCATTGCTGACATTCAGCATTGCTCAGATATGGATACCGTGACTGTGGGGACTTGGCTTTTGCCCTCAGCCAACACCTCACCTGGCTGGGGTTCATTGCCTGGTGGAATGATCTAGAAATCGAAATCCTTACTGGTTCTCCCCTCCCCCCTCCCCCCCCCCCCCCAGTTGCTTTAGTTTTCCATTAGTATTTACTCTCGGACATGAAAGTACCAAGAGAAACTCCAGAGACTTCCCTGGGTTCCATTTTTTGGCAACGTCCAATTTCCCCTTGGAAATCGGGATCACTCACCCCAGTCGGTGCAGTAACTATCTTCTTAGCCTCTGGGTTCTGTGGCATTGGTCATCCAAAATGGCCTAGGGACGGTCTTAACTTCCAGCTCAATGAAACCATTGCTGTGTTGTCTGGTGACAGCTTTCCGTTGGGAACCAAGACCTCCAAACCAGCAGATCCAAAGTTGTGGGACCAGGAAGCAAAAGTTCTACATCCATTAGGTTTTCTTTTCTTTAAGATTTTTTGTTTTTTGATGTGGACCATTTTTTTGAAAGTCTTTGCTGACTTTGTTACAATATTGCTTCTGTTTTATGTTTTGCTTTTTTTGGCGGCGATGCATGTGGGATCTCCCTGACCAGGGATCGAACCCGAACCCCCTGCATTGGAAGGAGAAGTCTCAACCACTGGGCCGCCAGGGAAGTCCCCATCTATTAGGTTTAAGAGGAGATGAGGCATCCCTACTCCCAGCCTTGATTGCTGGAAGTAGAACTGATTCAATTTATATTCCTCGTCCTGCAGGAGTGAATTCCAACGTGTCTGGATGTCTCCCACCTGGCTCCACAGGGAATGTTGGACCAATACGTGGTTGTTGTTTTTTAACGACCTACAGCATTTTGCATACACAGTGGTGGCTGAGGCTCTCTGGATCACACTGCATCGCATGGTGAATCAGTGGTTTAAAAATTGCATTGGATGGAAGCCTATTCTTTTTCCTCACCTCTCCTTGAGTGCTTTAAAGTGGCCATCAGACGCCTATAGATGTCCAGTCCAGCATCACTCATCACCGCAGGGCTGGCTGCCTTCCTGGGGGTGTGCTGGCATCTTTCTCATGGCCCCAGGATCAGCCTGTGTTTATCTTGGAGGAAGGGGGCAAGTAGCAGCAGCATTAGCTAATTAATCAGACACTGTTTATCAGTCCGTCACCCTGCACGTTGGGGAATAGCACTGGTGGAGTGATTAAAAGCGTGGGCTTTGGTGGAGCACAGATCTGAGCCTGAGGCTGCAGACCTAGTGGGAGAGCCGGCTCTCTCATTCGCCCGGTGCCGGAGTGGGTTCCTTAAGCCCCTCAGGGTCTTACTTTCTTATCTGTAAAATGGTGATATATTCCCCGGGGCTGTTAGAATTGGTTAGAGTCATCAGATAAAGCACTGGGTAGCCCCATAGATAAGGCTCAGGAAATGACAGCCATTTTTTATCACATCAGTGCAAAGAAGAGTCCATTAAGAGTAGTGTCCAGGAGAACCTGACAGGATTTACTGCCCAAGACGGGAAGGATAAAATGATTTTTGGGGGCCTTCCTTCCCTTCCCTGCAAAATGAGGTTGTCCTTGTTGATCCACCTTTAGGATGATGGCAGGTGGTGGTTCACCACCTTGGGTGGGAAACTGCAAGACAAAACAGGTTGGATGTGGTGTAGCCCAGGCCACGAGGACCACAGGCTTCCGAAGAGAAGCTCCCCCTCTGAGATAGAAGCCTCTGGGTGGGAGAAACTGGTGATGTTTGATATTAGTAGAGTGCTTGCAGGAATACAGAGTGCCTCTGTGGACCTTATCTTATTTAGTTGTTTGATAATTAGCAGCTGGGTTTATTAATAGGTGTGATAAGCAGATGATCAATTTTTAGAAATCTGGTGCCTTGCAACACCCCACGTTGACCCGGTGTCATGGCATCTTGCCCAGTTTGGGGAGCTGAGGTCTTTTACTCTGGCCAGTGGTGTTGAACTAGCTCTGCTGAAGGAACAGACCGGGGGATTGCATCTGAAGTTATAACGTGTGTGCGTGTGTGTGTGCATGTGTGCACACAGGTGATGGGAAATGGGTGTTATCGACGAGGACATTCATGGCCAACAGTGATTTCCCGGGAATATTTAGGACGGAGAGCAGCCTCCGAGGTCACCCCGCCCAAGGGTGACCCTGTGCGGATAAGGAAACTGAGGCTGTTGGTGGAGAGAGCTCGCCCAGGGCCAGTCAAGCTGGTGGCGCCAGGTTTCTTGGCAACTCCTAGTCTCACCATGGCCCACGTTGGCCGCATTCCTCAGCTTTCGGTCACTGAACATTGTGTTCATTACTTTGGCTTCAGATGGCCCCTCCTGTGTAATTAGGAGAGCAGACCATGGGCCTGCGAAGGTCATCATGTGTTGGGACAAAGCCCACCTCTGATTCAGACAGGAAGTCACATTCACCTGGAGTTGGACACGACACAATTTGCCTCTGCCTTGCTGAGCTTCCTCACCGAGTCGGGCCGGCTGTCCTTGCAATTCCAGAACGTTCCAGCCGAGTCTCATCCATGCCTCCCGCCATACCCTTGTCAGAAATTCCTGGAACCCTTTGGGCTTCTCCAAGTTCTCCCTCTCCTTTCTGGCCTCAGTTGTTTTGGGTCTTGTTCTGAGAGCTTTTTAAGGATCTAATTTCTTCTCACAAAATGAGGACGGCATGGAGTAACAGCTCTGGGCTGTTACCGCCCGTGAAGATGCTCCCCGCTGCTTCCATATAGTCAGTGTGTCATGAATTCTTGGGTTTCATCTCACAGGGAGGCGGAGGGCTATGTGGGGAAGGGTGTCGCCTCTCTCCTTGGCTCCCTGTCCCAACACCTGTTTGGTTTTTTCTAAAAGGCAAAATCCCAAGTTTCATAAAGAATTATAACACTCCTCATGTCAGGCAAAAAAAAAAAAAAAAAAAAGTGACTTTCCTTCCTCAACTCCTAGACAGTTGTTTTTTTACAGCTTAAACTTCTTCGTGCTGTGTCAGCTGTTGGGAAAATGGGAAGGAAAAGAAAAGAAAAACAGTGAGTGCAAGAACCATAAGCACGGGGTGCTCGTTCTTCCCACAGCAGAGTCTGCAATGAGATCCTTGAAAAAGATGTTGTCGGTGATCATGTGTGAGGCGAATTCTGAGGCTCCGTGTGGGCGCTGATGGAAATAATTGGAAAAAAAGGGCACTTATGAACTACTATATATAAAATAGATAAGCAATAAGGTCCTACTGTATGGCACAGGGAACTCCACACAATATCCTGTAGTAAGCCATAATGGAAAAGAATATGAAAAAGAATATATATATATGTATAACTGAATCACTTTGCTGTACAGCAGAAACTAACACAACATTGTAAATCAACTATACTTCAATAAAAAATTTTTTAAAATTTAAAGAGGGCTTCCCTGGTGGAGCAGTGGTGAAGAGTCTGCCTGCCAATGCAGGGGACGCGGGTTCAAGCCCTGGTCCGGGGGATCCTACATGCCGCAGAGCAACTAAGCCCTTGGGCCACAACTGCTGAGCCTGCGCTCTAGAGCCCGCAAGCCACAGCTACTGAAGCCCATGCTCCTAGAACCCACGTGCTGCAATAAGAGAAGCCACCACAATGAGAAGCCCATGCACCACAATGAAGAGTAGCCCCCGCTCGCCGCAACTAGAGAAAGTCCACGTGCAACAACAAAGACAAAATGCAGCCAAAAATAAATGAATTAAATAAATAAATTTTAAAAAAATTTAAAGAAACAAATTTTTAAAGGCATTCATGTAAATTTCCTAGGCTCACATCTTAAGACCTTTCAAATTCAAAGGAAGAAAATGTTTAAAAGTCAAATATTCTACTTTTTAGATATAATTTTTGGATTGAATTTGTGACATGGCAGAGTTGTGCTTTTTATGTGTTTTGCACATTTTAGAATTCTGAAGGAACTTGGAATAACCAATTTACTGTGCATTTGTGCCTGTTTGAAGAACTTTTATGAAGAAGTGATTTAAAATGGAAGCATGGATCCAGGTGCTACTCCCAGGTCTGTAATCTGCTCCTGGGCAATGCTGGTCAAGGCACCTCCCCTCTCTTACCTCCTGTTTATTGAGCACTTGACTCTGTGCCACGTAAGTCCCTGAATGTGAATTATCACACTAATCCTGTGAGGCAGGTACTCTTATGATCAACAGTTTCCACTCAAAAGAAATGATACAAATGAATTTATTTACAAAACAGAAACAGACTCACAGACTTACAGAACTAAGTTATAGTTACCAGCGGGGAAGGCTGGGAGGAAGGGATAGTTAGGGAGTTTGGGATCGACATGTACCCACTGCTGTATTTAAAATGGATAACCGAGAAGGACCTACTGTATAGCACAGGGAGCTCTGCTCAATATTGTGTAACAACCTAAATGGGAAAATGCACAGCTGAATCACTTTGCTGTACATCTGACACTGTCACAACACTGATAATCAACTATACTCCAATGTAAAATAAAAAGTTAAAACAAAACAAAAAAAACATTTTCCAGTTGGAAAGTGAGGTGCAAAGAGGCTACGTAAGTCGTGCAGGGAGACACAGCTTTTATGTCATGAGGCTGACGTTTGAGCCCAGGCTGTATGACTTCTGAGCCGACAATGGTAAACCACTATGACACTGTCCCCGCCTTCTGCATAAAATAGGCTACGTATGACACGTGGCTCAGTTTTGCTTTTTAAAAGGATTTGTGGTGGTATACGGGCATTACAGGCTTTGATTTATAACACATTATTATTTGTCTTTGTGATTTATTTAAAAACAGAGTTTTGATCATAAATGCAGTCCTTGAGTATAACTTGTTCCTTGGAGAAAGGCTGTGCATATGAAAATGGTTTGCTTTAATGTATGGTTTCTGGGAACAGATGTGAAAATTGGGGGCCACCTGAATTCGTAATGTTAGGTGTAGCATATGCGAAACTTTTCAGAGCTCTTTTTCTTGCCTGACTTTACTGTCAGCTGTGACGTAGGTTCAGCAAATATTGAGTGTATTTACAAAGCTGCTTTAAAATTCTTGTCTAACTTCCAGGTCAGTATGGGATCAGTTTTCATTGATTGTCTTCTTTCTTGAGCATGAGGCGCATACTCAATTGATTTTGAAATAACTGTGGATTGTATCCTGGACATTGTAACTGTTATGTCATGGAGACTCTAGATGCTGTTATATTCGTCTGATGAGTATTGATTTTTCTGTTTGTTTGTTTTAGCAGGCAGTTTACTTGATTGGACTTCAACTGTGAACTCTGTTTCTTGGGTGGTGGCTTCAAGTCTCAGTTTGTTCTTTCAGCCTTAATTGGGCTGGTTGGAGAGTACCTGATGTGTGCGTGGTCCAGGGGTCAGCCAGAGACATGGACACAGTTTATGCTCAGAATTTGAGACTTCCTCTGTTTGGCTCTCTCTTTTCTGGCATTCCCCCTTCATATTCCAGCAGCAGAAGTACCCCTGGATTCTGTCCTCTGTTTCTCCAAGCAGTAAGACTGTGGGTTCCTGAGTTTTAGTTGCCCCTGTGGTATAGACCAGGACTTGACCTTGGGCTAAGAGCCGTAAGTAACAAAAACTTGGTGCACTACCTTTCTTCCAAATACCGACTCCCCTTCAGTACCTACCTGCCTTAGCTCACTCTCCAGTGCCCTCAGATGGGGTTTTCTGGTTTGGGGGTTTTATCCAGTGCTTTTGGTTGTCATCTGCAGGAGAGTCGATCTGATAGGAGCTTCCTCAGTCAAACAGAAGAGGAGCTGGAAGGTCAAATGTCAACATCCCCATTTTAATTGGATATTTTTTTTCTTTTTTGTGGTACGCGGGCCTCCCACTGTTGTGGCCTCTCCCACTGCGGAGCGCAGGCTCTGGACGCGCAGGCTCAGCGGCCATGGCTCACGGGCCCAGCCGCTCCGCGGCATGTGGGATCTTCCCGGATCGGGGCACGAGCCCGTGTCCCCTGCATCGGCAGGCGGACTCCCAACCACTGCGCCACTGGGGAAGCCCAACATCCCCATTTTAAGATGGACAGATGAAAGCACTGAGGGGTTCCATCTCCAAGCTTGTTAATAATGACTGAATACAAGTTCTTGGGTCTGTAGCCTGGTCGTCTTTCTTCTTTTCTGTCACCTCCCATCTACTTCTCTCCTCATGAGGATTGGCTTAGCAGCTGTCCACTGAAGTTTCCTACTTCAGTGCCATTGGAAAGGTACCAGAGGCCCTCCTGTTGATTCTGATAAACCGATCATTCGTGGAGGGCAGGCACTGTGGTGTGTGGTGGACAAGGTGTGTTTTAGGGTCTCTGATGGATCCAGGTTCATATTTCACTCTGCTGCTTGCTAGCCCCATGATCTCGAGCAGGTTAGCTCACCTCTCTGAGCGCACAGCAACATGGGGTCACTGTCAGGGGGAAATGAGGTGCCGTATCTGGAGGGCCTGGTACAGAGTAGACCTTCAGGAAATGTCTCTGTGTTGACAGAAAGAGTCCTTGGGCTGTATGTTCTGTGATTCATCGTCCCTTCTCCCCATGGGGCTGGCCTTGACTCTGCAGTCCACGCATTGGTGATGTGAGAGGGGGGAAGAAGGAAAAGCTTCATGTTCAAGGTGAGCAAACACCTGCCAGGCCCAAGGCCATCCTCGTTGGAAGTCTTGGGGGGGGGGGGTGGTCTCAGACTCAGGGGTCTGCCCTGAGCTCCCCTCCATGGACCCTGATCCCCCACTCTCCCTGGAGGCACGCTTCCCTCCCTCAGTCCCTGGGCTGGGCTCGTGTCGAAGGCTGTACATGCGCCTTTGCAGGGCCTCTCAGCGTTGGCTCGTTTCGCTATTCCTATGCCCAGTGCCCGGTGTTTGTCCTGCTTGGATAAGTGTAACAGCCTTGCAACTGGCTGCTGCTGGCAACCCCTGCTATTGTGAGATGCTTAGTAATAATGATACTGTCGTGGAGTCTTAACAACAACATCACAACAGCGCCCGCCCGCTTGGATGGCATTTACTACAGGCCAGGCACTGATTGGAACCCTTCGCATATATTAGCTCGTTTAAGCCTCATAACACTCCATCAGCCTTGTACTGTGGTTATACCCATTTTACAGATGAGAAAACTGCTAGAGAGTAGCACAGCTGGGATTTGAACTCAGGTACCCAGCTCTAGAAGCTGTGCCCTCGGCCGCTTTGCTAAACAGATGTTTTTTTTTAACATGTAGCTGGGCGGGTAGCTGGTGGGTAGGGACCCTATTAATCTTTTACTTACTTGGACCTGGAGTAGGCAAGGAACTCAAGGATTCTGCGGGGGCCTGTTGCCAAAGGAACCCCCCCCCCCCCCCAGCGGCCTGCCGTTGGATGTGGTTCAGGCAGGCTGCGGGGTGGGAGGATGGGCCGGCCTCCTGCCAGGGGAGAAGCGGCTGCACGCCGGCCTCGCAGGTCAGCCACAGGAAAGGGAAGCACGTGTACCCTTTCCTGGCTGCGTCTGATTATGTGGCATTTTCTGTCTCCGTTATAAAGATATAATTGCTCCATTGTACTGGGGCTTCGGGGCCTCTTTTAAGTCATCTTTGACGATTGGTGAAAATTGGCTCAGCTGGAATTGGCTTCAGCTAGTCTCAATTTCCTTACCATTTTGAATCCGAGATCTTATTTTAGCCTTATCTTTTTTGTGAGTCAAGTTTTGTTTTGTTTTTAAACCTCAAATGCTGGGTTGTACTTGAAGCAATGCTTCAGCCTTTTTCTCCGCCCCATCACTCTACTTGGGCTGACCCTGGCATTGAGCATCTAATCGAAAGATAGTAAAGATACAAAAAAACATCTGAAAAGGTTTCTGTGGATTGGAAAAGAAAACGCTGTGACGGAGCGTGGGGAATACATTCAACAGCCATGGGGTGTAGACAGACAGCATCTAAAGGAGCCCTGCTTGTCCATGAGAACTCCATACATCAGAAATTAACAACAGCGAGGGTTTGGAAAATCCTGAAGATAAGTTTCCCAATGAAAAAGATAAAAAGCTTGTCGCCTGAAAGAGAATGAGGTAGGAGCCACATACATTCAGCTGACAGAATGTCTAGAAAGCAAAAAGTTGCGCTGAGGCATCACCCACTGTGGCATAAAGTACATCTCACCCCATTACCATTCCGGGGGCTGGAGTCTCCATATTGATGTTTCTGTGTTTCAAGTAAGCACTTCCTGAATGTTCCAGTCTGTAAGTCTGGCGGGCTTGATTTATGAAGAAATGATGACGATCATGAATGGAAAAGGTTTGCTGAAGAATTAATTGGGGGTTGGTAAGAGTGAGCCTGCTTCTCCCAGCCTCTTGCCCCAAAGTGTTGCTGACGTGCGGGCAGGGAGAGGGCTGAGGGGCGAGATGCTTTACAGCGCTTTCCTGTGGGTCAGTCCCTGCTCTGTTTGCTGTGAACAGCTCTCATCCTCCTGGGTTCTGAAGGTGGTTGGTATTTTATTTGAAAATCAGGAATGGGCTTGAGGTCCAGCTCAGAAGGAGAGGAGGGGACGGCTGGTCCCCTAGAAACTGCCTTCTTGATGGTGATGATCAGTGAACAGAAAGGAAGAATCCACTACATTCTTTCTGAACCACCAGTGGGGAAAATGAGAGTCGATGCTGTCAGGGGTCTCTACAAGCTTTGTGATTCAGTCACTTTGGCGGTACTTTTACTATCATAAGTAATTGACTATAGAGATTTTTATAGATAGTACATCTTTAAAATAGAGTGAAATACTCTAACTTTTGTCATGACAAATTCTGAAGTAAGAATGTGGCCCTCGAGTAGAGCTTTATTCCTTTGCTGGTTCGGATGGCGGGATGATGTGCTTTGAAGGGGTTCCTCACTGCAAGAGCAGAACAGACGAGGCAGAGAGGCTGGAAAGTAAGTTTGGGGAGAGACACAGGAATGTGGAGCCCCGTGTATGCTGTGCTCAGGGGCTGGGGCTCCAGAACTGGGCGTAGGGGAGCCATTGAAGAATTCTGAGCATGAGTGTCACGGAATGCTGGGCTCACCCATGGACACGCGAGCTAAGTTCTGCTTTTGCCTTTCTGTCTCCAGAACATTCTAAGCACTGGGAGAACCAACTTTGGGATCCTGTCAGGGTGGCCTTGAGGGCCCTTCCTTTCTCCCGACTCTGCTTTCCTCACATCTTAGAGGAGTTCGTGTTTCTTTATAAGGACGTGATTCCATTACTTTTATAGATTAATCTTTTTCCTCTCTTACACCTTACTTTGCACTCTCCAGCCATAAGTGCATTTTTCCTGGGAAAATGGGGCTCTCTAGTTGGCAAGAGGCAGACACGCTCAGATCAGCCTTCTGCATAAGATGCAGTGAAACAAAAAAGGCTAGCTGCCCCCGACAGGTATGTGCGTGTGTGCGTATGTGTGTAGATGTGTGTATGTGTAGGTGTGTATGTGTGTGCATGTATGTTGGTGTGTGTACGTGTAGGTGTGTACGTGTGTGTATGTATGTAGATGTGTGTATGTGTAGGTGTTTATGTGTATGTGTGTAGGTGTATGTATGTGTAGGTGTGTGTGTGTATGTATAGGTGTGTGTGTGTATGTGTAGGGGTGTGTGTGTACATGTGTGTGAGATAATTTTGGCGATCCTATGATTCTGAAATTTTTAGCATCCATAATTGACATGGGTGCTAAGTTGCACCACTCATTAGATTGTACAGTTTTATTAAAAAGAAGCAAATTACCTTGTATTTGTATTAAGCAGAGCAGGGGAAAAGGAAGATGGCCTTTCTTTTAAGTCATTATTAAGTTTGGAACTGTATCAGAATTTTTTCTGTTTTGTTTTGTTTAATCACACACTCTGTGTGTGTGTGTGTGTGTGTGTGTGTGTGTGTGTGTGTGTCCTTGTCCTTCTTCGTTGCCATCGTCTGCTGGGGACATTTTTTCCCCCGGCTCAGGAACTGCCTTGATGAAAGCTTTCAGCAATCAAAAGGATAAAAATTGAACACATTCGTAAGGGATTCTTTTCATTGTTCTGCCTTATATGTTTATTTTGTGAACAACACAATAAAAAAGTCCTGTGAAATATTAAGACTTTCTTACCTCAGAGTGGCATCCTTGACTACTTGCCTTCTTTTATTTGTTTCAGCAGATTTCCAAGGTGACTGCTGAAATTCCCTGAATCTTCCAAAGATAAAAGGGCCTTTCATTGTGTTTGCTGGGACTCCTTTTTCCATATTGGGACTGTCTGGTTTAAAATCATCCCTCTCTCCTTCTTGTGTTAATCTTTAAAAATGATTATAATAAATCATTGTGATAGGAAGCAACTTAGAAAAATGGGGAGGCAGCTGGACTAAAAACCAGGGGATGGATGGATGCAATCTTCTCTTAAAGTTGACTGGTAAGTCACTAAACTGAGCTCCAGTTTCCTGAACCCATAGAAAACAGACTGGCAAACTTTTTCTGGAAAGGAAAAGATACTAAATATTTTGGTTTTTGAGGGCAATATGGTCTCTCTCACAGCTGTTCAACTCTGCCCTTGTAGAGTTACAGAATGCAAAAGCAGCCCTACACAATATGTAGACGATAGGTGTGGCAGTGTTCCAATAAAAATGCACAAAACCTGGCAATGGGCTGGACTTGGCTTGTGGGCCATAGTTTGCCAACCTCTGGTTTCAAAGATTAGAGGAATGAACGTTGCTCTATTTTTTCTTATAGGTTTACAAGGGGGAAGATTAAATGTAATGAAAGCACTTTGAAAAATTTAAAGGAGGGATTTCTGTTTCTGGGTAAGATTGAGTAGTTTGAGGCAAACTAATGATCTCAAGAACAACAAGAAAAGCCATATAAAATGTATTTTAAAAAATCATTGTGGGGCTTCCCTGGTGGCACAGTGGTTGAGAGTCCGCCTGCCGATGCAGGGGACACGGGTTCGTGCCCCGGTCCGGGAAGATCCCACATGCCGCGGAGCGGCTGGGCCCGTGAGCCATGGCCGCTGAGCCTTCGCGTCCGGAGCCTGTGCTCCGCAGTGGGAGAGGCCACAAGAGTGAGAGGCCTGCGTGCTGCAAAAAAAAAAAAAAAAAAAAAATCATTGTGTTTAAAGGCATCTGAGAGGTGTTGAAACGGTGAGGACCTGGTGGAGGTGGGGGAAGGGTGCCGAGTCTTGGTGCTGAGAAGATAAAGATTAGAGTTCAGGACCAGTTTGGGGAGGTTGGGAGGAGTGAGGGCACAGTGAACACACGAGACCCTCAGCTGAGAGCCAAGTCCTAGGGAGAGAGGTAAACCAGCCCCTCACTGGTTCAGGGGATCAGCCCCACCTCACCCCAGCTCCGTCTGCCTAGCGGAAGAAAGGGAGAGCCATCCCCTGAGGAAGATTCATCAGAAGGCTCTTTAATTTTTTTATACGTGATGTCTGATAGTAAGCAGAAGTTATTAGTCATGCCATTGTCACTGAAAAAGCCAAGAGAGAAGCAGATAATAGAAACAGACTCATCATAGGTGATCCAGAATTTAAAAAAAAATTTAAATAACTATGATTGATATGTTCAAGAAAAAAAAATTTGGGGACTTCCCTGGTGGTGCAGTGGTTAAGAATCCACCTGCCAATGCAGGGGACACGGGTGCGAGCCCTGGTCTGGAAAGATCCCACGTACCGTGGAGCAACTAAACCCGTGTGCTACAACTACTGAGGCTGCGCACCACAACTACTGAGCCCATGCACCACAACTACTGAGCCCATGCACCACAACTACTGAGCCCGTGCAGTGCAACTACTGAAACCCAGGCGCCTAGAGCCCGTGCTCTGCAACAAGAGAAGCCACCACAATGAGAAGCCCATGCACCGCAACGAAGAGTAGCCCCCACTCACAGCAACTAGAGAAAGCCCTCATGCAGCAATGAAGACCCAGTGCAGCCAGAAATCAATCAATCAAGTTTAAAAAATAAATAAAATTATATAAAAACCTTTTTAGTGGAGAAATCAGATGAAAAGATGGAAAATTTCATCAGAGAATTGGAATTGATAAAGAATCAAATGGAATCAAAGAATCAGTCAAATCTATAAAGAATCTATTCCTGGCAAAAATATCTGAACTTAAGAACAGAAGATCACATATGGCCGAAGACAAAGAGTAAATTGGAAGTTATTCAGACTGAAGTACAGGGAGTTAAAAATGGAGCATACAGAAAAGAACTTGAGAGACAAGTGGGCCACAATGAAAACAATCTAAGATATGTATAATTGGAGTCTCAGAAGGAGAAGGCAAGGACAGAATGGGACAGAAGCAGTATTTGAAGAGCTCATGGCTAAGAATTTCCCCAAACTTGTGAGAGATATCAACCCGCAGATTCAAGAACCTGTGCAAACTCCAAGCATAATAAATATAAAGAAAAAAAATAGAGTGCTGAATGGATAAAGATGTTATTAGAAACACACAACACCCTGCCATTTTAGGTTTCTGTTAATGGTGGGTGAGACCCATCAGAGGATGAGACGCCAGCCTCAGGCTTATGTCTTTACCTCCCTGACCCCTCTCCTCCTCCAACCAAACCCGTCTACTCACAGTCCCTTGCATTTTCCCGCTCTCTGCTTTTGTCAAGCTCAACCCGTGACACCAGCCCTTGGCACCTCCCATTTCCAGGCACCCTTACCTTTGGCCTTATCGTTGTCACAGTTAACGTCCTCAAGGCACGTGTAAGGTCAAGTGAGAGCTGTATCCATTAAGGTGCTGTATTGGGTTCCTAAGGCTGCTGTAACAAACTACCCCAAACATGGAGGCTGAAATCAACAGAAATTTATTCTCTCACAGTTCTAGAGGCCGGAAGTCTGAAATCAAGGTGGAGCAGGGCCATACTCCCTCTGGAGTCTCTGGTGGTGGTGGTGGGGCATCTGTTTCATACTACTTTCAGCTTCTGGGGGCTGACGGCAACCCTTGGCCTGTAGCTGTACCTCTCTGGGCTCTGTCTTCACGTTGCCATCTGCTCTGTGTGTCTGTGTCCTTTTCTGTGTATCTGTCTTGAAACTCCCTCTGCCTCCTTTTCTAAGGTTGCACGTGATGGCATTTAAGGTCCACCTGGACCATCCAGGAAAAATAAACTCCTCCTGTCAGAGTCCTTAACTTAATCACCTCTTTTGCCATCTAAGGTAATATTTACAGGTCCTGGGGACTAGGTGGTGGACATCTCTTTTGGGGGCTACCATCGAGCCCATTAAAGGTGATGATGTTGTACTAATAATAGTAATTGCTTAGAAAGGTAATATGTGTCTAGAACTGTACTAAGTGCATTACAGGCGTCATCTTCTTTAGTTCTTGAACCACCTGTCTAAGATAGGGGCCATGATTACCACCTTTGTACAGGTGAAAACTCTCAAGCTCAGAGAGGTAAGTACTTGCTAAGGTCACCTTGCAGCTAGTGAGTGGTAGAGGCAGGATTTGAACCCAAGCATTTAGGCTTTGGAACTCCTTCCCTAGCCTTCCCGGTAAGCTGGATTTCTGGTTGGACTGTTGGTGGCAGCTGGCTTTTAGAGCTTGGGCCCCGGGTGCTACTTTTTAGCTCTAAAATTCTATGATCCTGTGAGTTCTTATCAGAAAAAACAAAACCAAAAAACTCCAAGCCTGGATTATTAAGAATATAACACATTTTAATCTGCCAGGTAATGGAGAAGAATTTGCTTACGCTGCTTACAAACGAAGCTGATGCGAATTTACTGTTGCACGTTTTGATATTTGCTGATGGCGGGGGCGTTCTGGAGTCACCAGCCAAATCTATACCATCTGAGTAAATTGAGGTAATTACTCAGATTATTTAGACCCTGCCTTCCAGATAATGGAGCGAAATGGGCTTATTAATTTGAAGTAGCTAGGCAATTGGGCCTGCCTCCTTTGATAATGTAAACATGGTCCTAGTGTGTAATTGCATAATTGGCTGAAAGGGCTCTATTCTTTCTCTTGAAGCGTCTGCTATTGTCTGTGGCCTGGCCCTTGGGTTACAGCGTGTTAGATTACTACTGCCAAACCCCGGTATTTAGCTTGGCTTTCCTAATGAGAAATACATACATATATGTGTCTGTGTTTATATACGTGTGTGCATGTATATGTATATTTTTAAATTAAAAATGAGAATATGGGGTATTTTGAAGTTTGACTATTGCTGATAATTCATGTAAGAATTTTAAAGAAATATTTGCTTCCAAGGCAAACGGCCTTCGAGTCTATGTGTGGAGATTGGCCCCGCTTTATAAGAGGTTTTTTCTTTGACTCCCTACCAGAACGTCTGTATTTGAATGTAGCAGAGATTAGGCCTTGTCAAAGATGGTCAAAGGAAAATGACCTTCGGTTTGTTAGCTGCTACCTAATCTTTGCCCAGTGGGGTCTGTGTTGTGGTTTTGCTGTTGGGTCACGGACATTTTTCTCCATCCTTCCTAGGCCTGGTGCTGGCCCCTGTTGTCACAGCAGCTGGGCTGCCTCGGGAGCCTCCGTGGGCCTTTATATATCTCCCTTTCCAAAATGACTGGTGTCTTCTGAGATGGCTTCATTTTTTTTTTTTTTTTTGCGGTACGTGGGCCTCTCACTGTTGTGGCCTCTCCCATTGCGGAGCACAGGCTCCAGACACGCAGGCTCAGCAGCCATGGCTCACAGGCCTAGCCACTCCGCGGCATGTGGGATCTTCCCGGACTGGGGCACGAACCCGTGTCCCCTGAATTGGCAGGCGGACTCTCAACCACTGCGCCACCTGGGAAGCCCGGCTTCATTTTATATTGGGGCTGAGCCTGCTTTGCCTATCATTTTGTTGAGGAAGTCTGGTTGTTCAAGGGTAGGGGCTGCCTTATGAAGGGTAAAATTCTTTGCGGGGGGGTTGGAGGTGGGAGGGAGTGGGCCATGTCACAGCCGTGGAGGCCACCTGTCTCAGATGTTCTGAAGTCATCTGGTTCTAGAAGATTCTTCCTGGTTTCAGACCTTCCATCCTGAATTTTGACTTGGAAAATGAGGCTCACGTGATGTCTGTTCACGTCTCTCATTTGCATAACAGGCCTCTGATATGATACTTCTACCTAAGTCAAAAAAAAGAGAAAACTGGGAGGAAAATGTCAGTTAAAACGAAATGTTCACCACCCAGCCTTTGACTGAAATGTGCAGCTTGGGTCTTGGCCGATGGTGTTGGTGATTGACACCATTGATCCGAGTGTTCCATTCCCTGCCTCACTTTGCTTGCCCAGATGTGGTCCAAAGAGTTCAGAGGGCTGTTCAGACAAAACTGGGCTCAGTAAATGTCCACCTGGGCTTCCTGAGGTCTTCCCTGTGGGTGTGAGTTTATTTATAACCTGATGGGCCTTGGGGGAAGGAGAAGGGAGGAGAGGGGGAGTCTCCTAAAATGAAAACCAAATACAGTTACTATAAACCTCCCCACGTGCAACTCACCACCAGCCTCCAATAAACGTACAAATATCAAAATAACACACAACAGAAGAACATAATGCAAAAGAGAAACTGAGACAATTTCGGTGTTTTACAGGGCCAGAAAATTCCATGTGATTTACTTCTTCTGCAGTGTATATGTTACAAACTGTACTACATTATCTGATTGTATGTAATATTCGTGTAGATATAGATCACCACTAAAACTCAGAAAAATTCAAACCAAAGCTATGTCCACATACAATGTTGAAATCAGCCAATCATGTGGAAGATTCAAGCTTTTAAAAACCTCTTGGTTTTAGTTATCTGAGAAGAAAACATCACATTTAATTTTCTTAGTTTTCTGTTTTAGTCTGCAAATGTCAAATAGCTCAAAGTTATAGGAAAAAAAAGAGATGAACTGAATGTATATAAATATTAGAGTTTACTTTTTTCTAGCATTTAAACAAATAATAGTGGTCAACATTTCTGTAATAATATGTTCTTTTTCATCTTTTTTCTATATCATGATACTGACTAGGTCATTATAGATAGAAGTGATAGCTAGTCAGGCAAGTGAATTCTAGAAAAACTAGAATTTTTAAGAAAATTTTGAGTGTAGATTTGAGTTTGAGTTTTCAGGCTTTTGACATATGGGAAATGAAAAATGGTCTTTCACTAGGGCAAAAGACTCTTCATATAAGAGTTTAGATGTCTGAAATACTTTTTGGGCATTACTCAGTCCTTTTTGGTTCTGTTCATTCAGTAAAAATCGAGGTGTACTGGTTTGTAACTTTACAGAATCCGTGAAGCCGAGCATTATATTTTCAATTTACTCTGCAGATTTTTGTACTTGCAATCTGCTAGAAAAAGAAAAGATGAACAAACGCTCTATGTGTGTAAAATAAAAGTAACTATAGCCTGAGACACTCTTCAAAAGGGACTAAAGTTTATGGAAAGTTGCCATGGTTTTGAAAATTCTTTTGGCTTCTTTGTGCTTTGGGTTTGTTTTGTACGCCTCTGAGTTTTTAGGTGCTGGAATTTGACATCTAAATAAAAGGCTGTTACTATGATATGTAACTAGAATGGGTTGAGATACTTGTCATTATGAATATTGAAAGGGCAATTTACGATTTACAAAGACGGAAAAGCTCAATAAAGATCCGTATTGAAGAGCTGGTGCAATAGGAAAGCTGTAGATAGATGGGCTTCTTGCGAATGAACAGAATTGATGACAATTGAGAGGAAAAATTGACTTCTCTGGTAGAAAGACGTTTTCCAAATGTCAGCAAGAACAGTACTCTCTCCTTTCCTCTGCCCTCACCTGGGCTAAAGGCTCTACTACCTGAGGCCCCAGGACCCACCCTGAGCCTAACTGGACCCTAATAGTACAGCAGACAGGTGCTCTGTGGATCTGTTTCCATCCCTGCCCACTAGACTGTGTAAGTAAAAGTCCCCATTGGCCAGACACCTTGTCTGGTTTCTTTTTATCTCCCTGGCACCTAGTACAAGCCTGGCATCTAGTACAAGCCTGGCACATAGGAGGTGCTCAGTAAATGTCTATTGAATTACTATGTCTTGATGGCAAAAAATCTTCCTTTTGTAGGAATAATTTATGTATTCATCTTATTCCCTATCCTACGATGAGTCGTAGTTTAATTTTTGCTTCACGTAGCATTTACCATTTTCAATCAGAGGAACTGAAACAAAAAATGAGAATTTTATTAGTTAAAATTCATAGAATTCAGTAACTTCTTTGGTAAGTTTGTAATGCTTATACTTCTGAAGTTTGAGCTTAAAACCGCCTTGAGACTTTTGGGGTACCTTGTATATTGTCAAAGAAGGTTTACGAATAACTGGTATTTGGTGTGTACTTACTATGTCTTAGGTAGCTAACCCTTTTGATTTCTATAAAGATCCTGACACAGATACTGTTGCTGTCCTTTTTTGTGCTTGGGGAGGCAAATGCACCAAGAGATTAAATAACTCACCCAATGCCACCCAGCAAGTGTCCAAGCCAGGATTTGAACCCAGGAGATCTCACTGTAGAGGCTGCACTCCTAACCACTAAGGGAACCTGCCTCTGGGGAGTGACTGGCCTGAATGTGGTATTTGTTGAAGGGACCTCATTTACCCAGGCAGGCCTGTCCCTTAGTGGAGACATTGCACAGCCTGTGTAGAAGCAGTAAGTCATCTGTACCAGCAGAGGCCATAAAACACATGTGCTGAACTATAAAATTTTAAACAGCCAGTTTTCTTGTCACAGAAAGTTGCACATTTACTTGTTGAAGTTCTCCTAGAGCTGGCATCCGTCATTCTGTAAACTTTTTATGGACGTGCTGGACACAAGGAGCGTTTAGATTTTACGACAGAAATGATTCTTGAAACAGTTGACATCTCTGTGTCAGCCAGAGGCCAGCAGTTCTCAGAGTGTGGTCTGGAAACCCCTGGGAGTTCTTAAGGACAAAATAATTTTCAAAATAATAGTGAGATCTTTATTTGCCTTTTTTCACTCTTATTCTGTCATGTCACTTTTATTCTGTCACGAGTCCACGGTAGAATATTCTAGAGGCTACATGAAATAATTAGCATCATCGCTAATTAACATGTGCTTGGATATTATTGTTTAAAAAAATCTTAGTTTAGGGCTTCCCTAGTGGCGCAGTGGTTGAGAGTCTGCCTGCCGATGCAGGGGACACGGGTTCGTGCCCCGGTCTGGGAAGATCCCACATGCGGCGGAGCGGCTGGGCCCGTGAGCCATGGCCGCGGAGCCAACAGTGAGAGGCCCGCGTACCGCAAAAAAAAAAAAAAAATCTTAGTTTAAAATTTTCTAATATAATAAATTTCACTAGATATAATCCATATAAACAGAAGCTCTTAGGGAGTTTCCCAGAATTTTTTTCTTTTTTTTTTTTTTTGCGGTACACGGGCCTCTCACTGTTGCGGCCTCTCCCGTTGCGGAGCACAGGCTCCGGGCGCGCAGGTTCCGCGGCCATGGCTTACGGGCCCAGCCACTCCGCGGCATGTGGGATCTTCCCGGACTGGGGCACGAACCCGTGTCCCCTGCATCGGCAGGCGGACTCTCAACCACTGCGCCACCAGGGAAGCCCCCAGAACTTTTAAGACTGAAAGAAAGATTCTTTTTGTTTTTTCCTTAGAGTTTGGTCAATAAATATAATTTATTTATTAATAAATTTATTCCAAATATACCTGAGTTTGCAATCCCTTTGCAATGTGTAAGCAGTTGGGCAAAATGAAATTTGCCTGAGAAAGACAAGCTATTCTTCTCTTTGAGCTACCTCACATCTTTTAGAGTATCCTCAAAGCCCTGAGTCACTTATCTCCTGAAAGGAAGGGTATCCTTTCTATCTTCGGTCTCCAAAGATTGGGTCTTCATTCTAACCTACAGAGCGCACAGCCCTCGTTACTGTAATTGTTCATAAGGCAGCCTGCTGAGTGGCAGAGCCCATTTTTCTGTGTGATCAAAACTAAGCTGCATCCCTCCTTCCTGACCTTTCCTCCACTCCACTTGGAGGTTTTGAGAATTAGCGGTTTGTAGCTTAAGTGCCCTTAATCAGTTCATCTTACATTACAATGTGAAGTTTCTCTCCTGTTCAGCAGAGAACTTGATTTTCGTTTGATATTTGCGACCACAGAATAGTAAGTGGATTCCCAGGAAATTTCATGAAGAGGAATGATAATGCGGAGATGGGGTGGAGAGCGTGGGGATGTCGAGCTAACTGATTAGTTTAGAACCTTCTAATTTCCATGAGGAGTGGAGGGGCCCAATTTGTCTTTCTCCTTCTTGGCATGGTATTCTCACAGATCGTCTGATGTTTCATTATCGTCTTGACAGAACAGCTGATGTCTAATTCCGTTGAGTAGGATACCCGTCGTGTTTTTGCCGTGTGCCTTTATTACTTCGTGATTAGATTATTTGGACTCTATTAGTTGATTATCTGAGAGCTGGGGGAGTGAGCTCAGAGGAGAGCGGACCTCTCTGGGCCCTGAATTTTCAGTGTCACGGGTCCTTTGAATATAGCGGACACCTTCTCCCCCAGTGCTAATAGATTGGGCTTTGGGGACCATAAATGCCTGGCGTGAATGTCGTCTCCTAATAAAACTTCTGGGCAGAATGTCCCTTCTTCAGAATTTTCCTCAGCTCTACATACGGCCAGCTTCCTAGTTTCCTGCCTGTCACCACTGGCCCCTCGCCTGGTTCCAGGGTTAATGTGTGTGCTTGTCATCCTGAGGTTTTTATTTGCCCGCCCCTGACCTGTTTATGGAGCATCTTCCCTGTGGGTTTGAAAACGCCCAGTTTCTAGCGTGAGGATTTTCACACCCACACGCAAAGCTCAGGCGAACAAATTGTGTTCATTGGCCAAATAAACGTCCTTGGTGTCCCCTGCCCCCTAAAAATAACATCATTCCTCCAAGCGACAGTTACAGAGAATCATCACAGAGCAAGTTTTTCTCACAACCACACACCACCTGAACAAACCGGGGTGGCTCTGCAAATGCTTCTGCAGCTGCTCCCTTAACCCCACTGGTGCCCGACCACCCGCCTGGAGTCTCCATCACTCGCCCAGACGAGGCCGGGTACCGGAGTGGGGACTTCGCTGGCTGCCAGCCCTCATGTGTCAGCCTGTCTTGCCACCTCTTTGGAGGACCAGGGATCTTGGAGGAGGCGACATGGTGCAGAGGAAGAGGCTGCTTTACCCATCTGTCCTTCCCAGTGACTGACTCTGTATTTGTTCTCTCCTAGTTAGTTGTTTATTCGTTTGCTGAGTATTTATTGAATTCTGGTTATCAGCTAGGCAAAGAGGAGGCCAGTTGTGAGGGGACTCAATGGGCAAGACAAAGTTCCAGCCTCTCTGGGGGAGGTGCTTAGAAACTGTGGGAGCTCCGGGGATGTCTGGAGGAAGGCTGAGGGGTAGGCTGAGGAAGCTTCTTCTGGAAAGAGCTGTGAAAGATGATAGGGGTTCTCTAGGCAGACAGGGACAGACAGGGAGAGGAGAGAAGGTAGGCTGGGATCTCGTCGGTCTGCGTGGATTCCCACTTCCGCCACCACGCAGGCATCACTGATCCATTGGGAACTATCTCCTGGCGAGCTCACCCTTTGCCCACTGTCTTTTCCAGAACATGGCTCCTGAAACCTGTCACACAGTCCTTCTCAAACGTGAGGGAGCAAAGGAAGTAAATGGCCCTGGTTGTCCAGATGCAGACCCGACTCAGTAGATCGGGAAATGGCCCGGGAGTCTGCATTCGTAAGCAAGCCTCCCTCGCCCCGCCCTCAGGTGATGGTGATGCAGGTGTGCTCAGCAGCTGTGTTGAGAAATAGGCCCTTGATCTCCCTGGGTTTACACAGGAGTACATGCCTAAAAGATTCAGTGTATAGTAAACCGTGCAAACTTATTTTTGTTGATAGGTAAAGCAAAGTGAAATTCCAGGCTTTGGTAATTAGAGCCAGGCTTTTCATCTACAAAGAATATCCAGTGGGATTTTCAAAAAACGTGTGGGAATCAGGACAGTTCTTAGTGGGGCGGCCCTGTGCACCGTAGCTGTCCAGCTTGCTTGGCCTTTACCCAAAGTGGTGATGAGCAGAGACAGCCATCCCCTGTGAGGACCACTGGACCAAACGTTGGGGCCATGGGGTTTTTGTGGGGGAAAGGTGTGCCAGCCTGTGTTTTTTTACTCAGATAGTTGGTGTGGACAGTGTATGGAGAGCAGCCTGGAGGCATCGTGGAGATCAGGAAGGCTGAGGCGGCGGCAGTGCAGAGGAGGGGGCCTCATAAAGGAGAGTTCAAGAGAGGCTTGATAGGATGCAGCGGCCGATTGGATGTAGAGAGGAGCGAGAGGTAGATGGAGGCATCTGTGTTGTTTCAGATTTCGGTCTCTGTCACCCTCGGCTGTGATGCTGTAAACCAAATGAGAAAATGCAGGAGGCAGGGCAAGTGCTGGGAACATGAATGGGTTTTGTTTTGAACATGTTGAATTTTGATGCCTTGTGGGATTTGCTGATAGAGATTTTTCTGGACCAACTGCAGATGTGGGTCTGGAGCTCAGGAGACGGAGACTTGGGAGTGTGGGCCACATGGAATCGTCAGGAAGGAAATAGTGGTTGGAGCCAAGGAGTGCATGAGGTGTGGTTCAGGTGTGTAATTCCTCCCGGCCAGTTAGGAAAGGGGGTCACGGGGACATGGGCAGCGACGGTCCTGCTGGTATTGGAGACCACGACTCTGTGCTGTGACTCTCTCCAGCAGTCCCCAAATAGTGTGGGTCCGGGGGTGGGAGTGGGGGAGAAGCCTCAGTTTCCCCTTTTGCAAAATGAGAGTCTTTTCCGACTCTAAAGTTCCAACAGTGTGTGTGTGTTTTGAATTGTCGAGAAAAATATGTTACTAGGCATGAACATGAGGAATCTGCAATCTAAATTTGAATAGTATTGAGTGGGCAGAGAAGAAAGGCATCTCAGTAGCTTCAGAAGAAAGAGGGTCCTGGATATTTAACTCATTCTCTTACGAGGCTGTTGGCCCTGCTCAAACCCTCTATTCCTGGACCTCAGCACATGTGTACAGGACTGTTCTGGGGGCCAAGCACTGCCTAGCACCGTAGCGGAAACCCAGTTCTAGGCACTCATTTATCTTAGGGGTTAGTGGCATCACCTTCAACTATAAATGGGGTTTTAAGATATTAACCCAATCCTTTCATTTAGAAAGGATGCTATGTAACCCAGAAGCCTTAAAGTTTTAGAGGTTTTGATCATGTACACTTTTAAAACTTTTATGTCAGGAAAAGACAAACGAAATTGCAATACAGGCACATCTCAGAGGTATTGCGGGCTCAGTTCCAGACGCTACAATAAAGTGAATATCACAATAAAGCAAGTCACAGAAATATTTTGTTTTCCCAGTGTATATAAAAATTATGTTTATACTATAGTCTGTTAAGTGTGCGGAAGCATTATATCTAGACACTGTGTACATCCCTTAATTAAAAAATACTTTATTGCTCGGAATTCCCTGGTGGTCCAGTGGTTAAGAGCGGGGGTTTTTCACTGCTGTGGGCCCAGGTTCAATCCCTGGTGGGGGAACTAAGATCCCATAAGCTGCACGGTGTGGCAAAAAAAACAAAACAAAACTTTATTGTCAAAAAAGTGTTAACCATCCTGTGGCCATGCAGGGTTGCCACAAACCTTCAATTTGTCAAAAATGTAGTACCTGTGAAGGACAGTAAAATGAGGTATGCCCGTATGCATAACAGATAAAGGACTAGTTCCCATCTTAGAGAAAAATCTTACTGCAAATCAGTAAGAAAAAGATAAGCCGGGTTATGTGAAAATGGGCAGCAGGAATCTTAACTGAAGAGTATGACATATATAATTGTATATAAAAAGAGTCTCACCTCGTTACCAGTTATAGAAATTCAGAATAAAACAACAAGATCATTTTCCACCTATTGGATTCGTAATGTGGGGAAATAGGCATAGATTGGACTGTGAATTGGTCAGACCGTTTCGTAGGGCACTTCGGGAATTCCTATCAAATCTTGAGCCCGTAAAGATATATGAACATGGGCTTTTGGAAAAGCATTAACAGTAATGACACGAGGAGAACAGAGGTGAATGGGGAAACCTCGTTACAGTGGCACCTCCCGCCCCATACCAGGGGATGCTCAAATCAGGTATTGCTCAAACTCTTTGTAGAGGTCCGCCAAGGCACCTGGTGACCTCCTGGCCTTGACCTTTGTCCTCTGCCTGCCCCTCTGCACTGTGGGCAGGAGTCCAGGGACATGGAGAAGATCAGCAACATGTTATTTGCCTTTGCTCACCTGAATTACGTCAGTGCCCACTTTATAAACGTCTTTGAATATCACTGTGCAAATTTAAATTTTAATATTGGATTTGCTTTTAAACAGTTGCTTTACTTTCGTGTGCCATACCCTGAAATGAAGCAAGTTGGTTTCTGATGGTGATTTATAATCACTAGGTAGCCCTTCCTATTCTTCTGGTTCCCGCATTGTAGATTTCCTGCCTGTGAACATGGTGCACACATCCATGCTGTACTTCGCTTTTCCATCATGATTACACTGCCAAATTCATTGAAGAAATAAACGCTGCATTTCAAAGAAAGGCTTTGCTGTGATCAGCCTTTCAAGGAAAACACTGATCCAAGCAGCTGACTCTTGATGGAACGGAAACAAAACGCAGAACCTTGGAAGGAGCACCCTGGAGGCCACAGTTGTGCAGAAGCAAGGAGACGGTGCCCGTTGGTTTCTAGGAATCCTTTTGTTCTGAGCCTGCCACACCCGTTACAGTTCTGTGGTACAGTGAAAAGAGCATGATGTGTAGTCCAGGGGTCTTTCAGAGTCCTGATTCTGCTGCTAGGTGTGTGTCTATGGCCAGTTGTTTAATCTCAGGGGACATCAAGTTATGATCTGTAAAATGAGGGGACTGACTGGCTTGGGCAATTAGGGAGACTTCATAGTGTCAAGGTTAAAGGAATAGGCTCTGAATGCCTGGGTTTGAATCTTAGGTCCACCACTTACCAGCTGTGCAACGTTGGGAAAGTTACTCAACCTCTCTGATCCAGAGTTTCCTCATTTTTAAAATGGAGATAATAATAATACATAGCTCAAGGGTGGTTTGATAATTAAATGAGGATGCATGTAAAGCAAATAAAACAATGTCTGGCATAAGATATATGTTCAATGGAAGTTAGCTATCATTGTTATCACTGTTGTTAGTAGTATTTCTGAAATACTTCTATCATTGTCACAACCATCATCATCGTCATCATCGTCTTTAAGGGCTCCTTTAGCTATAAAATTCTTGGAAACCATGGTTCTCAGGAAGGCAGGTTAGAAAGCACTAAAACACTAAGTGGAAAAGAATATGATAGCTGGGGAAGAACAGGCTGCAGGGTCGTCAGATGACAGCTGACTTGTCCCCAGCCTGACTTTAGCTACGTTTCTCCACTACAGCTGTCTCTAAACTCCGGGATGGATGTTTCCTATTCCTTGTCTTACTGAAGGGCTTAGCAATGCTGGTCACTCCCTCATTGTCACAGCTGAGACCAATATTGGTTAGTAAATCAAAAAAGTCGGTTTGTACAGAGAATCATTCATATATATGTATATATATATATATATATATATATATGTATATATATGTATATATATATATACATATATATGTATATATATATATATGTAATATGCCTTAAACATTTAATTTAGCATCAAACACAAAAATGTACATTCATGTGCCTGTCTCTTAGATGTGGGGATGTGTTCTTTGACCCTGTTTCTGATTAAAGATCTACATTATCTTTTTGTGTTAACCCTCAATATACCATCTAAACTTTTCAATTAAAATTTTTTTTAAGATAGAGGGAGACCTTCGATGCACACAAAGCAATCGGAGTATAACATTGCACACTTAAAAGTTACTTCTCCCTTCCTCTCTTATTATTTTCTCTCTCTCATCCACTTTGACAGCCATTTCTCTTAGCAGCTCTCTCTTATGGAATCCTAAGAAACAACTCTCGTTCACTCTATTTCGGTTTGTGTAATGATTGATTAAATTTCCCCTTTATAGCCAGTATAAGTGGCATCGGCAGGCTTGGGACTGGGCCCAGCTGTTGCAGAGGAAGGTCGCAGGTGTATGGTACAGTCTGCCAGGCCAGGCGTCCTAGAAGGCAGGAGAGCTTTGGCTGACCCGGGGCCCTGGGTCAGAGGGTGATCGCTTATGAAGCTTTCTCTTGCTTCTTCTTTCCTCCTTCTTGGCTTCTCTCCCACACCCTCCTGGTTTTCTCCCTACCTCTGTGGCTGCTCCTCTGCCCCCTTTGCAGATCTGTCCATCTTCGCTTGGCCACTGAATGTGGAGAGTTTGGCCGTCTCGGCTGTAGGCCTGCTGTTCCCTCTGTGTGGTCTCTCGTCACGAGAGCTTATCTGAGCCCAGGCCCTCAGTGAGCATTTATGCTTAGTAGATGATTCTTGGACTTGTATCCTCAACTCAGAGTTCACCTTCTTCTGAGCTGCAGACCTCATAACCAGTGGCCTACTTACCGTTTCCTTTCAGATGCCACAGAGCTCGTTGCAGCCACCATGACCAACACCCAGCAGTGCCTATCACCGCCATCCATTCAGTCCCTGCAGACTGGAGCTCCAGGAGCTGTGTTCGCCATTTCGCTCTCCCTCATCTCCCAGCCATTTCTTTGGTTTTGTTTTCTTACGGGGGAAAAAAAAGAAGAAAGAAAGAGACTTGAAAATAGGGTCTCCTAAGAAGGGGAACAGATACTAGGTTAGTTTTTTTAGTGTTTGTTAATCCTGGGTTCAGAGTACCTGTCCTGTCTCAGGAGCAGTCAGAGGCAGGTTGATGTCTACGTGGTGTTGTTTGATGAAACTAATTGCCTACGGAAGTCCCTGGATGCAGCAAAGGTATGAGAGACATTCATACCTGACCAGGCTGCTGGCAGACTTCAGGTCATACAGCTAGTGAGGGGTGGCACTGAGATTTCAACTCAGGTAACCCCTGAGCTATGTATTATTATTATCTCCATTTTAAAAATGAGGAACCTCTGGATCAGAGAGGTTCAGTAACTTTCCCAAGGTTGCACAGCTGGTAAGTGGTGGACCCAAGATTCAAACCCAGGCATTCAGAGCCTATGCCTTTAAACTCAACACTGTGAAGTCTCTCTCATTACCTAAGCCAGTTACAGATCATAACATGATGTCCCCAGGGATTAAACGACTGGCTATGGACACAGAGCTAGCAGCAGAATCAGGTCTCTAAAAGACTCCTGGACCCCAACCCAGCGCTCTTTCCACTACACCACAGAAGTGCAACCTTGGCCGCTACACCACCCATTTCTGCCTTAGCCAGCTTTGAGACATCACCAACTTTCTACCCTATAATTCAATTCCAGGTTTCTGTTCTCTGTTTGCATACGTTGTTTAGAATTAGGACAGACTGAACTGCAATGGTAACAAAGTAATAATAATACTCACTTCTTACTAATATGTGGGAATTGAGAATATCATGAAGCCTTCCTCCTACCCTCAAAGGAACCAGGCAGGGAATCCCAGGAAGGGAGATGGCTCTGTTAACTAGAAACGTGACCACAGGGATGTTTATTAAGTGCATGAGGGAGAATCTGCATTTCTGGAATGTAACATAAATCATCCAGAAAATCCACTCCAAAGCACTTCCAAGGACTTAAAATAGACTGGCAGGTCTAGTGATATTTCTGATATGAGTAATCTCAGCCATGATGCTGGCTGGCTGGTGGCCCCTGCAGCTGTTTCCGGTTTTGCCAGCGCAGTGATTTGCAGGTGAGATGCTCAGTTTGAGATTCCCTGCGTGGGAAGAGAGGCGAGATTCGGGAGGGTGTTTGGAGCTGCTGATGGAGTAGGGACAGAAAAAGGCTGCAAACCTACTTGCTCCAGAGCAGTGAACACTTTAGGAGCTGGTGTGATTGTGATACTAGGAAGTCTCCAAGAGCAAATACTCAAGGGCTCAGGGACCAAAACATCGAACGCGAAGATTGTAGGAAGTTTTGCTTTTTTTCCTCCAATTTGGAGTAGTGACAATGAGTAAGAAGGAAAGATTTAATGTGCTTGAAGGCAGGTGACTCACTGATCCCACACTGTAAATATTCTGGCAGCTTTGCCCCATTCCTTGGTGTTAACAGGTTTATTTTGGGAAGAGAAGTGACCTTACTGATGGCTGTGGCTAACGGATGCTTAGTAAGGAGTTAAATTGGCAGTTTAATAAAAGTAGAGCAGGGATCATGTTTTTTTGGACTGAAATAAGTTTAAAATAAATAAAATAATTAATTAATTTAAAATAAAAGGTTCTAGATCAAGCCTATCCAGTTGAAATATAATGTGAGCCATAGATCTAATTTAAAATAAAATTAGAGAAGGGATCATGTTTTTTGGACTGAAATTAGTTTAAAATAAAAAATTTAAGTAAGTAAATAAATAAATTTAAAACAAGAGGTTCTAGAACAGACCTTGTCCAATAGAAATATAATGTGAGGCATGAATCTAATTTAAAATATTCTAGTAGCCACATTAAAAAAATTCAAATAGGTAAATTAATTTTAAGGATATATTTTATGTAACCCAGTATATTCAGAATACTATCATTTCAACATGTGATCAGTAAAACACTCTGAGCTATTTCACATTCTTTTCTTTCTACGGAGTCTTTGAAATCTTGTGTGTTTTTCACACTTCCAGCGTATCTCAGTTCACACTAACTGCATTTCAAGTGGAAGAGAGGCAGGAACAAGGGAGGGAGGAACTGTTAGAGAAAACTTAAGATGCCTTATGAGTCCTCACTGGCAATCTCCAAGGCAAAGCTTCCAGGTGGTCCATTTCAGTACGTATCACTGGCCGAATCAGGGAAGTCCTTTTTACTGCCTGGGTAATATCCATGTTTCCCTTCTTGTACAAACTGTCATTGATAGATGGCATTTTTCTGGGTATCAATACAAATTATTGGGTTTTTTTACCATGTTTCCTCTCTGTTTTATTATTCTGAAGAATATCTGTTGCCCATTATTCTACTTAATCTCATTCTCAAGCTTTTCCGCTCTTCCACTGAACTACATGAGAAGGCACCTGGGAGGGACTTATATTCATGCATAGACCCCAGACACCATCAGGGGCCCCCCTTTTAATAGTGGGAACCAAAATGTCTCTTAAAATCAGTCTCCCGAGGCGTCACAGACCCCCATATCTTATATGGCAAAAAAGAAACTGGAGAGTGCTGATGACAATTTTGCATGCAAATTATTTAGCAGAGCCTGTGTGTACGATTTTCTATTTCCATGCACCAATTTGGGAGTTTGCGCATGAACGTAGTAATTGTTCACGCAAAGCTGAAAATGCAGGTGCTTGAAGCCTTTTTTAGAGCATGAGACCTGGCTGGTCCTGTCCTCGTTTGAGTTCTGTTGAATCTTTGGTGATGTCATACACATAGAATTTTATTTATTAACACGCATTTGCATATATGGAACTTTTGGTAAGTTCGTGAATGGTTTATTAACTGTGCCACAGAATATGTGGTGTGTCTCCAGTACAGCAAGGAAAGGAGAATCCACTGATGTGCATTTGTTGGTGTGTCTGGGGATCGTGCCTTTGAACCTACGAGTGGGCTTCCTTTGTGGGTAGAAGTTGTACTAAGCCTGGAGAGAGTGGGATTTATTCTGTCATAAGCACTTAAAACTAGTCTTGTGCATGGTGAATTTTTATGCTTTCCAACAGTTTCCATAGTGTATTATTTTATCGTATTATATTCTGAAATAAAAAATACTCTCCTAAGTGAAGACTTTATTGACATACCAATGTAAAACTCTGTTATAGAGTGGAGACCCTTATGATAATGACTCAGGATAAAAAGCAGTAGTAATATTCTCTTGTGTCCTGTGTAAATGCCAAACTGAAGTGCACTTATGCCATTGGGGCACCAGACTTTTGGGGAAATTCCTTTTTTTTTTTCCATTTTATGCTGTTTGGGGTTAAGATGCATAATCTTTGTGCTGTCATTTGGCCGCCTCTGCAAAGTGAAATTTTTTACATTCTTCCTTCGCTTCTGTTGTCATATCAAATTTGATTTTTTTCCAGTGGCAGATTTTCACATTTGGGAATTATTATGACTCATAGCAGCTTTTTTTTTTTTCCTCCTTGCTGCTCTTGTATCTCCTGCTCATACCAGAGGGGAGAGAGGAAGGAAGGATGGAGGTGAGGTGTCCTTTCTCCTTGGGTGGCTGAGGTGAAGGGTTGGGTGGCAAGTGCAGGTGACACTGTTGGTTAAAAGAAGGTTTCCTAGAGGTTCCTGGTGGCGGTGGTTGCACAACAGTGTAAATGTACTTCAGGCCATTGAATTGTACACTTAACTATGGTTAAAATGGTACATTTTTATGTATATTTTACCATGGTTAAGAAAAAAAGTTTATCACTGGGTGATGGTTTTCTAGGACTATTTATGGTTTCTTTCATCTTGGTATGGTGGCTAATTTACTTTGGAGCCCAGAGCGGGGACCTCAGAGTTAACTACCCCCCCACCCTGACCCTGAGTAACTGCAGGGGGCAGTTTGCATTGGCCTTTCTTTGATGGAAAAAGTACTGGTGCGGTCCTGTCGTGTGGCTGTACCAATCAATGGAGAATTGCTTCATTTAACGATGATTGTTAATGAGGTTTCTCCAGGCACTCTGGGTTGGCCAGCTTGTTGGCGAATAAACCTGGCCTGGGCTCTGGCCTGGCAGAACTTGTTTATTGGGAAGGACAGAAAAAAAAATTAAATGAATAATTTGTATAATTAAAAATAGTGATAAATGTTACAACAAGTGATTGGTAAGTAATCGTAAGAGCAGTGCTGTCCAGTGGAAATATATGTGAGCCCCATATGTGAGTTTAAATTTTCCTGTAGCCACATTTAAAACAGGTAGAAATTCATTTTAGTATATTTTATTTAATCCTCAACTATCCCAAATGTTGTCATTTCAGTGTGTTACCAATATAAAATAACTTCTTTACTTAGGTATTTTACATTCCTGTTTTCGTGCTACGTCTTTGAAATCTCATGTACATTTTACACGTATGACACATTCAGTTTGGACTAGCCACATTTCCAGCGCTGAAGATTTTCAGTGCTGATTACTTTTATGCAAAGCCTTGAGACTTTATCATGGAAATCCATATAGGGTCTCATTTACATTCTAAATAGTTTCATTTCCATATTGTTTGTACATAGTCATTAGTGGCTGGTCTTTGATGCAATCAGTTTATTGTATTCTCAAAATCAAAAGAGAACTTCAGGAGTGTCAGCTATAGTGCTATCGTGCTCAGGTAGGAAAATGGCATAAAATACTGATAACTAGCTTCCCTTCTGACTCATGCTAAGCTCTTCTTGGATCTGGTGTGGATGAGTTTGGTTAGAAATTCTGAAGACTTGGTAATCCTTCATGTCGTCTCTTCTCTATAAAAAGTACTTTTAAGTGTGTGAAATATTTTATTAATACTCTGGGTTCAGTTTCTAGCTGGTTGCTTTTAATATCGGAATACTCCCCCTGTGAGATCTAAGCAGCGCGGTGCCTGGTGTTTCTTGAAAAGCTTTCCTGATGAATCTTAGCCTGTGTCTTCTCTGACAAAATGGACTGGTGAGGCGGGATGAGCAATCATGCCATCTTCGGAGTTTGATCAATGGGTATCGTCAACAGGGATTATTCAGGCCCTCTCCTTACAAACACCTAGACATTGAATTTTTTATAGTACAATATTGTGTGTGTGTGTAATTCAATGACTGTGTGTGACTCTTTGGAATGACAAGCAAACCAATAACAACTTGACTCTCTGCTCCCCTTTACAACCCCCCTTTTTGTCACAGAGTCTGATAGTCTGATGTTTAACAAGCATCTGTGGACCAGTGGCCTGCATCTTAGGAACTCATTTGATGAGCATCTGTTGCTTTGTCAGTTACTGCCTGATTGACCTGTAGGAGCCTAGGTTACGGAAGCTTCAAAAAGTGCTTTTACTCCTACTGAGATTTCCCTCTTGAGTTTATCCATGATTTAGTTAAGGTGTTAAGAATTGTGTTTTATGAAAGCAGATTGGTGGTTGCCAGGGGCTCGGGGAGAGAGGAATGGGGAATAACTGCTTAATGAATATGCAGTTTCCTCATTTTAGAACTAGACAGAGGTGATGGTTGTATAACATTGCAAATATATTAAATGCCACTGAATAGTTCACTTTTTTGTGTGTGTGTGGTACGCGGGCCTCTCACTGTTGTGGCCTCTCCCGTTGCGGAGCACAGGCTCCGGACGCGCAGGCTCAGCGGCCATGGCTCACGGGCCCAGCCACTTCGCGGCATGTGGGATCCTCCCGGACCGGGGCACGATCCCGTGTCCCCTGCATCGGCAGGCGAACTCTCAACCACTGTGCCACCAAGGAAGCCCAATAGTTCACTTTTAAATGACTGATTTTTTTGTTAGGTGAATTTCACTCCAATTAACAATATATGAAAGAATAAATAGTGTTTTAACGGTGTGGTCTCATGAGTCTGGATGTGTGTTTTTTTTTAAGTTTCAGAAACATGGGTTTATTTGATAACAAGATGACAGAAGTCTGAATCTGAAAATCCTAAAATGAAAGTTTTATGCCACAGATTTAGAAATAACACCGAAGACATGGGCTGCAAACCTTATTTAAAAAATCGAATTCCTGAGACTTCCCTGGCGGCCTAATGGTTAAGACTCCGCATTTCCACTTCAGGGGCCACAGGTTCGATCCCTGATCAGGGAACTAAGATCCCGTATGCCGTGTGGTGTGGCCAAAAAAAAAATTCCTATTTTTTACTTATACAGTGAAAAACCCCACATCGAAAAGTGATTGCTTTTAGCTTTTTGCTAAATTGGATCTACTGCAAAGTCCAGCCAGATTGATGTTATAGAAATGGTGGCCTTCAAGGAAATTAGAGAAAAAAAGATTTGGTTGAACAGTGTCATTATCAGCTTCACCTGAGAAGAAAATGACCCGGGGGAGATAGTGTCTCTCTGTCCTGTTGGGCTCCCTGGTATTGACAGATCCATTAGTGGTTGTAATTAGAAAAGCAAAGTTGGACTTTGAATAATTAGGTTAAAGTCACAAATGTGCTGGGCAAAATTATAGGAACTGTTGAGGGTCAGCGTGTGTTGCCTGCTGTAGAGACTTGAGTGAGATGTGAGGTCATCGTGCACAGTGCTTTCTTTCTTGTGTTGGAAGCTGGTACTTTCCCTGTAATGAAGTTTGAAGTAGCAGAAACATTGCTTTGGCTCTTCTGCAGATGTCTGAAGGGCTTCGTTTCCAGGGAATAAACAGGGCTGCAGAATGTTTCTGCTAAACAAACATAATCATAGCAAAAACACAATCTCCTTTATCCCAGGAGTGTTAAGAAATATGTGGTTTTGTGGATTATGCTTTTTCCCCTGTTTTCCTTCCTTTCTTTTTAAACTCCTGGAATAATGGTTTATTTATTTATATGGAGTTATTTTCTGAAAGAAAAAAAACCCCACTTATTTCAAAACAAAACCTTTGGACTCTCATGTTACCCAAAATACCTTTCTAGCAGTACTTTCTGTGTTTTTGTTTTTTGTTTTGCGGTATGCGGGCCTCTCACTATCGTGGCCTCTCCCGCTGTGGAGCACAGGCTCCGGACGTGCAGGCCCAGCGGCCATGGCTCACGGGCCCAGCTGCTCCGCCGCATGTGGGATCCTCCCGGACTGAGGCACGAACCCGTGTCCCCTGCATCGGCAGGCGGACTCCCAACCACTGAGCCACCAGGGAAGCCCACTTTCTGTGTTTTGATTTTTTAAAAAGCCTCTTATTGGTAATTGAATGAGGGAAAAAAGATTTCCAAGGGATTTGAAATATAGTTATGTGGTTCTAACCTCTTTGTTCATGTCTACATCAGTATAGAAGAGGGAGGGATTTGGGATTAACATATACACACTACTATCTATAAAATAGATAACCAGCAAGGACCTACTGTATGGCACAGGGAACTATACTTAATATTTTGTAATAACCTATAAGGGAAAAGAATCTGAAAAAGAATATACATATATGTATGTATGTATAACTGCATCACTTTGCAGTACACCTGAAACTAACACAACATTGTAAATCAACTGACTTCAGTTTTAAAAGAATGTGATATATAGATACAATGCGATATTATTCAGCTTTAAAAAAGAAACAAATCCTGACGCATGCTGCAACATAGATGAACTTTGAAGAAATTATGCTAAGTGAAATAAACCAGTCACAAAAGGACAAATATATGATTTCTCTGGTATGAGGTACCTCCAGTAGTCAAATTCATAGAGACAGAAAGTAGAAAGGAAATAGAGGCGTGTGTCAGATACCTGTGGACATGTCCTTGAAGACTTGGATAAGCGTGATGATGTGGGAATGAGCACACTGGTAAGCTGGTCATTGCCAGACTGGCAGTCACACCATCCCTTGGCAGTGCCACCATCAGGGATGGGAAGGGTGTGGGGCATCCATCCTCCCACGTTTATCAAATGCCCCAGCCAGACACTGTGACCTACCAGGTCTTGGCTTTGGGCCACATGGGGTTGAAAATAAAATAGGACTTACTTGCCAAATCTAAAGATCAGGAGAGTTTCTATGAGGATCAAGATTTCTGACTTCTTGAAGGTAAGAATTAGACGTTCTGGCACCAATGGTGCCCATTGGCAGTAACCAGGGCACCCACGTGCCCATTGGCAGTAACCAGGCTAGAAGGACAAGATGCCACCCCTTTGGGGAGGTGGGCCCTCCGTGTTCACTGCTCATCCCCTGGCTCTGTCTCTTGCTTACTTTATCCATCTGGGCCCTGGGGCCCCAGTTCCTGGCCTTGGGATCTGTCCCAGACCTGCTACAGGTCATAGGATGAGACCCAGCCCCTGCCAGGCTGGAGAACTGGGCTTTGCACAGCAGCAGCATGAGTGCCCGTATGGGAAGAAGACAGTTCCCTGGGTGGGAGCACGGGGATGTCCAGCCTGGACCCCGGCTTGCAGACTGATTGCTGTTAACCAAGTGTATGGAACAAGCAGTTTAGAAAGTGGAGAGAAAAGTGTGACCTTCAAATGGGTGTTGGGCCCTAATGGTGACACTTCCTCAGACTGGAGGGTGACACTGGCCAAGTCAGCCCCATCAGTGCCCTCATCTTCAGCGGTGACTTTTATCCTGCTGCACCACCAGCAGATTCTTTTCCTGCCTCCGTTTCCATCTCTCTACCCACCCGAACATGTGGTTGTGCCTTTTTCTCATTTTGGCTCTGGTTTGGCAGGACTCTTTCAGTTCACATTGGAAACATTTATTGTATTCTCTTCCAATGTCACTTTTTAGTTAGAGACTTGTACCTGAGTCTCCAAATGGAAAATGATAACGTCATTGCATTTTAAAGTTGGAAGCTCCTTTTGGAATTGCCTGTCCGGGGTCTTCATTTTAAAAATGAGGGACCCAAGAGATGGGGTGGGAATTATGTGACTTGCCCAAGATTATGTAATTTGTAAACGAAATCAGGCAAATATTACAAAACAAAAATAGTGGAGAGGTCATTCTGATGGGTGGGGTGAGAAATAGACCAAGAGCCCACGATTGGTATGTTCATCCAAACAGATAAGTCATTCCCTTGTTTGTGTTCCTAGTAGTAATACTGGGGGATTGGTCACTTTGCAAGAACCAGGGTTTCTTTTTAACATTAAGGTTCAAAAAGAAACGTGAAATTAGGCCTTTAATCGTGTTTACAGTTGGCGCTGTTCTTTTTTTTTTATTATAGGATAGTTGAGATTCATTTTTATTTGTTTTTTAACCAATGAAGCTCAACTTTGATAGCATACTAAAAATTAAAGCTATAAAATTGCTGAGTTTTGACAGGAGATACATCTTTAGATTTAAAGATAAAAATTTTAAAGGTATTCTGTTTCATTCAGGAAGCATTTAGCTATAAAGTGGTTGATTAATATCTTTAGTGCACTGATTTGGAGCGTGGAGGTGAAGGGCTGTGGACGGGGATGGGGAGGGTTTAATGTCCCAGCACCGAATTGTCATCAGCGGCTGCAGCGGACCAGTCTGTCCGCCACTCCCAGCACCACTGAACTCCGCTGTTCGGAGCTTCATCGATTACACACGCCTCCTTACACATGTAAGGATCTCGTGTGATCCTCACAACCACTCTCTGATGGAAGACAGGCCCACGTTGTCATCTCCGTTTTATACGTGGAAACTGACCGTTCACAGGCTCAGGATCGATGCCAGGGAGGAGCACAGAGCTGATCCTAGAATCCCAAGTCTTCTAAACACGTTAATTGCTTTTATTCATTTTTTAAATTATAGGATCATGCATAAGAGGAAAGAAACATACAAATTATCAAAATCTTGGCACAGGTTTATTTTACCGTAGCAGAAAGAGTCTGAAATACTAGAAACATTTACAAAATACCGACCCGTAGAGACTGACTTTGAGGTCACAGATGCTCTTAATGTACAGTTTTATCAAAGAAGAGGGGATCTTTGTGCCGCGTGGTATTTTTAGGTCTGATGGATATTATAAAATTACCCTCCAGAAGGGCTTACACTCCTACCAAAAGTTCATGCAGTTTTTTAAATAAAACAACAGCGTCTGTGACACACACGCTTCTGTTGCTTCGTCATCTCCTGACAGCACAGGAGACCTGCCCCTGGTTCCCCTGGAGCAGCCTACATACAGGCCCACTCCTGTCATTCGCAGGGCCCCGGACAAGAGGGCAAGAGATGTTGGGCTGGGCCGGCACTGGGGTGAGGCAAGTGAGGCAACGTCTTTTAAAAAGAGGAGATCAGTAACAGGGCTGTGCCAAGCTTGAGGCAAAAGAAAAATCAATAATACAGATGCTGTCCTTAGTAAAATTTTTGATAGTTTGTTCATTATGGACTTTCGGCATTCATGTTCACTTTTTAACCTATTTCATTTAATGTTGATTCGTACTGGTTACTGAGTTTTTGATGCTCCTTAAATGTTGCCCCCGCAGCAGTGTCTCCCCACTCGCCTCTCCCTAGTCTCTGTGCCGCCTTGGGCCTGGGGGTGCACACAGACTGGGGGAGAAGCCTGTGCAGACCCCCGCAGTGGGCCTGGGGCTGCCATGGCAGGGACGGCCGGGGTCCTGGCTGTGTGGAGTTGGGGTGCAGGTCACAGGTGGGTGTGTGGCCTTAGATCCTCTAGAGGAAACCCTCTAGAAGGTAGTTCTCAGCCTCTTAATCTCCTCGAGGGCTTGTGAAGCCATAGATGGCTCTGATTCCGATTCAGTAGGTCTGGGGTGGCGCCCAAGGGTCTCCATTTCCAAGGATTTTGGGTGTTGCCTCTGCTGCTGGACGGTGGGGCAGGCTTGGAGAGGCTGCCTTTCTGGCCCACCGGGTTGCTGTGCCTAGGAGTGTGGACGGGCTCAGCGATCTTTCCAGACTTACCTTCAAGATTTTTTTCTATCTGGCGGCATATCTAGAACGTACTCTTCAAGGCAGAGATTGCATGCTCTCTAGCTTTCCTGACCAGCCTTATCTCTGTCACTGTTATTCATGGCGATTTCTCCAGGATGCTGGACACTTGCTTTAGAATGAATCATTGCTGTAGATTTTTCTTCCTTGTAAATTTCTTGCCTGATGTATGGAAGTGAGGGCTACAGTGGCTGATGTTAAGAGTATTCTTAAGTACCCCTAGATTTTGTTTTTAAGTTTGTTTTAAAGTAACACAGTGTTTTTAAAAATACATTAAAGTTTAAAATATTTTTCACATGTAAAGAAGAAAATTAAAATGTCTCATAAACCCTCCGCCCAAATGATTGCTGTATTGACGGTAATAGTATTGAAAGTACAAAATAAAGTAAAAACTACCTTCTCATCCTCACCTCTCTACTCCAGTCTCTCCAATATTGATGTTTCTGTTATTTCTTCCAGAAAAAAATTTTATTCATGTCTCTCTATCCTTCGAATTTTTTTATACTAAAGTATCCTACGATAAACACTGTTAGACACCTTGTCTCTTAACTTAGTCATGGGTCTTGGGCACATTTTCATCCTCATGTAACACATATTAATGGTTCAGAGGATTCATCATTGGGGTGTCCCAATGTTGAGCTAGCCCTCCGGAGAAGAACTCCTTGGTTCTAGGTTTTTGCTGTTTTGATGACCCTGTAGTGAATAACTTTGCCCATATATCTTGAGAAACATTTAGGAGTCCAGCCACAGGCATAAAACTCAGTGGCGAGGTTGCTGGACAAAGTGCAAATGCACTTTTAGGATTGAGGGAAAATACCACACGGCCTTCCAGAAAGGTTCACCACTGTCAGCCGCCATGAGCATAACTGTTTCTCCAACATTCTTGCCCACAATGGAGATCACAGAAGTAAAAGGAGAAAAAAACCAATTCAAATAGCAATAAAATATAAAATAACTAGGAATAAACTTCACAAGTGTGCAGTATCTATGTGAAGAAAATTTTAATATGCACCCAAGGGACCCCTAAAGAGTCTTGAATAAACAAAAATCATGCAATGTTCTTGGATGGAAACTTGCAGCGTGATGAAAATATCCATTCTCGGGAGGTTGATGTTGTTAACTTTCTGTAAAATATTGTTTGGCTTCAATTTCCAATTCCTGTGTATTAAAAATATAATCAAATAGTGTGAGGGGGAGCAATAAATGAGGAGTTTGGGATTAACATATCCACACTACTATATATAAAATAGATAACCAACAAAGACCTACTGTACAGCACAGGGAACTATATTCAATATCTTGTAATAACCTATAATGGAAAAGAATCTGAAGAAAAACAGACATATATAGATACGTATAACTGAATCACTTTGCTGTACACCTAAAACTAACACAACATCGTAAATTAACTATACTTCAATTTAAAAAATGGTTAAAAAGAAAAAAATCCATTCTCTCTCACCAGCTGTAATTTGAACATGATCCGATAAAAGTATCAACAAGATTATTTTTTAAGGGACAATTTGATGACCTGATTTTAAAGACCATTTGGAAAAACAAATAATTGAGAAGAAACAGAAAGATTCAGAAAATAAACAGGAAGATAGGAAGATTCAGGAAATAACCTGACCAGATTTTAAAACATAATATGAAACTAAAATTGTTAGAATAGTTTAATAGATCGTAGTCATAGACTTAAATATACTTAAGAATATAATATATGATAAAGGTGACATCTCAAATCAATGCAGAAAAATGGATAAACTGGGGGTGGGTGGGAAAAGTTGAATTCATATTGCATAAATTCCAAATGGAGCAAAGATTTACATGCAAAAACTGAAATATTACTACAGGAAATCACAAGAGAATTGTTTTATATTCCCGGTCTCTCTGCTATGACATAAAACTCAGAAGCCATGTAAGGCAAGATTGATAAATTCAACTTTATTAAAAAAAATTCTTCAAGGCAAAACCCGTGTCATGCAAAGTCAAAAGACAATAATTTGGGAAAGATACTTGCAACTGTTATTACAAATAAGAAATGAATTTCCTAATATATAAAGAGTTCCTACAAATCAATAGACAAAAGACCAATAACCCAGTAGGAAACTAGGCAAAGATTTTGAACAGTTAACAGAAAAGGCAACATAAATAGCATTTAAACATGAGATGTTTAATAAGAAAAAGTACAAATTACATAATGAGAAGTATAAATTACCACCTCACAGGGATCATATTTTTTGTTGTGAGATTAGCCAGGGCGTGGGAAAAGAAATAACCTTTGTACCTCACTGATAAAGGAAAGCCCTTACTGCACTATGGAGGAGATTTGGCAGTCTCTAAAAAAATTACAATGTATTTATCTTGAGCCCAGCAATTCCACACCTAGGAATTAACTTTTTTAGGTATACCATACATGAATACATGTGAAATCATGTAGGAGTGATGTTTCTCATTGCAGTATTACTTATGAAAGCAAAAGTTTGGATAATCTGTGGTACCTCACACAGTGGAACACTTGTGCAGCTGTAAAAAGAATGAGGAAGAGCTCTGTGTACTGCCATGGAATGATCTCCAAGAAAAGGATACTGTTCATTGATAAAAATGGATAAAAAGCTGGGTTGTAACATTATCCTACCATTTGTGTAAAAAAAGTGAGATAGATATATAAACTTATTTGTGCACAGATTCAGCGATTATTAACATATATACAAAAGAAAATGGATAATATTGGTTGCCTCTAGGGAAAGAGCCTGAGGGGCGGGGGACTGGGCTGGAAGACTTGTCACTTGAATCTGTTGACTTCTGATATCTTGTCTGCCCGTCTCAAAAAGGTTTTTTTAAACCCCAATTTTAAAATAATTCAATAGGGAGAAAACATTTGTTTTGTTTTGCATAGTTCTAATCTTGAGTTAATTTGAGTGTCCTTTCAAGTATTGATTACCCTTTTATGCTTTTCAGGAAATTGCCTGTTCGTATATTCTGTCCATTTTGCTTGTTTTTGTTCTTGCTTCTGCTTTTTGCCTGTTAAGGAAATTACCCTTTTGTCTTAAGTGGCACAGAAATGTTGTTCCAGTCTGTCTTTGGACTTTGTTTTGCTGCTGCTTTTTGCCACCCGGCAGTTTTACGTTTGTGTGCAGTTGTCATCGTCTTGTTATCCTCCTTCTTCATTTCTTTCTTTTTTATTTTCTGAGGGGCTGGAAGTGCCTTTTCCAGTGTGATCTCTGAGAAACTGGCTCTAATTTTTTTTTTTTTTTTTTTTTTTGCGGTACGCGGGCCTCTCACTGTTGTGGCCTCTCCCGTTGCGGAGCACAGGCTCCGGACGCGCAGGCTCAGTGGCCATGGCTCACGGGCCCAGCCGCTCCGCGGCATGTGGGATCTTCCCGGACTGGGGCACGAACCCGAGTCCTCTGCATCGGCAGGCGGACTTTCAACCACTGCGCCACCAGGGAAGCCCTGGCTCTAATTTTAAGCCATCCAGTCACCAGTACTTACGGAGGAGTTGGAAATTAACCAGCAGTTTTGTAGGTCCCCTTGAAGACAGTAGTTAAGATGGGAATAGACTCATGTGACTGAGAGGCGACCTGGAGATTTTCTGCTGAGCGGAGGGGAGAGGGATGTGGATGCGTGGGGTGGCCGGTCTGGGTGGGTCTCTGATGAGCCTCCCCTCTCTCCACTCCCAGCCGAGCTCCCACGGGCCTCGGCCGTGAGGCTGACCTCCCTCCGTGACCTGCCCGCCCAGCTGCTGGAGCTGTACCAGCAGGGCTTCTCGCTGGTGGCCCTGCACCCCTTCGTGCAGCCAACCCATGAGCGGGAGAAGACGCCCCTCGAGAACATCTTCAGGGCCATCCTGCTCAAGAAAGCCGACAGGTAAGGCCTCTGAGGGTGGGCGGTTACCTTAGCATCATGAGGTGCCTCATGTGTGTTGAATGAAGAAGGGAGGGGAAAGGAATAGGGTTTGTGGATGTGTGTGTGTGGAGTTTGCATCTGTTCCCAGGGCCTCTGCCCTCTGACAGGTAAGGCCAAACATTAGACAACTAGAGTTTCATAGCGTCTTGCAACTGTCCACACCAGACGGCATAAGTAGAGAATCCACGTTACATCCTTTCCTCCTTCAATTTACTGCATTACACTCAGCTAGAAAACTGTCTCCTTGAGGAGCTGTACTCCCAGAAGAGAGCAGCTAGTGAAAGTATACTACTATTAATCTGCAAAGCATGGCTGGAAGACACACTAATTTTGGTTAGAGGCTGTATACAAACTTCATATCTTCCCCCAAACTCCAGAAATACTTGAATATTTTGAACCCATCATACTTTCTGTCAATCACTTGGGAGGAAAAACAAAATTCACTTGAATCAAGCCCTGTAATTGATTTGGTCTTGATTTTGATTTTCAAGGCTTGGATGATGTTTTTCAATATGGCTTTCCCAAGAATGCTTACTCTTATATTTTTATTGGGTCTAATTAGGAAAAGAGAGGTAGAGATTGGTTTTTTGAAAAGAGCAATATTAATTTTAAATGCTTTTTAAAAAAATGATGAAGGGGCGCAGAGGGATAAACTAGGACCTTGGGATTAACATATACATACTACTATATATCAGTATAATATGGATAACCAACAAGGACCTACTTACCGTATAGCACAGGGAACTAAATGTTTTGTAATAACCTATAAGGGAAAAGAATCTGTAAGAGAATATATATATATATATGTATGTATATAAATCTGAATCACTTTGCTGTACACCTGAAACTAATACAACATTGTAAATCAACTATACAATAAAAATAAATGAATGAATGAATGAATAAATAAAAACAATGAAGGTGGGATAGAAAGCACATTATGTTTCTGCTGCTCTTGTAAAAATAAAAATTGAAAGCCTGGCAAAGGAAATCAGATCTATCTTTTGGCCAGTTATCGTGGGAGAAATGACAACATGTGCTATATTTTAAAAAGAGAGTAGAGGGGCTTCCCTGGTGGCACAGTGGTTGAGAGTCTGCCTGTCGATGCAGGGGACACAGGTTCGTGCCCCAGTCCAGGAAGATCCCACATGCCGCAGAGCGGCTAGGCCTGTGAGCCATGGCTGCTGAGCCTGCGCGTCCGGAGCCTGTGCTCCGCAGCGGGAGAGGCCACAACAGTGAGAGGCCCGCGTACCGCAAAAAAAAAAAAAAAAAAGAAGAAGGAAGCATGGAGGGTTTTCATGAAAGGGAAGATGCCATTGTCCTTGAGTTTGAGTTCACTCTATCCGAGTGTCTGGACCACCTGCCTGGATGACGTTAATGAACATTCCAGCTCCTTAATAAGCATATACAGAGGAAGAACTGCTTGGATAACTTGGTGCCAGATCTTTGAAACGGGCCCCCACCCTTTTAAAGGAAGTTGCAAAAGCTTGGTAATTTGCCAAGTATGGTAATGAGAATGGTAATTTGCCATTCTCGTGACAAAAATGACCAACAGAATTTCCCCCACTTCTGTTTAGTATTGCATTATACAATTTTAAAGTTCAGGCATTTTCTCCCCTAGCAAATGCAATAACTGTATGTTTTTGCATCATGAGGAAGAGACCCCATGCTATGAAAAATAAACAAACAAAACCCAGCAGAACATTTTCTGTATCAGTAGGGAGTTGTGTGTTTGTTTTTTTTTAAGTATTGATTTTAATCTAATGTTCATAAGGCAGCCTTTAGAAGCTCACTACCTGGTCTTTTAATTTATTTTTGGCTGCGTTGGGTCTTCGTTGCCGCACACAGGCTTTCTCTAGTTGCAGCGAGCGGGGACTACTCTTCGTTGTGGTGCACGGGCTTCCCATTGCAGTGGCTTCTCTTTGTTGCGGAGCACCGGCTCTACGCACCCGGGCTTCAGGAGTTGTGGATCGTGGGCTCTAGAGCGCAGGCTCAGTAGTTGTGGCGCACAGGCTTAGTTGCTCCACGGCATGTGGGATCTTCCTGGACCAGGGCTTGAACCCATGTCCCCTGCATTGGCAGGTGAATTCTTAACCACTGCACCACCAGGGAAGTCCAGTAGGGTTTAAGTAGTAAAAAATGAAACAAAGGAAATCTTGTGTGATTAATTTTTAATATGAGCAGTTGATGGTATTTTTCACCAAGTCTGCCAAAGTTCTGACAGCTATAGATGCTGATAAATGAAATGATTAGCTCTCAAAGAGGAGGTAAATGCCTTGGTTAATATTGTCCAAGTAGACAATATTGAAAGCCCTGTACATAAACTGTTTAGATTACTATCAGTTTAAATCAAGTTCATTAGCAATAATCATCATGGAATGACTACTTGAAACTTGGATATCAACCTTAATGTGTTTGAAAGGTGACCGTAAAGTTTGTAGCAAATAATTAGCCTTTGGGGTCTGCAGTAAGAGCAGAAAAAAAAAAAAACCCAGAACCATACAAGCTTGCATTCACTCACTGACTCATTGAGTCATTTGCAGACATTAAGCTTGTGCTCTTCGTAAGGTATCGTGCTAGGGACTCTACTTGGTGGGAAGGGAGAGGGTGCAGGTGCAAGATTCAACTGCCCTTGGAACCTGCCTTCCAGGTACCTGCAGTTTACCTGAGAAAATAAGACATCCCTCACGCCATGGGAGTTTGGAAAAAGGAGAAGTCACCTCCTGCTGGCAAGAAAAACTAGGGAAATGTTTCAGGAGGAAACATTTCTTTCGGCTAAGGCGTAGGAGTAATATGTCTGAAGTGAGAAGAGTTTATTCAAGTCTCACAATGAAATGTTTTCTAGTGAATTTTGAGTAATTTGAGAGCATCATGGACAGTCTAACTGTATCATCAGTTATTCCCAAAGCACAGTGCAGTAATGTTCCTCTGAGGCCTCTGCCAGTTTGATAAGTTTCACTTCAATCCATGAAAAATTGCCCGATCCTTTCTTCTGAAAATTTTGATAACTGCCATTCCATTTTTTTTTTTTTTTTTTTTTTTTTTTTTTTTTTTTTGCGGTACGCGGGCCTCTCACTGTTGTGGCCTCTCCCGTTGCGGAGCACAGGCTCCAGACGCGCAGGCTCAGCGGCCATGGCTCACGGGCCCAGCCGCTCTGCGGCATGTGGGATCTTCCCAGACCGGGGCACGAACCCGCGTCCCCTGCATCGGCAGGCGGACTCTCAACCACTGCGCCACCAGGGAAGCCCTGCCATTCCATTTTAAGATGGCAGGCCAAACCACACATCTGAGTCAGTTTTTCTTGATCCTAAGTGTGTTCAGTTGAGTCAGTCAGTGGCTTTGAAAACTGACTCAAGAATGAATAGCCGAATATGAGATATTTGGTAAGTAAAAGGGCGATTGTACTTCCTTCTCTCAGGTCTTTCTTAGGAACACAGAGTGATTTGCAACAGACAATGTAGTTGCATTCACCCTGATTTCTAAGTACATTTAAGTTGTGCTTCATTTTCTTCGGGCAGTTTTCCTTAGAACGAGTTGCCAAAGATCTTAAAACTTGATGGCTAAGAGAAGTCAGTTATTAAAATGTCACTCTGATGTTTCATGAGTGTGGGTTTAATTCTAGGTCGCTTTATGGTTGTAGACGTAAGTACTGAAATGCATTGTGCTGCTCTATTTTTCAGCTGTTAAAAACTGTCGTTGTTCACACACAGAGCTAGTTCAGGGTGTCATTGATGTGTTTTTTCATCACTAATGGGTTGAAGCCATTTGGGTCCAGGTCCTCTGGAATAATGCCTTATATGGAACAGGGAACCAGGACATTTGTGCCCTCTGTTGACATTCATCAGGTGCCTTTTGGCTTAGGGTCAGGGAGTGGGGCACACAGAGGACCTGCAGCTAATGCAGGGGGTGGGATTCTGAAACCCTGGTGGAGGGTGAAAAACGCGTATAATCAAAGCTGCCCTTGAAAATCTCTTTAATTGCCCGTGAAATGTAATCCTGTAGCATCTCTCTACCTATGATGCAGGCTTTCCTTCAGGACTAGATCAGATTGGTGTTTCCAGCAATGAGCCCCGTGGGGAATAAGTCGGTTTGGGTTTAGAGTGAGTGTTCATTGGAATCACACCTAGGGTGGTGAGATGCTCGCATCCAGAGAGGCGTCTGTGGGAACTAAGAGAGAGAGAAGAGGATCTCCCCCCTCCCCCCGCCCCGCCCGCCACTGTCTCACATCCATTCTGGAACACATCTGCCTGAGACTAGAATAACTAGCACCGTTTTAAGTGGTAAACGTTTCCGCCCTTTCAGTTAGATTTTTCTAAGGTAAATGAGCAAAGATCACGCTAAAGAGCTCCCAGCTCTCAGGAAACTTATCTGCTAGGAAGATGTAAAGTCTATATGCAAATTATGTGAATGCCCAGCTTCATCTATGGGTCTTGGTTTTTGTCTCTCACCTGGAATGTGTTAATGGGGGCTTCAGAAAAGGAGGCTCTGTGACTCTCATGTGCTCTGGGTCCTGACTGATGGGTAGATTTGAACAGGGGCACCAGGGGTGGGAAGGGCCTCCCAGGCAGGGGGACCGGCCCAGGGGAGCCTGGAGCCTGGAAAAGCAGACCACGGATGATGTGGGGTGACTGGAGCATGAGGCCCAGAGGGAAACGGGGAGAAAAGGCATGAGAAGGGTGAGGGCCTGGGTCACGAGGCCTCTGATGGCTGGGCTAAGGAGTTTGAACTTTATCCTGAAGTCAGTGGGGAACCACTGCAATATTTTTGTTTTGTTTTAGAGGAAAAACCACTGGAAGTGCTGAGTTTCCAAAAGCCTAAGAGGGGAAGAAAACGGAAGCTGAGAAAACATGGCACCTGTCATGGTGGGAGGTGATGGGTAGCTAAAGTCGGTTGTAGTGAGAAGGTGAGGGTATGTGTCCCATAGGAGGAAATATTGGATTTAATGTGTAGCTAGAAAGAGACAGCATGGAGGAAGAGGGAGAATCGAAGTCTAAGTGAGCTTTGGACTCCGAGGGCCTGGGAGGGGTAACTGGAGGGGACAGGGGTGGGGAGGGGAGGGGATGTGTCTGGGTGGGGTTTTCCCAGGCACAGACCCCAGAGGAGGCTTCACATGCAAGTGATTATTAAGGAAGTGCTCCCAGGAGGAATCAGGATCAGGGTCGTGGGGCAGGGAAGGGGAGGTAGCCAGCAAGGGTGGCTGGTCCTCTGGGGAGCAGTGAGTCCACCCTGAGGCTGGGGATCTGGTTCTCACACTCCTGCATCCAGGAGCTGTTGGCCGTGAGCTTCCCCGCACACTTCCAGGTCTGGGGCACATCCAGATGAAGCGGCTCCAATAGCCAAAGATGACTGCAAATCACGCAGAAGCTGGGGGGACACACAGAACCGGGAGGGGGGATGGGAGGGACCTGGGTGGAAAATGGAAAGCATCCACCGCAGGAGGAGATGAATGGCATCAGTTTGGTCGCATCGTGTTTCGACCGTTGCTGGTGGCACGTGCCCCTGGGAGGTGTACCCTGGGGAGCCGGGAGCCAGGAGAGAAGGCCGAGCTGGGGGAGGCTGTGGAAAGCCATGTGAGGCCGGGGTGAGCCCATGAGGACCAGCACGCTTCTGTGCTGCTGACCGAGCCCCAGCTGCTGTGGTCCTTTTTCTGTACCAGATGCTTCCAGTGATCCTTAGGAGGGATGCAGTGGCCTGCTGAGAGCTGTGCTGAGTTGCTGTCTTCCAAACGGACCATATGCTTGGAGCCTGAGAAGGTTTTCCTCTCCGACTGCACCAGCAAGCTGTTCTCATAAGTGCTTACGAGCAGCACAGAGGCTTAACTGAGTCAACTGGCTGATCAGTGTCAAGTGATGCAGAGACAGACCATTCTGTTGGCTTTTTGCTGTTTTATTTCTAGGAAAGCAAATCTCAGAGTGTTCAGCTTTCCCCCGTGTTTCCCTTCTTAAGGTAGGATTCTGAAACCTTGACGACTCTACCTTTGTCCTAAGACAGGGGCTTACAACGCAGATGCCTACAGGGGCCAGGCTCCTTGAGTGAGGACTCTTGGGTACTGGAGAGCCCATGCCTACCTATCTCTGCTCCGTTGTTGCCAAGTGTTGCCAGATCTTGTACTTTTTTTAAGAAAAGCCAGAAATCTGGATTTTTATGTGAAAACTTCTCTTTTTTTAACCGTTGCTTCGCTTTTTCAAAATAACATTGTGTATCCCTGACCCACCCTACTGGCTGCCATCTTGTAACCTTTAAGATTCCTGTGTGGTGCTTGCTTCGGGGGAGTTCATCACCCACCCCGTTCTCCTTTCACACACGGCAATCATCAGACTTCTGACTCTCTTGTTACTGTTTTCCGTATGTCTGCCCACCTCCCCTCCCCCTTGCTAAATCTTCTTTCGTCTTTGGATTCCCATTACTTACTTAGAGTGCCAGGTGCTGAGTAGTGGATCAATAGAATTTTCCTGAATTGAGTGGAATAAAACCGTGCCGTGGAATTTTGCTACCATCTTCCACTAAACGACCATAAATCCATTGAAAGATGGATTTGTCTTTGGTTTACATATCTAACCAGTACCCAAAGTGCATCTTGTTAATGTATCCACACAGCAGCATGGACCCCAAGTAATGGAACACACACACACACACACACACACACACACACACACACACACACACACACACACATAAGATCCTTTCATTGCCAAATAGCAGTGATTTGCCACAAGAGTAACATACATTATTTTTCACTCTTTTTTTTTTCTTTTTTCCTTTTTAAAAACCATCCAAAGGATGGCCTTCAAAGGAAGGGAAATCTTTGTGGACCTTAAGTGGAGTACAAATGCATTACCTTGCTGTATGGTCAGGCCAATAAAGATGGCTGTTCTCTCGCTCTCTGTACATCCCCTGCTTGACCAGTACCTGCTTCACCAGTACCTGCTTCACCTATATCCTACTCACAGGAGTGACCTTCTTAAGTACTTGCCCCAGACCCCAGCTAGTGGTGGTTCTTATCAAGGGACAATAAGGGGGTGCCCCTCTGCTGGTTTCTCTGGTAACTGATGAGGCATCCTGATGTAATCCCCCTATAACTGGTAACCTCCCCTCTCGCTGGGCATGAAGCCTGCCTTCAGGTTATGTCTGCCTTTGGCCACGCAAGGTAGGGTGTCCCTCCAAGACCTTGCTTCAGATGTGTAAGCTCCCCCATCCATGAAACCACTGATGTCTCTGTTGGTGACTCAGGGCTCTTTCTTCGGTCTTAAGATCTTAAAGCCGGGCGAGTGCAGGCCTTGTAGGCCTGCGGGATGCAGCCCCACTATTGGCTTTTTTTTTATAGCCCACGAGATAACATGAACCTTTTCTCTGGCATTTGAAAAGGGCAGAATTGGGAAAGTACAAAATTATATTGGAACTGAACAGAAAATTCTTTTAAAAATTATAGTCGAAAGTGTCCTCTTTAAGAGGCCTTGTGTCTCTTCATGTCTAATTTCTACCAATTACTTTGACTCTTGGGAGAATTATGGGGCTTCTAGAAAGAGGTTTCATAATTAAATGAAATACACAGGGGCTGGGGGCACCTTCTGGGATGTGCCCTAGAAAACGCTCACACGCGAGGCTGGGCTTCAGCCTGGGGCATCTGATTGTTGGAATCACACGTTGGGAGGAAAAGTAACGCTGGGCCTAGCGGTGATTGACACGTGTTACTGTGGTGGAAAAACCACAGCAGCTGGTTTATTCCCAGAGAGCAGAAACTGAGGAAGGGGGACTCAAAGTGCTTTTCTTAAATCAGGCGGGGAATAAAGGTGTTTGTTTAGCGAGGAGCTTGTTGTTTGGGGTTCGGATTTGGGAAGGGCCCCGCTCTTTGCCCACGGCTGCCCCTAGCTGCTGGCGTGGGAGCATCCTTCTTCAGGTTTCTCAAGCTTCCCGAGGTGTCGGGAGAACTTGATTAGCTCTCCAGGGCTGCCGCCCGCCCCCTGCAGAGCTGTCCAGCCTCACTGAAGATTACCTTAATGTATCCCTATTTTCCAGGTCTCACTCCTGAGTGACACTCTTTTCTGGCGTGTTGAAGTTTCAGGATTCACTGTTAATTATTGTGTTTGCACTTTCTAATCTAATATGCCGGTGTAAAGCCACATTCTCTTGGGGAAAGAGAGTTTTTTCCCATCCACACCCCTAAATGGCTTGCCTACCTATTCTGTCTCTCCAAGTGTCAGTCTTTATCCCAGTGGAGAGAACAGGAAAGCCGTGCGTGGTTCGTGCGAGACCTCATTTCCCTCCCCTGTTTGATAGCTGTCCTCGATTGCCTGTGCCTTTCCCCACATTTTATACTTTATTTATTTTTTTGCCTCCTCTGAGAGAGAGAATTAACATAGTAGTGATTTTCAGTCTTTCTCAGAAGTCATTTGGAATGGCAGAGAACAGCAAGCACATATCCAAAACGCAGCAGCACAAACTACAGTTCTTTGAAATTTCCTCTTGATCTTAAAACCTGCGCAAATACTGCGGTACCATGACATGTCTGTATTTGTTTTAAAATAAAGTAAATAATAGCCCTCTCCTCCCACAATCTTTAACTTAAAATGGACTCTAGAAAGGTTTATTATGTGACATTGCAGGTGTGTTATAGGGACACTTACTGTTAGGAGGGCCATGTGCACACAATATAGGTCATTTGCTTGCGCACAATTTTATTTGTTAGATTTTTGTATTTGCACGCCTATTCCATATTAGATTTAGGAAGTCACATTGTCTTCCTGGCAAAGTCTTTTTTGTCTTTACTCTTCTTTGTCAATCAGAGGTAACTTAGATTGTGTCTGTTTCTCAAGCTAAGAAAGATGCAGTGGGCATGACCAGTGTTGGGGCCTGGAGACGACTAGTACTCATTCAATTTTGCATTTTTAGCTATGAATGCAGCGGCAGGTGAGAAATAACTTCCAGATCCATCCCAGTACATTGTGAGTGATTGCAGCATTCTTGAGACCTTGATGTAATGATTATCTCTATGATCTATCTAGCTGTTTTCTATAATTTTTTAAATGGTTGAGAGATGGAACCATTTTACAAAGAGGTAAATGCTGTAATGTGATTTAGTGGAGTACATCATTTCATTTGCTTCCTATTCGGCGACCACAGGATGGAACTTAAAATGGCTACAAAGACTTTAAAAACCAAATTAGTAACTCCTATTCATACAACACCTGAGGGCCTGAGAGCACTTTTGCTTCATTTCTGTGTGTGTTAAGTGTTATAATTTTGTCTCACTATGTCCTCATGATGGTTGATTTTTGCCGTTAATATTTGTTGAAAACATTATTATGCGTTCAGCCGAGATTTTAGACTTCCTCTATTTTATAGCTAAAAGGTGCTATTATCTTCTGTTATTCCTTGCTTCCATTTTATTTCCTAAGAAAATTAGACTGAAGTAGTTACTAATGACTTCTCAGTACTGAAGTGTGGGGCAGGTGAGTGGGAGGGTGTGGTGGGGATGGGACTTACGTTCCATCTTAAGGCTCATGGCCCAGAAATACACCATCTTTCAGCTCAGGGGCCCGGAGCTTATGGAAGGGTCCTCAGAGAATTCCCACAATCCTCTGGGCTTCGCAGTATCAAGGGTCCCCATAGCAAGGCTATGGGACCACAGGCCTGGTTACCCCCAAGCTGGTTTCAGGACATAGGGCTGCCACTGGAAACCAGCTGGAGCCCCCCAAATGGCTCCATTCAGCAGGCTAGCTGGGCCTTGTCAGTTTCTGCACTGAACAGTTGTATGCAAATGATGGTTCTAAGGCCATTCGTGTACTATTTCCCTCTGTTCCCTAAAATCAAAAGCAAAATGTACTAGGTGTCTGTGTCTTCTAAGGTAGTGACCCTTGTAAGAGAGAATGAGGTGAGCACAATCTGTGCTCTGGGGGGATTTATAACAACTTGAAATTTTCATCCTCGACTTCTATAGTTTAAGTCCCTGAAATTGCTCTGTCAGGCAACCTGGGTCTTAACAAAAAGGGAACAAAAAGCCCATTTTCCTTGTGAAGAACATTTATATGTTTGCAGGCACTTCTTTTTTGAAAAAAAATTATTTTATTGAAGTATAGTTAATTTATTATATTTTATTTCTGCTGTACAGCAAAGTGATTCAGTTATACATAGATATACATTCTTTTTTATGTTTTAGTATTTATTTCATTATGAGAATTTCAAACATAAAAATAAGCAGACAGAATAATATAATGAAACCCCCCTACCTATCACCCAGCTTCAACAACTGTCAGTTCATGGCCAGTCTTGCTTCAGTTGAGCCCCCATCCACGTCTCTCCTTCCTATATATATATATATATATATATATATATATACACACACACATATATACATATATATATATTTATGGCACAGGGAACTATATTCAATATCTTGTAATGGCCTGTAATGGAAAAGAATCTGAAATAACTGAATCACTTTGCCGCACACCCGAAACTAACACAACACTGCAAATCAAATACACTTATTGTTTGATTTGTAAAAAATATATAATGTTGATCCTTCACTGTATTTTTTCCATTAAACAAATGTTCAAGTTGTCAGTTTTGAAAACAAAAGGTATCTCTCATTGCCAGGTGACATGCAGAATTGTTAAAAACTGACATAGGATAGACACTAATTTAAAAGAACACAGACCATAAACAAGTAAAATAGCTATAATAAGGCACATGAGCTGAATATAGGTCCCATATATTATCATTTTTGATCATTTTTAAATACTATGTGTATTAGGTCTTCTTTGTGTATTCTTTTTTTTTACATCTTTATTGGAGTATAATTGCTTTACAATGGTGTGTTAGTTTCTGCTTTATAGCAAAGTGAATCAGTTATACATATACATATGTTCCCATATCTCTTCCCTCTTGCGTCTCCCTCCCTCCCACCCTCCCTATCCCACCCCTCTAGATGGTCACAAGGCACCGAGCTGATCTCCCTATGCTATGTGGCTGCTTCCCACTAGCTATCTACCTTACCTTTGGTAATGTATATATGTCCATGCCACTCTCTCACTTTGTCACAGCTTACCCTTCCCCCTCCCCATATCCTCAAGTCCATTTTCTAGTAGGCCTGTGTCTTTATTCCTGTCTTAACCCTAGGTTCTTCATGACATTTTTTACTTTCTTAAAATCCCTATATATGTGTTAGTATACAGTATTTATCTTTCTCTTTCTGACTTACTTCACTCTGTATGACAGAATCTAGGTCCATCCAACTCATTACAAATAGCTCAATTCCGTTTCTTTATATAGCCGAGTAATATTCCATTGTATATATATGCCACATCTTCTTTATCCATTCATCCGATGATGGACACTTAGGTTGTTTCCATCTCCGGGCTACTGTAAATAGAGCTGCAATGAACACTTTGGTACATGACTGTTTTTGAATTATGGTTTTCTCAGGGGATATGCCCAGTCGCGGGATTGCTGGGTTATATGGTAATTCTATTTGTAGTTTTTTAAGGAACCTCCATACTGTTCTCCATAGTGGCTGTACCAATTCACATTCCCACCAGCAGTGCAAGAGTGTTCTCTTTTCTCCACACCCTCTCCAGCATTTATTGGTTCTAGATTTTTTGGTGATAGCCATTCTGACTGGTGTGAGATGATATATCATTGTAGTTTTGATTTGCATTTCTCTAATGATTAATGATGTTCAGCATTCTTTCATGTGTCTGTTGGCAGTCTGTATATCTTCTTTGGAGAAATGTCTATTTAGGTCTTCTGCCCATTTTTGGATTGGGTTGTTTGTTTTTTTGTTATTGAGCTGCATGAGCTGCTTATAAATTTTGGAGATAAATCCTTTGTCAGTTGCTTCATTTGCAAATATTTTCTCCCATTCTGAGGGTTGTCTTTTGGTCTTGTTTATGGTTTCCTTTGCTGTGCAAAAGCTTTGAAGTTTCATTAGGTCCCATTTGTTTATTTTTGTTTTTATTTCCATTTCTCTAGGAGATGGGTCAAAAAGGATCTTGCTGTGATTTATGTCATGGAGTGTTCTGCCTATGTTTTCCTCTAAGAGTTTGATAGTTTCTGGCCTTACATTTCGGTCTTTAATCCATTTTGAGCTTATTTTTGTGTATGGTGTTAGGGAGTGATCTAATCTCATACTTTTACATGTACATGTCCAGTTTTCCCAGCACCACTTATTGAAGAGGCTATCCTTTCTCCACTGTACATTCCTGCCTCCTTTATCAAAGATAAGGTGACCATATGTGCGTGGGTTTATCCCTGGGCTTTCTATCCTGTTCCATTGATCTGTCTTTCTGTTTTTGTGCCAGTACCATACTGTCTTGATTACTGTAGCTTTGTAGTATAGTCTGAAGTCAGGGATCCTGATTCCTCCAGCTCCATTTTTCGTTCTCAAGATTGCGTTGGCTATTTGGGGTCTTTTGTGTTTCCATACAAATTGTGAAATTTTTTGTTCTAGTTCTGTGAAAAATGCCAGTGGTAGTTTGATAGGGATTGCATTGAATCTGTAGATTGCTTTGCGTAGTAGAGTCATTTTCACAATGTTGATTCTGCCAATCCAAGAACATGGTATATCTCTCCATCTACTTGTATCATCTTTAATTTCTTTCATCAATGTCTTATAATTTTCTGCATACAGGTCTTTTGTCTCCTTAGGTAGGTTTATTCCTAGACATTTTATTCTTTTTGTTGCAATGGTAAATGGGAGTGTTTTCTTGATTTCACTTTCAGATTTTCCATCATTAGTGTATAGGAATGCCAGATTTCTGTGCATTCATTTTGTATCCTGCTACTTTACCAAATTCATTGATTAGCTCTAGTAGTTTTCTGGTAGCATCTTTAGGATTCTCTGTGTATAATATCATGTCATCTGCAAACAGTGACAGCTTTACTTCTTCTTTTCTGATTTGGATTCCTTTTATTTCCTTTTCTTCTCTGATTGCTGTAGCTAAAACTTCCAAAACTATGTTGAATAATAGTGGTAACAGTGGGCAAGCTTGGCTTTTTCCTGTTCTTAGTGGAAATGCTTTCAGTTTTATACCATTGAGGATGATGTTGGCTGTGGGTTTGTCATATATGGCCTTTACTATGTTGAGGAAAGTTCCCTCTATGCCTACTTTCTGCAGGGTTTTTATCATAAATGGGTGTTGAATTTTGTCAAAAGCTTTTTCTGCATCTATTGAGATGATCATATGGTTTTTCTCCTTTAATTTGGTAATATGGTGTATCACGTTGATTGATTTGCGTATATTGAAGAATCCTTGCATTCCTGGAATAAACCCCACTTGATCATGGTGTATGATCCTTTTAATGTGCTGTTGGATTCTGTTTGCTAGTATTTTGTTGAGGATTTTTGCATCTATGTTCATCAGTGATATTGGCCTGTAGTTTCTTTCTTTGTGACATCCTCGTCTGGTTTTGGTATCAGGGTGATGGTGGCCTTGTAGAAGGAGTTCGGGAGTGTTCCTCCCTCTGCTATATTTTGGAAGAGTTTGAGAAGGAAAGGTGTTAGCTCTTCTCTAAATGTTTGATAGAATTCGCCTGTGAAGGCATCTGGTCCTGGGCTTTTGTTTGTTGGAAGATTTTTAATCACAGTTTCAATTTCAGTGCTTGTGACTGGTCTGTTCATATTTTCTATTTCTTCCTGATTCAGTCTTGGCAGGTTATGCTTTTCTAAGAATTTGTCCATTTCTTCCAGGTTGTCCATTTTATTGGCATAGAATTGCTTGTAGTAATCTCTCGTGATCTTTTGTATTTCTGCAGTGTCAGTTGTTACTTCTCCTTTTTCATTTCTAATTCTATTGATTTGAGTCTTCTCCCTTGTTTTCTTGATGAGTCTGGCTAATGGTTTATCAGTTTTGTTTATCTTCTCAAAGAACCAGCTTTTAGTTTTATTGATCTTTGCTATCGTTTCCTTCATTTCTTTTTCATTTATTTCTGATCTGATTTTTATGATTTCTTTCCTTTTGCTAACTTTGGGGGTTTTTTGTTCTTCTTTCTCTAATTGCTTTAGGTTCAAGGTTAGGTTGTTTATTTGAGATGTTTCCTGTTTCTTACGGTAGGATTGCATTGTTAAAAACTTCCCTCTTAGAACGGCTTTTGCTGCATCCCATAAGTTTTGGGTCGTCGTGTCTCCATTGTCATTTGTTTCTAGGTATTTTTTTATTTTCTCTTTGATTTCTTCAGTGATCACTTCGTTATTAAGTAGTGTATTGTTTAGCCTCCATGTCTTTGTATTTTTTACTGATCTTTTCCTGTAATTGATATCTAGTCCCATAGTGTTGTTGTCGGAAAAGATATTTGATACAATTTCAATTTTCTTAAATTTACCAAGGCTTTATTTGTGACCCAAGATATGATCTATCCTGGAGAATGTTCCATGAGCACTTGAGAAAAATGTGTATTCTGTTGTTTTTGGATGGAATGTCCTATAAATATCAATTAAGTCCATCTCGTTTAAAGTATCATTTAAAGCTTGTGTTTCCTTATTTATTTTCATTTTGGATGATCTGTCCATTGGTGAAAGTGGGGTGTTAAAGTCCCCTACTATGAATGTGTTACTGTTGATTTCCCCTTTTATGGCTGTTAGTATTTGCCTTATGTATTGAGGTGCTCCTATGTTGGTTGCATAAATATTTACAATGGTAATATCTTCTTCTTGGATCGATCCCTTGATCATTATGTAGTGTCCTTCTTTGTCTCTTCTAATAGTCTTTATTTTAAAGTCTATTTTGTCTGATATGAGAATTGCTACTCCAGCTTGCTTTTGGTTTCCATTTGCATGGCATATCTTTTTCCATCCCCTTACTTTCAGTCTGTATGTGTCTCTAGGTCTGAAGTGCATCTCTTGTAGACAGCATATATATGGGTCTTGTTTTTGTATCCATTCAGCCAATCAGTGTCTTTTGGTTGGAGCATTTAGTCCATTTACATTTAATGTAATTATCAATATGTATGTTCCTATTCCCATTTTCTAAATTGTTTTTGGTTCGTTATTGTAGGTCTTTTCCTTCTATTGTGTTTCTTGTCTAGAGAAGTTCCTTTAGCATTTGTTGTAAAGCTGGTTTGGTGGTGCTGAACTCACTCAGCTTTTGCTTGTCTCTAAAGGCTTTAATTTCTCCATCAAATCTGAATGAGATCCTTGCTGGATAGAATAATCTTGGTTGCAGGTTTTTCTTCTTTATCAGTTTAAATATGTCCTGCCAGTCCCTTCTGGCTTGCAGAGTTTCTGTTGAAAGATCAGCTGTTAACCTTATGGGGATTCTCTTGTGTGTTATTTGTTGTTTTTCCCTTGCTGCTTTTAATATGTTTTCTTTGTATTTAAATTTGTCAGTTTGATTAATATGTGTCTTGGCGTATTTCTCCTTGGATTTATCCTGTTTGGGACTCTCTGTGCTTCCTGGACTTGATTAACTATTTCCTTTCCCATATTAGGGAAGTTTCAACTATAATCTCTTCAAATATTTTCTCAGTCCCTTTCTTTTTCTCTTCTTTTTCTGGAACCCCTATAATTCGAATGTTAGTGTGTTTAACATTGTCCCAGAGGTCTCTGAGACTGTCCTCAGTTCTTTTCATTCTTTTCTCTTTATTCTGCTCTGCAGTAGTTATTTCCACTATTTTATCTTCCAGGTCACTTATCCGTTCTTCTGCCTCAGTTATTCTGCTATTGATCCCATCTAGAGTATTTTTAATTTCATTTATTGTGTTGTTCATCGTTGCTTGTTTCATCTTTAGTTCTTCTAGGTCCTTGTTAAATTTTTCTTGCATTTTGTCTATTCTATTTCCAAGATTTTGGATCATCTTTACTATCATTACTCTGAATTCTTTTTCAGGTAGACTGCCTATTTCCTCTTCATTTGTTAGGTCTGGTGGGTTTTTATCTTGCTCCTTCATCTGTTGTGTGTTCCTCTGTCTTCTCATTCTGCTTATCTTAGTGTGTTTGGGGTCTCCTTTTTGCAGGCTGCAGGTTTGTAGTTCCCATTGTTTTTGATGTCTGTCCCCAGTGGCTAAAGTTGGTTCAGTGGGTTGTGTATGCTTCCTGGTGGAGGGGACTGGTGCCTGTGTTCTGGTGGATGAGGCTGGATGTTGACTTTCTGGTGGGCAGGTCCACGTCTGGTGGTGTGTTTTGGGGTGTCTGTGGACTTATTATGATTTTAGGCAGCCTCTCTGCTAATGGGTGGGGTTGTGTTCCTGTCTTCCTAGTTGTTTGGCGTATGGTGTCCCGCACTGTAGCTTGCTGTTCGTTGAGTGAAGCTGGGTGCTGGTGTTGAGATGGAGATCTCTGGGAGATTTTTGCGGTTTGATAGTATGTTGAGCTGGGAGGTCTCTTGTGGACCAGTGTCCTGAAGTTGGCTCTCCCACCTCAGAGGCACAGCACTGACTCCTGGCTGCAACACCAAGAGCCTTTCATCCACACTGCTCAGAATAAAAGCGAGAAAAAGAAGAAAGAAAGAAAAGAAAGAAAGAAAGAAAGGAAGGAGGGAGGAGGGAAGGAAGGAAAGAAAGAAAGAAAATAAAGCAAGATAAAATAAAGTTATTAAAATAAAAAATAATTATTAAAAAAAAAAAGACGGACAGAACCCTAGGACAAATGGTGGAAGCAATGCTATACAGACAAAATCTCACACAGAAGCATACACATACACACTCACAAAAAGAGGAAAAGGGAAAAAATAATCTTGCTCTCAAAGTCCACCTCCTCAATTTGGGATGATTCGTTGTCTATTCATGTATTCCACAGATGCAGGGTACATCAAGTTGATTGTGGAGCTGCTTCTAAGGCTGCTGGGAGAGATTTCCCATTCTCTTCTTTGTTCTCACAGTTCCCGGGGCTCGGCTTTGGATTTGGCCCCGCCTCTGCATGTAGGTCTCCGGAGGGCGTGTGTTCTTCACTCAGACAGGACGGGGTTAAAGGAGCCGCTGATTCTGGGCCTCTGGCTCTCTCAGGCCGGGGGGAGGGAGGGGCACGGAGTGCGGGGCGAGCCTGTGGCGGCAGAGGCCGGCGGGACGTTGCACCAGCCTGAGGCGTGCTGTGCGTTCTCCCGCGGAAGTTGTCCCTGGATCCTGGGACCCAGGCAGTGGCAGGCTGCACAGGCTCCCCGGAAGGGGGTGTGTGGATAGTGACCTGTGCTCGCACACAGGCTTTTTGGTGGCGGCAGCAGCAGCCTTAGAGTCTCATGCCCGTCTCTGGGGTCCGCGCTTTTAGCCGCGGCTCACGCCCGTCTCTGGAGCTCCTTTAAGCAGCACTCTTAATCCCCTCTCCTCGCGCACCAGGAAACAAAGAGGCAAGAAAAAGTCTCTTGCCTCTTCGGCAGGTCCAGACTTTTCCCCAGACTCCCTCCCGGCTAGCTGTGGCACACTAGCCCCCTTCAGGCTGTGTTCACGCCGCCAACCCCAGTCCTCTCCCTGCGTTCTGACCAAAGCCCGAGCGTCAGCTCCCAGCCCTGCCTGCTGTGGCGGTGAGCAGACAAGCCTCTCGGGCTGGTGAGTTCCGGTCGGCACCGATCCTCTGTGCGGGAATCTCTCCACTTTGCCCTCCGCATCCTGGTTGCTGTGCTCTCCCTCGCTGCTCCGAAGCTTCCCCCTCCGCCACCCGCAGTCTCCGCCCACGAAGGGACTTCCTAGTGTGTGGAAACCTTTCCTCCTTCACGGATCCCTCCCACTGGTGCAGGTCCCGTCCCTATCCTTTTGTTTCTGTTTATTCTTTTTTCTTTTTCCCTACCCAGGTACGTGGGGACTTTCTTGCCTTTTGGGAGGTCTGAGGTCTTCTGCTAGCGTTAAGTAGGTGTTCTGTAGGAGGTGTTCCATGGGTAGATGTATATCTGGTGTATCTGTGGTGAGGAAGGTGATCTCCGCGTCTTACTCTTACGCCATCTTCCCCTCCTTTCTCCATTCTGTTTTTCATATTCTTTTCCATTATGGTTTATCCCAGGATATTGAATATAGTTCCTTGTGCTATACAGTAGGGCCTTGTTGTTTATCCATCCTGTATATAATAGTTTACATCTGTTAATCCCAAACTCCCACTCCATCCCTCCCCCACCCCCCTCCCCCTTGGCAACCACAAGTCTGTTCTCTATGTCTGTGAGTCTGCTCTGTTTTGTAGATAAGTTCATTAGTGTCATATTGACATTTTAGACTCACAGGCACTTCTTAATATGATTTACCATTTATGTTATTGGCCATAATAGCTACCATTTATTTATTGCTGCGGCCAGAGTCCCTGCTCTTTGCTTCATGGTGTGCCTTGTCTTTCCTCTTGAAAGCCAAGATGAAGAAAACGGTACTTCCTTCAGAGTCACCCTTCTGATGGCATGGAGGAGCCAGGTTTCTCATCAGGATCCTTCTACTTCTAACACTGTTCCTCTTTAACTTTGTAATCATTAGGGTTAGGGTTTGGGTAGGATTTCTCAGCCTACGTAGTTTCTCAACTGTTGACATTTTGGGCCAGGGACCGTCCTGTGAGTTGTAGCATATTTGGCAGCATTCCTGGCCTCTGCCCACTTGATGCCAATAGCAAACACCGCCCCCCTTCCCGCCCTTGCAGTTGTGGCAATCAGAAATGTTTCCAGATGTTATGAAATGCCCCTGAACAGGCAAAACTGCTGCCCCTAGTTGAGAACCACTGGATTAGCGTTAGGGTGTGAGGTAAGGGGTCTAACTGTATTTTCTTCTACCTTTGTCAACAGCATTTATTGTATTAACCTAACTTGGTGAATGAAATGCCACCTTTATCATAGGTTGGATTTCTGCATACACCCCAATTTATTCCCGATTCTTTATTGTTCCTTTGATCTATTGATTGATTTTTGTGCTAATCCCATGCTATTTTGATTACAATAAATTACAATAAATTTGTAGTGTATATTAATATCTAGCCAAGCACTATGTTTTTCAGGATCTTGGCAACTTTGGCATATTGATTTTTCCATATATAGTCTATAGTCTAAAGTTATTTTCTTCAGTTCCCAGTAAACCCTGTTGAAATTGTGATTTCACTTACATACTAATCTGAGAAGAATTTCTACCAGGTGTTTTTAAGATCATAGAGTTCAATATTATTGTTGGAAGTACATTTTTTATTCTAGAGCTTTGTGATTATTCTGAAAATTCTATGTACCGTCTAGACCAGTGGTTACCAAAGGTGGTAGACATACCACATACCTATGTTGAAAGAGAATTGAAGCTTCTGTGTATGTTTATTTATACTGAAAAATTAGGAGAGAAATTATGCATTACCAATATTTAGCATTCAGGTTGAAGGTGATGCCCTGTCTGGGTGTAGATGTCTGAGGACCCCTGTCTGTATGAAGCGGGGTGTGACGGCGGGAATCCTGGAGGAGACTGGGGGCAGAGGAAACTTTTGCAGCTGAGAACCCAGGGAAGTGGATTATTTTTTGTAATTTTAACTAAGTTTAGCCCTGATGAAATATACACATGGCTTAAAAAAATTCCTGTAAATTCATTGCAGATTGAAGAGAACACAGAATACCAGTAATATAAATGTGAAACTCTCCTCCCTCACCCCTCCCTTATCTTGTTCTTTGTCCTTGGAGCACCATGTCTCTCTCTCTTTCTCTCGCTCTCTCTCTCTCTCTCTCTCTCTCTCTCTCTCACACACACACACACACACACACACACACACAACTGGCCACATCGATCCTTCTCTCACTGTGTATAAGAGCTTTCTTGGTGACATAAAAAAATCGATGCCTACCTGTTCCAATCTGACAAAAGATGGCCAAAGAATTTTAGACTCATCAAGAAGACATTTTGCAATGTGGATTTACTTCCACGATTGCTAACAGTGAATCTCATTTCAAGTGTATATTATGCCTTGGAATATTAATTACTAATAATAGGGACCTATTGCGACTACACTTTTTAAATATTGCTTATTTCATCTGTTTCTCATCTTCTAAATGCATTGTTTTCTAACATAGGTAAGATGTTGGTACAGTAGTACTCAGGAGACTTTTACTTGAGGGTTTTATGATCAGAAGCTTTGGAGACCACCCATTCACGAGGCTTCCAGGTCACACTGGTGGTTCCGAAGCAGTTCCAGTCTTTACCTTGGTCTGTGCACTGGCAGCCTCAGCATCACCTGGCAGCCTCTTAGAAATGCAGATCCCAGGCCCCACCCACATCTGCTGACTCCGAATTTGCATTTTAACAGGATCCCAGGGGATCTATGTGCACATCAAAGTTTCAGAACAGAACTGAGCTGCGCTTTTCTATTAGGGAGACACTAGGCATACATTATCAATGAAAGTTAATTAAAATTAAATAATATTAAGCATTCATTCCCTCAGCGGCACTCGCCACATTTTAGGTGCTCAGTAGCAACATCTGGGTAGTGGCTACTGCGTTGGGCAGTGCAGAGATGGAACATGTCCATCGTCTAACTCAGCAGGTTGGAGGATGCGGGTAGGAAGACCCAGAAAAGAAGGAAACGGTGAGCAAACTTGAATTGGGATGTGTGCGTTAACCGTAAATAAAGAAGAGACTTCCTGTCACTCTGCTGGACGTGGCTGGTGAGAGTCTTAGGAAGGGCATTCACGTGTGTGGCTACTGCTGTTACTTTTGTTTGCAGATAATGTGACTTTTCTGAACCAGTAAGTACCAGGCAGTAAGTACTGCCTTTATTCAGTGTTATCTTTGTGAAAAAATAATATTTATGCATCAGTACTACTAGTCGTCATTTCCACATGTTTCAGAGTCCGCGAGGAGCCTCGCAGGGTTCATGAGAAAGCAGGACCCTGCCCCAAGTCCGATTTCATGTGGCGGTGGTCCCCTTTGCTGTAGTCTGGTGTGGTGGGGATTGAATTTCTCTCACAGCTACATTATACAGGGACCACTGGGGGTAAAACTTGTTTTTCTTGCCTTTTAAGGTTAAAGGTGAACTTCTTGTGTTGTGCAAGTCACTGATGGCTTATCTACCAGAGAGCCGGCTCCAGCAGTAAAGAGTGAGGCAGGATGTGGCAAGATTTCTCTAGCATAAATAGCAGCCGTGGCTCGTTAGGGGCCCATGATGCCTTGCACCCGCTTGGCAGTGCACAGCTCCCTGGGAGAGTGTGTGGTTAGAGTATCATGTGCACATCTCCCCCATCATCTCTGGAATGTTCCAGGGGATACCAAACCCTTATCCACAGATGGGATGCATGTCTGTTGGTGAAAAAAGAAGGGAGAAGAAAGACCAGTGACCCATCTACGAGTTGTTTCCTTCTCTCTGCTTCCTACTTCAGCACTCCCCTGATAAACTCTGTAATGAGGTGCTTTATTGAAAGATTAGCTAGGATTTGTTTACTTGGCTTTTTTCTTCTTCCAGCATTTCTCAAGCTTCACTATTAGGGGAAACTTTTGACTCCAGCAGCCTCATTTCGGTTTTGTAGATTTGGTTCACTTTGCAAAGAGGAGGTCACAGAGATTATTGGAACATTTTCCCCGTTGATCTGAGAGCATCTTTGGGGAGCAGCAGTTTATGCCCCTCCCCCAACCCAACCACCAGCACCTGCAGGGATGATACACACCTCAACTCTCTCTCCCATCCATCCACTTCCTCTACAGAAATCTTAGCTCTCATTTCTGCTCTCCTAAAATGTTCTTCCAACTCTTCCTCCATCATACGCAATGCTGCTTGCTTAATCTTCCTAAAATCTGTACTTCCATATCTTCTTTTATCTAAGACCATCCATGACTCCCCTTTACCTCAGAAAGAAGGCCAGTCCAGTCCTGTAGCGACACACCCCTGTCCTTTCTTTCCAACCCCATTTCTCACTTTCTGCTCCAGGCAGCACTGCAGGGCCCACATCACAGATCTATTACAACAGCAAATTCACCCATACATTCGCCAGGCTCGTGTTTACTGATCCAGCTGAATTAGCATAAACAAACCTCGCCTTCACCTATCTTTTACCAAACTGACCTATTCATTATTTCCACCATGTAACTCATGCTTTTTTTCCATCTAGATCCTTCCTAATTTCTGTTCTCAGTGCCTGGAATGTCATTTTATCCATTGTCCCATGACTAATTTCCACACAGCTTCAAAGACTCTGCTTACATGCTCTTTGCTTTTTAAAACTCGCTGATCCCTGACTGTGGAAGCAACTGAACTTTCATAGCTCTTCTCTATGGTTAGAATAAATAGCAGTGTTGGGTAGTTACATGCCCATAGACTCTAAGTTTCTTTTTTTTTTTTATTATTATTGAAGTGTAATTGATTTACAAAATTATATATTTTGGGTGTACAGTGTAGTGATTCACAATTTTTAATTAAAGGTTATGCTCCATTTATAGTTATTATAAAATATTGGCCATATTCCCTGTGTTGTACCATAACTCCTTGTAGCTTATTTTGTACCCAATAGTTTGTACCTCTGAAGCCCCTCTGCCTATGTTGCCCCTCCCCCTTTCCCTCTCCCCACTGGTAACCACTAGTTGGTTCTCCATATCTGGGGGTCTGTTTCTTTTTTGTTATATTCACCAATTCGTTTTATTCTTTAGAGTCCACATTTAAGTGGTAACATGCAGTATTTTTCTTTGACATTTCACTAAGGAAAATGTGAGACTGTAAGTTTCTCGAGAGGATGTAACTCCAGCCCTTCCTGTGGTCAGTGGTCAAGCAAGTGATAAGCTCATGAAACTAGAAAAAGCCTTCTTTTCCTTTCGTGGACAGATCTTTCTCAGATGTGTAGTTCATTTTCCTCCCTACTACTCCTTTAAAACAACAACAACAACAACACACCATTCTGATCATTCTACTTGAACCTGGCGTTGCCTTGAGGGAAAAATCTGAAAATTCCGTCCTGTTTCCCAGAGATACAGGATTTGCTTCTGTCAACTGACATTTAGTGATTTGTTTTTTCTCTCGTTGGAGAAATGCCTAGTAATCTAAGTTTGTGTTTGTCACCATTTCTTTCTGATTGTTCCTCAATGAAGCAAAAATAGCCCTACTGATGAACTGCACATTCTCTCTCGTTTCTTTTCATAACTCAAGTTCAAACTGTGCTTTGTGTCCTGGGAAAAAGAAGATGTTGCTTCAACTCATGATCTTTGAAGCTATCTAAGGGATTAATGAGTTGGAGTGAGATCTGTTACATGTTTATTATTTAAAAGAAGTGTGTATGATAGTTTTTATTAACATGTTTATTGTTTAAAAGGATAGTTTATAGTAGATTCTAAACAGGCATCTGCTTTTTAGTGGCCTGATTTCAGCTCTGTCCATGAGACCAAAATAGGTATTCAGCTTACTGCTTGACATTTCATCTGAATAATTTGAGGATTAACCCTTTATGACTGTAACTCATAAAGCATTACAGTGTTTGCTTGCAAACATGTTTTTTTAATGGCTTAGAAAAGGGTTCTGTCCCAGCCACTGTGAGATCAGGCAGGGTCAGTGTCGATGTCCTGACCACGGTCATGGGGAGTGAGGAGGGGAAGAATCTGCCAGGTCATTACAATGGTTGAAATATCGGACTTGGGTTTAGGGTTAGTTATTCTGATGATGATACAGTTGGATAATCTGTTCGCTCTTATCTCTTGCCTGGCATCCAGCCTCCGTGACTCACATTGGAGCCTTGTGTATGGAACCCAGAGGCCAGGGACTGATGGCCCAGAGGTCAGATTCAGTCCCAAAGATGTTGGATTACATAATAGTAATAAACAGTGTTTGGAGCCAAAATTAGACATTTGCGGCCACCAAAAAACATGGTGTAATGACTCCTTTAAAAAAGTTAGAAGATTTGGCAACCCCGGCCTGGAGTTTCTAGTAGTGGTTGGGATAGAAACTGCCCAGCTCACCATGGTTTCCACTGCTCCCATCGGCTCCCCAGTACGGGGGTGACTCGGCCATGCCACTTGACATCACCTGTGCACTGGGACTTTTCCCCTGGTGGGTCAAGTTTCTCCGTAGCCACGTCGCTCTCAGACATGGGAATGTGGAAGGGAGTCGGACAGGACTCTGTGTTTGGAGAAAAATAGGAGAGAGCATATTTCTTGGTGGACATGAAGACCATTTCTGTATCTTTTATATGAGAACAAAGTGATCGGGTTATGTCTTTTGGTCAAAAAATACCCTCTTTCACTCAGTGTTTGTGGACCTTTGAGTTTGCTTCCCTTGGTTTGACCTTCTGACTCTCCAGCTGCCTGGGGAATGACCACGCAACCCTTGGCAGCTGTGGCAGTGGTGACATGAGGAGTTTGTGCACAGTTTTTATGACAGCTGATGTTTGTGTCTGAGTAATGAGGGCGACGTGACACGGAATAGGTGGTGTTTTATTATGGTCCTAAACAGCTCTGATGTCTGGGGCCAATCGTGTTGACCGCTGAGGTACTTCGGCATGTGGGCTCTTTGCTGCCCTGCCCTACGGTTAGGAAAGGTTTGTGCACAAATGCGCAGCGTCTGAATCTGCTCTCGTGTGTTTGTTTGAGAAGCTTTATCTAAATTTTCCTGCATGTTCATGTTCAGTTTTGGCCCAAGTCCCATTTATATGCTGTCACAGGAGCAAGGACTGTTTGGGATGATGAAGAAGTTCCGGAGATGGTTGGTGGTGACGCTTGCACAACATTGTGAATGTACTTAATGACACTGAATGTATGCTTAGAAATGGCTAAAATGGTCAATGGTATGTTATGTATATCTTAGCACAATAAAACATAAGAAGAGTGAGGAAACCAAGAAGCGGGAAGTATTTTTGAGTTTTTCTAACTGAAAGAGGCACAGATAGAGTTGTCCATTCTTATATTTCCTTAAGGTCTGGTCCTTTTTCTGGGAGGTTTGTCTTCTTCTGAGGGGCTAGGAGTCTACATTGTTGGTCTCTGCAAGTCCTTCTTTCCGTGTTTCCTCTTTTCCTTGGACGTGCTCAGTTACGGCCAAGGAAAATCTCCAGGAGAGCAGCTGCTGCAACACAGCCCACCTAGACTGTCGTTCTCCACTCTGGTTGCCCATTAGAATCACTGGGGAGTTTCTAGAGCCCCTTGGCCCAGGCCGTACCACAGACCAATTAAATCAAAATTTGTGGGAGCTCACCGACTGATTCCAAGGTTGAATGCAGCCAGGGTGGAGAATGCCTGCCTGACGGGACACCCGGTCTGATGCACAGAGCCCAGGGTTTGCTTGTTGGCTTGGTCCAGTGCCTAAAGTTAGGGCACATCAAGGGAGATTTTTCTTTTGTCCCCCAAACCCAATTATTTCAGTCATTGCCTTCATGTGATTTGAGGGGTCTCTTACATAAACAGTATAGTCAGGCAGGGGTGTTGGTGTAGCTTAGGACTAGAAACACTTACTCTGAGAATAAATATTACAGAATCAAAACAAACAAACAGGGCTTCCCTGGTGGCACAGTGGTTGAGAGTCCGCCTGCCGATGCAGGGGACGCGGGTTCGTGCCCCGGTCCGGGAGGATCCCACATGCCGCGGAGCGGCTGGGCCCATGAGCCATGGCCGCTGAGCCTGCGCGTCCGGAGCCTGTGCTCCGCAGCGGGAGAGGCCACAGCAGTGAGAGGCCCGCGTACCGCAAAAAAACCCAAAAAAACCCCAAAAAAACATACACATCAGAGATCTTTTTAGTTAATGCTCCCTCCAGGCCATTTCTGAGACATGACCCAGCAGCACGGAGATGGTTTTTTTTCAAGGAGCCAAGCTACTAAGAACCCAAATCGGCAGATTGCTTTGACAGTCAGCCCATGTAACAGGATAGTCATATATAATATTAAATGTGAACTGATTTCTTCGCACCTTTTTCTGTAGGGTGGATTAAATCCAGCTTCTCTCTTGGGATTTCAAGAGGATAAGTAAATTGAAGAGACGATTGTCAATATGTTAATTGAAGCAATGGACGGGGTGGCTCCTCCCCTCCGCTAGACATGCTTCCTTGATTTGATCCAGGACTGCACGTTCCTTGGTTTTCTCTCTTCCCCCATGGTTGCTCTTTCTTTGTCTCCTTGGCTGCTTTCTCCTCTTTTCTGCCCACCGTCTTCACGGTGGAGGGTCCCCAAGCTCAGTCCTTGACTCTTCTCTCTCTATATTGATTGAGAGCTCATTCAGTCTCATGCTTTGAATACCATGTGGCAGCTGATGACTCCCAGATTCACATCTCCAGCCCTCTCTCCTGAAGTCCAGACTCGAATATACATTCAGCTCTCTACCAGATATCTCTCCTTGGCCGTCTGCTGGATAATGTCAAACTCAGTACCTGGGAAGCCGAATTACTGATCTTCTCCCCAAGCCTGTGTCCACTCCCGCCCCAGCCTTCCCCATCATAGTTGTGGCAACATCATCCACTCTCTCGGTGGCTGGAGCAAAAATCCTTGGAGCCATCCTCATCTGCTTTCTTCCTTTCACACCTCACAACCTGTTCTGTTCATAAGGAAGCCTTGAAGGTTCTACCTTGAAAGTATATCCAGAATCCACCACTTCCCAGCGCTGCTATGCTGCTACCAGCCCCCTTGGGGTCACCATCACCTCCCGCCTGGACCACTGGGTTAGTCTCTTAGCTTCCCCCTACAGCCAGAAGGCTCCTTTTAAAATAAACATGTACCCACTTCTATATATAAAACGGATAACCAACAAGGACCTACTGTGGAGCACAGGGAACTCTACACAATATTTTGTAGTAACCTATAAGGGAAAAGAATCTGAAAAAGTTATTTATATATATATAATTATAACTGAATCACTGTGCTATACACCTGAAACTAACACAATATTGTAAATCAACTATACTTCTATAAAAATAAAATAAATCAGATGGTGTCACTTCTCTGTTCAACAAGGGCTTCCCCTATCGTTCTGAGTAAGAGCCACTGTCTTCACCGTGGCCTGTAAGTTCTACACTCTCTGGCTCCCCTTTGGCTCTCCGACCTCATCTCCTGCCCCTGGTTCACTGAGCTCCAGCCACGGGGCTGTTTTGTACCATCTCACCTTAGGACCTTTGCACTGGCCGTTCCTCTGCCTGGAAGCTTCTTTCCTGGCTGTGAGCATGGTCACCTCCCGTAGATCTTTATTACAAGTGTCGCCTTCTCAGTGAGGCTGCCCTGACCACCCTCATAAAAACTGCAGCTTCCCACCGCTCGTGATTCTCTACACCTTGCTGTTTCTTTTTTCTTTAACGCTTACCACCGTTGGACATACTCTCTGTGCTGAGTATTTCTTGTTTATTGCCTGTCTCCCTCCACCAGGTTGTGAGCTCCGTGAGAGCAGAGATTTTGTCTCTTTTGATGCTAAAGAAGAGTGTCTGGCACAAGGTAGTAGTGTGATCAATATTCGTTGAATGCATGAGTAATTAGGAACTATGAAAAGGGCTAGGAATGCACTTACAGATGATAGAAGTAGATCAGTAGCTGCTAATACTCACTGAGCCCGGACTTCTTGCCATGCCCTATGCTAAGGGCTTTACATGCTTTTGTCTTATTTAATCCTTCCAAGGATGCCAAGAGATAGCTACTCATAATATTCCCATTTGACCGTGAAAGAAACTGAGGCATAGAATGTTTAAATAAATTGTCCAAAGGCACACAGCTGGGAAATGATCCACCTCTAGTTAGGTTTAGGACCTGCAGCCTCTAACTAATAAATCAAGAGGAAATTATGGAGGGGAGGTATGCAGGGAGACAGGGAAGCATATTTCATTGTTAGCAATGCTCTTCTCAGAGTGTCTGTATTTAATCTCAGTGTATTTACTGTTAATTTTTAGATAAGGGAGGCTTTGGCAGGTAGGTAATCCTACATCTCCAGAAGTGCATTCTGTGTCCCTCTTTTTTTTTATTGTTTAGACCCAGATCTTTCTATCCTTTCTGGAAGTGGAAGCCAGTGGGCTTCAGTCCAGGTGGATGTTTGGTGGTTTCCAGTATCCCTTTCCAGGACAACACAAGGACATGTCCTTTGGGGAAACATAAGTGGTGTTTCCCCTATCCCACAGGAGGGTGCAGATCCCTGCTCAGCCGGTGACGCATCTTAAGGATTCTTAGGAACTTGACTGACTGTAGGACATCTACTCCCCTGTGCTGTGGTCCCTCGGGGGCCAGGCCATGGCTCCTGGACTCACTTCTATGGCATGTCTGCTTCTTGATGCCAGGGTGGTCCTTGCCCTCTGGGACATGAAACACTCATCATCTGTCAGAGGCTCTTCTCAAGGTGTCTGGCTGGATCTTGGGGCCTGAGCCTAGACCCAGCCACCAGTAGGAGGCCTGGTCTGAGCATGAAGCTGCCGTGTCTTCCTGCTCGGCCACTGCATGAGTTTTCTACTCTCTGTAATAAATGACCACAAGTTTACTGGTTCCAACAACATACATTTATGATCTCAGTTTCTGTAGCTTTTCTGGGCTCTCTGCTTCAGGTCTCATCAGGCTGCGGTGGAAGTATTGGCTGGGGCTGCAGTCTCATCAGGGGCTTGACTGGGGAAAGGTCTGCTCCCAAGCTCCATTTGGTGGTGGGCAGAATTCATCTCCTAGGGCTGAGATCTCTGTCATCCAGGGACTGCCCACATGGTGCCCTGGCAGCCTGGCAGCCAACTAAGGGCAGGGTCTAGCTCTCATCTGCTAAGGTGGAGTCTTATGGTGTCACATCATCACAAGAGGGCTCTCCTGTCCCTTTGCCCGGTTCTTTTGATTAGAAGCACGTCGCAGGCCCTGCCCCCACTCAGGGGGAGAGACTCTACAAAGGCATGAACACCAGAAAAGGAAGGTCACTGGGGGTCACCTTAGAGCAACCACAGTCACTGCCCTCCCTCCACCCAACCTCCCCCCAGTGCTGAGAAGCCCGGATGCTCCCCCTGGCAGCCCTGTAGGCAAGCTTCAAGCTTTTGTGGATCTGATACAGTTTTTCACAGGGCTGCTGGCAGGGAGGGGCTTTCTGTGTGACTGTGCCACCCACCCAGCCCTGGCCTCACCCCTCACAGAGTGCTGACTTGAGGGCTTGGGCATCTGTCCTCGGAGTAGTCAGGGGTCCTTGCCACACCCCTCCCCTGCAGCCGCTCTTCAGTGTTCCAACCCTTTCATTTTAAACTGTGGAGGTAATTCCTGTAAGGCAGGGGAGACCTTTAGTTACTCACCTGTTCCTCCAATATGCATGGCTTTGCTTTCAAGTGACCATAGGCCAAGATGTGAGTGTTCATGTTTCATCTAGAAAATTTGTAATAATGCCTATTTTTGTCCACCGTTTGTGCTTCCTGCAGTTCAGATGTACCTGAGTTAATTATCTGATGAAATGAACCAGAGCTTGCTTTCCTCCTCAGAGTACTTCTTGTTCTAGAAGCAAAGCTGAGAGTTATTAGATCCTGTACTAGCAATTATCCCTTGTGCGTCTAGCGAGTTTGGCCTGTGAGTTTTTTAAAGACAGACCCGTCTTCCCTCCATTCATTTTATGGGTGTTTTACAGAGTGGATACAGTGTTGACTTATTTTATTTCATTGTTGTGGTCTCTTATTGAAGGATTCTTTTTTTTAATTGAAGTACAGTTGATTTATAATGTTGTGCCCCGGAGCAACTAAGCCCATGCACCACAACTACTGAGCCTGCGCTCTAGAGCCAGCAAGCCACAACTACTGAAGCCCGCATACCTAGAACCCGCGCACCACAACAAAGAGTAGCCCCCGCTCACTACAAATACAGAAAGCCTGTGTGCAGCAACGAAGACCCAACACAGCCAAATATAAATAAATACATTTATAAAGAAACAAAACAAAAAAATAAAATAAAATGTCAGTGGGTATTTATAAATAACCTTGTACAGTCTGGTGTTAGTCCCTGTGTGACAGCAGTGGGGATTTCACATCCTATTTTCCTCTTCCTATTCCTGTCTTTGTTGTTTGAGATGCCACACGATGCATATGACAGTATCTTGACTAAGTCTTCTCTTTCAAAAGTCTGGAATCTTCTGCTTTAGTTCCTCTTAGCATGTCTTTTGTTTAGGGTGGGGAGAGAGTAAGAACATGGGGGAAAAAGGGAGAACATGAGTCTAATCTCTGAGGAAGTTTTTAGGCGAGAAGGCTGAGGTTCAGAATTGGTTGATTCTTTTGGAATTAGTTTATTCCAGTTTGGCCAGTTTGGAATCAGTTGATTCTTTTACATTTCAAAAGTATGCACCTCAGTCCCTACCCCTGAAAGGATATGTTAGAGAGAAAAATAAGATAAATTATTGACATTTGCTTACCCAATCACAGTTGCACACCTGGGGAAAGCCAAATCCGCTTTAATTTTTCCACTTTTGAATTTCGTGTGAATCATACTCAGATGGTTAATGGCAGCATAAATTGCTTTGAATGATATATGACTCCTAGAAATTCATCTTTAAAATATTATAGCAAATAGGCATTCAGAAACTATTTATTTGGTGGGATATACGTGTCTCAGGAATTCAGTATGAAGGCACCCGTCCTGGCTACACCTGCTCTCACAGGGGCTGCAGGGGCCCCTCCTCGGTAGGGACCCTCCGAAGTTGGCTGGGAGGGCCCTGCTCTGCCCTCGGCAGTGGAGAGTTGCTGTACACGTGGTGTGAGCCCTGGAGAGCCCGGCCCTGGTCTCCAAGTCCCCCTTCCCACGAGGAAAGGGCACGGTCTGCCGGCCCTTGACTGATGTCCACTTCTGTTGTCTGACGTCCGGCAGGGCCAGCCAGTCACCTTCAATTTCTGACAACCATGTGGCTCCCAGGAGTCCCTCAGCCCCATAGTGTCACCCAGGGGTCCCTCAAAGGAGTGACACGGAGTGGTGGGATTTCCTTCTGGTGACCACTTGCTGCTGGTTGTCCCAAGTGCACCCAGCATTGAGTCACGTGCACATCTATATGAGGGGGATGGGGAAGCAGCCCCACCCCCTGGTCGGGGGGGCAGTGATAGGGGGCAGGGCACGCTGGACGCCTCCGTCTCGACCGCAAGGTGTTCGGTGTTTGCTTCAGACAGCCCTTCACGTCCGCTCTCGTCCCAGGATTTCTACTTCAGTTGCCTTATATTCTTTTCTTCATGCATCTTTAGTTTTGATAGATTTTGCCAGATTGCCCTCTGTAGGGGTTGAACCCTTTAAAAGTCTTTTAAGGGCTTCCCTGGTGGCGCAGAGGTTGAGAGTCCGCCTGCCGATGCAGGGGACACGGGTTCGTGCCCCGGTCTGGGAAGATCCCACATGCCGCGGAGCGGCTGGGCCCGTGAGCCATGGCCACTGAGCCTGCACGTCCGGAGCCTGCGCTCCGCAACGGGAGAGGCCACAACAGTGAGAGGCCCGCGTACTGCAAAAAAAAAAAAAAAAATTCTTTTAAAAATTAATTTTTAATTTTCTAAGTGATACGTGAATATATTCTCTTCCAAAAAAGTGAAAAAAATTAGAGATACAGCCAAAGTCACTTTTGATCACCAGCACCATCCCCGCCGGATTCCCACACTGGCCCTCACCATCCCCCCAGAGTCCACTGCTATTATTGGTTTGCCAGTGGGAAATATACATTACTGGAGTGTGTGTGTGTGTGTGTGTGTGTGTGTGTGTGTGTGTGTGTGTGTGTGTTTGTGTTTGTGTTGTTTAAGGTATAAACCTTATTGTACTAAGCCCATCATTCTATAATGATGTGTTTTCCTTGATGATATGTCTTGGAGATCTTTCCATGAAGTATTAATAGGTCCCTCTATATTATTTGAGTTGTTAACCATAAATTATTTTTTCAGAACTGCCTTTTTGACAGTTACTTTCAGGAAAGAAATTAGAATTTCATTCAACACCCAGTGATTCTTTTTTTTTTTAATATGTGTATAGTGCAAAATCTTAACTTGTGTGTGTGTGTGTGTTTCTCTTTTCAGATCTCAGAACACTGATCTTCACAATGAAGGCTACATCTTGGAATTAGATTGCTATTCTTCCCTAGACCACCTGACAGACCAAAAAATCATCCCAGAGTTCATTAAGAAGGTGAGTGCTGCAGTCAGGATGCAACTGAACGGGTTCGCTGAGCGCTTGCCTGAGTGAATGGCTGGGGACTGGCTGAGGGCAGGTGGGCTGCACTCCCCAGGCCTGTTCTGACCTGGGACTTTGGGTGGCCTCGTGGGGGGCAGTCCATTCCCACTCAGGCTGGCCTTGGCTCTGGAACAAGGTGGCTTCCCCTCCTCCCAGGATGGCAGACCCTGTGTTTTTAGGGCTGGAGTGGCGTTAACAGTTGACAGGCCTGCCGGCCCACTGCCAGCACCCCCTTCAAATCCTCAGGGTGGTGTGAGCCCCTCAGATCCCACCTTCCACTCCCCCTGCGGGTCTTCATTGTCACGAGCCCCCTTTCTTTCCTAGAGCGGGAGCGTGCCACAGTCCGGTGACCACTGGCATGCGATCATAGCAGGGAAAATTGCCTCATTGCAGGGGGTTCATTTTCTGCCCTGAAATATGTCTGGTTTTGAACTTCTCTTTGAGCCATATGAGGTTTCCTGCCTAATTGCAGGGTGAGCTGAGTTTCAATACGCTGACGTTTACTGCCGGAGGAATGTCCTTGCCCAAACTGGGGCTAAGTTCATCGCTTAATGCTGGCCTTGTCCTCCCCTTCCCAGTCTCCCAAAATAATTGGCAGTTCCCCCCGCCCCATCATGTAGAGGTGATTGTGGTTTGTCTGAAATCCAGTCAATCAGTGAATTCTTTAATAAATATTGTTGGCTGTTGTCAGGCCAGAAATAGTACTAGGTGCTGGCACGCAGAGAACAAAATAGCCGTGGTCCCTGCCCTCGTGTCCTCACAGTGAAGGCTCTTCTGAACCCGAGTCATGAGCATGACTGGGAGGGAAGCAGCAGACAGACAGGGTGTGGTGTGGGAATCGGGGAGGCGCCTCGGGCTGAGACAGTAGGATTAGGCCTGATGGGGCTGCAGTGGGCGGGTTGGGGTCCCTCCGAACAGAGGGAGCAGCATGTGTGAGGGCCTGAGGGGAATGAAAAGAAGGTCAGAGGACCTCTGGCAAGAAAGGGGCCATGAGGGGTGGAAGGAAGGGCCAGGACTCGGCTGTGAAAGCAACAGGAGACCGTGGAGAGAAGTTCTGCAGAAAAGTGGAATTGAATGGTCCCTTTAAACAACCAGTGATTCTATTTTTTTTTTTTTTTTTGGTTCACTCTCTGCCTCCCTCTCTTCAACATTTGTGGAGCGTTCAGGCTCTACAAGGCCCTGGGAATAACCACTCGGGTATGATGGGAGCCGAGACCCGTAGCCCAGGAATCGGGTGACCTATTAGGTCAGACATTTGGGTAATTTTACTCGGGCATGGAGACTCTTTCTGCTATGGTAGAATTCAGATCATTTTTAAGAAGTGGGAGGAAAAGCAGTTTCAGTTCACACATGCCTAAGCCTGAGAACATGGGTGCTTTCATAACTCAGAGGGATGTCTGTATAAATAGGGCCATCTTCTTTGGATTGCTGCAAATAAAATGTTCTCATAAACTTGGTAGGGGCATTCTAGAGGTGGGATTTACCCTGTGATCTGAGCACTGGGGAAAAGTAGTTGTAGAAATGGTTTTGTAATTAGACTCAGATGCTTGGAATATTTGAGGGGCGGGTTGGTAAGATGAGGGCATTGGCTCTGGCTGTACTATCAAACAGGCTCTTTTAAAAACATGTGATTTGGCGCTTTTGTCTTAACCAAACCAGATCACTGCGGGACTGACCCATTGCCTTGTGGCCATATCAGGTCGTAAACAGCCTGCTGAGTGGACACTCAGATGCCGTGTGTCTGCAGTGCCTGCAGTGCAGGTGGCCGTCTGTCCCACAGAGGACAGAACCTCAGAGTTATGGTTTATATGCCCTGAAGGACATCAGCCACTTTTGTGTTAACTTTTACTTTTATCCCAACATTCTTTTCCCCCCACTGATTGTGTGTGTGTGTGTGTCTACACATGGCAGTATCTCATGATTTATTCAATAATTGGTTAAATCGATCATTGACACCTGCTCATTCTATGTATGTATAAGAATTCTGTTTTTAACATTAAAAAAATTATTTTTTTTATTGAGGTATAGTTGATTTACAATGTCGTGTTAGTTTCAGGTGTACAGCACAGCAATTCAGTTATAAATATGTATACGTATATATACATGCATACATATATACGCACACACACATATATTCTTTTTCATATGCTTTTCCTTTATACATTATTACAAAATATTGAGATAGTTCCCTGTGCTGTACAGTTGGTCCTTGTTGTTTATCTGTTTCATATATAGTAGTGTATTTATGTTATTCCCAAACTCCTAATTTATCCCTCTCCCAACCTCTCTTTGCCTTTGGTATCCGTAAGTTTGTTTTCTGTGTCTGTGGGTCTATTTCTGTTTTGGAAATAAGTTCACCTGTATCTTTTGGTTAGATTCCACATATAAGTGACATATGATATTTATCTTTCTCTGTCTGGCTGACTTCACTTAGTATGATAGTCTCCATGCGATTCTGTTTTTAACATTTTGAAGAGGATACAGTTTAAAGCCCGCTGTGCCATCCTGCCTCTGCCTGTGCAAGCAGGCACAGGGTGCCTCTGTCCCCCTGGTTTTCAAATACAAATGACTGGGTTCAGGCAGACTAGACAACTTGCACACTCAGGTAGCACTGAGATTTCTGAGCCAGAATTGGTCTCCAGATGTGTATCTCGGAGTCTCTCACCTCTTTTTCTCTTAGTAGAGACATAGTTCATGGTTGTGGTCAGCAGAACGGAAGGGAAGCTCCCCACTCTGGAGAACCCAGGTGTTGAGGTGGCCTGGCCATGTGGCCCTGCCCTGTCGGTCCGTGGCCGGGGGCTCCACCTGGGAGGATCTAGTGTTTCTGGCTGTCACTGCTGGCTGTGGCTCTAGTTCTAGGCCAGTGGCCATGACAACCAGGAGAAGAGGTACAAAATGATGGGACCGGGCCCCCTTCCCTTTGCTCCCCTTTTCTGTTGTTGGACATGATTTCTGGAGAAAACACCACCTCTGGTGCAAAGAGGAGAGGAATGGGGGCCTCTCTGCAAAGTCAACAGCTGTTGCAGCTGATGGCTGAATTGCACACGTGTGTACATTTTCCTGTCATCCCACGGGTCGAAGACTACAGGAGTTCCCTGGGAAGAAAGACAGGAAAAATTATTTTGTGTATTTTTAGTAAATATTTAATGAATAGCTTGGTCCCTATATATATATATATATATATATATATGTATATATATATATATGTGTGTGTGTGTGTGTGTGTATAACAAGTGGTGACACCTGTTAATTGCCATTCACTTAGACCAAGATGAAGCTGTGTCACTGCAGCTACTGCCTACAGCCATTCCTTTTTTATCTGGGTCATTATTTTGTGTGAAATAATGGCTCCCGTCCCTATGACAAGTAGATCCGTCTTACGATGAGACGGTAATTAACTCATTTTGTCACATCCAGGATAAGCTCATATTCTTCTCTGCACAGTAGAATTAAACTCAAAGTGATTAGAATTTTTCTTTTCTTCAGAACAATGCCTCAGTGTTGTTTTTCCACCAAATGTTTTAAATTAGCAGAACCTTTGGTTAGAGGACATGGTTGGAGGGAGGGAAAGGAGATTTCATTATTTTCCACAATGAGGAAAAATAAAATCATCTGTATCTGTGTCCTGTAAAATTAGCTGAAGATGCCGTAATTCACAGCCCCCCTCCATCACGATTTCACACGGAGGGTGAAGGGAGCTGTATAAAAAAGATGGCTCTCTTCCTTTCCGTGTGGCCTAACGATGTTCTGAGCACTCTGGCGGATCAAATTAAACCTGGGCTACTGCACTGTGTTCTTCCCCCTGGTATCCTGCTGTGCTCCATCCAACTGACCCTTTATGTAAATTATTTATTAGGGCCCACAGAACATTTAAGATACAGTTTTATGGGCAGACTTGGAGAGAATACATTTTCCAAGCCCTAGAACCGAACGCTCGAGAGACAGTTGCAAGGCTGGGAGCACTTCGGTGCTGCCTCTGTTCCTTTGAGACAAAGGTTCAGCCTGCCAGGTGACTCCCAGAGCCTGTTTCGCGTGGCTGGTGTGTTTGTGGGACCCTTTGGAATTTCTGTTCTCCAGAGCTCCCAGAGGATTATAAAGAAGACAGGGTGATATAGAATGAAGAGTCTACACGTGCGTCTTCGAATGACTATACATTCTTTGGAGCTTCTTGGGAAAGTGTCTGGATGTTTCGAAAGCACTTTAAAGTTTGCCGAGTCACGGCACACATTTTCTGGTTGGTGCCGCACAGCATTTCCGTTCCGGAGGCCACGCTGGCAGTGATGTCTCCCTTCTAGACCGGAGGAGACAGCTCAGAGAGGACGGGGGCTTTGCCAAGGGCTGCGACTGCAGAGCAATGGGGCCTGGCCTGGCCTGCCATGGGGTGGGGGGGAGCGGGATGGCCCCAGCGGGTGCCCGTGGAGCTGGGGAGGAGGGTCTGGGGAGGGTCTGTGGCCTGGGAAGGCTGTGGAGACGTGAGCTATAGGATGGGGGCTCTGAGCAGCGAGCGATGGGCGCTGGCGGAGCTGGAGGGGCCTGGTGGACAGTGCTGTTTCTGGTGTGGACGGGAGCACGGAGGAAAGGCTCAAGGCTGAGAAAGAGCCATGTCCTGATTGGCTGGAGTTTAGGATGGACAGTGGGAGGAGGAAGGCTGTTCTGGGCACCGTTCTTTTGGTTACGTGAAAGGGAGCCCTACTCAAGCCAGCTCAGGTGAATCGGGGGTGAGGTTCCTTCCTCTAAAGATGCAGGAAATGGCCTGGAGTCTCAGCCTCCAGGAGCAAGAATTCCCCTGGGGCAGAAATACAAGGGAAAAAAAAAAAAGATGATTTGGTCTCTGTCTGTATTACGTGCTGCTGGCGCCTATTTATGCATATATAGGTTAATTTGAATTTTAAATGGGATTTTACTCCACAGAGGGAATCCCTCTAGATGCCAGGCAGACCCTGTGCTGAAGGGCTGTTACAAGCACTATACTCTTAACCCTCATCTCTGCCTTCTGAAGCCTTATCCCCATTTTACAGGTGAAGAACCTGAGGCACAGAGAAGCTATGCAGTTTGCCCAAAGTTACACCTGGGACAGGGAGGACTGAGGTTGGAACCCAGCCTGTCTGGTCCAGGGGCCGCACTCCTGACCACTGGGCCATGCCGCCACTTCTGCGGAGCCCTCAGGAGCTGGGAGGGAGCCGTCCAAGCCAGAAGGCCGGGTTGGGCATGGGAGGCAGTTGGGTGTAACTGTGTCTGGTACGTGGGGACAGATTTCGGAGCAAGTCCAAGGCCTCCCCTGAGTGGAGTCTGGGGCTCCAGGCCTGGCTGCCCAGGGGAGAAAGCCACACACCCCCCTGCCTTTGTCTGGGCGAGACTGCAGGGCCTCACCTTCAGACCCTCGGCTCTGGGCTCTCACTTTCTCAGATTAACTCCTTTTATGATGGACCTGAAGGACCTACTTAGAACTAGGTTTCGGTTTTCACTGGACCACGGAGCTTTGGGAATGAAGACATCGAGGCAGACCCCTGCGAGGTTCTGTGTGGGGAAGCTCGGAAACTCAGTGGCCTGGATTAAACTACAGGCATTGCCCTTCAGAAAACCAAACGATGCTGCTTCCATCTTGTCCTAAAGAAGAGAACCCGACAGGTATTTCAAATCTCAATGGCTCCTTTTAATGAAACAGAATATCTCAAATCCCCAGGATTCTGAAACTTTGCCTGTGGTATCTAAATGACTCATCGTTTATTCCGGCTAATTGTTGAGTATTCGGGGCTTCATTTCTCCAAGTGCTGTGCAGGGTCTAATTTTAATTAGTGCGAGATGCCGACTGAGGGTGAAAGGGAAATTATATTAAAAAGGCTTCCCTTTCCTCACTGCACCCTCATCTGCTCTCAAACCAAGGGAATCGTGACATTTTTTAAAAGGCTGCCCTGGTAGGGCTGGGGGAGAGGTTAAGGGAAAGTGGAGTGTGATTCTAGCAGTGAGGGTAGCCTCGGTGTGGAGGGAAGTGGCTCAGGGCTGGGGCTGGACGGAGAAGGCGCTGAGGCACTGCCGGGGGATGGGGTGTCCTGTTCCCTGTTATGTCTGCAGAACTTAATACATATTTGTCGAGTGACTGAACAAATTAAAAGAGAAGCAGAGGAAGAATCATTAAGACTTTGTGTCACAGAGGAGGGAGGGGAGCCTAACGTGACACTCAGGGGACGGAAGTGTCACGCGGGGTCATTTGCAAGGATGGGGAGAAACACACAGCCCGAGGGGCCGTTTGGGGACGAGAGGTGATGAGGCTGGTGACGGGCATGTTTGGGACCGAGGGGCCAGTGGGACGCTCTGGGAAACATTCCAGAAGGCAGGTATGGTTACACTGGAGCTTGGGAGGAGGCGGGGAATGGGGACGTAGTTGAGGGGCAGGTGAGATGGTGTGGAAGTGATTCAGGGGGTTGTCTGGGGGGCACATGCCCATCTCAAGGGCCTCAGCCCATTGCTGCCTCGTGGAAAATACAGACCCAGGATCCTAAGGTCTTCTGTTGCTTGGCTGGCTCGTTGGCTGACTTTGTTCTAGAGAAGTGGATAACGTTTTTTACTTTCTTATTGGGAAGTCTTGGTTTCTCAATGTAAGCAGATAGATCCATCAAAGAACTGCAAGATCTAGACCAGATTCTCTTATTCTCAGATTCTCTGTGGTGAAGGACCAGATTTTGTTTGTTTTGTCCTTTTCCAGTTCATTAAGGAGGGATGCTTTTGTAAAATACAGTGAAACATGGTGGCAACGTTGAAGAGCTAGAAAAGTATATAAATGCTTTCTCTTGTTTTGTGTACCTATCTTGTCACAAACTGGTAACAGAAAGTTGGTGGACCAGCAGTGGGCCGAGGACCACATTTTGAGTAGCCCCTGGCTAAGATGGCGGAGACGTGGACAGGGTGAACTCATGATGGGAGAGCTCACTCATTCCTGCAGAGGGAGAGAGGAGAGAGCTCTGGGGAGGATCCAGAGAAGGAGAAAAAGAAATGGCTTTTAAAAGAAGCACGGGGAGAAAGGGAAGAGCGTGATGTTCCAGAATCTGCGGGAAGAGACCAGGGAATACCGTAACAGCAGGAAAGAGGTCAAGTTGGAAGCCACTGCGGGTGGGAGGTCGCCCACTGGGTTTGACCACTGGAGGCCACTGATAAGTCTCACAAGAGCAATTTTTAAGGGATGGGGCAGGCAGAGACCCCTCACATTCTGGGTTTAAGAATACGTAAGTATAGATAGAGGCTAAGACAGGGTACAGGTCGAAGGAATTCTTGTTAGTTTGTTTTGAATAGGAGAATTGAGCATCTTTAAAAGCTGAAAGGTACTGATAGAGAAGGAAAAGTTAATGGAAGTTAGAGGTGATAAAAAGCAGAGGCAGGGGCTTCCCTGGTGGCGCAGTGGTTGAGAGTTCGCCTGCCGATGCAGGGGACACGGGTTCGTGCCCCGGTCCGGGAGGATCCCACATGCCGCAGAGCGGCTGGGACCGTGAGCCATGGCCGCTGAGCCTGCGCGTCCGGAGCCTGTGCTTCGCAACGGGAGAGACCAAAACAGTGAGAGGCCCGCGTACAGGAAAAAAAAAAAAAAGCAGAGGCAGGTCCAGGGTGGGGTGATCTGCACATGTGGGATGGGACACCCTCTCCCTTGAGGCTGGGGTAGGAGGCAGGAGGGCCTCACAGGCTTAGACGCTCACAGTGGAGGGAACAATGCAGGAGCTGCTGCCTGGAGGCCTGTTTGCTTATAAAGTTCCTTTTCTGCTCTTTTCCCTGGCCTGTGAGCTCCCTGTTCTGTCCTGAGAGGTTAGCTGAAGTTAATTTGATCCTGAGGGGAGGGAGGGCGTTGTGTGCTTGTCTTGATCACTCCGCCCAAAACGAGACAAACTCTTATGCTTCGTTTTGTGCATGAACTTAAGACCCAGTACCGGTGGCCAAGGTTCACCCATGTTTCTGTGACCAGACCTTTGAGGTGTTGTCTGGGGAGGCCTTAGCCAGTCCAGGTACTGTCCCTGGTCACAGGAGGCTTACAGCCTAGCTGAGAGCAGGTAGTCACAGGGTGGAGGTCTCATCACAAAGGGTATGTGCTCCGGAGTGGAACATGGTAAGGGGCCCTGACCCAGGCAGGCAGTGGGAGGAGAGGGTGGTGCACTAAGAAGTGGGGTTTGCACTGAGATCTGAGGGTTAAACAGGTGAGAGAGAGTGGAGGTAGTGGGATCTGGAAGGACTTGGAAAAAGGCCAGGAGGTGGGGGGGCATGTTTCGTCAGAGGAACGGGACGGAGGCCGTTTTTTGTTTTTTTTTTTTGTGGTACGCGGGCCTCTCACTGTTGTGGCCTCTCCCATTGTGGAGCACAGGCTCCGGACGCGCAGGCTCAGCGGCCATGGCTCACGGTCCCAGCCGCTCTGCGGCATGTGGGATCCTCCCGGACCGGGGCACAAACCCGTGTCCCCTGCATCAGCAGGCAAACTCTCAACCACTGTGCCACCAGGGAAGCCCACAGAGGCCATTTTGACTTGACCGCAGAGATTGGAGGGTGAGGCTGGAGAGTCAGGACTTATGTGCAGGGCCCACAGACCAGCAGCAGGATTTGGGTTTTTCTCCCAAATGCAGTGGAAAGCCGCTGGGGGGGCGGCTTTTAGGAGGAGCTAGAGAATGATACCAGATTTACATTTTGGAAAGATCAGAACGGCTGCGGGGTAGAGACTGGATGGGGGGCAGGGGTGGGTGCGGTTAGGATCCTGTTGGAGTGTCTCTTTGTAGATGGTTAGGTTGTAGCTTAGCTTACAGTCAGAACAGCATCATGGTGGAGATGTGGTTGGATTTAAGGACTGCGGAGCCAGGGGGATCACCAGGGCTGTTTACGGATCGAATAACGGCATGGTAGGGAGGGAGGGACCAGGCTGGTTTGGCCTGTGCCGCTGAAGGAATGGAGGCCTCTGCTGAGATAAGAAAGTCTGTGGGACAGGCCATCGTTTCTGTGGTCCAGGAGCTCAGGGCAGTGGTCTGGGCTGGAGATACCGGCTGGTAGATGGTGAATGGTGCCATGGCCATGATGAAATCACTTAGGAAGGAAGGGAGGGTGTGAAGGAAGAGGGCCTCCATCGGAAGCCAGAGGAATTGGAGCATTCACTGCTGGGCAGAGAAAAGAGGCAGAAAGTGAGTGGCTAGAGAGGTCCAGGGGAGACTCGGGGAGGGCGGGTGATGGAGGCTGAGGATGCTTCAGCAGGGGAGGGCTTGTCAACACTGTTGGTGCTTCTGAGACTAAAAATAAGAAATAGCCATTGGTGGGATGGCCATGAGGTCATTGGTGATCTCCATGGAAGCTATTGCTGTGGCCCCTCCCCTCCCGGTACATACTTTACAAGGCCTGATCCAAAAAGCCTTTGGGTTATAATTAAAAACCACTGCCCGGGGCTTCCCTGGTGGTGCAGTGGTTGAGAGTCCGCCTGCCGATGCAGGGGACACGGGTTCGTGCCCTGGTCCGTGCCGCGGAGCGGCTGGGCCCGTGAGCCATGGCCGCTGAGCCTGCGCGTCCGGAGCCTGTGCTCCGCAGCGGGAGAGGCCACAACAGTGAGAGGCCCGCGTACCGCAAAACAAACAAACAAACAAACAAAAAAACCCACTGCCCTATACCCTGTAGAACTCACGTGTGTTCCTGTGTTATTCCCAGGATGGTTCTGAGACTGTTTTTTCGTTTGTTTGTTTTACTTTTAAGTTTAAGCTGTTCTTTCTTTCTTTCCACGGGCTTGCTGAATTATCTTCATTGTTCTCCTTAATGTAATTTTTTATTAAGCAACTGAATTTTAATATCTGACTTGAGGATTAGAACTTGACCATGTAAAGCATTGTGATTTTATGTAATTTTTAGCATTTGGATCACATGTCACATAAAATAAAATAACAGAACTTGTTATCAAAAAATCAACTTGGGATTTTTAAAAGTGGCATTTAGGTGCGCACAGAACAGAGTGGCCTGTTGCTGAGTCTGTGGGCAGCCTGTGGCCGTCAGCCTGCCTTCCTTTGTGGTCTCTGCAGAGAAATTGCCCCAAATCCAAGGAATCAGAAACTCTTCTGGAGGCTGGTGGAGAAGACAAAACACTGGAGGGGAAACAGAAAGTAAACCTGAGCGAGGTGGCAGGTCTGTGCCCAAGAACACTATGTTCTAGAGAGAAATTAGGCCTGGGCATCAGGCTGTCCTCTCAGGAGGACAACCCTCCTGGGTTGCTTTTGGCACCTTGGGAAGGCTACTCTCTCCTCCATCCCCACTTGTTGGTGGGAGGTTGGAGGTGCCAGGGCTCACGTGACTTCACCTGAGGCCAGGTGTTTGGGTGGGCTGTAGGCCAGCCTGGGAGCTCCTGTAGGTGAGGGACAGATGTCTGCTTCTCCAGGACAGCACTGTGGCCTGGGGGCACCTGAGATGTACTTGGCTTCCATAGCTGCTGAAATAGGCCCCAGAGGGAGTCTGGGACGGACAAGGTGGGATAAAGCAGGTTCTGGCTCCCGTTGCCTCTGAACTGGGCTTACAACAGACAGTTGTGTTCCTTTTGGGCTGAGGGTGATGCCAAAAGGGCTGAAGATCTGAGTGATTTCCTGCTAAGCCAGCACTTCTTGATGTGTGCTCTTCCTGCAATGTTCCTTGGAAAAAGAGGTTCTGGGGCCTTGGTTAAGAATCCGCCTGCCAATGCAGGGGACACGGGTTCAATCCCTGGTCTGGGAAGGTCCCACATGCCACGGAGCAACTAAGCCTGTGCGCCACAACTACTGAGCCTGCGCTCTAGAGCCCGTGAGCCACAACTACTGAGCCTACATGCCACAACTACTGAAGCCCGTGTGCCTAGAGCCCATGCTCTGCAACAAGAGAAGCCACTGCAATGAGAAGCCCGTGCACTGAAACAAAGAGTAGCCGCCACTCGCCACAACTAGAGAAAGGCTGCATGTAGCAATGAAGACCCAACGCAGCCATAAATAAATAAATAAATAAATAAATAAAAATAGGTTCTGCAGTCCAGAATGTTTGGGAAACAGGCAGGGTGCAAGCCCTCTTGACGGTCATGATGCTCCTTAGAAGAGTCAAGGCTCTGACAAGGTCTGCAGTAAGAAGCCTGCTTACTTAGCTTAACTCAGCGTTTCTCAAAGGTCATTTAAGAACTTTCCCCTTGTCTCTTCTCCTCCGCAAACACCTGTTTATATTGTGGAGCATACTGGGGAAAATGCACCAAGTCAACAAGGAACTCATGGAACACTTACAAACCATGGACAATCACAGGTGGTCAGCAGGTGGCAGGGCCGTCTTCTCCCTTTTTACAGTGGGTCCCTAATACAGATTGTCTCCCCACCACACAGAATTGCCATAAGCCCACATGAGTGGAGTACTTGACTGTATTTTCTTGGTTCCGCTAAAACAAGTCTTTCGGTCCCGACTCTTGGGGTAACTGTGTTTCCTAATCCTCACCCAGACCTCCAATGGAGGGCGATTAAAACTCCCTCCTCTCTTTTGTCACCCCAGAAAGATATGTGCTTGGCACCTCTGTCATCCCTCTGCTCCTTTAATAACAGACATAGCAATCTCCTAACACATCGTCAGCAAAAACTAGGTCCTTGGGTCTGGTGACAGCTGTGGAATCGTCGATAGCGTTTGCTCTGCTGTCTGGATCAGTTCCAGTTTATCTGACCTTGATCTCTTGGACTTTTGCTCCCCTTTTCTACTTTTCCCCATTGCCCCAACCTGGCCCTGGACTTCTTCTACCATAGTTGTTAATCAGATCTTCAAATATATTGGCTTTTCCAGCTTTGATTCTCATTCTTTTATCTCTTCCCTTTGGTCCCTAATCAAAAGTGGCGTTTTCAAACAATTATATATAGAATGGATAAACAACAAGGTCCTACTGTAGAGCATAGGGAACTATGTTCAATATTCTGTGATAAACCATAATGGAAAAGAACATAAAAAGAATGTATATGTCTATATAACTGAATCACTCTGCTATACAGCAGAAACTAGCACAACATTGTAAATCAACTATTCTTCAATAAAATCTTTTAAAAAGTGGCATTTTATTCCTTAGTTGTGCTGTCCAATAAAAATATAATTTGAGCCCATGTGTCATTTCAAATTCGCTAGTAGCCCTGTTAAAAAAATAAAAACAAAGGTGAAATTAATTTTAGTAATATACTTCGTTTAACCTAATGGATCCAAAATATTATGTTTTCAATGTGTAATGAGATATTTTATTTTATTTCTTTACCAACGAAATCTTGGAAATGCGGTATCTATTTTATACTTGTATCACGTCTCCATTTGGATGCCAAATTTTCAGTAAAGTGAAGTGGCCTACAAAATAAAGTTGTGTTTAACAGAAAAATAGTTTATGCAGCTTCGGTTTTTAAATTTAGTTTAAATTCATTAAAATTCAATACAATTAAGAATTCAGCTCCTTAGTTGCACCACCCACATTGCCCATGCTTGATGGCCATGTGTGGCTGGTGGCTACTGTCTGGGACAGCATAGTTCTGCAGGATTCATTTATTTAAACAATTTTCAGTTCTCCGTGTTTTCTAAATTGACAGAAAATATGTGTGATTTTGAGTCTTGTCAGCCACAAGAAGAAGCGTTTATTAGACAACTGAAAGAAAATTTTCCTCATGGAAAGACCCAAAAACTACACTGGGGTCAACTTTACCATATAACCTTTGAGGAATATATTTGAAATACATTTCCTTTTAGAATATTAATTATTAATTTAGTTCTTCATGCATACTTTAAATTATCTAAGAACACATAAATTTGGAAATTTCCCGCCCCATGTTTACATTTGCTTTCCCCGCCCCATGTTTACATTTCGTGAAACAGTTTTGTTCCAACCCTTTTCATGCATCTTTGCCCTTAGTGTCTCTGTCATCACCAGAGGGACTTCTGGGAGTTTCTAACACAGGTTTCAAGATCATCATGTTTACTTTCATCCAAATTGTGTGGAATTCGGCACTCTTAAAATTCATGAATGATGCTGTCACTGGAAACTCTATCCTAAGTCCTAAGTGCCCATTCATTTGACATTAGGATAGTTTTTTCTTATCCAGCTCATACGTGAATGAGAAATCACCATAATGCAACCACTTACTCTGCGTAGCTCTTTTAAAAGTCTCTTTATTAAAAATAACATAAATACAGGAGAGTGCATAAATCGTAAGTGAGTTTGCACAAAATGTACTTACCTGGGTACCAGCACCCAGGTCAAGAAACAGAACAGCTCAGGGAGCCTCCAATGGCCACTCCCATCACCCCGCCTCCTTCTCCTCCCCAAAGGTAGCCTCTGTCTAGTTTCTAACACCAAAGGTTAGCTTAGCTGGGTTTTGAACTTTATGGAAGTGTAATCTTTGTAAATGGCGTCTTTTGCTCAACACTCTGTCTGTGAGATTCATCCAGGTCCCAGTAGCACATTTGCATTCGTGCATATAATTCCTTGCAGTGTTTTGAAAAGCGATCTTTAAGAAGCATGCTTACTACAGCTCCCCCCAAATTTTGTTTCACGCTATAGGAATTATTTTAAGCTTTTGCTGAATGTATTTACCTCCTTTTAAAAACTCAAATGCATCAGATGACTTCAGTAAACGTCCCAAATAAGCTTTGACTGGTGTGCTTTCCCCAGTCGGTATTTGTTTTTCAAAATAAAGTGACAGAGAGTCCTTGCCTTGTGAGAGACTTTGTAAAAGTCTGTAAATGTGTGAACTAACTCCCTCTTTCCTGAGAAATAATATTTGGGGGGGTGGGTGGGTAAAACCCAGGGGATATCCAGGTTACATCCTGGAGATGCAGCGTGGGATTTTGTATGCACTGTGTATTTCCCCTTTCAGTTCACTGTGAATCGGGTCACCAAGTTGTGGTTATTGAATTCGGTCTAACCCTTGGCAGGGGACATCACTTTTATGAAACATCTTCCCCCCGAGATACTTGCGTGCCTACTCCCTCCCTTCCTTCACATCTTCGCTCGAGTTCGCTTTCTCAGCACCCTGCCCATCATTTTATTTATTATTGAAGTATAGTTGATTTACAACATTGTGTTAGTTTCAGGTGTACAACAAAGTGATTCAGTTATATATATAACTGAATATAATATATACAATATATATATAATTCAGTTATATATATATGTAGATATATGTATATTCTTTTTCAGATTCTTTTCCCATTCTTATTATAAAATATTGAGTATAGTTCCCTGTGCTGTTCAGTAGGTCCTTGTTGGTTATCTATTTTATACATAGCAGTGTGTATCTGTTTAAAGAGCACCTTAGCCCCTGCCCTCCCCACCCTAGTGATTCCCTTCACTCTAGCTCTCTTGTATCTGTACCTCTTTTGCCTCTGAAGATACTTTACTATTTTTACTTAATTATTATGTTTATTATTTCCCATGTCTTTTTTTCCGTGCCGGGAAGAGCGGGGGTCATATATTACAGGGGTCCCCAACCCCCCGGGGCAGCAGCTGGTTAGGAACCGGGCCGCACAGCAGGAGGTGAGCGCCTGGGCGAGTGAGCGAAGCCTCATCTGCCGCTCCCCATTGCTCCCCATTGCTCGCATTACCGCCTGAGCCATCCCTCCCCCCGCCCCCGCCACGAAACCGGCCCCTGGTGCCAGAAAGGTTGGGGACCGCTGATATAGTAGATGCGCAATGAATATTTATGCAATGACGGGGCAAGACCCCGTGGATTCCCGAGCCTTGAAAGGTGTCAGAACTGTATAGGGACAGAGGTTTTTGGAGGTGAGGCAGGGAACACCAAGGTGACGGACATTCACGTGTTTTCTCCTTCCTGTCACTTGCGGTCGCTTTTGTCTGTGCTTGGGGGTGGTCGAAACTTGTTGAGTCAGCCCTCCCTGGAAGTGACTTGGGAGGGTTATAATGTCACCCGATTCCCCTTCATTCTTCCCACCAGGCGTGTTTACAAATATGGAATTTGCTGTTCTCACCAGGGAAGTTTCCAAAGTGGCATGTATGGCATGCAAAAAATATATATCCTTTATGGGAGGGGAGCATGTTGTGAGCGCTAATTATGTGCTGTCAGTGAACACATGTGGTAGCTGACGGGTTTACAGCCCGGTTGAACTTTCCCATCTGGGTTGTTTGGAGGTTCTGAGCATCCCTGCTCAGTGAGACCTCCTGTCTGCTGCTATGTCTGGGATTTAGCACAGATAGCGAGAGTGGGAATTTGGCCTGACCTCTTGGCACGTGGAGGGTGGAGCGTCTCGTCGGAGAGATGGAGTTTATCCTGGCGGGTGGCTCTTTCCCCCAAACTGGAAGGTTTCAATTTTATTGCTGGAGATTATGTGGAATCTTTTCGGAGGGTTTTGAGAGCTGGTGTGACAGGGTTACAACCCATGTAAGGTTTTCCCCTCTTCTGCTTTCGGGAGAATTCCCGTTCAGAGAGCCCGATCCCATTAGGACCAGTTAGCAGTGTTGAGGATGGCTTGGGGAGGGGGTAGGGAGGGGCTGCTTACCAAGTACTCAATTCCTGAAACCAACTTGCCTCTTCCAGGAGAAATCTGGAACTTTAAAAGCCCAGTTCCAGATTTGTCCCCTGATTCCACTAAAGGAAACCTACTGCTTAACGAATCATGGGCCGGCGTTTAGGAGGGACACATCATTTTCGCAAATTTTTGGTTCTCTTATGTGTCAAATGAGTTTTTGCACATCCGTCATCTTGAATATTCTGTGATTGTGTGGTCAACCTGACTTTTAAATTATTTCTCCCTCATTATCAAAAAAAAAGATTGATTAATTCTGGTTTTTAATGGTGGCGTGCTGAATTTCAGTGCCACGTGCCCTCATTTTGTGAATCTTGCTGGGCACATCTTAATATTCCCTGTGTTCTTCATCTAGTAAATCAATGTTTGTTGACTGACAATGATTTTGTCTTCCCCCTTAACTAATAACTGTGACTGGAGTTCGGTACAACAGCTATTATTTTCTTTCTTTAAAGCTAAAAGTAAATATTGCCTTTTAACACTCCAATGGGAAAAAGAAATCTGTTGTAAGGAAAATCTAAATGATTCACTTATGACTTCTTAAGTGTTTAAAAGACTGAAAAATAAGATAGATGACCATTTTGTGAGTGGTGCTGTAATCTGTAGAGGTATGTTTGGACCAATGGCCCACATATTCTAATAACTATTATAAACCTAGCCTAAGCAATAAGAGAAAGTAGGCTAAACCAAGGTTTCCCATCTAATTAATTACTTCCCAGTCTGTGTGTCCATTCTGTTAGCCTTATAGCAGCATTCCGAGGTACTGAAAAGGTCGCTGTGGAGGATGGCTAGTAAGGATGTTATTGTTTGGGATAGCAGGGATGTTATTGGTGCGGTAGTAGAGAGCTTGCTTTTTTTCAGCTTTATTGAGATATAATTGACAAATAACATTGCGTAAGTTTAAGGTGTACAACGTGATGATTTGAGATATTGTTAAATGACTACCACGTTAATCCAAAGTTACCATTTCCCACGTGTGCTGAAAATATTAACATCTACTCCTTTAGCAAATTTCAATTATACAACACATACAGTATTGTTAACTACAGTCATCATGGTGTCCATTACATCCTCAGAATGTATTCATCTTACAACTGGAAGTTCGTACCCTTTGACCCACATGTCCCTATTTCCCCTGCCCCCCTAGCTCCTGGTAAGCACCATTCTACTCTACATTTCTTTGAGTTTGACGTTTTTAGATTCTACATATGAGTGACGTCATCCAGTATTTGCCTTTCTTTGTCTGACTTATTTCACTTAGCACAATGCCTTCCAGGTCCATCCATGTTGTTGCAAGTGGCAGGATCGGCTTCTTTTTCATGGTTGAATAATGTTCCATTGCACACACATACCACCCTTCCTTTAAGTAGGGACGTTATCGTTGGCAGTGATAGGGATGCTATTGGTGGGGATAGTAAGGATGTTATTGGTGGGGTGATAAGGACGTTATTGAGCGCAGTATACCTGAAGAGACGGAAAAACTTTAAAGGAAAGTGTTTAAATATATTCTTGGTAGAAATAAATTTAGCTTTTGATGGAACTCTTCATCGTTCAGTTGGGGTGGAAACTTTATTTCAAAGACTTCCCATTTTGAATGAGAGATGCTGTTGCCACTCTGACCTCTGAGACACTCCCCGGAGGGCAAGGGAAGATTCTCTTTATGACACCTTAAGAATACAGATGGATTTTTTTCCGAAGCCTCAAGCACAGGGTTTCTTGGTGACTTTTTCTGCGTCTGATGGTGCCTGGGAATGTGGGCATCGTCCTGTGGCGTTCCTAAATAGTAAGACGTAATCACTAATGCATGTGCTGCGTGTTTGTAACATGTGATAAACAAGAACCGAGCCTCCGTGTGCCTACGGTTTTGCTCAGCCAGTTAATAATGTAAGGCACGCTGCGGGGGCCGTGCTTACCTCCGGGAGCCCGCCTGTGCCACCAGTTCAGAGGCATCATCACAAACTGAGAGGCTAATTACAAATTACTCTTACCTCTTTATTAAAGCAGGTCCCTAGAGGCCCACTCCCTGGAAGTGTTTGTGTTATCCTTGTTTACATTTCCACATGTTTGAGAGCCCTCCTCACAGCATCCTTTATAAAGATTGTGGATTTTACTTTAAGAAAGTACTGCAGTCTGGTATCTTCCCATAGGTATGAATCAGTGAGGCTTACTCTATTTTAAGAGAATGTCTATTGCTGTGTAACAAACCACCCCAAAACATAGTGGTTTACAGTGACACCATTCATTGATTTTGCTCACAAATGTGCAACTTGGGCAGGACTTGGCAAGGCAGCTAATCTTTGCTCTACATGGTATCCTCTGGTCAGTGGCTGGGGAATACACTTGCAAGATGGTGCACCCAGGGCTTCCCTGGTGGCTCAGTGGTTGAGAGTCCGCCTGCCGATGCAGGGGACACGGGTTCATGCCCCGGTCCGGGAGGATCCCACATGCCGCGGAGCGGCTGGGCCCGTGAGCCATGGCCGCTGAGCCTGCGCGTCCGGAGCCTGTGCTCCGCAGCGGTAGTGCTGGCTACAGGCCTCTCCACAGACTGCTTGGGCTTCCTCAAAACATATGGCTGGGTTCTTCGCCCAAAACAAGGTGGAAGTCCGTGGAAATTTTATGACCAGGCCTCAAAAGTTGCATAGTCTCCTTTTCACTTTACTCATTGGTCAAGGGCCATACTGGTCCAAGGAGACACATATAGATTCCACCTCTTGTCGGGGGAGTGACAAGGTTCCAGCCTGTCATGTGGGATGAAGGACATCTTTGGAAAATACAACCTGCCACAGACATGAATTCAGACATGCTATGTTCATTTACTAGGGGAGAACTTTGAGACCATTTGGCGCTCATATGGAATGCAGAAAAAATAAAAATGAAGGCAAGAAGTGGAAATAAGGAGTTGAGTATTGAATATAAGGGTTATTGGGTATTGGAAATCATCTTTAAGTGTAATTCTCAACAGTTGTAAATGGAAAGTCCTCTCCCCCCAAAAGCAACCACCCTATTTGTTACGCAAAGAGATCACATATCTTCCCGAGATCTGAAACTCTCAGATCATTTTCATCTTCTAGAAAAACCATCCCAGGGTTCTCCAGGGTATTTACAAAAAGAACAATAAAACATTCATTTCTTTAGCACACTGTAATGGAAACCATCCCCAAGTACTTAGTTTCACTGCTCTGTTTACTGTGAGGGTTTCAAATGCCATTAGGACTGTGTTATATTTTTGCTGGTCTGGAGTCATGGGGACAGAAAAGGTTTTTTTTATTTTTTTAACTAAGGGTTAAAACTAGGACAGCATTGGTCCAACAGCGCCAGCTCAACATTTTGTTAAAGTGCCTTTCATTAATGTTCTGGAGGCCTGTGTAAGTCAGGCAGTGGTGGGGGAAAAAAAAAAGTCATGGATTCTGGATGTTAACGCAGCAATGTGGTGTGAAGGGAAACATCTGCTCCTGATTAAACTTCTCTAAACTCAGGTTCTTTTGCCTCCGTCACTTAACTGTGGTGCTGAGATTTGAGTTCCATGAAGACTCTCAAACACATTTTCCAGAACATTACCAGGAATCTTAATAAGCCCTTGAGGTTCTTTGCCCCCAAGCTTATAATTCCAGGGTCACTGCTATTACCAAAGGATAAAATTGGGGCTGTCAGCATCAGCAGTTCCAGGATTCTAGATTCTAGCTGGTTCTTTTTTTCTTTTCTTCTCTTTTTTCTTTTCCTTCCCTTCCGTTTCCTTCCCTTCCCTCCCCTCCCCTCCCCTCCCCTGCTATCCCCTGCCCTCCCCTCTCCTTTCTTTCCCTTTTCTTTTCTTCCCTTTTATTTTCCTTCCCTCCCCTCCCCTCCCCCTCCCCTCCCCTCCCCTCCCCTCCCCTCCCCTCCCCTCCCCTCCCCCTCCCCTCCCCCTCCCCTCCCCTCCCCTCCCCTCCCCCTCCCCTCCCCCTCCCCTCCCCCTCCCCTCCCCTCCCCTCCCCTCCCCCTCCCCTCCCCCTCCCCTCCCCCTCCCCTCCCCCTCCCCTCCCCTCCCCCCTCCCCTCCCCTTTTCTTTTCTTTTCTTTTCTTTTCTTTTCTTTTCTTTTCTTTTCTGGAAATGCACTGTCTTAGGCAGTGCCTTTTGAAAGAAGGCCCAGTGGAATGCCCAGTTATGAGGCATTTTTTTACTGTGATGACAAGTACTGATATTAACAAATTGTTTGCCTCTGCATATTTTCCTTCTCCTGAGGGGAAGATTGACCTGGTTTGTTAGGAGATGAACTGGAAACCCAAGGACTGCCAGGTACCTGCAGCCTCAGTTTTCTTCACTGTTAAAAATGATACAAGTAGCGAACAATGTGCACATTTCACAATCTCAAATGAGTGTATTTGTAAAACATTATTGGCCCCAGATGGATATTTCCTGAAACTGTAGACTCATAGAAGTTTCCTTTCAGAAGTAACCTCAGATTCTGCAAATTTGATCTCCTGACTATTCAGTCCTTGCATAAACATTTACTGAGTACTTACCAGGGACCAGGAACTGTTTCAGATGCTGGGGACAAAGCGGGGGACAACACAGACAACACTCCTGCCCTCACGGAGCTCTCATTCAACTGGGAAAGACAGACAATAGTTTAGAAATGTGGAAATAAGTGATACGATGAAAGTTAAACAAAGAGATGTGCTGAAGAGTGACTGGGTGACCATTTTTTAGGTTGGGATGTCAGTGAAGGCCATACGGGAAGAGGGCACCCTGGTGACAAGGAGAAACCAGTCGTGGGGAGGGGAGGGAAACAGCATCCCAAACAGAGGAAGCTGCAGATGCTGAGGCCTCAGGTGGGACCGGACTTGGAGTGTAAAATAGCGAAGGAGGAGGAAGTGAAGGAGGCGTGGGGTAGGTCTCACAGGGAAAGACAGGACAGGAGAGCTGGCAGAGGGGGCGGAAGGACTGCAGGACAGCCGAGTCCACTGCCGGTCTAGATGGAAAACCCTGAGCTGTTCTTTTTGTGACCGTGAGTGGACTGGAGGGACTTGACCTTTGTGGGAGGGGCTAGCCAGAGAAAGCCAAGGATGTAAGGGCAGGAGGGATGGCTGGCGGAGGGAGCGGGTCCCATGCTGGACAGGGAGGGGTGAGGAGAGTTGTCACCCGTGTGTTTGGTACTTTTTAAAAGCAGCTTTCTCGGTCCTCACTGCTGGTCGCGTGTAACGAAGCGACCCTGTGTCTGGGTTAACTTGGACAGTTCTAGCTCATGCCTGTCGTCACAGACTAATTATTGATAACTTCACCTTTTGCTTTCAAAAGTGTCAAACTGTTTAAAGCTTGCACGACAGTTTACCAATGTTTCAACACACCGGAATCTCGTGGTGTATCACCTTTTAGTCCTGGACTGCCATGTCTACTCTGGGTCTCCCGTCTACCTCGCCCATCCTTCCCCATGGCAGGTGTAAGCTCTTCTGGCCTCTCCCACGAGCCCTGCGGTGACTCCCGGGCCCCCAGCCACTCTCTTTGCCTCCCTCCTTTTACCCTTCTCCCCCATCCATACCACATCCTGTGGAAAGATTAATGTTGCTTGGAAAAGGGCTGATTATGTCACTGCTGCCAGAAACCGTGATGGCATCTCACTGCCTCCAGAAAAGAAGTCCAGACTCTAAAGATTCAGCACTCTCCAAGATCAAGCCCTGGTATTTCACAGTATAGCTTAGAGTGTAGGACATACTATAGTAAATACATGCTGTATAACAGGTGGGAATATGGACTCTGAAGCCAGGCTGACTAGGTTTGAATCCTACCTGCCGTTTGCTAGCTGTGTGCCCTTGGGCAAGCTGTGCAACCTCTCTGTGTCTCAGTTTTCTGATCTGTAACATGGGGATAAGAAAGAAAATCTACTGTTATTGTTACAAAAGGATGAAATGAGTTAATCCACGCAAAGCTCTTAGAAGAGCTTTTGGCACGTGGTAAGCTCTCGGTAGATGGAAGCTACTGTGATTATGGATTTTTGGTCCAGGACGTTTGTCCTCCTCTGCATAACTTAGGACGCTTTCTTACCTCTGCCTTTGCTAGCCTTGTTCCTTCTTGGGTTCTTTCCCCCAAACCATTCCGTATGCACATATTCTACCTGTGGGTCAGGTTATTTTACCAACCATGGATTTCAGCAGCCACAAGACTGACAAACCGTGAAGTCTGTTGCACATCCTTCGACTTTCCCATGCGACTCTGATGAAAGTCTCTTTAAATGCTTTGCTGACATAAGCTTTTGAGGTTGATTTCTCCATTTTCTTTGTGGGTGTGCACTGGCCTTAGCGGAAGCCTGGGGGCATCTTGTAGCCTTGGTGGGAGATGCAGATCCTTCTGAGGTCCTGTGACTTGAAGGTCCCTCAGTTTTCCTGCCTGGATGATGCCACGGTCTTTGCTTTTGCTCCAAGATCCTCTTCTGAGCACGTCCATGCAAAGTTCTGCTGATGGGCAGACATTGAGGGAGATCAGGGATTTGCAGGGATCGTGCAAATCTGCCAGAGGTGACCCCTGTCTGCCCCAGCTCATGACTCTCTGTTGTGTCCTCCTGATCTGGGTGCCTCTGCTCTGTGTAGGGGAAAGCTTGGGGGTTGGACACTGACTCCAGAAAATATTCCTAAGAAATAATCTTCAATTTTACCTCAGTAAAGCTGAGAAAAGAAATCTTGAGCAGACCTGATGGAGATAAAGATAGCCCGAGAAAAGGAGAAGAATGCTGCATCTCTGCAGACAAAATAACCTGGAGCACTGACACAGGTTCCACTTTGACCAAAACATACCAACACTGTTGTGATCGGTATGGCCTTACTTGCTCAGTTTTGCTCAGCTTAAGTATCGGTTACCTTATATTCTCTTCTTCACGTTAGTACACGTGGGTACTGAAGAAATTTCAAATTTTATTTCCCACCAGATGATGTGTCTACATGACAGATATTAAATATGTATTTCTTCTGCCCTGAAATTCCTTTTCTTCTGGAAGCTTCTTTGTTCCCACAATCCAGCTATGTGAATTCCATAGGAGCTACCCTAACAATGGCCAGAGCTGATTGGCCCAGAAGTGGACACCTGACCTAAGCTGAGCCAATCAGAGCCCTTCCCTGAGATCTTTTACTTGTGTGTAGCCAGGAAGTTTTGACATTCTATCTCCAGTGGCTAAGCTATGAGCAGAAAAACTTAGAAGTTGGCAATGGCCATAGTTTCTGCCACATGGAGAAAATTGGTCCTGGAAGAGAAAGAAGAATGATGCTAACAAATAAAGAAAAGTAGGGACAAAACCTGGAGCAAGTTTCCTGACAATGCTGGAGATGCTGGTCCCAGGTCTTCCTAAGATCCTGCTCTGGCCCTACCCTGCTGGCACTTGCTCTTTGAGACACAATTGAATTGCTCCCCACAGATAGGTCTCTCCTTGTTCACCTCTCTTTTGCATCTCTGATTTAGACTTTTGACATTAGGTTGGGATCTTCTGGTGGGTTGGTTTTCACGGGGCTTTAGAAATTAGTTGAAGATCTTTGAGGGAGCTTAACAGCACACCCCCTCTTAGTTCTATTGATTTCCCATGAACTACATTTTCAGTGAACAGTGAAATTATAGGCACAATCTGAGTGAAAGAACCGAATCAGTTAACACAGGTAAGGAAGGCCAGTAAAACTCCTTTTGTCAGGACTACCTTCCCTGAACCACCAAAGGATGGATTTGTTCTCTGCTCCTACCCCAGTGTTGGACCCCATCTCTTCCTTTTGCTTTTAAGGGAGTTTACAGTTTTCCAAGTTCTTCCATCATTTCCCAAGCTTCCCACCAAATCACTCCTAATAGCAGAGGAGAATAAAATAGTACCTCCTCCTTCAACCTCAGCCTTGCCAGGGACTTAAGGGGGCAAACGGTGGTCCCTCAAACTGAGCATAGGCAGGTTGAGAAGGAGAGATCACATGGACTCTTCAGAGTCTCTGAGTTGCCCCTTGAGTTAGATCAACACATATTAAACTCAAGGTGTCAGGGATAGTGCCTATTTGCCTCCCCAGCACCTAGTGCCCAGCACATAGTAAATATTGAGTAAGTAGTTAGTGAATGAATAAATGGGTATTATTATCCCCATTTTATAGATTAGGAAACTGAAGCTCAGATAAATCAACTGAGTTGACCAGTAACATAGCTAGTGAATGGCAGGGTTGAGTCCAAAGCTTTAGGTCTCAGACTTCTTGTCTAGGGCTCATTCTGAGACCTCTCAGTCACTGAAAGAGAAAACCACAACACCAGAGGTCTACATGATCTTTCCTTGCGGCCTCATAACGGAGCTAACACACAGCAGCACTTGGTCAAAGTTTCAATTCCTGAGGCAAACTGTTAACACGTCAGAACTAAAGGCAGCTTCAGACTTGAGCTAAAACCCATGTTATTTTTGAACCTCCGTTTTCAGAAAGCTGGTACAAGAGTTTAGGCGACAGAAGATGAGAAGGGTTGTGTGTGTGTGATAAAATATTCACCGTAAAGACTCATGTGTAACCGTGCAACCCAGAACAGCATTTTTGCACCTGTTCTTGACATACGGTCCATGCCTCTGTTTGTAGGTTCCCTATGTATGTCATGGATCCCCAAAGGCTTTAAAATGTCAGCTGTCATGAAATGGTGGCCCATGAGTTATGAGGAGGGTCACAGTGGGCATTGGTCTGGTCTAGGGCCCATTTGGGATGTTTGTGTGTGTGTCTTGGTCTTGACCCTATATTATATGCATCTGCAGTCATTACTGAAAGCGCTGTTTCCATTGTTCAGTATTTCATATGGTTTATTATGCCCCACAACAGCACTGTCTATCCAGTAGAACTTTCTGTGACGATGGAAATGTTCTATATTTGCACCAAATGTTCTATGTTTGCATCCAATACTGTAGTCACCAGCCACAGAGGCTATCGAATACTTGAAATGTGGCTGGTGTGACTGAGGAATTGAATTTTTAATTTTATTTGAATTAATTTAAGTTTAAATAGTCATACTTGGCTAGTGGCTACCATGTTGGATAGTATAGCTCCATATTTTTAAGGGGTCAGTAAGTTTCTGATTCCTAGCACTAATTAGCTCATTATTTATAGGGACTCCAGTAAGTTCATCCTAAAGTTAGAAACTGCTTATAACTTATAGAAATTAAATCTAACAGTTACAGATTTAATTCTTTCAGCTCAAAATATGGTGGGGAGATTTCTTTCACCTGGGCAATGGTGACTGCTCTCCACCTTCTTGTACACTTCGGCCTCTCCCTGGGACCTTTAATCAACACCAGATTGAGTCCTTCTTTGTTCCTGTTTGGAGCACATTTCTCTCCCTGCCTTTTGGGAGCTCTTAGCCATGCCTTCCTTTCACACCCACTCCGCTTGGAATTTGGAGACCTCTAGCAGCCTGCCCTGTGTGGTCTTCTTTCCCTCACTCCTTTCACCTGCTTTTCTCCTCTATGACATTTCTCCAGAGAAACAACTCATAGGGTTATCTATCTGTCTGTCTGTCTGTCTATATCATGAGACTGGAATCGAGATTGATTTATTTTAAGGAATTGGCTCATGTGATTGTGAGAGCTGGCCAGTCCCAAATCTGCAGGGCCATTTGGCAGGCTAGAGGTTCGGGTGAGAGTGATGTTGCAGCCTTGAGTCTGAAGGTTGAAAACTCAGGCAGATTGTCTGGAGGCAGAATTCCTTCTTCTTTGGAAGATCTCACTCTTTGCTCTTAAGGCCTTCAACTGATTGGGTGAGGCCTACCCACATTATAGAGGGTGATTTGCTTTACTTAAAGTCAATGGACTGTAGATGTTAATCACATCTAAAAATACCTTTACCGCAATCTCTAGGCCAGTGTTGACAACTGGTCACCGTAGTTTATCCAGGTTGACACATAAAATGAACCATGACACCTTCTTCATTAGATTCAGACCAGATTGTCCTGGACTCCCTCTAACCCTTCACCTGTGCCATCTCATATGGCCTGTGGGTAGTCCAGTTCCTACTGACCCGTCAGCAGGAGTCTTTTCTGCTCCTTTTCCTGTGTTACTTATGTCTTTCATTTTTCCCAAACTCAACCCATGTCCCATTTCTCCCTAACTGGTTTTACCCTAGTTGATAAATGTAAACAAATATGTGTATAAGACCAAACAAAGTATATATTTGCACTCAGACGCAGCAGCATGGTATTCATTTTGAAAGTAGGGTAACAGACAGGACGTCCTAGAGTATCAGGAACTATCCCAATGTCATGCTGTTATCTTTAATCAAAATGATTCTTGAAATATATAACCAAAGATGACATCATTTGCCCATGCATTGAGCCTTTATAGAAATAAAGTTTTCAAAAAGAAAAAATAAATCTTTTTCACATGATGATCTCTGGTTTTAGGTTGGGAAAATACAGTTACCATTGAATTTGTTCTTACTCATCATAGATCAGTTGAATGAAGTCTTGGGTCAGTTGAAAACGTTAATTTTTGATGCCTAAACCAGCAATTGTTACTCCTTTAAGTGTTGGGGGTGGGATGGTTTTTAAATGCAGTAAACATGAGAAAAGGTGGATGAGGGTGTATTTCAGTTTAAACTCGTATCCGACTGGGCATCTTGGCACAGGTTGGATGGTGTAATGTGGAAGAGCGCTGTCCTGAGGGCGCACCAGTTTGCATTAAGACACTCAGAGTCAGATCTGGGCTTTGCCATGATCTAATCACAGATGTTAGAGAAACTCTTTGGGCATGCGTGTGACAGTCTGTGGGGAATTCCTTACCCAAAGTGGCTTGGATATTCAGGATTTGATCTTCTGTATGGATTCGATTCCACCATCTTGAAGACCTGGTGTAGCTTGAAGTCATGGTGGTGTCCAGCCGCTGATGAGCCCCTGAAAGTAAAGGGATCTGAGATGTCTGGAGAACGGGGGAGGGATTCCAGAGACATCGTGGGATAAATCTGGCAGGATGTGGTGAGCAGTTACACAGGGTTACAGAAAGGGAAGAACTGAAGAAGATGCCTTTACTCCAGTGTGAGGGACAAGGTCCACAGTAGACCCATCAGCTGTGATCATTGGTCATGTAGGTCTGAGCTCCAGAGGAAAGTCAGGACTGGAAAGTCCAAATTTGGGAATTATTAACATATGACTAGTGGCTAAGTCCAGGTGAGTAGCGGAGGTTCCCATGGGGAGTTTGGGGTGAGGAGAGCTGGTGGCCAGGGATGAACCCTGATGAACACCATCTAGTGCCCACCTTTCTGATGTGTGTGAGACTTGCTTAATGAAGATTAGGAATGAATAAATGAATACATGAGTGAACGAGAAACAAACAGGATTCAGTTTGACAAACACAGTCAAGTGACATTACGAAAAAGAAAAGAAAGTCCCCGTTCTAGGATAAGGTAGAAAACCAAAGGCGTCAGGGCCCCGAGGGTCTAGCCAAATACTGATCTTTATAAAATCTAAATGCAGGTCTTCTAGTTAAAGAAGACTACTCACCCTTTCTCGTAAACAATTTGGCAGCCTGTACCAAGCCTTTGAAAAGTTGATATCCCTTGACCCATTAATTCCACTTCCAGGAATCCACCCCAAGGAAGTAAATAGAGCTGCAGACAAAGATTTGTGCATGAAGGTGTTTCATACTCTTGAGACACACTTTCCCTGGAAGGTTTGAAATGGGGAGGGGGGAGCATCTTTACCACTTAACTTGAGCATCTTTTTAAGTTTTGATACTGTGCAGTACTAGGTGCAGGATACCACATTTTCATTAATGTTTAAGATAAAAGATGAGCATTCAAAGAAATCTTGTGCTTTGCCCTCAGACCCTCGACCTTCACCTCCTCTGTCTCAAGAGTTACTATGGGGCTTCCCTGGTGGCGCAGTGGTTGAGAGTCCCCCTGCTGATGCTGGGGACACGGGTTCGTGCCCCAGTCCGGGAGGATCCCACATGCCGCGGAGCGGCTGGGCCCGTGAGCCATGGCCGCTGGGCCTGCGCGTCCGGAGCCTGTGCCCCGCAGCGGGAGAGGCCACAACGGTGAGAGGCCCGCGTACCGCAAAAAAAAAAAAAAAAAAACAAAGAGTTCCTATGGTGCGAAAGTTAGGGACCTGTTGCTGTGGGGTGAAGTCAGAGCCTTTGTTGGCTTGGTATTCTGTGACATCGATGGTGTGGCCCTTGTGATTTCCAATACAGCCTCATTTCTGCACGCTCCTGGCTTCTCATGTCATGTTCCAGAAATGTTTCTAGAAATTTCTTCAATACTCAGGCTGTTGCACACCATCAAGCCTTTGCCCGTGATGATCCGTCCATCTCTTTACCTGCACTGCCCTGTCCCTTTTTTTCACCCATCTGGTGAACTCCTATTCATCCTTCAAAGCCTCCCGCAGATTGGGTCCCCTAATAGGATTTGTTTAGCACGACATTTTGGGGAAAAAATTGAATTTGAATGTTGTCGGTGAGGCATGCACATTCCAGCTCTGCCACACCCCTCACGTCTTCTAGTTGTGTTGCAGTCTTACTCCATTTCGTTTATTACAGCCCTGACCTGTGAGAAACGTCTCAGTGTCCCCTTCAGGCAGAAGTAATCTATACCTTTCTATACCTTTCTATTCATTATTGCGCTTAGCACCCTCTATGAGAAATTTCTGGAATATTTACTTTTTTCAATTATAAAGGTAATATGCATGCTTATTAGATAAATTTTGAAAAATTACACACAAATATTATACAGCTGTCATACTGTGTCTAAAAAGTGTAGAATCTTGATTTTTTTATATAACGTTATAATATAAGCATTATTGTGCCATGTTTGTATAATATTCTTAAAGTCCGTTTACAATAATTGGCTGAATCTTTTGAGAGTCAGGACTCCTATTTTGTATCCCCCAGAACCTAAGTGTGATGTTGGTTTGAGCCAGTATAGGGACTTAATAAATGTTTGTTGGAGTCTAGGGCTGAAAAATCAATTGGTCTCCATCCCTACCTTCTAGGAGCTCTTCTGGGAGAGGAGATACATTTCCACTCATTATGTAATGTATTCATTCATTCATTCATTCAACAGATACTTATTGATCACCTCCTATATGTCAGACAAATTACTAGCTTGTTACGCTTCTCTCTTCTTGACCAGGAGTCTTTCCTTATTTCGTTTGGGACTGTGAAATCCCTTGCATTTCTCTTTTCACTTGTGCTGCCAGGAAGCTCAGAGCTATGCTTTGTACATATTACCTTCCCTCAACCTAAGGCTCTTTGGTATAATTATCTCCTCAGTCTTTTCTTTTAAAACTTTTGTGACCTGTATGTTGTTTTAGAAGCTTTCCAAAACAATTTCTAAGAGTAGATAGATATCACAGATTAATGGGTAAAAAATGAATTTTCAGGATGGAAAGGATGACTTTAAGTTTCTTTTTTAAGTTTTGAAGCATGAATTGAGCCAACCATGGGCACTTGTGTGGGCACATACATATCCAAGAACTGGATACTTTGACGTGTATCCACTTGACCTTGTACTTAAGTGAATGAACTTGGGCCCAAGCCAAACCTGGCTTTGAACCTGGCTACCCACAGCTTGCTTTATGACTTTAATGTCTCTGGGCCTTGGTGTCCTCATCTGAAATGAGGATCGTGATACCATGCAGGGTCATTCAAGGGTTAAGCAAAACAATTTATATGAAGCACATAGTGTAGGGCTTGACACGTAGTAGGTCTGTGATAGATGACAATTAATACTGTTGTTATCATTACATCTAGCACAGGCTAGACCTTACAGAAAGACTGGGCTGTACATTCGTGGAGCTGCTCCAGGCCATTTTCTAGAATGGCCAGTGTTGAACTAAAATGACCTCCTGTTTTAAGTTAGGGTGGGTCATCCGGGGAGGGCTGCCAAGGCTTGCTTCTCCTTTAGAGAGTAGCTCCGTGCTGGTATTTCTTACTAATTCTCAAATGACAGGAGATGATCACTGCAGAAGCCTCGAGATTTTCTGAGGTCATTCACTGGGGGGTTGGTGACTAAGACTCACAGAGCTCTGAGGTCTCCACCTCCTGATTTATTTGTAAAGTGACTTCAGCCTTCTTGCCCAGAAAGTCCCCGAAAGCCCATCTTCTAGTTTTGGCCAGCTCTTCTTGATTTTATTCAGCTATTACTTTCAGTTTGTTTTTCCCTTATGACTATCACACTCAATTGCCTGGGGTATATTTTAGGGAGGGGAGCGTTCACGGGGTACAGAGCTCAGTGTGGCCATCCGTCCCCCATCTTGAGGCTTAGGAGGTGAGAAGGTGCCACCTGTTACCTGGACTGGATGGTGGGTGCAGCGTCATGGGTTGGCCCGAAGTGATGCCCGTGGGCTGGGTGTGGACTGATATCCTCAGATGTCCCCTCTTGCGGGGCTGCGCGCGTCAGCTTTCGCGCGGTGATTCTCCCCACCTCTGCTCTTCTCTGCCAAAACAATTGTTTCAGAGAGGAAGCTCTTTGGGTCATAAAATGTCATCTGGTAGTTAGTATATGGTTATATAGACGTATTGAGTTATATAGTAGCCTGATGAGCAGGAAGTAGGTGATTCATCAGAAAAAAAAAATAACAAGAAAATAAACTCTTACCAAAATGAACTTCCTCTTTCAGCCACTCTTTGTTCCAGCTCATCCTTTTAGAACCTTCTTCCAGCTTCTTAGAAAACAATTGTCAGTCGGGACTAACACAGTGTTTCAAAGAGAGGCCGTCGCAGGCCTTCATAGCCAAATGCATTATTTTTCCGTAGTTTAAAAAAAAATAAGCCCCACACTCTCTGTCTCCAGGCGGGCCAGGGTTGGGGTGTGGGCGCTGCCTTGAAGACACGGAACCTTTGCCAGCTCGAGAGACTTCATGTTCAAACAGAAATGTCCTCCAAGGCCTCCCTGAGGTATTTCGTTGCCCCTTTGCTAGAACATCCCATTCACTTGTTTCCCTTCGTTCTGTTTGCCTCACAGATCCAGGAGGCTGCGAGTCGGGGCCTGAAGTTCGTCGGGGTCATACCTCAGTACCACTGCTCTGGGCACTCGGCAGGTGGCAGCCCCCCAGCGGATGCGCGGGATGCGACCGAGGAACCTGGCAGGTGTGTGGCTACAGAGAACCTGGGGGCTGCCGACGCTCCGGTGGGGATGGACAGAAGCCCAGAGCCCGGCCAGGGCCCGAGAGGGGAGGCGCCCACCGCCCAGCAGCCCGGCTCGCCCTCGGGAGCCGGGGTTGGCACAGAATCCCCTCCATGCGGGGTGAGCGAGACTCTGGATGGACCGGATGGGGACGCACTGGAAGGGCATGGAGAGCCACTCTCGGGAAGTAAGTATGTCAGTGCTGGGACTCTGACCCGCTGAGAGAGAGGCTGCTAGCTTGTCAGTAATCCCCTTGGCATTTTAGGAAAATGAATGGAACTAGAGTGTAGAGGGAGCGGGCCATCAAACAGGAGAAACTGTCAAGCTGTTTTCTGGGCCTCCTGACTGTCTCCTGCCTGAAGCTGTGACTTCCAGGGGTGTGGAGGGGAAGGGGGGGCGGGGCAGGGGGGCAGAACCACATGACGTTGACTCGTAGTTGCTCCAGATGGTCACGTGTGAAGTAGATGCTAGAACGGGAGGTCGTTTCTCCCGCACGCTCTTGCACTGCCCCTGAATTACCCCGTGTGAACACAGGAAGTGTGAACTTTGCTGGGCACCAGTGCAGAAAGCAGCCTCCACTTTTGGACCCCTTGTTTTGAATATCTGCCTGAAGAAGGAAATCAAGAAAGCCAGCTGAGGACAAGTTGTGCAGGAAGCTGGTGATTCAGCTCACCCAGCTGTAAACAGCCAGATCTCAGGAAGTTGTATAGTTGACAGATGAGCACCGTGGAAAGAACACTGCCAAGGAGAGGCCACCAGTAAGCGACTCCGCTGAATCACATTGTAACGGCCGTCAGAGCACGCCCTTTGGGTTGGGGATTTCAACTAGCAACACAACAGGGGTGATGATAGCCAACGTTTATTAATACTTCCTGTGGACCAGGCGCTGGGTCAGCAAGCTTTCCTATGACTATCTCTTCATTTTTCCTATGATGTGGGTGAGCTCTTGCATCATTGCCCATTTTACAGCTGAGTAAACTGAGGTTCAGAGAGTCCATCTGTTGCCCAGGCTGGAAATAGATCTGATGTGTGAGCCCAGGCCCGCTCTCTGCCTGGTCTTTCCTGTGTGGTACTCAGACAGACGAACAAGGTTTACTGAGGCCCTCAGTCTACAGGGAGCTAAGTTTCTCTTCATTTCCCCGTGATTCCCTTTCGTCTTCCTTCTCCAGGAAATCTAGCCTCGAGCCATTTCCTGAGAGGCAGGCCCTCGTGTGAGCTGCGTGGCCTCTTCTAGCCTTTGGGAGGTGACAAGTGACAAGACTGACAGGAGGTGGCCATAGGTCTTACGAAGCCTTTCTCTTTAGGCCTTCCTGGATCATCTCCCTGGTTAATGTTACTATTATGTAGTAACATTAATGGTTAATGTAGGTTAATGTAGCCTCTTAGAAATGATGAGATACTATTTATACTTTGAGAATAGAAAAGAGGGTGAGGGGCTTCCCTGGCGGTCCAGTGGTTAAGACTCTGCGCTTCCGCTCCAGGGGGATGCAGGTTCTATCCCTGGTCGGGGAACTGAGATCCCTCAGGCTGCGCGGTGCAGCCAGAGAAGAGGGTGAAATAGTTTTTCTTGTTATGTCAGTAGTTCCTGGAAAGAAAATTGTGGGCTGGTTAATTCTGGGGCTTGTTTGCAAAGTTGACCTTGGAGGGGGGGTTGGCAGCAGCCTCAGTTCTGAGAGAGATTAGGACTGTTTCATGAAAGCCTTGTTCCTTCTTAAATATGTGCTGAAGTGGAGGCTCATTTGGGGGACTTCTGCTCCCACAGAGTAGCTGAGAGCACGTTTGGGTCCTGTGGGTGCCTCCCAAGGAACAACCCAGTCTTATTTCAGAATCCCCCATTTCTGCATGGCTGTCGGGCTGAATCCCAAGAAGGAGGACTGGCCTCCTTGGAGCCCCTCTGTTGTACCATCTCAGGCCCTGGGAGGGTGAGGGGTCAGGGCATCACAGGCCCCAGGAGAGAGGGCAGGGAGCAGAGGGCTTAAGAACCACACCTCTCGAGCAAGATACCCTCCTGTGCCGCAGCTCCTTGCCCTGTAAAATAGGGATTAAAAAAAAAAAGTTTCTTGGGCTTCCCTGGTGGCGCAGTGGTTGAGAGTCTGCCTGCCGATGCAGGGGACACGGGTTTGTGCCCTGGTCTGGGAAGATCCCACATGCCGCGGAGCGGCTGGGCCCGTGAGTCATGGCCGCTGAGCCTGCGCATCCGGAGCCTGTGCTCCACAATGGGAGAGGCCACAGCAGTGAGAGGCCCGCGTACCGTAAAAAAAAAAAAAAAAAAAGTTTCTTGTAGAAAGGTGAGAGGAGAGATGCATTTAAAGCACTCCTAAGTGGCGGTTCCTATGACTGGGTACAGGCTCTGTCGTCCTGACCATTGCCCCCACCTCTGCATAGAACCCTGCCTTGGAGAAAGGGGGCTCTTGATACTGAGCGTCCCCTCAGGAGTTTTCAGATATTCCTTGTTCCAGAATCCACTTTTCTCCAAGATTCCTTCCAGACTTCCTGCCTCCTGGGGTTGAGTTAACTGGGGAGACTTGTCCTGGGACCCTCCGCCCCAGGTCCCTCCTGCTGTCCTGTGACTGTTCCCTCGATCACTCAGACACTCCCCCCCATCGCTGGGCACACAGAGACCACCCCCGACCCCCGTGATACCCCAAGTGTCTTGGCCTGCATCTCATTTCCTCAAGTCCCTGTTCTCTATGAGAAAATCAGTTCCTGCTGAGGAATAGCAGGTTAGGGTGTGTCTGGAAGTGGTCAGCCTAACAGAGCATGAGAACTCCAGCTGTGAGGGGCTTATAGTGCCACCCAACCCCCAGTCTTGCTTGGTAGGCAGCTGTGTGTGTCTGTTGTCTGCTCGTGAGGCTGGCACTGATCTCTCTGCGCAGGAGGCCACAGGTCTCACTGTTACCCTTTATTTCTCTTTTGGTGGAATAAATGAATCTTTGTGTCTTTTCCACCAGTCAGTGAACACACAGGGGTTACGAGTGCACAGGCGTGGCCTTGCAGGGGATGGACAGTCGTCATGGTGACAGCCCTCTGAGTGAACTGTTCTGAGCTCTCCCTGTGTGTCTTGAGTATGCTTTACAACAGCTTTGTGACAGAAGATGCTATTACTACCCCCTATCACAGATAAGGACAGTCACCTGCGTGCCCTCATAGAGTTAAATGTTATCTCCTAGTCTGAGCGTTAGTTGAGCAACCATAGTTTCAGCCTCCCAGAAGGCCGGCCAGCTGTCCAGGGACCCTGTCCCCATTCATAGCCCTCAATTGACCCCCGCTTCTCTCCTAATCGTTTTCCGGGGAAGTCTTTCCTTCCCTGGGAAGTCCATGCACCATCACCCACCCTGTCCCCAATGCCCCCTCCCCGCTGCTCACTCAGCTTTCACCTCCCTTTCTCTCAGGGCCCCCTAAGGAGGGTGAAGTGTTTTTACTCCTCTCTCTGCCAGGTGGGCTTAAATAGGCAATCACAGCAAGACAATTAAAAAAAAATCCAGAGGGAGCCTCCCTCCTTCCCCCTCCCTTTCCTCCTTTAATTTGTTTCCTTTATAGGAGCCTGGGGGAGCTGGTGCGGCAGAGGCTGCCAGGGAGCTCTCATCTGGAAACAGGGCAGGCCGCCCCTCCCCCTCCCCACGGGCTGCAGGGACTGCTCTGGTCCAGGGCTTCTGCTCCCCATGCCCACCTGGGTTTCTTCCTGCTCGTCCTAGGGGATTTCCTGTAGGTTTGAGGTCAGGCCGTGCAGACATCGCCTGAGCCTTGCTGCAAGCTGCTTCCCTTCTCACATCTAGCTTGCCCCAGCCTCTTGGTGAAATGCAGAGCACCTGGGAAGGATAGGACCGCGTTCCCATGCCACGTTCTCCCTGCATTTCTGTGCTGGGGGGCAGCTTCCTTCATTCACCGCAGACAGGCCAGTGCACGGCAAGGTTAGGGAGGTGTCGCAGGACGGACCCCTGGTGCTTCTCTCCTGGCCTCCAGCATTCCCATCTTGTCTCTGTCGCTGAAACTTGAGCAGGAGAAACAAGGAGGCCACACAGGTTCACGCAAAGTCAGCTGGTTCTCACTGGCACCGAAATAATAATGCAAAATCTTCCAAGAGTTACCCTTCCTACCTGCACCTGCTCCCTTAAAATGCCTACAGACGCAGCCAGGAACCCGAGCCGGGGATTGCAGTGACCTCTGGAGGGGGATTCTATTCAGCAGGCCTCCTTGGCAGGCAGCTTCTTCTGGGGGGATGCCCCCTGAGCCTGCCCTTGTCCTCCCGTCCCGGAGCCCCCAGAATAGTTCTACCCTGTGGTTCTGTCCCCCACCCCCAATCTGCCACCATCTTCCTGGCCTTTCACTCGGTCCACTAACTATTATATATTATATAGCTATTATATATTATATAGCTATTGAATATAGCTATTATATAGCTATTATATATTATATAGCTATTGAACACCTCCCTGCCCGCCCCCGCCCCCCACATGCACACCGTCATTGTCAGCCCCCGCTTTCCATGCGCCGATGAAATTAGCCTCGTGTTAGATTTGGGACACAGCCCAGCATTGGGGGTTTGGAAGAGTCTTGGCTTTGCCACTTACCTGCTTGTGATTCTGGGGATCCACTTAAGGCTTCTGGGCATAGAAGGGACACCGTTCCCCCGTGGAGGCTGGAGTCATGTGAGATGATGGCGGTGGTGATGGCCCTCATTAATACATTCCCGTCCTGTGGGCCGCTGACATCCTTACAAGTGGGCCCCGTGGATTGCTGTGCAGACAGCGGGTCCCACACTTGGCCTGGCAAGCAGGCCTCCCCCAGGCCCAGAGGTGCCTGAAGCAGCCTCCTCCCAGATGCAGGGATCTGGCCGGGCCTGAGGCCCTTCTGCCCTCTCTTCCTCCAGAGACAGCCACAGCCTCGCCTTCGCAATGACACCTTTCACCTTAGCTCCCCTGCCGTGACCTCAGCAGACCCGAGGTCCCACCCAGCCCGGCTCCCAGGCCAAGTCTGATGCCCACTTGTCCCTTCCAACTTGCCAGCCTCCTTCTCCCACTCTGGCCCTGGGAGCCCCATGCGCTCAGCCAGACTCTGAACCCTTTCTTTCCTGCAGCCTGGAGGTCCCCTGGGATGCCAGGACCCACCTGCTACCTGCAAGTTACCACCGCTCTGGGGCTGCAGCTGCAGACAGACTGCAGGCTTCCGTCCCGTGCCTAAGTCCCTACTTCCTGGCACCTGCCTCAGAACCGGGCGTCTACCTTCTTCCTCCTTGTTCCCGAGGAGCTTGGCAAGGCCTGAGTGGACCTGGCTGGCAGGCCGGCAGTGCTCAGCTGGCCCCGCCTCCAGGCCCACGTGCCCTCCTCCCCCCGTCCACCTAGCTCCTTGCCCTTGTCTGGCTCAGGTCAATCCAGCAGACACAGGTGTGGCACCTGCCATGTCTTCTGGACTACCACCTTTTCTGGACACAAAAGATCTAAATGACACGAGGCAAGCCCCCCGCGCCCCCCCCCCCACCCCACCCCATGTCAGGGGAACACAGCAAGACAACGAGACAGAAATAGAAGTGCAAGACAGAACAGTCTCGAAGCTCCTTGGGTGCCCTGCCAGGCCAGTCCTGCGGCCATTCTCAGAAACAATGCCTTCCCCCTCCTTTGGGACTTTCTGTCCCATGTCTGGAAAAATCTTCCAGCTGGGGTCATGGCAGAGTCACAGAGCAGCTAAGAAAATGTAAACAAATTTGGTCGTCTTTTTGGAATCCCTGGTGACTGCTCCTGTGAGGATATGTATTGGAGAGTCAGAATATTAAAACATCAAAGGGCATCGTTTGGGGACAGTTTTTCTTGGCTGGCTTCCATGTGAGTAGAAAGACGATTGTGGCCAAGGAGGCAGCGGGACAGAGGAGTTTACTGAAGGCTTGGGCATCTGGAAGCAGGTTTCTTCCAATATTTCACTGCTGCTCATGCTTTGGAGGCTCTCGATTCCAACAGCCTTTCCTTTTCCTTCCTGAAAAATTTATTTCTGGCTCTGGCTTTGGTCCTCCTCCCTGGGGAGGATCCAGACGGAAGGCAGGGGGCGCTGTCGGCACCCCACCATCCACCTTTGTCTCCCTGTTCTGTCTCCCCCTGCCCTGCCCCGCCCCCAAGCATCCTTCTTCTCCTTCTGCCTTCCCTTGTTCTGTTTCATCATGCGTGTGGGAAAGTTGTGGTTTTGTCTTGCCATGTGACTGGGGATCCTTCTGTGTGATCAAGTGTTGTCATGTAGTTTTGGACTTGGGCCGCTTCTCAGTTCCCCACTCATCCTCCCGTGCAGAGGCTGTGATTTCTTTTTCTCTTTGCTGATAATTCGTATGCATTTGTGCTTGACTGTAGCAGACCATGGGGACTGGTGCTCTGGCCCATCTTGGGGTCACCTGAGGACAGCTTTCCTAGCCTCTGCCTGGGCAGATGTCCCAGGGAATGAACACCTCAGGAGTGGCCTCCGTCCCTGAGGACAAATGCCCGGCTTCCTTGCCCCTCATAGAGCAATATGGGGTGTGCGTATATGGTGTGTCAGGTCCCCAGGTGCCGTGACAGTAACCCGCTCATCAATGCAGCCTTCCTTGGCTTTCAGCTCTTCTCTGTTTCTCGTCCCTGCTCTCTCACTCTGTTTCCTGGGATTACTTCCCAAATGAACGACTTGCACCCAAAAGCTTACAGGGTCTGATTTTGAAGCAATTGAAATGCGGTCAAGGACTCGCTAAAGCATGACTTACCCTCTTTTGCCTTTAGTAGCTGCAGGTCTTATTTGAACCACTGGCACCTTGGACTGGAAAACACCCAATCGCTTCCTGTCCCACCCCACCCCCCCAGCTCTAATTCATTGCTTGATTTCCCTCCTTTACAAACCTTCTGTGCTGTCTGCCTGACCCCATTCCTAAAGTGTGTATCTGAAAGTCACGAAATAGTCTAGGGATTGCTAGCTCCATATACCAAGACCTAATTTCTCCTGCGAAAGCACTTACTGGCTGGATTGTAGATGGCTTCCTGAGTCAGGTAAGCGGACCCAGAAAGGTAATTTGGGCTGGAGATGATGAACAGGCCAGCGGTGGTTGTTGAAGATCCAGGTGGCTGTTTGTGAAGATGGGGACCCCTCCTTCCTAACTGGCTCTACCCCGTGGATAGCTTGAAAAGCCCTCCCTGTCGGCTTCACCGCTGCTGGCGACAAAGTCTGTGGCCCCGCAGTGCTCCCCAGAGGCCTCTGCTGGTGCTTGCTCAGCTGGGGCTGTGGAAAGCCTTGCTTTGTCCCAGAATACAGGCGCCCTGTGAGATAATTTGAGGTGCTACGTGGATGGACATTCTTGGTGTGAACGTGCCTCATCTTTCACTCCTGTGTATGGCAAACGCTAGTGTTTTCCCTTGTGGTCGTGAAGCAGAGTTTCCTGTTTAAGTGCACTTATGTAGATAAAGCAGAGTGAGTCCATTTTAAAAAGTAATGTACTCGGATCCTGGAAAAATTGTGAAATACCGAAATATGGGATGCAGTGTCCCAGAATGTGAGTCTAGGCGAGGTATCTCCTGCAAGGAGCGTGGAATGTCCTTTGTCCTTTTTGCTGATGTTAACCATTGTTTATGACCTTTCAAATATTTCTTCGGAAGAAGGGTGGGGACTTTCTTATTATCCAAATAGATACTTTTGGAAACCAAAGCATATTCCTGACTAGCCCGTGTAAGCAAAGCTTTTTAAACTGGGTGAACTCTGATTGCTTGACTAAATGAGTAACGCAAAAATAGACCTCCAGACTTCGATTGAAATTCCAGGTATTTGCTTCCGGAGGCTGACACCGCTCGCTCACGGCCAGCACCGTGTGTCGCAGGAGGCGAGGGTCAGCTGCCGGGTGTAGTGAGTATTGATTTTTAAAGAACTGAGCTATAAATGAAGGCACGGGAAGCAGAGCCTCACTCTCAGGGCCTGCCTGGCTGTTTGAGCGACCTACCACTCCAGGCAGGAACCTGCATTTACTGGAATGTATTTATTTTTACATATCAATGATGTATTTTTGATGGACTTGATTAAGTATTATGGGTCTGGCCCCAGGAAACACCACTGCGGTTTATAAATAGTTCAGGGATGTACAAAGTTCCAGGAATTACAGCAGTATTTTTGTCTGTATGTGCCTCTGTGCATTTACTTTTTCTTTTTTAAGACCAGCTCTCGCCCCAAAATATGTCTGCTTTTTCTTCTAAAACACACCTTTGTATGAATTTCTAGAAATGTCTACTGTGTCCTTCTCTCAAACACCTAACCGTACAAATGAATCCCAGCTAACAGCTATGTGCCAGATTCAAAACCTAAGTCCTGTCGACTAAAAAATGCACAACATGAGAGCTGCTAGTTCGTTTTATTGGGGGCAAAATGAGGACTCTAGCCTGGGAGACAGCGTTTCAGATAGTTCTGAGAAACTGCTCCAGAGAGGTGGGGAGAAGGTCAGTGTTAGACATGATTTTAGTGAAGGGGGACATGCAGTGGAGCACACACGTTGGCAGAGGCTGGCTGCTAGTCACGAGAGCAGGTGTCACTGTTAACGATTTTAGTGCTTTTCTAGATACGAGGAGTTGCGAGAATTGGGCTCATAATGTCTTCTCCTGAAAATATCTGACTATCTAAGGGCTTGATCTGCCAGTTTTTCTCAGAGCACAGAGGGCCTCCTTCCTGATCTCCACCCTGTACGCCTTTCAGGGTGCGTTGAGGTCGGTGGCTGCAGTGGCTAGTGACCTCATCTTTGTAGAGGCAGATGCCAAGTGCCACTTTTTTGTTGGCAGTCACCTTAGGACTCAACCTTTGAGGTCCATGTCACTTTTAAGGCACCCTAAATTACTGCCTAGAATTGGGTTTTTTTTGTTTGTTTGTTTTTTTAAATTAAAAGAAATTCTTTTCGGCCACACCACGTGGCACGTGGGATCTTAGTTCCCCAGGCAGGGGTCAAACCCGCGCCCCCTGCAGTGGATGCACGGAGTCTTAACCACTGGACCACCAGGGAAGTCTCCGGAATCAGGTTTTATTATTAGGTAACAGTGCAACCTAACAGAACTTTGGCCTTTGATATCGCTTCTTCAGGCTCCTGAGAGATCCCGTCAGGCCCAGTGAGGCAGTATGTCCCCATCTGACCTCTTCTCTCCCTACTCTCTTTACAAATCCCAACAGAAATGGAGATTTTCGCCCTTTTCAACAAACCGAAGGGCCATCAGAAGTGCCGGCAATACTATCCCGTCACCATTCCCCTCCGGGTCTCCAGGAATGGCCAGACGGTGAGCAGTTTGGATGCCAATTGGCTGGAGCACATGAGCGACCACTTCCGGAAGGGCGGCGTCCTGGTGAACTCAGTCTTCTCCCTCGGCTTGGTCCACGGTAGGGAAGGCACAGCCCACCCCTCGGGGGGCCCTTCTGAACTCTGCTGCTTCCTCTTCCTCAGAGCCTGCCCTGTTCAGAAAGCTCTGTGGCGGGTCCGCATGCTGCGTCTGATTTCTGATGAACACATCTAGAGGAATCTTCCATAAGGCTCACCAGCCATGTTCTGCCGACCCCTGCAGGAGTCAGCCAGGTCTATTCTAACATGACAGAGAAGGGGGAGCAATTCTGTTTCATTGATGATGGTGGCCTCGATCTAGGTTGCTTTTAAAACCTTTTCAAAAGGTTTTCCCAGGGTTTGTTAATTACCCCCAGGATCATGCCACTCCCAAAGTACAAATTGTTTGTAGACACCATTACAGTCTGAAGCAGCCATAGCAGCATCTTGGAATTAACTGCAGAGAAGTGAATTGGTTTCTGTAAGCTCCATGGGGATACGCACTGCTCCTGGGTCTCTCGGCACCCAGTGGCCCTGCCAGTAATGGATTCCCTCTGGGGGGTTGCTGCATGGGTAGCCCTATTGGTGTCAGCTTTTCTAAGGCAGAGAGAAAGTTTGCCCAAAGTGGGGAGACGTGTCACAGGCAAAGAAAGGGTTTTGAAGTTAACACGAAGGCAAGTTGAGTTGCTAGGGGCATCGAAACCGGGAGACAATTTGGGGAGTAGGGCCAACCTGCCAGCATGTGTTCATGCTGAGGGCTGCCAGCCAGCAGGATCCCGAAGTAAGTGAAACGTAAAGTAACGCCAAATCCGATGATCCCAGGAAAACGTGGCAGGGGGCACTGACAGCCCTGCGTCTTGGTCGTTGAGCAGTTTTCTCTCTAAAAATTAGCAGCGTCAGGAACAGGGTTTGGATGCTATATGACTTGCGACCCTTGAGATGCTAACAAGCATCCTTGGAAGAGACATCAGTCTTAATTCTGAAGGTACATACGTGCAATCATCCAAAACCTTAGAACATTGTACAGTGCGAGTCCCTTGTCCCTATCTTAGTAGCAATATCTAATGTTAGTATGTTCATATAGTAGCAGCAGGCACTGTACAGTATCGTGGGCCACGACTATTTGTGGATGGGTGAAGGACATAAGAAAGGTGACGGGCGGTCTCGTAGAACTCGCTGTGTCGACGGGGCTGTTCTGTATGTGTGCTGTCCGGTATGGTAGCCACCAGCCATCGGTGGCCGCTGACCACTGGAGATGTGGTAAGTATGACTGAGGAACTTAATTTTTATTTTATTTAATTTTCATTAATTTAAATATCAATAGCCACGTGCAGCTCATAGCTAGTGTATTGGACAGTGCAGTTCTAGAGTATATTTTCATTAATACAACTAAGGAAGAGTCAGTTCCACTCCCTGGCGGCAAGGTCAGTAAACTCCCTCTGCTCCAGGAGGCTTTCCCTGGGTGCCTGCAGAGTTCTTGGAAGCCAGGGGTCGTCCCGGCCTATTGAAGATGCACCGTCCAACACCAGGGTGTGTGCTAGGGCCAGATGTTTACAGCCCTCGTCATTAGCATTAGGGGGGGCCAGGGAGGATCCCTCCACCCCCTGCTTCCTGCAGGGACACCCCGTTGCCCGTCTTCGGGTGTGGCAACAACAGCTCCTTTTATCTCCTCTTGGGCCCAGAGGGCCTCCCTGTGACTGTGCATATCTCCCTGGGAAACTGATGTTAGTTGCACTAACATCTTAAAGATAGGTAGGGAGGCGCTGGACATGGCAGCCACCGAGGCAGCCACGGGTCATGTCCCCACCTTGGGAGAACTGGGGTTTCAAAGGGGAAGTTTTCTCTCTTGCCTGCACGTGTCAGAGGCGAGCTGAGCCCCAAGAGAGGACACCTTGAACTTGAAAGTTCACGCTGCCGTTCGTCGTCTGTCTAGCCATTCTGCCTTTGGCAACCAAGGCTCCGTTACCACCTCCACTCCTCCCCCAATCCCGTTCTCCAACCTTGAGTCCAAAAACACAGATAATGTGTACAGTCTTGCTTCAGATTTGACTGGAGTGTTGGAAATGCTGTTATATCCTCCCTTGGCTTTAGCTGCATGAAATCCAGCCTTCCTGCCTTGAAGACAGAACATGAAATTTTCCCTGGCAAGTGCAGCCGAGCAGCCTGCGCTGAGCCTGTGACGGCTCCACAGCAGGGCTGCCCACACGTCGGGCTGCCCCATGGCTGCACATCCCTGTCCCGGTGACGGCTGCAAAATCCTCAGAACAAAATGCATCTGAACCCACTCAAAATTCAAATGCGATTTCACCCCGATGTTTCTGATAGGAGGGAGCGTGTGACCTGGGAGAAGGGCTTACTGGGTTAGCGCATTTCTGCTCTAGGAAAGCCCAGGCTTTCCGTTGGCAGGGAGGAAACATGCATATGTTCTTTTCCCAGAATTAAAAAAAAAAAAAAAAAAAGCAAGCTAATCATCATTATATAAAGAACCTATTTCTAGTAGGTTAATTAGTGTCCTTACAAATAAACCTAGCAGAGCTAGGAGCACATCTTTAAGCTGTTTGCCATCTGGAAAAGCATCAGTCTTCTTAACTAGACATTTGTGCTTCAGAATATTTTCCACAGGGTCATAAAATGCATGAGAACTTTGTCCCATAAGCAAGGTGATGTATAGCCCGAATAATCCAGTTAAGACTCCATCTTCTGTTTTTGAGTCTTTACCTCCCAGGACATGGAAAGGCTTGTACCATCCTCGAGTCGGGCTTCTGCTCGTGGCCTCCTGGGTGTCCCTCCTGAGAATGCCCAGGTGTCCTGGGCTGGGGAGGCTGTGGCCTTGGGGTCTGGTAAACTTCAGGCATAGGTGAAAGGGCAGCAGAATGATGGGAACACGCCCCTAGCGGCTCCTGTGTGCTGGTCCTCGGCCAAGCAGCTCACACAGCAACTCCTCTGATCCCCATGGCTGAGTGGGGTGGGTACTGTTGTTACGTCTGTGGAGACTGAGACACAGAGCACTGAAGTCATTGCCACGGTGCCCAGCTGCTAAGTGGCAAGAAAGTGGTTGGAAGAAAGAAGGGTGTGGGTGGGGAAAAGGGACTCGAGGAGAGAAAAGAGGTTTGAGGTTTGAAAAGAGGTTGAGGCCCCCGGCTGGGCCCCTGGGGAGGGGAGAGCTGAAAGTCACCCTTAGGGAAGTAGCAGGACCTGGTGGCAGCCAGCAGCGTGGATGAGCCCAGGGGATGTTCAGACAGCAGGATGGATGGACGTACGGAAACACTGCAGCCAGTGAGAGAAAGCCAGAATCTATGCTTCCCAAGGGTGGGAAAGGCCGGGCAGGGAGACCCTCTGCTGAGCCGGCTGCCGCTGAGGACTCGGGTGGGTACCACGAGTCTGGGGTAAGGGCGAGGCGGAGCTGGCTGCCCACCTTCTGAAGTTTGTTTTCCCACCAAGGGTTTCCAGGCCTGCAGAGTCCCTGCTGCCATCACTGGCCACCACCAGCTGTCTTTGCCCTGCTCTCACCCCCCTTGTCCCCCTGTCTCCGTCCTTGCTCTGCATCCCTCTTGGTCTACCCTTTGCCCCCCCCCCCCCCACTCCTTTCCCCACCTTGCTCTGCCCTTGGCCCTGTCCTAGCCCTCCCCCTCCCTCTCCCTGCCCCCTGGCCCTCCCCCTCCTCTCGTCCCACCCTCACCCTCTCCTAGCCGGGCAGTCCTTCCGCCTCTGGCAGCACCATCTCTATTCAGCCCACGTTCACAGGTCTTCCACTGTTTCCGAAATGTCCTTTGCAGCAAGTAGCGCAAACCAGAATCCAGTCCAGCAACAGGCACTGCATACGGTGACCACGTCCTTACTGCTCCTGTACCTGGAAGAGTCGTTCTTCATGACCCTGACTGCTTGAAATAAACCTATTAGCCTCTTAGAATGCCCTGTGTTCTGGATTTGTCCGGCCAGGGCCTCATAATGTTATCTTGTTTCTCCAGCCTCTGTTTCCTATAAACTGGAATTTAGTTCTAAGGCCTCGATAAATGAAGCCCTTAGGTCTGGGATACATTCCAGATGCTGTTGTGTTTGACGAGCTGTGTCACATCAGGAGACACACTGTACCTAGGAGTCCCTCCTTTCCTACCTCTTTAAAGATTAGGTTTTCCTGAAGACTCTCTCTGATGCCCCAGCTTCACGTCCATCCAAATAACATTTGGTATTTACACCACATTTTTGATGCCTGACATAAACCAGATTACCTTGTATTTGCAAAATACATAGGTAAAAAACATGTACGTATTTAAAATAAAATACACGTAGGGACACATATTTTAGGCAGACATGTTTGCAGGCCCTTGGGCAAGGGCCTGCTTCCTATGCTTCTTAGTGTCCCAGTGTCTGTCCACCGTGCACTGTATACAGGAGGCGACCAATAAAGGTTTCCGGATGCTGCACAGTAATGCGTAGTGCTGGGGGGAGCTGGTGTTGGGGTGTGCATCACCAGGCCCCTGCAGACTGGGGGAGCAAGGGAGGATGAGGTTGCAGGAAGTTCACGGCCACTCCCTTGTCCGACCGCAGGCTCCAGGCACGTTGGCCTAGTGGTTGCAGGCGTAGCTTCTATTTCAGAGGAGCCGCTGAATAACATAAGGGGTAAATTTCACTTACACCATGAAATGCATTTTCTCTTCTATCCATGGCACGTCTTTTAAGTAAATTTTTTCCTGCAGTATAGCACACGTACAGAAACCAAGACAGGTCCTAAGGGTCCAGCTCAGTGGGTTTTCACAAGGCGAGCACACCCATGTAACCGGCGCCAGATCAAGAAACAGCATCCCAGCCCCATCAGAGTCCCACTCACAACCTCACAATGCCTCTCCCCCAGGGCGACCACAGTCCTGACTGGAAGCGTCACAGGTGGGGCGTGAACTTTATGTGGGTGGAGTCTGCCCTTGTTTGGCTTCTTTCCATTTGGCTTCTCCTTGTTAGATTCATCCACATTTTTACACGTCACTGCAGATCATTTTTTTCTCACTGCTGTGTGCTGTCCCTTGTGTTGATAGATACAGCTTATCCATTGACACACATATTTTTGTTCTTTCTTTGCCCCATGCAGGAAGGCGTGGCCTCTGCACGGATTTGGCCCCAAACAGAAGCTGTAAGGCCATCTCACTGCAACCCCACTGAGATGCCACAAAACACGAGGGCAGGGAGAGCTGCCTAGTGGTCAGAGCACGCCTGCTCCATGAGGCTGGGCGCCTAGGCTGCTCATCCCCCGGCTGGAGCACAGCCCCTGGCACATCCTCGTGGTAGCAAAATAAAATAGCTGTCACCTGTTGAAAGAGCATAGGCTTTGGAGTCACACAAACTACATTTCAGGTCGAGATAGGCCCTTGTATGCGCTTGAATGTGGACAAATGGTTTCACGCCTATAGCTTCCTTCCATCTTCTCACCACTTAGAGGGAATGATAACCTTGCAGAACTTGCGGCGGGGGGAGGCATTCCATGAGAAGCCATGAATGTGCCTGGCAGAGGGCCTCATAGCTGGCGAGCACAGAATCAGGGTGTTTCCTCCCCATCTGGTCATCTGGTCTGATAAATGACACTGAAGTTGCAGGCTGCCCCTAACTGTAACTTACTCACTGCTTCAAACAGGGACTGCAGGAAGGCAGGCAGGCCGAGAGCAGAAGTGAGGGCTGCAGAAGCAAGAGAAGCAGCAGGCCTGCTCCACTCTTGATAATGTCAGCAGATTAGCTGTGGGGTGATGGGGGAGCTGCACACACCATTGTCCGATTGGTTGCGTGCGGCTGCACGTCCCTATAACACGGGCGATTATGGCTATGCAGTTGGTACAGGCCACTCCTGGAGCCAAGGTGGTGCCGTGAGTGCCATGCTGGTGGGGAAAAGGGGTTTCAGGGGGCCAAGGACATCTGTTATGCCAGTGACGCCAGTGTGGGCATTTAAACCATCCTAGCCTGTAAAATGAGAACAGTAACATTTTCTAGTAGACCACATGCATCAACCCCTTATGTCGATGGCGTGTGCATTTCACGCTGGACTTGGGAGAGGTGCAGCACCTAGGGTGAGCCTGAAGGGTAGCTTGCTAGATGGAATCTTCGTGTCCCAGAGGCTGCAGGGGAAGAGCAGTTTTCTCATAGAATTTACCTCTTGGGCTAATAGGGCAAATCTCCTTTTCTCACATCCTTCTTGTAAAGCATAAGCTTGGAAAGTTAAGGTGTCCTTTTGCCAAAAGACCGGCATCAAATATTTATACAACGCCAGGGCAAATAGCTTTCTGTGCACAGTAGGGAAGCATCTTCACTTTAATAAAAAAAATGCAGTGATAATGGAATGTTTTCCATAGATGGAGGATGATTTAACCTTTTTGCATGGGGAGCTGCACTCTGAGAGAGACCTATTTATACCAGCTCGGAGCACACTACAGCGAGGCTGAGCTAGGAAGGTGATGAAGAGACGGGTGGTGGATGAGGCCGTCAAAACAAGGGGTTCTTTAAAAGCCCAGCTGTCTGCTGGCTGTGGTTCATTGACTTTTTTGCTGTTACAGATGACCAAATTTTGACAGCCATTCTGAATTTGCTGTGTAGTGAAGTGGGTGAATCAGCAGTCTGGATTCCGAAGAGCTGAGCAGCGGGCTGAGACGCTGCAGGCAGGACTGAGTTAGGAGGATGGTAAATAAGGACCTGGTTTGTTCCTGCTTCACGCCCCCAAGCCTGGACCACACAGCCCTCCTCCCAGGCTTGTGACTTGGAGCGAAGGAGGGGATGCCAGGCAGGGGGTAGGAAAGAAAGTTGGATGAGCTGCACTGTCTCCTTCCCCAAGTGGACCTCAACTCTATCTATATCGTGCTGAGCACTCTAATACTTAGAGCATGTGGTAGGCACATTGAAAGGGCTTAGAGGCTTACTGGTAAGGAGATCTGTAGGTAGAGACTTTGGAAATTGGGTATAACATATCTTTGTAGAAGCCTTGAAGAAATGTGTGCTGTGATCATAGGCTACTGAAGGATCAGTGAGTATCTTCTGGTCCCAAACATCACCAGGTCAGGACTTGGGAAAGCTTTATTCAAAGGGGTTCCATAGGGCATCCCTACTGTGGCAGGGGCTCCAGCTGGACCTGTGTTACCCAGAACTTGGTAAGTGAGCTGGACTATAGTCCGTGCTTGTCCTGGAGGCCCAAATATTTAAATGTGGTTCAGCCAGAGAGCAGTTCTGTCCTTCCTCGGTCACCTTAGTAAAATGTCTTTTAGGAGGACATTGAACAAACACTTGGGGGAAACTTTTTAGCAGAGCAGATGAGAGAGGCAAGCTTAGCACTTTTGCCAAGGCTGATTGGTAACAGACTCTCAGTATAGGAAACAAATACAAAAATGGAGCACAGTATTGATTAACCCATAGGGATCTTATTTAAAATGGAGTTTTGTCTTGTCCGTAGGAAGAATATCAGGATGAGGCTGCTGTGTGCCAGGAATTCCCCTCAGAGCTGTGGTTTGTTGAGTTGGTCAGGCCCCTCTATCATTCTGGAATAATCAGGAATGTTCCCCAGGCTAAGTGAAGTACACTGGTCTCAGATTTCTTAAGTTTCAGTTGGGCATTGTAACAGTCAGATATTGCCAGGATGATGCTGTGTAACAAACCACTCCAGAGCTCACTGGCTTAAAACAGTAATAATTTATTCTCTCATATTTGTAGGTTGCCTGGAGCAACTTCTTTGAGGCAGCTGGGCCGACTCTCAGGTCTATGGATCAGCTGATCTAGGCTACGCTCCACCGGGGCAGCTCTGTTCCAACAGGCTAGCTGGGGCATGTGCTCTCAAAGTGGTGGCACAGATGTGAGATCAAGTTCAACACGCCAGTGCTTTGCAAGCTCCTGCTTGTGTCACACCCGCTAAGATCCCACTGGCCAAGCGAGTCACATGGATAAGCCCCTGGTTGGCTTATCTCTCCACCATTGTCTTAGTCTTGAATTTCTTCTCATGATTCTGCTGCTTGTCTGGTCCTTGGTGACCCCTCATTCACTCTTCATTTCTATTCAAGCTGTGTCCTCTACCTTGAACTCTCAAACCCCGCAGACCTGGCTTGCAGTTAGTTCATATATCTACTCAAAGTGGGGGGAACTACCCTGAGCACTTCTTTCAGAAACAGCTGTGCCATCGCCTCTACCTCCATGCAACACCCCGCCCCGCCCCAGCCCACTTTATATTCTCATAGCATTTATACCCTGGGACATTATGTTTTCTCCCCCTGCAGGGCAGGGGAAGCTCCATGGGGGCGGGGTCTTCATTTGTCACCAGTGATCACAAGAGTACCTGGCACATAATGGGTGCCAGGGTGCTCAGAAGAGACTGAAAGAGGTAGGGTTTCTGAGTCAAAGAGGATGGACTTTTGTGTTTCAGTCTTTTGAGACATTGTTAAGTTGTTCTCTGGAAAGGTCGTGCAGTTAAAATTCCCTTCAGCCCTGGAAGCTTTTTATTTATTTATTTATTTATTTATGGCCATGTTGGGTCTTCGTTGCTGCTCATGGGCTTTCTCTAGTTGCGGCGAGCAGGGGCTACTCTTCCTTGTGGTGCGTGGGCTTCTCATTGCAGTGGCTTCTCTTGCTGTGGAGCACGGGCTCTAGGCACGTGGGCTTCAGTAGTTGTGGCATGCGGGCTCAGTAGTTGTGGCTTGTGGGCTCTAGAGCACAGGCTCAGCAGTTGTGGTGCACGGGCTTAGTTGCTCCGCGGCATGTGGGATCCTCCCAGACCAGGGCTCGAACCCATGTCCCCTGCATTGGCAGGCGGATTCTTAACCACTGCGCCACTAGGGAAGTCCTGGAAACTTTTTACATACAATAAAGAGTGTTAAATGTAGCCATTTATTTATTACTTATTTTTGTTGTTGCAAATAATTTTCTGATTCTGACGGCTTTTTGACTTGCTTGTGAGGTCTGTTGGAAGACAGAAGCTGAAGGTTGCTATATGTTTCCATCTGTCTGTCTTTTTGTAACTTCTGGAAAGCGCTGGCAGTTCCTGAACTCCAGTGTGACTCAGGGGGCTTTCTGTGTTTGTCTCCCTTTCCTTCCTGATGAAGAAAAGATCACATTATTGTGTGAATTGTCCTTTATATCACTAAACATATTTTTATGTCTGTTGCCATAACAAAACACCACAGACTGGTTGGCTTGAACAATAGACATTTATTTTCTCATAGATCAGGAGGCTGGACGTCCATGATCAGGGAGTTGGCAAATTCGGTTTCTGGTGAGGCCTCCTTTCCTGACTTGCAGATGGCCACCTTCTCTGTGTCCTCCTATGGGCTTTCCTCTGTGCAAGGTTAGGGGGTTAGGGTGGGTGGTGCTCTGGTGTCTCTTCCTCTTCTTGTAAGGACATCAGTCCTGTTGGACTAGGGCCCACCCTTATGACCTCATTGAACCTTAATTATCCCTGGAAAGGATCTATTTCCAAATGTACTCACTTTGGAGGTTAGAGTTTCAACATATGAATCGGGGGTGGGGGGTGGGGACAGAGTTCAGTCCAGCACAGTGCAACTGAACAGTGATTTGTAGAATACTGACCAGGAGGAATTCTCTGTCTACAACCCCCTTTCACAGACAAGAAACCAAACCCCTCAAAGGGTCAGATCCCTTTTCCGATAGAGCATGGGCCCAAACCACCTGCTTCTGAGTCCATTCGTCTGTTTCCACAGTCCCTCATCTAAGTGAATCTAGGGTATTAACTTAAAAAGTGCCTCCTTGAAAGTCTTCTTCAGGGGCAAGGACCCTGTTGTGTTTTTCTTGACATCTTCATTGCCTGAGACAGTTCTGAATCATGCTATGTTTGATGTAGGTTTGTTGAATTATACGGAACTTTACCATTAACTATAGCAGTGCCCAGGGAAACATTTTCAATGGTAAATCATTTTGAAAAATTCTCCCTTCCCCCAAATTTCACCTCCTGACAAGAGCTGCGTGAAGTGTCCCAAGTACTGCACCCATGTCACACAAATGTCGAGGAATCAGCGCATCTGAACTGTGTCTGCAAGCCCAGAGCGCTGCGTTGCATCTATCCCCACTTCAAAATAATTTCTCTCACCTCAATATAGTTTTCTTCTAAAAACTGTCTCTAAGTGACTGCATTTCCCCCGAATAAGTTCTCCCCAGTGCATTCTGACGTTGGAGCATGAAAAGGAAGGTAAACGCATGAAATCAAATGGTGATTGCTAACAATGAAATTTGGGCTCATAAAATCAAGGATATTATTCAAAACTGCAAGGTAAATTAGTCTCATTCATTCTGATGGGGCTAGACTCTGTGGTTGTGTATGCCTTCTTTAATTAACATGCTGAAAAGATGTTCTGATTGGGATTATTAATGAATGCAGTGAAAATTTTTGCTGCTTGTAAGGCTTCTGCCACAGACGGTTTACAGCAACCTCCCTCCACCCCACCCCGCCTTTTCTTTTTCCACAGATTCCTTACACGGCTTGACAGATGGAGTATTCATCTTTGAAGCAGTTTCCACAGAAGATAGCAAAACCATGCAGGGCTACGATGCTATTGTAGTGGAACAATGGACGGTTCTGGACGTAAGTGCTGGGATTGGCAGTGGTGCTTTTCTTGTTTGGACAGTGATTGTTTTACCCGCTCGCTCCTCTGAGTGTGGCTGCTGCTGGACGTCGCTTTCCTCTGAACGGCAGTTGGACCTCCATACACCCTGTGAGGACCCCTTTCGTCCTTTGGTGCCCCTCCTATGCCACCCCCAGTTGGGGGATGGGCCCCACTTTTCCCTTTCTGTAGAAAAAACACATTGTGTGTGCCGGGTAGAAAAGATTCTTCTCTCATTAATTTGAAAGCGCTAAATGACATAAGTGAGGCAAACGCATAGTTTGTGGCCCCCATAATAATTAGAGCATCGTCGTTATTGGAGCTAGACTGTATGGCCCCCTCTGACAGGGGGCCGTAGAAATTTATATGCCAGAAGAAATTTATATGCATCTGCGCTCTTAACCTTCACAATAAGTCTGAGTACTGTGATTGCTCCCATTTTACAGATGAGGAAACTGAGGCACAGGGATGTTAGAACCCTGGCCCATTAAGTGTAGAAGGCGGTCTTTGAGAAGCATTGACCCGCAAGACCACCAGATTGGTGTGGGCAGAGGAATTCCTCAAGCTGTGTTGCGCTGGGATTTGGGAAGGGGAGAGCTGATTTCTTTCTGAGGTTTGCTGGTGTGTATTTTAAAGGCATTTCTGCAACTGTTGAAACATGGGCTTTATAGACCAGTCTCTTGTCCACCCAGCATCTGGCATGTTTGAAGATAGGGGACTGATTTCTGAATGCTCTCAAGTTGTCCCTAGAAGGACACAGGGTTGGCGTCGCTCCGAGGGGCCCTGCCAGACAGGGGGGTCTCTGTGCCAGAGGAGGACGGATGAGGAAGCAGCTCTTGGTACAGAGTACAGGGCCCTGGGACCTGCCACACCCTTGTGCCCTTTGGCACTGCAGCCTGTGGCCAGTACCCCGCCTGGAACTGGGGTGGAGTGCTCCACGGGCACCATTGCTTAGCCTCTGAGCCTTCAGCCGTTCTGAGGAGGCCTGATGTGGGGAGCAGGGGTGCGGGGGACAGCCTGCATCTGAGTAGGGATGGGAAATAGCTGCCTGCAAATGTGACAGAATAGAGTCCACAGAAAAACTGTAATAATCAGAAACAGGAATTCCAAAATCACAGCATCCACGGCCAGTTAGGTTGGGGGCCAGGGGTCCTGCAGGCATAAGTAGTGAGGAAGGTAAGGAGGTAGGTGACGACCTGCTTTGCCGTCAGGCTCCGCCAGTGAGTCCCGCCCGCCATCGGTCCCAGTGAGCCTCCGTGCCCCTAACTGGAAACGGGGTGCAGAGGAAGTGAGGCTCTGTCGAAAATGCAGAGTCCAGTGTGGGCAGGTCATGTCCCCCCTGGGGACCCTAAACTTCCACAACTGTAAGATGGGGCGGTCCGTTCACCCAGCCTGCCACGTGTGGTAGATGCAGGATCTCAGGGACCCCGTCCAGACAAGCTCAGGCTGGCTGCCCTACACCCACGAGCTGCAGCACTCGGTTTGCTCTGTGATACAGGGCTGTATCAGCAAGCGATGTGTGGCTGCACCAGAAACACGTTGAGTGGTTTTGCACATGCGATCGGCTACGGGCCGTGGGGACGTGTATAAAATCCCTTGCTGTCTGCACATTAAAGTGGCTGTGAAAGGCAGGCTTTGTGGTTTCCTCAATAAAGATGGTTTGATGGCAATGATCCAAAATTGCCTGAGAAAGTGGTTCTCAAAGTGTGGTCCCAGGACCAGTAGCAGCAGCACCTGGAAGTTGTTAGAGATGCAGATGCTTGGGCCGCACCCTGGACCTACTGAATGGGAAGCACTGGGGGTCGGCCCAGCCATCTGGGTTTTAACAGGCTCTCTAGGTGGTTCTGAAACTTCCTCGGATTTAAGAACTAGTGTCTGAAAGAACGGTACAGATGCCACTTTCCTCAGATGTCTATGGTCGTGTGATATTTGATGAAAAGGGTGATAGGAAAAGCACCCCAATGATTCATCTTTCTTCAGCCTTTGAAATATTGAAATTTTAAAATGTGACCTTGATGCGTAACTGGAGGGAACGCCTACTATCTAAAAAGTCTGTGGGAGGGAATTCCCCGGTGGTCCAGTGGCTGAGACCCTGCACTCCCAGTGCATGGGGCCCGGGTTCCATCCCTGGTTGGGGAACTAGATCCCACATGCATGCCGCAACTAAAAAGATCCCGCGTGCTGCAACTAAGACCCGGCACAGCCAAACAAATAAATATATTAGAAAATAAAATGTCTGCGGGAGGGAGATAATGGTTACAAACTCAAGTAAGGACACAGTTGTCATTTTGTGCCCCTGTCAATTTTTTAAATTGTTATTTTTTTAAATTGAAGTATAGTTGATTCACAGTGTTGTGTTAGTTTCAGGTGTACATCAAAGTGATTCCGTTTTATATATATATATATATATATATATATATAAAGTATGTAGAATATATAAAGTATGTATATATATATACACACACACATATATATATATATTCTACATACTTTATATATTCTTTTTCATATTCTTCTCCCTTATAGGCTACTACAGAATACTGCGTATAGTTCCCTGTGCTCTACAGTAGGTCCTTGTTGGTTACTTATTTTATATATAGTAGTGTGTATATGTTAATCGCAAACTCCTAATTTATCCCTCCCCACCTTTCCCCTTTGATAACCATAAATTTGTTGTCTCTGTCTGTGGGTCTATTTCAGTTTTGTATTTAAAGTTATTTATATCTTTTTTAAAGATTCTACATGTAAGTGATATCATATGATATTTGTCTTTCTCTGTCTCACTTACTATGATCATCTCTAGGTCCATCCATGTTGCTGCAAATGGCATTACTTCATTCTTTTTTATGGCTGAGTAATATTCCATTGTGTATATACACCACGTCTTCTTTATCCATTCATCTGTCAATGGATGTTCATCTTTGTTTCCCAAGGCATCCAGTAAATGCCTCCTGAATTGGGTTGAAAGCCTTTTGGTTCAAATTGAGCTTGTGTCTATCTGGAAAGCTTTTTAAAAGACACACGTCCAGGCTCTCCCCCCGAGTTTCCTATTCAGCCCACTGTGAGAATCAACCCCTGCCTTAGAGGAGCCACATATATGCAGCTGTTACCAGCACAGCCCAGCAGGGTCCAGTCTGGGGTGGGCTTGCCCCTGGCCCAGCAATTGGAAGAGCTCTGTCCGACCCCTGCTCCGACCCACAGACAGCTGCTCCTCTGCACGTGCCTCTGGCTGTGCGGGGGGGTGTCTACCTCCCTCACCTCTATCCTCGAGACCATCTCCTTCCTCTCCTCCCCACCCTTATGGCCTCTGGGGAAGGCCTTTCCCGTTCAAGCCCTGGGCAGCTCCCTCTTGGCTTGTGGTTGATCCTGCTTTTCTAGCAGCCACTTTCCTCCCGGAGCCTCCCAGGGCTCTGACCACCAAGTATCTCGGACCAGCTTTTTCTCTTTTCTCACAGTTGGGACCGACTTGTCCCTTTTCTGCCCCTTTACTCCTCTGCCCGTTAATATCCTCAAGCTCTGTGTGCAGATGTGCCAGTCTAATTCGGCCACATCTTCCTGGCTTTCCTCTCCCCCCACACTCCAGACCACACGCACACATACAGACACACACACTTTCACAAGACAACCTACCTGGCTCTTTACACCTCTGCAGACAGTGCGGTATGTTGGAAAGAGAATGTGGATTCTCGAGTCTGGCCTGGGTAGGCATCTTGCTCTCTTGTTTCTTGCTGAGTGTATGAAAAGGAAACCAACCCCTCTTTGCTTTTCTATTTTTCAATTGTATAAATGGAGACATGGGTAACAACCTCTCGAAGTCGATGAGAATGAAAAGACATAACGTATTTAAAAGTTGTGAATGTCGTACTTGGCATAGAGTAAGTAAATACTGTTTTCTTGTATCGGTCACCCAGGATCATCAATTGGAAAGATCCTCTGCCTATTGCATTGATCTTGTTCCAAAAGCACAGAGGAGGCTGGGCTAGGGAACATGTGGAGTCAAATGCAAATAATTGCATTTTTCTCAGTTGGAAACCTGTGGCCTAAAATTAAAGGCAGTTGTGAATGGGATGAAAGTCCATCCATAGGGCATTTATGACAGGTATTTGGCTTATGCTCTATGAGCTTACAATCTAGAGTGTGAGCAGAAAGGGTGATTCTTTGAAATGAAAGGGGGAAGCTACATAGACGGATAGGTGAAGAGGAAGAGAGAGGCAGAGAAAGGGACCGTCCTCTTCTCTCTGTCTGCACGTCCCTCAGCCTGACCGCGCAATGGACTTGAAGAATGCTACCAGGAGCTTGTGAGCCATAGAGCCTCTCCATCCTCATCCTGCTCCCTGGACTGTCTTCTAGCTCACAAGTGCTTCCTGTGAAATTTGCCACCAGAATTGAACATAAGACAGTAGGGAAAGCACTTTGAGTAGATGCGGTTGTCTTGGGAGCTGGTGGGTTAACTGAAAAAGTCAGTGAAAAAGAACCAAAGAAAATCATATTCAGAGGGAAGGATTGGGAGTTTGGGATTAGCACATTGCAAACTATTTTTTTTTAAATTTCAAATACATATATAATTTTTCCAAGTCTCCAAATATTTTTTTCTGTTAGTTTCTGCTCTATAACAAAGTGAATCAGCTCTACATATACATATATCCCCATATCTCCTCCCTCTTGCATCTCCTTCCCACCCTCCCTATCCCACCCCTCTAGGTGGTCACAAAGCACCGAGCTGATCTCCCTGTGCTATGCGGCTGCTTCCCACTAGCTATCTATTTTACAGTTGGTAGTGTATATATGTCCATGCCACTCTCTCACTTCATCCCAGCTTACCCTTCCCCCTCCCCGTGTCCTCAAGTCCATTCTCTACATCTGCATCTTTATTCCTGTCCTGCCTCTAGGTTCCTCAGAACCTTCTTTTTTGTTTTTTTTTTTTTAGATTCCATACATACGTGTTAGCATATGGTATTTGTTTTTCTCTTTCTGACTTACTTCATTCTGTATGAAAGGCTCTAGGTCCATCCACCTCACTACAACTCAATTTCATTTCTTTTTATGGCTGCATAATATTCCATTGTATATATGTGCTACATCTTCTTTATCCATTCATCTGTCAGTGGGCACTTACGTTGCTTCCATGTCCTGGCTATTGTAAATAGAGCTGCAGTGAACATTGTGGTACATGACTCTTTTTGAATTATCGTTTTCTCAGGGTATATGCCCAGTAGTGGGATCGCTGGGTCATATGGTAGTTCTATTTTTAGTTTTTTAAGGAACCTCCTACTGTTCTCCATAGTGACTGTATCAATTTACCTTCCTACCAACAGCACAAGAGGGTTCCCTTTTCTCCACACCCACTCCAGCACTTATTGTTTGTAGATTTTTTGATGATGGCCATTCTGACTGATGTGAGGTGAAAATTCATAGTAGTTTTGATTTGCATTTCTCTAATGATTAGTGATGTTGAGCATCCTTTCATGTGTTTGTTGGCAATCTGTGTATCTTCTTTGGAGAAATGTCTATTTAGGCCTTCTGCCCATTTTTGGATTGGGTTGTTTTTTTTGATATTGAACTGCATGAGCTGCTTGTAAATTTTGGACATTAATCCTCTGTCAGTTGCTTCATTTGCAAATATTTTCTCCCATTCCAAGGGTTGTCTTTTTGTCTTGTTTCTGCTTTCCTTTGCTGTGCAAAAGCTTTTAAGTTTCACTAGGTCCCATTTGTTTATTTTTATTTCCATTTCTCTAGGAGGTGGGTCAAAAAGGATCTTGCTGTGATTGATGTCATAGAGTGTTCTGCCTATGTTTTCCTCTAAGAGTTTTATAGTGTCTAGCCTTACATTTAGGTCTTTAATCCATTTTAAGTTTATTTTTGTGTATGGTGTTAGGGAGTGTTCTAATTTCATTCTTTTACATGTAGCTGTCCAGTTTTCCCAGCACAACTTATTGAAGAGACTGTCTTTTCTCCACTGTATATTCTTGCCTTCTTTATCAAAAATAAGGTGACCATATGTGCGTGGGTTTATCCCTGGGCTTTCTATCCTGTTCCATTGATCTACACTTCTGTTTTTGTGCCAGTACCATACTGTCTTGATTACGGTAGCTTTGTAGTATAGTCTGAAGTCCAGGAGCCTGATTCCTCCAGCTCCATTTTTCTTTCTCAAGATTGCTTTGGCTATTCGGGTCTTTTGTGTTTCCATACAAATTGTGAAATTTTTTTGTTCTAGTTCTGTGAAAAATGCCATTGGTAGTTTGATAGGGATTGCACTGAATCTGTAGATTGCTTTGGGTAGTATAGTCATTTTCACAACGTTGATTCTTCCAATCCAAGAACATGGTATATCTCTCCATCTGTTTGAATCATCTTTAATTTCTTTCATCAGTGTCTTATAGTTTTCTGCATACAGGTCTTTTGTCTCCTTCGGTAGCTTTATTTCTATGTATCTTATTCTTTCTGTTGCAATGGTAAATGGGAGTGTTTCCTTAATTTCTCTTTCAGATTTTTCATCATTAGTGTATAGGAGTGCAAGAGATTTCTGTGCATTCATTTTGTATCCTGCTACTTTACCAAATTCATTGATTAGCTCTAGTAGTTTTCTGGTAGCAACTTTAGGAATCTCTATGTATAATATCATGTCATCTGCAAACAGTGACAGCTTTAATTCTTCTTTTCTGATTTGGATTCCTTTTATTTCTTTTTCTTCTCTGATTTCTGTGGCTAAAACTTCCAAAACTATGTTGAATAATAGTGGTGAGAGTGTGCAACCTTGTCTTGTTCCTGATCTTAGAAGGAATGGTTTCAGTTTTTCACCATTGAGAACGATGTTGGCTGTGGGTTTGTCATATATGGCCTTTATTATGTTGAGCTAAGTTCCCTCTATGCCTACTTTCTGGAGAGTTTTTATCATAAATCGGTGTTGAATTTTGTCAAAAGCTTTTTCTGCATCAGTTGAGTGATCATATGGTTTTTATCCTTCAATTTGTTAATATGGTGTATCACATTGATTGATTTGTGTATATTGAAGAATCCTTGCATTCCTGGGATAAACCCCACTTGATCATGGTGTATGATCCTTTTAATGTGCTGTTGGATTCTGTTTGCTAGTATTTTGTTGAGGATTTGTGCATCTATGTTCATCAGTGATATTGGCCTGTAGTTTTCTTTCTTTGTGACATCTTAGTCTGGTTTTGGTATCAGGGTGATGGTGGCCTCGTAGAATGATTTTGGAAGTGTTCTTCCCTCTGCTATATTTTGGAAGAGTTTGAGAAGGAAAGGTGTTAGCTCTTCTCTAAATGTCTTATAGAATTCGCCTGTGAAGCCATCTGGTCCTGGGCTTTTGTTTGTTGGAAGACTTTTAATCACAGTTTCAATTTTAGTGCTTGTGATTGGTCTGTTTATATTTTCTATTTCTTCAAGGTTCAGTCTCAGAAGGTTGTGCTTTTCTAAGAATTTGTCCATTTCTTCCAGGTTGTCTGTTTTATTGGCATATAATTGCTTGTAGTAACCTCTCATGATCCTTTGTATTTCTGCAGTGTCAGTTGTTACTTCTCCTTTTTCATTTCTAATTCTATTGATTTGAGTCTTCTCTTTCTTTTTCCTGATGAGTCTGGCTAATGGATTATCAATTTTGTTTAACTTCTCAAAGAACCAGGTTTTAGTTTTATTGATCTTTGCTATCGTTTCCTTCATTTCTTTTTCATTGATTTCTGATCTAATCTTTATGATTTCTTTCCTTCTGCTAACTTTGGGGTTTTTTTGTTCTCCTCTCTCTAATTGCTTTAGGTGTAAGGTTAGGTTGTTTATTTGAGATATTTCTTGTTTCCTGAGGTAGGATTGTATTGCTATAAACTTCCCTCTTAGAACTGCTTTTGCTGCATCCCATAGGTTTTGGGTCATCATGCTTTCACTGTCATTTGTTTCTAGGCATTTTTTGATTTCTTCAGTGATCGCTTGGTTATTAAGTAGTGTATTGTTTAGCCTCCATGTTTTTGTATTTTTTACAGATTTTTTCCTGTAATTGATATCTAGTCTCATAGCGTTGTGGTCAGAAAAGATATTTGATACGATTTCAATTTTCTTAAGTTTACCAAGGCTTGATTTGTGACCCAAGATATGATCTATCCTGGAGAATGTTCCATTAGCACTGGAGAAGAAAGTGTATTCTGTTGTTTTTGGATGGAATGTCCTATAAATATCAATTAAGTCCATCTTGTATAAAATATCATTTAAAGGTTTTGTTTCCTTATTTGTTTTCATTTTGGATGATCTGTTCTTTGGTGTAAGTGGGATGTTAAAGTCCCCTACTATGATTGTGTTACTGTTGATTTCCCATTTTATGGCTGTTAGCATTTGCCTTATGTATTGAGGTGCTCCTATGTTGCGTGCATAAATATTTACAATTGTTATATCTTCTTCTTGGATTGATCCCTTGATCATTATGTAGTGTCCTTCTTTGTCTCTTCTAATAGTGTTTATTTTAAAGTCTATTTTGTCTAATATGAGAATTGCTACTCCAGCTTTCTTTTGATTTCCATTTGCATGGAATAACTTTTTCCATTCCCTCACTTTCAGTCTGTATGTGTCCCTAGGTCTGAAGTGGGTCTCTTGTAGACAGCAAATATATGGGTCTTGTTTTTGTATCCATTCAGCCAGTCTGTGTCTTTTGGTTGGAGCATTTAATCCATTTACATTTAAGGTAGTTATGGATATGTATGTTCCTATTACCGTTTTCTTAATTGTTTTGGGTTTGTTATTGTAGGTCTTTTCCTTCTCTTGTGTTTCCTGCCTAGAGAAGTTCCTGTAACATTTGTTGTAAAGCTGTTTTGGTGGTGCTGAATTCTCTTAGCTTTTGCTTGTCTTAAAGGTTTTAATTTGTCCATCAAATCTTAATGAGATCCTTGCTGGGTAGAGTAATCTTGGTTGTAGGTTTTTCCCTTTCATCAGTTTAAATATGTCCTGCCACTCCCTTCTGGCTTGCAGAGTTTCTGCTGAAAGATCAGCTGTTAACCTTATGGGGATTCCCTTGTATGTTATTTTTGTTTTTCCCTTGATGCTTTTAATTTTTTCTTTGTATTTAATTTTTGATAGTTTGATCAATATGTGTCTTGGCATGTTTCACCTTGGATTTATGCTGTATGGGATTCTCTGTGCTTCCTGGACTTGATTGAATATTTCCTTTCCCATATTAGGGAAGTTTTCAACTATAATCTCTTCAAATATTTTCTCAGTCCCTTTCTTTTTCTCTTCTTCTTCTGGGACCCCTATAATTCGAATGTTGGTGCATTTAATGTTGTCCCAGAGGTCTCTGAGACTGTCCTCAATTCTTTTCATACTTTTTTCTTTATTTTGCTCTGTGGTAGTTATTTCCACTATTTTATCTTCCAGGTCACTTATCTGTTCTTCTGCGTCAGTTATTCTGCTATTGATTCCTCCTAGAGTATTTTTAATTTCCTTTATGGTGTTGTTCATCATTGTTTGTTTGCTCTTTAGTTCTTCTTGGTCCTTGTTAAACGTTTCTTGTATTTTCTCCATTCTGTTTCCAAGATTTGGGATTATGTTTACTATCATTACTCTGAATTCTTTTTCAGGTAGACTGCCTATTTCCTCTTCATTTGTTTGGTATGGTGGGTTTTTACCCTGCTTCTTCGTCTGCTGTGTGTTTCTCTGTCTTCTCATTTTGCTTATCTTAGTGTGTTTGGGGTCTCCTTTCTGCAGGCTGAAGGTTTGTAGTTTCCGTTGTTTTTGGTGCCTGCCCAGTGGCTAAGGTTGGTTCAGTGGGTTTTGTAGGCTTCCTGGTGGAGGGAACTGGTGCCTGTGTTCTGCTGGATGAGGCTGGATCTTGTCTTTCCGGTGGGCAGGTCCACGTCTGGTGGTGTGTTTTGGGGTGTCTGTGGACTTATTATGATTTTAGGCAGCCTCTCTGCTAATGAGTGGGGTTGTGTTCCTGTCTTGCTGGTTGTTTGGCATAGGGTGTCCCGCACTGTAGCTTGCTGGTCGTTGAGTGGAGCTGGGTCATAACATTGAGATGGGGATCTCTGGGAGAGCTTTCACCGTTTGATATTATGTGGAGCTGGGAGGTCTCTGGTGGACCAATGTCCTGAACTCGGCTCTCCCACCTCAGAGGCACAGGACTGACACCTGACCGGAGCACCAAGACCCTGTCAGCCACATGGCTCAGAAGAAAAGGGAGAAAAAAAGAAGGAAAGAAAAAAAAAATAAAATAAATAAAATAAAAATAAAGTTATTAAAATAAAAATAAATCATTAAAAATAATTAAAAAGTAATAAAAAAAGAAAGAAGAGAGCAACCACACCAAAAAACAAATCCACCCATAACAAGCACTAAAAACTATACAAAAATAAAAAAAATTTTAAAAAAAGGACAGACAGAACCCTAAGACAAATGGTAAAAGCAAAGCTATACAGACAAAATCACACAAAGAAGCATACACATGCACACTCACAAAAAGAGAAAAAGGAAAAATATATATATATCTTTCGGGAAGTCTGAGGTCTTCTGCCAGTGTTCAGTAGGTGTTCTGTAGGAGTTGTTCCACGTGTAGCTGTATTTCTGATGTATTTGTGGGGAGGAAGGTGATCTCTGCGTCTCACTCCTCCACCATCTTGAAGGTCTCCCTCACCACAAGTTCAGATGCAAACTATTATATATAGGATGGATAAACAACAAGGTCCTACTGTATAACCCAGGGAACTATATTCAATATCCTGTGATAAACCATAATGGAAAAGAATATACATATGTATAACTGAGTCACTTGGCTGTACAGCAGAAATTAACACAACACTGTACATCAACTATACTTCAATTACATTTTTTAAAAAGAGAAAAAAGCATATTCACATCTTACACATTTTAGTATAAAATATGTAATTACACATTCCATGTGCCAATCTTTTTGAGTTTGGGGTCTGCTGATTAGAATCCCACTTCATTCTTCTTTTATCAACCAAAGTGTGCAGTCGCTGATGGCCAGCGTTAGCGTCTGTAAAGTGTAGCAAAGGGATTTGACTGCAGAATCCTTCTGTTTTCATGATTTTTTTTCCTGGTCTTTTCCAGCCCCCTCCACCCCGCCAGACAGTGGCCACAGTTGTTATTTTTAAGCAACTGTCCTTTGTCAGGTCTCTTCAAAGCATTCTATCTAGTTTTCCTAGAAACAACTTCTTTGCACTTCCTATCCATTTTAAATAATTTAAATTAAGACATGTAGCTGTGATCATGGGTCTAACTGACCTGGACAGGTATGGGAGCACGGAAGACTTACCCTGGAAGTGCTCACCTGCACAGCATCCTGGGATCCGAAGGGCATCGTGAAGAGCAGCCCACTACCTGCAAGGACCTGGTCTCGCTACAGCTGGACCTGGGCTTCTGCTAGTGCAGCTGGAGATTGAATGGGCTTTGGGGGCACCTGTTACAGCCTGTGAACACCCACAGTTCTCATCCCGTGAGGCGCTGTTGTCAGGTGTTGTCTCCATCCTCCACCTGTGTGTTCAGTCTGCTGTTGAATCGCCTCCCATTGGTTTCTGCCCATTTTTCCAGCCTGCTGAGACATTTGTGATCATGACAGTATCATCTTGCGTCTGGGGGAATCGTCCCAGCCCTGGCTTCTCTGAGCATTTCCTACATAGGGTTGCTTCTGTCTGATCCAGTGTCCAACGGGTGGATGGAGGACATGCTGTGGGAATCTCTCCCTCAGGCCCTAATGTGGCCCCAGCCCCGTCTGCAGAGGTTTCAGATGGCCCTGTCATTCCACCCAGCGGTCACCATCTTGTCCCTGAAGGACTCATGAGAGGCTTGGTAAGAGGCATCTCTGTAATTGGAACCCACTCTGGGGTACACTCCACCCCACCTGTCCCACAACCCTATCTAACAACTCGTATGTCCCTCTTTGTCTGCATGGACATCCGCAGCCTTCTGGGCATCAATCTTCTGTTTCCAAGGGCTCCTGACCATCCATGTAACGGTCCACACTGGGATCTGCCAGGGAGTAACGTCAATGTCTGTGGTGTCTAGAATTCACCACCTTCTGCTCCTACAAGGGAGCCAATATTTGTTCCTTTTAAACCATCTGGCATTTTTTTTCATTGCCACAATGTCTCCAAGATAATTATTTTGGTTCTGATAGCATAGCCTTTAGTGCCAAAGATAGCAGGTCTCTGCCTTGTTCCTGTGGTACAGAGGATTTTCCCATGGATGGTCACTGCCGTGAAAGGTCCAGGCCCGCCCTCCCAGGTGGTAACGCCACTCCTTCTGACCCGGAGCAAACCGCAGCTCAGATGAGTCTGCCAGTGGCTGGGACAACAGAATGTCTATTCTCCCAGCTTTCACTTTGATCAAGTTCCTTGCATCTACCTTTGATAGTGACATGCCGGTGTGCTGAGCACCTTTTCCTTAAAATGGAATTCTTCTCGGCTTGATGAATTTTAAATTTGTCATTTAAAAAATTGAGGTTTGCTTGGGAGGGCAGGTTGCCAACCTCCATGAAAAATTTTCAATGCCCACCCCTACCCACCCCTACGCAAGTCCACACCTCACGCCCATCTCTTTTGGAGAAACAGAGGCATGTTCACAAGAATGCTGATGCCAGGACATGGTGTCAGCATTATTAGTAACAGGAAAAAGGAAACAAGGTGTGCGTCCATCAGTAGCGGAAGGGTTAAATAGTGGATGGTGCATCCTTACTATGCATGCAGTCATTCTGTACAGACTGACACGGAAGGAACTCCATGAAATGTTGTCCAGTGGGGAAACAAGGTGCAGAAGAACCGTGATGGTTAATTTTATGGGACAACCTGGCCAGGCTGTGGTACCCAGTTGTTTGGTCAAACACCAGTCTAGATGTTGCAGTGAAGGTGTTTTTTAGTTGCGATTAACATTCAAATCAGTAGACTTTGAGCAAAGCAGATGACTAACCCTCCATAATGCGAATGGGCTTCATCCAGTCAGCTGAGACATCAAGAGAGGGCCAGCCCTGCAGACATTGAACTTGCCAGCCCCCCAGTCGCATGAGTCAATTCCTCCAAATCAATCCACCTATCTATCAATCTCTCTCTGTCTCTGTCTCTTTGTCACTATCTCTCTATCTGTCTAAAAATCTGTCTCTCTGTTCTCTATCCATTCTGTTGGTTCTGTCTCTCAGGAGAACCCTGACCAGTACAGAGATACCCTCACCAGTGTGATGCCATTAATGGGGGAAAAAACTTCACAGAATAATATGATGTATATTGTGTGGGAACATGTAAATGTAGAAAAAGGCCTGGAAGAGCGGCCACCAAGCTGATGATGGTGGCTACATGTGACTTGGTATGGAAGGGTGGAAGGCAGCTTTATCTGGAATATTTTCATTTTTATGTAGAGAAATATTCATTTTACTTGGGTAATTAAAAGTTAGTTTTTAGATGATAGCTAGTTCTGTCTCCCCATAGCCTTTCTTCTCTTGGGTTTTAGGTGTATTTATTTTCTCCTTGTGGAAAAGAAAGTAAAGTAGGAGTTGAGTAATTCCACTTTCTGTTGTCTTCCTCATATTTTTTTTTCTTATACAACTTCTTGTTTTGAACATAATTTTTTATTGAAGTATAGTTAATTTACAATGTTTCAGGTGTACAGCAAAGTGATTCAGTTATATATATATTCTTTTTTCAGAGTCTTTTCCGTCATAGGTCATTACAAGATATTGAATGTAGTTCCCTGTGCTATACAGTAGGCCCTTGATGTTTATCCATTTTATACATAGTAATGTGTATCTGCTAATCCCAAACTCTTCATTTATCCCTTCCCCACTTTCCCCTTTGGTAACCGTAAGTTTGTTTTCTACGTCTGTGGGTCTATTTCTGTTTTGTCAATAAGTTCATTTGAATCATTTTTTTAGATTCCACATATAAGTGATGTCATATGTGGTGGTCATGGGTATCAATAAGCATGCTTTTCACTGTCAAGGCAGAGTATCCACTTGGCAGTGGCTTGAACAGTAGGGATTTGTCATCGCATCTCACCAGGCAGCAAGTCTGGAGGAAGGTGGGGGGTTGCAGCATCATCTTTTTCAGCGGCTTGCGGACATCACCAGGGACCCGGGGACTGTCACCTTCCGCATCCCGGTCCTCAGTTTGTCTGCTAGGTCTCCCCTCAGGACCCTAATCCCAAGGTGGCTGCAGAGCTCCTAAGCATCTCATGGGAACTTAATGACAGTTGGAAAGAAGAGGGCATTTCCTGCCATGTGCCCTTTTTTATTAGCAAGTAAGACCTTTCCCAGGAACTCCCAAGCAGAGTTTCCCTTCTGTCCCATTGGCTGGGTCACAGACCCACGTCACTGTCAAGATCATGGTGAGCTGGGCTGGAGAGGGTGTCAGCCAGGAAGGCAGACCTGGGCTATTGGCCTTGGCAACCAAGAGTTGGCCACTGAGTGGGACAGAAAGCAGGGATGCTCCTAGAAGTATTTTAAGGAAGACTAAACTTGGACTTGGTGACAGCTCAGAGAGTGGGATGACAAAGGAAGAATTGGACTTTTACTCTGTCTGCACTCTTTTTCTTCCATAAACTCAGTGGTCCTGTTTTCTCAGATTCCCATATTTCACTTCCTATGCAAAATTTAGTCATACAAGTAAGTTAAGCCTTTTAAAAATTTATTCAACAAATAAATATTGAGTTCCTACTGTGTGTCAGCCACTGTGAAAACATGATGAATGGATTCAATCCAGGCAGGAAGGATTGATTCCTTTAACTGGGGGGAAGAAGTGCAGTCATTAAAAATGAATGCTCACCCCCTGGTCTTTCCACACCCGTAAATAACTTCTCTTCCTTGTCAGGCTTCCTGAGGGGTGGTGAGAGGCCCTAAATCACCAGGAACCTTTTAAGGCTGATGAGAGGGGAGAGGCAAGTGTGTGGTCTGGTGAAGACCATGGGGCAAGGCGAATTTAGAGCCTGGCTGCAGAGGAAGAGAGAGTGAAGGAAATCATCACGCTTTCAGAATCATGGGACAAATGCATTTTTTAAACAGTAGTAGGCTTTAAAACATCCAGTGCATGACAAAAAAGAGGCAATCCTCAATGTGATAAGAAGGGCTTTATCTTTAGGTTTTCCCAATGTGTTTGGGATTAGAAGGGTGGTGGATGATTCTATAAGAGTTTTAAACACACACACACAATTTATTGTCTTACAGTTTCTGGAGGTCAGAAGTCAGGGTGAGCTCAACTGGGTCCTCTCCTTTGGGTCTCATAAGGCTGAAATCAGGGCTTGGCAGGGCTGTGTTCCTTATTGGAGGCTCTGGGGGAAGAATCTGCTCCCAAGCTCATCCAGGTTGTTGACCAAATCCAGCTCCTTGTGGTTGCAGGACTGATGTCCTTGCTTCCTTGCTGGCTGCCAGCCAAGGGCTGGTTTTGCTCCTGAGAACTGCCTGCATTCCTTCTCATGACCCCTGTAATAATTTTTTAAATGCATAGACAGCCTGGGAGCCACAGGTGAGGACAGGGCAAATGGTTCTGCAAGAACTTAGTATATTAAATCAGTGAGTATGGAGTATTGGAGGATGTTCTTCTAGTTAAGTGATCATTCATCACCCTTCCTTGGAATTTGTCCTTTTTAAATTCACTTGGCAAGAACTTTAGTAAGATGAAATGCAAAGGAAGGGCCTGCTTCCTTTGGAACTGCTTAAGGGGCTACACTCAGTATGAACATCTTTAATTGGATGGGGGTCTTTCTTTGTGGGCCCTGTGATGCCATCCTGTGCCTTGTCCTGTTTCATGTCATTTTCAGTGCCTCGTGTAGAGACCTAGATGATGGGGGACCTGTGGGAGGCCGTGGAGTATACTGGATGGCCGTCAAGATCCAAAGAACAGGGATGCTCTTGCGCTCCACAAAAACATTTCAGTTGGGCATGGTGTGGGTGGGGGAGGGAAGAATTGAGGGAATCGTTGAGAGCGGGGAGTGGGGAAGATTCTGGACAACCCACCCACATCAGTGGGAACCAGAGCGGCTTTTTCTGAATCTATCTGCTTTTACATATTGGGCTTCTAAGTTAGATTACATTGATGTTTGTGGAAAGCCTCCCACTACTTTTTAAAAAACAGAAAAGAAACAAAACAAGAAGCCTTGAAAATTACTTATCTAATCCAGCTTCTTTTCTGAGTAGGTTTCCCTGATTTCTTAAACTCCTTCCAATCTCATTATCTACTAGTTTATCAATGTTAGATCAAAACCAGCCCAATAAAATGTAATGGGATACATTTAAGTATAAAAAAATCAATTGTATTTAAGTGCAAAAAAATCAATAACACAGCATGGAGAATACCTGATTTGAAAGCAATTGTAATGAATAAGTTTAATTCAGGTGAACAGTGTACCGACTACTCCTCTCCAAATACTCCAAATGCTCTGAGCTCTGACCAAGTGGGGTTTTCCAGATCACACCCTGGTTACTTGTCCCTCCATTTGTGTTCTCTCCTGCTCTCTGCTGAGTCCCTCCTCGACATTTGAGGTCCTCGCCCTTCCTGGCCCAACTCTTTGTGACATCATCTTTGATGCTGTCGGCTGGATTTGCACTCCCTTCCTTTCAGCACTTTTGGCACCGTGTTCCACCTTCCTTAGAGCTATTCAATTTTTTTAAAATTTATTTTATTGAAGTATAGTTGATTTACAATGTTGTGTGATTTTCTACTGTACAGCAAAGTGATTCAGTTATACGTATATATGTCTACTCTTTTTCATATTCTTTTCCATTATGGTTTATCACAGGATACTGAATATAGTTCCCTGTGCTATATGGTAGGACCTTGTTGTCTATCCATTCTATATATAATAGGTTGCATCTGCTAACCCCAAACTCCCAATCCATCCCTCCCTTCCTACCCCCTCCCCCTTGGCAACCACAAGTCTGTTGTTCTCTATGTCTGTGAGTCTATTTTTGTATCATAGATGTTTATTTGTTTCATAATTTAGATTCTTGTCTTTCTATGTCTGGCCTACTGCACTTAGTATGATAATCTCTAGGTCCATCCATGGTGCTGCAAATGACATTATTTCATTCTTTTTTATGGCTGAGTAGTATTCCATTGTATATATATATAAGTTCTTCTTTATCCATTCATTTGTCAATGGACATTTAGGTTGCTTCCATGTCTTGGCAATTATTGTAAATAGTGCTGCTATGAACAGTGGGGTGCCTGTATCTTTTCAAATTATAGTTTTGTCTGGATGTATGCCCAGGAGTGGCATTGCTGGATAATATGGCATAGAGTTATTTAATTTTTTAATTGCTCTGTGAACTCCTCGAGACAGGGACTAGCTGTTTCTAATGTTCATGTTCCCTGGATCCAAATTAATTCCTTTCGTGTTACAAGTTTCATCAAACACTGGTTGGGTGGATATGAAACAACATGAGATTATTGCTATGGGTAAAAGATAACTGGCCATAGTATGAAATGCACACAGGAGGTGCTTATCTTCTGTTTTCCAGTGTGATACCGGTTGACTGGGAGTCTTATGTCTACCACACTGCTGTATTTGACGAGAAACACAGACGGACTGGGGGGTGGACAGCGATGGAGGACATGCCTGGAAATGGTTGAAAACAAGTGGGTGTGTTTATTTTGGAGGAGGAACAAACAAGGGCAATCAGGAAGCTGGTTCCATATCTTCGAAGGGCAAACCTCTGATAAAGGGGATAGACTCTGTTTTCCTTAGTTGCAAGGGGAAAACCAGGATCTTTTGGAGAGTTTTGTGGAACCATCTGGCAGTGGAAGTAGGTGGGGCATGAGGCTGTCAACTCCCAGGTATCAGGGTGATTCACATGTTCAGTTTACCATCTCTCAGGGGTGATGGAGGTGGCCTTCCTGTTCTGGGCAGGAAGCACTAGAAAAGTGCTTCCCAAACCTTGTTGATCCTCAGAATCACCTGGGGATTTGATACGAATACACATTCCCCAGCACCAGCCCTGGCAGTCAGTAGGTCTGGGGGTGGAGATTAGGGATCTGCATGTTAAAAATCCAACCAGGAGCCACTGAACAGAGAAACACCCTGATCGCTTCCAGCTTTAATAAGCTGGGATGCATGGGTCAACTATTGCTTTTAAGTCAGTGACCTCTTTGAGGCAAAATTATTAAACATCCTCTTCAGCTATGGTGGAAGGGGGGATTCACTTGGCAAATTAAACAAGAAGGCTCAGAAGCTAGTCTAATGAGGCCAAGACATCTGTTCTTAAATTTTTATAACTTTTTTTTCTTATTGCAAAAGTGATGCATGGACAGTTCCTCAAAATGTTAAGCATAGGTACCATATGACCAACCCAGTAATTTTACTCTAAGGCACATATCCAAGAGAAATAATAGTAGCATTATTCATAATATCCAAAAAGTAGAGACAATCCGAATGCCCATCAAGTGTTGAATAAATAAAATATGTACAATGGAATATTATTCATACAATGGAATATTATTCAGCAATAAAAAGGAATGGAGTACTAATACATGCTACAACACAGATGAACCTTGAAAACACTATGTTAAAATGAAAGAAGCCAGGTACAAAAGACAACATATTGTATGATTCCATTTATATGAAATGTCCAGATTAGGCACATCTATAGAAAGTAGATTGGTGGTTGCCTAGGGGTGAGGGTGGGGGCAAAAAGAGTGACTGCTAATGGGGACAAGAATTTGGGGGGAGGTGATGAAAACGTTCTAAATTTGTACTTTGGTGATGGTTGCATAACTCTGTGAATATATTAAAAACCATTGAATTGTGTACTGTATATAAACAGGTGAATTTTTAGATATGTCAATTATTCTTAAGGTGTTTTTAAAAATGGATACATGTAATTGAAGACAATACATGTAATTGAAGACAGTTTAGAAAATACAAATAAGGAAAAGAAAGCAAAAATCATCCCACTTTCATCATAACTGAGAAGATAGTCGCATATTGGTGTGTATTCTAGTATGTATTCTGTCTGTATATAGACAGAAAAATATATTTGCATATATTTTTTAAAAATGAGATTATTTTGTTCACACTCTTTCTATCTCATCATTTTAAATGGCTGTAGAATATTGGTATATGAGCCATCGTATTTTAATTTATTTAATTAGTTTTCTATTGGTAGATTTTAGATGGTTTCCATTTTTTGCTCTTGTACATCATGAATATTCTCTAGCTTTATCATTGTGCTTCATATCACATTTTGGCTTAAAGGTCCATACTTTTTAAAGCTAGCTATTTTGTATCCCATGGAAACAAGTTTTACTTTTGATTTCACCTTAAAAATGCTTGATGCTGTCCAGAAGGGGACATGGGTCAAGCATGTGAGGATCATCACAAAGACATCACCCTATTTAAAACCGATTTAGGGCTTCCCTGGTGGCGCAGTGGTTGAGAGTCCACCTGCCGATGCAGGGGACACGGGTTCTTGCTCCAGTCCAGGAAGATCCCACATGCCGCGGAGCGGCTGGGCCTGTGAGCCATGGCCGCTGAGCCTGCGCGTCCGGAGCCTGTGCTCCGCAACGGAAGAGGCCACAATAGTGAGAGGCCCGCGTACCGCAAAAAAAAAAAAACAAAAACGATTTAGGCTACAAAATTGTGCAGAGTCACCCTCCCATATGAAGACAAAGTCACACTGAAAGAAGCAGGTAGACTTGTCTCTATTAAATGATAGATGTTTTGTTTTCCAGTCTGTATCAGTTAGTTCTTGCTGTATAACAAACCATTCCAAACTTCACAGCTTCAAATGAGTGTTTATTGAGCTCATGAATCTTTGGGTCAGCTAAGCAGTTCTTCTACTCTGAAGCAGTTTAGCTGACCTCTCCTGGGCTCTCTCATACATCAGGTGACGGCCAGAGGATCCAGGGTTGGCCTCACTCACGTGTCTAACAGTTGGCTGGCTGTTGGCTGGGGCCAGAAGGGCCTGTGTATCTTAACATCTAGTAGGCTCGCCCAGACTTCTTCACAGGAGGAAAGTCACAGGGTGCCTGAGAGCCCCAGTGTGCTAGCTTACTTATTTCATGCTTTGGTTTGCATCATATTTGTTAATATCCTATTGATTTGTTAATATCCTGTTCATAGCCAAAGAAAGTCACAAAACCAAGCTCAGATTCAAGAGGTGGTGAGATAGATATTATCTCCTGGTAGGACCATCTGCACCAAAGTGCAGAGGCACAAATGCAGGATGGGGATGGATTTGTGTGTGGCCAGTTTAATAATTTTACCAATCTTTGGTAAAGCATCCAGTAGCCTTAGTGGTTGGTGACCAATGTGGTTCTGCATTTAATTTTCATTCATGAATATACTTCCAACTTCCACATACAGAAAGGTCAGAAGGATGGTACCACAACATCCTGACAGATTAACTCCCATTTTTAATGGTAAACTCACGTCTCATTAGTGTTGGATGTGATTTACAGCAATTTTGATAAGATTTTGAGCATATAAGACAGCGGTGGCAGAACCTACCCCAGAAATGCTAGGGAAGGTGCATTCATTCATTGACTCATTTTGTGCCAGACACTTCCCTAGTTGCTTGGGATTCATTGAGAATAAGACAGACCCCTTGCTTTGTGGAGAATGCATTCCAGTGAAGGAGATAGTAGTAAATAGATAAGCTAATCAGTGTTAAGAAGTGATCAGTACGATGAAGTGATAGTGCAGGGGACAGGGGGAAATAGGGGGGTTTTCTTCAAGACCCCACGTAGAGTTGGCTGATCTCACTGAGGCCGTTTTCATTTTCTTGACCTTGGTTTTCTGTTCATCAGCTCCTCCTTTGGTGGGTCACAACCCAGATGCCGATGGAAACCCAACAGTGCGTCTGTGACAGGCTCTGGTGCATCTATCTCCAGGCTGTAGTGGAGCAGGCAACCAGAGAGAATGGAAGAACCCTGGTGTCAGGGGAGCTGACAGTCATGGGTCTGACGTGTCCTGAAGGCTGGATATGCCCGCTAGTGGTTCCCAGCACCTCGGAAGCCCTAGTAGAAGTCCCCTTACCAGGAGCAGGGTCCTCAGAGGACACACTGAGGGACTTGTGCAACATAATTTGGCTTGAGGGAGAGGGTCCAGTTAGCATCCTGGTAACCATGGCAACAAGAGGCTAACCATTGGGTCACCACCGAGAGAATATTGACCAGAGAGAATACTGACCGAAAGCTGAAGTGGGACCGTGGCCCCTTGAATTTACCAGATGGAGAAAGTCAGGGAGGGAAAATGTGTTGTGCTGAATGTTCTACAACGTTACTATCTTTTCAGAGTGACTGTGCTTTGTGGCTCCGAGTGCTGCTGGGCCAGCGACAGTGGGATAACCCTTAACTTCCATTGCCGCTTCTGCTAGGATTTTGAAGCAGCCTTTGTTCAGGGACATCATCTGGGCTAACGCTTTATGATTATTGGTAAGCAGTCAGGAATCCACTGTAGTGGAAGGTGATAACTTTGATGTAGTTTTAAGTTCGAGAGTTTTTGCTGACACACGTCCCCACCCCCTCCCCACTCCAGAGTAAATCCCTTTTAATTATATACTGTGGGAAAGCTCCTTTTAAATCCTCTTTTTTCTAGGTTGTAGATACGGTGAAAAAATAAGAAAGGCTAAAACTATGATCATCTCATGTTGTCTAAAGACAAAGTGACAGATCCCATTTATTCCCAGAAAGTCTAATTTCCTCTCACTCCTCAAAGCAAGCGGAAGGGACTTGGCAAGTCCCTGGATGGAGAAAATGTTTCTTGTTTAATTGTTATCAGACCAAGCTGTTTCCAAGTCTGCCTGCCGGAGAGGATGCGCTCACCCCGATGCATTCAGTGTGTGTGTGAAATGTCAGCTTCTGGAGGTTGCAAGGCTCCCGCTCTCCCACTATGAGGTCCCGCAGAGCAGCCCACAGGATGTAACGGCTTTGAGTCGCTTAACTGTTTGCGCTCAGCACGGCAGCAGCATCTTCTCCTACTAATGGTCAGAGTCTGCCCCCGCCGTGCCCCCTTAACCTTGAAACGTCCAGCATCTTTGCCTGCAGTGTAATCTGGGAGCCCTTTGCTGTCATGCACCTGGCGTGGTTCTCTCTGTCGAGCAGGCGCCTGTCAGCAGGCAGCTCTGATGCGTGCATGCATCTCCTGTCCCTCCGCCCCATAACCCCTAACCCCCCTCCCGAAGCTGCACATCCCAGGACCAAATCACCTACCCGGCCTAGAATCTAGAAGAGTGATATCTTGCACTGCAGGTTTGGTTTTCCTGCCAGCTGGGCATGCGTGGTACTCTGGGAGGAGCCCAGACAGCATCTCGAGCGAGCACGCTCTCCCCCTGTGTGGGTTTTTAATCTCCCCCTCCCAGGGTATGCTGGTGGCAGTGTTGGGCCTCACGGTAGCTTGTCGTAAGTGAGACTTCAGGGCTGCGATGCCATGCCGGGTCACAGTGTATCTGGCATGTAGGAGATGAGGGCGTGGTGTGCCAGCTTTGAGAGCGGTGAGAAATTAGAAACCCCGAGCTCCATTCAGTAGTAGCTATTACGTTCTATTTCTCTCTAATCAGATTAGGTGACTTTCACTCCGATTTCCCTCCTAGAGGTTTGCTGGGTTATTTGGCTCTCCCTAGAATAATCATAATCAATCAGCTTCTGCTGTGGAATAAGGCGCCCCGAAGCTTAGCGAATTGAAATAACCAGCCTTTATGGTTGTGGTGAGTGCACAGGTCAGCTGGGTGATTCTGCTGATCTGGGCTAAGCTCCTCTAACCTCAGCAGGGCTCCTCTAACCGCACTCTGCTTCTGTGTCACTGGCTGGTCGACTGGCGTCTCGCTGGTCCAAGATGGCGTCTCTCACACCTGCTAGTTGCTTGGGCCACATGACTCTCGTCATCCGACAGGCCAGCCTGGGCTTGTCCTTGGTTCCCTGAGAGCAGGTAGAAGCAGCGAGGTCACTCGCGGCCTAGGCGTAGAACTATGATGTCACATCTACCATATCTGTTGGTCAGAGCAAGACCCAAGCCCAGCCTGAACTCAAGGGGTGGAGAAGTGGACTCTGCCTCTTTATGGGAGGAGCTGCAGAATGCCGTAAAGAGGCCTAGAGGCAGGGAAGTAATCATTGAGGCCATTTTTTGCGAACAGTGTATCTCAAATAATAATAACAGTCATTATTATTATTTTGTTGGGCTCTCAATAGGGCTGTAGAGTTTGTTGCCTTTCTTGCATGGGAGAGAAAATCAGGCAAAGATGTGAATTTACCAGCAGGGGTGGGTAAATAGTCCTAGAAAAGAAGCTTTCCACACACTGCATGTATTCTCCTCTGCCCCCTTTTCTATATCTGAGAGCTAAGCTTTTTTTTTTTTTAAACGTATTCTCTTTGAACGTTATGAAAGCCGAAGTTGTCTAAAATGAGACGGACGGCTTTCTTAGGCTCTATTATGTTGGCCTAATTACATATCAGCAAAATGTTTTTCTGGGGCATTGTGTGTAAAACAAAGAGGAAAACATCTCCAGCCGGCCCCAGCATCCTTGCCCCTCCCTCTGCTGGCAGAGGCAGTGGTCCTGCAGGAGGCCTGTGGGGGGATGGGGGCCAGGAAGGCAGGGCTGCTGCAGCTGCCACTGGCCTCAGATGGATTTGCCCTTTCCCCAGAGAGGATGAGTGGCACAGCCTCCCTTCCTCTCTCCTTCCCTCCAGCACACCTCATGGTGGCTTGCATCTGGGGAGGGACTGTATGTTTGCTCTCCCCACCCCCTGGACCGGGATCTCCTACAGCAGGAGAAGAGGCTCACACACCTTCGCTTCCCAGGTGCGTGGCACAGAACCAGGTTGACCGGATGTGGAGAGTCATAAGTGACTAGTGGTACCTGGTATAGCCGTGCCCTTGGCAATACTGAAGGACTCAGTGGAGTTTTCTGCAAGACTGCCACAGTGTTACAGCCCCTACTTTCCCGTTGATAAATGAAGATGAAATGTTCCTTCTTTCCAGCTTGGCATTCCCCTCTCCTGCCCTGCCCTTGCATCTCTACTTTCTATCACCTGAGAGCATGACTCTTATCTTCCCTGTGTGCCGTCATGGCCAGGGTCTCTGCTGGCCATGGCAACGTCAAGGCAGACCCCAGATTTCCTAAGGACATGTTTACGTGCCAGCCACTTCCCTCCTGAAGCATCCTGGCTGTGGTCTCCTGAGACCTCACGGTCTATCCAGAGATGGTTTTTCAGGCTCCGTGATGCTTGCCCTCTCAAGACATCAGATGGTGTGGGTCTTTCTTCTTAAACGTGTTTCCTACCCTGGGCTGCCCTCCAGCCAGTTCCTCCCAGTTCAGGGCTCTTTACCATCTTCTGCTCTCCCCTCCCCAGGAGACCCAGTCCTCAGCCAGCCTCACCCCTCCTTGAGTTCTTCTCCGCCCGTATTGGCCAATGCCCCAAAGGTTAAATTTTCATCTAACCTTTCCCTGGCTTTAGACTGTGTATGAGTGCCCTGTTGCTGCTGTAACAAATTACTACAAACTTAGTTACTGAAAACAGCACAGATTTATTCTCTTAACAGTTCTGGAGGCCAAAAATCCAAAATGGGTCGTAAGGGATTATAATCAAGGGGTTGGCAGAGTTGCATTCTTTCTGGGAGAATCTGTTCCTTGCTTTCAACTTCTAGAGGCCAACCTGCTGGTGGCCAAGCACCCTGCCCTCTGTTCCCATCCTCACCTCTCCTTACCTGACTCTGACCCGCCTCCTGCCTCCCGTCTAAGGACCCTTTTGATCACATTGAACACACCTGGTTCATCTCCCCATCCCATGATCCTTAACTTCATCAATCCGCCGGATCCCTTTTACCATAGAAGACAGCCTCTTTCCAGGCCCCAGGATTTAGGACGTAGACATACTTGGGGGGAGTGAGTGGGCATTTTCCTTTCTACCATAGGAATCATTCCCTCTCATTGTGGTCCTTGTCCCACATGCCTTGGTTCAGTACATGAGCAGCCATTACCCATTATGTTGTTATGCAGCATTATTTATTTAACAAGCCCAACACTGATTGACACAGGTGGTGTCCAGTGTTTGGCCGCTGTGAACAGTTCTCCAGTGAATAACTCTGTACATTTGTCATTTTTTTATATACAGGATCCATTCCCAGAAGTGCGGTTGTTGGGTCAGAGGGTAAATGTATTTGTAATTTTGAGAGATACTGTCAAATTGTTCTCCCTGAGGTTGAATCTGTCCTCCTGCCAGCCATGTATGAGAATACTTGCCTCCCCACAGCCTTGTCAGCTAAGTAGTTCTCAAACTTTGGGGTTTTTCCAATATGAGAGGTGAAACTATGATATCACAGGGTAGTTTTGATTTGCACTTCTCTTATTGTGAGATTTGGTATATTTTCCTCTGGTTTATGGCCATTAGAATTTCCTTTGCTGTGACTCTCTTCCTAGCCTCATCCCATCTTAAAATTTGGATTACTGGATTTCTTTTCTTATCAATTTTTAGGAGGTACTTTTTTGACTGTAATTTGAGCTACAAATAGTTTCCCATCTTGTCATTTGTCTCTTGCCTTTGCATAGCTTGTCGTTTGTCACGCAGTAGGGGTTTTATGTCACCAAATTTATGATTTTTTCTTTATGTTTTCTGGATTCTAAGATGTTTAGAAATGGCTTCCAGTAGGCCCTTTAAAAATTAATAAAATTGTGTTAAATGTGGGGAGTTGGACATAGGTAGCTATTTCTTCTCTCTTCTGAAAAATCCCAGTGAACTGATACTAAAAGAATGATAGATTTATTTGTAAATTTATTTGTAATCCCCAAATCAGTACTCTTGGTGCTTTCACAGTCACTTGCAGATGTATGCTTAGTGGCAAAAAAAAATTATGTTGCTGACATGCACGTTCCCAGCTAAGCTTTCTCATTTCAGCTGTCATGCTGTAAACAAGTGTCCTGTTCGCATTTCACTTAGTGCCACATTTTTCACATGCTTGTGCTTTTTGTTGGTGATTTCACTGTATAAAGTTGCCCCCAAGCATAGTGGTGCAGTACTGTCCTGTGTTCCTAAGAACAGGAAGGCTGAGATGTGCCTTATGGGGCAAATATGTGTGTTAGGTAAGCTTTGTTCAGGCGTGAGTTACAAATCTGACCAGAGGCTAACAGGAAGCTAACCCTGTATTTCCCCAGGAACAGTGGTTCAGTATCTGCTAATTCAGTGTTTGTGGCAACATTATAGAACAGAACTCCCACAAATAATGAAAAATGACTTTAGATTATGGATAGATAGATGGATAGAGACATAGGTAGGTAGGTAAGTAGGTACGTGGATGGATGGATGGATAGGAAGATAGATGATAGATAGAGACATAGAGACAGATAGGTATGTAGATAGGTGGATGGATGGTTAGATAGGAAGATAATAGATAGATAGATAGATAGAGACATAGGTAGGTAGATGGATGGATGGATGGATGGATGGATGGATAGATACCCACAAGAACAAAAAGATTGGAAGAAGAGAAAGTAGAAGATGTGTGATTTCAACAGATTTTTAGAAGATGGAAGGTGCATGGAGGAAGGCGGATTAATTTAGCAAAGTCGAGGAAGCAGCACCTGGGTGTAGAAGGGATCCTGAGGAAAGCTCTGGTCTTCAAAGCCTAAATCACTGCAGGATGGTGGGATGTGAACTGCAGAGCTGAAAACTGGGGCATTGTGGTGAAGTCCTTACACCGTGTGGTAAGATCCCTGGCTCCAACCTCTGTCTTGTGCAACCTGGTGACTGCGGAGATAATTCAAGGATCAGACGAAACGACTTATAGAATGTATGTATCCGTGAAACAAAACCAAGATGGTATAAAAAAGAAATGCTCAAAAGAGAAGAAAGAGCTTTGGGGTCTGAAAATAGGGCACCAGAACATTTTAAAACATACAAAAAGACTGGAAAACAAAATAAAGGACATCTTTCAGAAGGTAAAATTTTTAAAAAGTAAGAAAACAGGGGGAAAGAAAGGTAATAAAATTAACATATCAGTCCTACGTTTCGACTAATAGGAAGTCCAGAAAGAAAGAAGACAGAAATGGAAGAGAGAAAAATTATCAAAACAACAAAAGAAAACCAAAACACTTTTCAGAGCCAAAGGACAAGAATCCTTTGAGTGCAAAGCCATTGAGTGTACAGCCCTTTAAGTAAACACACACACACACACACACACACACACACACACACACACGAAGGCATGTTGTGAAATTCTGGAACTTCATGGGGAAAAATATCCTAAAATCTTCCAAAGCAGCACAACATGTTACACTCAAAGTATTAGTAATCCAAGTAGATATCACAATAGCAATACTGACATCTAGAAGCTAGTGGAGCAATACTTCTAAAGTGTTAAAGGAGAAACAGATTTCAGCCTACACTTCTGTACCCAAACTTAGTTAAAAGTGAAGACAAAGACATTTTTAGGAGTTCGGGGATGCAAATAACTTCCAGGGCATTGTTTCCTAGGGAGCCACTAGAGGATATGCTCCAGCAAAATGAGGAGGAAATCAAAACAGAGAAGACACCAGCCATAGACAGTAGTGGAGGGAGAACACAGTCCTGGGAAGCATCCACACCAGATTGAAGCAAGCGTACAGAAATTTCCAGAAATTATGTCTCCAAGTGGAAAAAAGTAGAACTAATATATTTAGGTACATGGGATAGTTATTGATGGGCAGGAAGAAGAAGTGTTGGAACATGTGGAATGAATTAGTGATGGTTTCATGTACAACCACACAGATGAAATAAACTGAGGCCACAGTTAATTCCAGGAAAAATAAAGGACTTAATAATAAATATATTTAAATATTTAATATAAATAATATTATAATATAATATAATAATTATTATATTTATATATTTTTAATATTTATTTTATATTTAATTATAATAATAGATATATTTAATATTTAATATAAATATATTTAAATAAATATATTAATATTTAAATTAATAATAAATATATTTTTTTAAAAAAGAAGGTGTGGTCACAGTACATTACTTGACCCAGCAATATTTGCAATAACACAAACACAGACTTTTGATTTAATTAAAATTATATTCTAACCATTTGGGGCATCAGGAAAGAGAAAGTAAGAAATGTGAATGGGAGCTCTAAGCCTTCATTTCCCATGGTAGGAAATCAATAGATACCTAAAATTGATAAGTAAGGAAATAGTATATAAACAGGCCCTGCCAATTAGTGTTAGGCATTAGTGCTTCGGTAGCAATTTTACAAAAGACTCTTGCAGGCCTCTGGCTTCACATGCCCTCTCCGGGAAGGGAAGGGAAGGGAAGCACCCAGCTGGTGGCTGTCTCCAATCATTGTTTCAGGTGTGGAGACCAGCCCAGAAGTCCTGCATACTTTTCAGACATGGAAATTGAATTCCTCTCTTCATTCACAGTCATGAATAAGGAGCAAAGTATCATCTTTTAAGCTGTTTTTCTCCCAGATTCTTCCAGAATGGAAACAAGGAGAAGAAAAGAAGAGCACACTGCCATCAGGATACAAACTTTCTCACTGGACCAATGTGTTACCTCCTAATATTCCCCTGCACAAAGGATCTTTGAAAGGATCAAAAGACACACGCATTTCTTAGTAAACTCTACATCGTGTTGTTCTGTTTTGGGAGGGTAAGGGAAAGTTGTGTCGGATGCCTGTTTCTTTAGTGGATTTGCAACCACGGAGAAATTACAGGGAACAAAGGAAAAAGAGCCATAAATACAAATGAATCCCTTTTATACAAGTCAAAGAACCACAGGACATGCTTCATTTTTTTTTTTAACACTCCAGGTGTGATCAGAGCTTATGTATCCACACAGGAGAGTGGAGAGTTAATTAAAATTTTTGCACCTGTTCCCAGAAAGAAATGTCTTTTCGTTTGATAAGCGGGCTGGCTTTGGAGTGCTGTTTGTGCTTTTCTCTCCTCACTGGAGTGTCACAGAAAAGCAGATCAAAGAGAGCCTTCCATCCGATGCGTTTCCGACCACCTTTCTCAGCTAATGGACTTGAAAGCCTCTTCCACTGACTGCATGGAGTTCATGTCATATTTTAGAAATGTCGTCTTCTGACTGTGTTGATAATATGCAAACCGGCTTTGATAGGTGCTTGTGGAAAACCACATTAACCGTTAATTAAATCAAGACCAGCCCAGAGGGTTGGAGTGGGAGAGTCTGGCAGAATGAAACACCTCACCCCCTACCATTTGTATTTTACTTTTCAACCCGTCCTGTGACAGCCGGCTGGGAACACTTGTGATTGAACTCTCAGCTCTCTCAAGCAGGGTCATGTTTTGCTGTGTTTTCGCTTCTTCCTTTTAGTCTTTATGATTCTGTACCCTCTGGCTGACATCCCCTACCTTGAGGGGAAAAGCTGTCGGGGAGAAATCCTGCCGTCTTTCTCTTTAAGATGGTGAATGAGGGGAATAAAATAGAGCAAAGCAGAAGCAGCCCTTCGAGGCCTGTCTGGGCAGGCGGGTCAGGCTGCCTCGGGGGTGCCCATTGTCCCGCCGTGCTGGGTACCCGAGGAGAAAACCCGGCCGGGGCACAGGCACCAATAAAAGGACTCCATCCTGCCACTCAGGGCTTTGTGAGCACCACGCTTGTCCTGGTTGCCATGGCGACTGTCTGTGGCTGGTTTGTCAGAGTGCTTGATAAAGTGGGAAGGTTATTCTTGATAGACCCAAGTAATCTTAACCTTGCAGAGCTTGAGTGTGGATGGACCATTTTCTCTCTCTTCTCTTTAAATCAGGAATGCAGGGATGGGGGCACGGGTTCTCAGGATAAAGCTGCCACAGCAGGTGGTGAGGGCCCTGCCCAGCACAAGGGACACTGGCCGTAACTGGTGGAAGGGAGGTCCCGTGTGTCCGGAGACCAGCAGAGACAGGGGTGGCTGGGTCATCCGCTGCCGCCTCTGGCCTGAATGGGGGCTTCAGGGACGGGGCCAGAGTGGGGTTGCCTGTCCCTCTCCCATCAGTTGGTTGTATTTGTACCTATCTCTCCTCTCTTTTCCTTTTCTTCCTGCTCCCCTCCTTCATTAACTCCCCTTCCTGTCCTCCTTCCCTTGCCCCTTGCCCACCTTTCTTCTTTTGTCCCCCACCTTCTCCCCTTCCCCGTTCCATTGCTTTCTGCTGAACCAGTATTAGTAACAGAGCAGAGCCTTTCAAAGTCCCCCGACTTCTCCCCTCCTGGAGGATGAAAGGAAAGGTAACAGCTTTCCTTTCGAGGAAATTCAAAAGTTAACAGCTGATCATTTCTGGCCACAAAGTTGCAGACTCTTTTCTGTCATCCGTAGAAATCTAATTGATTATCTAGGCAGTACTTTTCAGACTTAGCTGCATCTCAACTACTGGAAGCACTCTTTAAAAAATATAGAGCTACCGTATTATCCAGCAGTTCCACTCCTGGGTATGTATCCGAAGAAAAGAAAACACCAATTAGAAAAGATACATGCACCCCAGTGTTCATAGCAGCATTATTTATCATTGCTAAGATACAGAAGAAACCCAAGTGTCCATCAATAGACGAATGGATAAAGAAGATGTGGTACATATATACAATGGAATACTATGCAGCCATAAAAAGAATGAAATAATGCCATTTGCAGCAACATGGATGGACCTGGGGGGTATTATGCTTATTAGTGAAATAAGTCAGACAGAGAAAGACAGATACTTTATGTTTCCACTTATATGTGAAATCTAAAAAATAAAATGAATGAATATAACAAATCAGAAACAGACTCACAGATATAGAGAACAAACTAGTGGTTATCAGTGGGGAGAAGGAAGGGGGGAGGGGCAAGATAGGTAAAGGGGATTAAGAGGTACAAACTACTATGTATAAAATAGATAAGAAAAAAAAAGTAGCTTACCTAAAATAAATAAATAAAATCTAAAAATAGAATAAAAAGAAAAAAATAGATAAGATACAAGGATGTAATGTACAGCACAAGGAATATATATTTTATAATAACTTTATATGGAGTATAATCTATAAAAATATTGAATCACTATGGGGTATGCCTGAAATTAATATAACATTGTAACTCAACAGCACTTCAATTAAGAAAAGAAAAAGAAACAGACCCCTGGGTCCCACCCCCAGAGTTTCTGATTGTGCAGGTCTGGGTGGGGTCCCAAGACTCTATTTCTAACAAGTTCCCAGGTGATGCTGCTGGCTCGGGGACCACACTTTGAGAACCACTGACATAGGCCAAGACTTACTTTATATAGTTGAGGCTCCCCGAGGGTACGTTGGTTGCCCGGTAGCCACGCTGGGATGGATGCCCAGTGATAGGAGTTTTAAAAGCCGTTGGGAGAAGCAGGGCTGGTTGTTCCCTCATCTCTCTTCTGGCCCCTGGTTCTGTCCCCAAAAGGCCTCCAGCAGGATAACCCCTCACCGTGGGCGGTCCCCTCTGAGCAGCGCCGCTCCCCGGGGGATCCTCTTCTCAGCGCTCCAGGCCCCTCGCGGTCTGCCATTTGTCTGTGCTGAGGCCCCCCCTGGAATGCCTCTTCCCCAGCTCCACCTGTCCATCTCCACCCAGCCCCTGAGCCCCAGGAAGCCCGCCCTGACCACAATCGCACCACAGCCTCATGGCCCTGCCAGTGGGCTGTTTTGTATTTCGGTCACATGTGTGTTTGTGCCGTGGCCTCTGCTGGACTGAACTCCAGCAGCAGGACTGTGCCTTCGTTCACCTCCAACCCACCTGGGCGCCAGGTTACTTGCTGAATGAGTCCTGTGGCGGCCTCCGCTGGAAGGACTCTACACACACGTCAGCAGTGTTTGAAGCCATTACCAGGAGCTGACCGAGCAGAGAGTGGGTGCAGAGTCTACGCAGGGAAGGCTGGGGCTGGAGTCGGAAGTTAGCCTGCCTCTCGAGAAAGCAGGATGTGAGGCCCGGGCTGGCGGCTTCACAATGGGATTTTCTCCCTGTGGGGGCAGGACTGGGTTTTTAAATTGAAAGGCAAACGTCAGTCCCCTCCCCCCGCTCCTCCCTGATTCCAAATGAAACAGCTTTCATCTACTCCTTTATGGCAGGATGTGTAACGCAGGTGAAGCTCCCTGTTTGTGTGCACGTGCAGGGTGTGTGTGTGTGTGTGTGTGTGTGTGTGTGTGTGTGTTGCCGCTGTGGCTGGATGCAGATGACTCGATCGTTTGTCAAATGTAATTTAACTCCCCACAAGATGCTCTGAAACCATCCAAGCAGCGGGTGTTGTCATGGGCTTAGGTACGTCTTGGAGGAGAAGTGATGGTGTTTCTTCAGTGAAACTCACAGGAGGCTATTTGTCCAGACAAGAATAAAACAAAATGAATGGATCAACCCTTTGGCTCTGTCTCTTTGCCGACTGCACAGACTGAGTCGGGGCTGGAAAGAAATCCCATGTTGGCAGTTGGGCTCCAAGCTCTTGAAGCATCTTCGGAGCTGGAGTAGGGCCCCAGGCTACAGGGCATCCCGCCCCTTTCTGCTTTGTTGGGTTGGTGGATTGGACGGTCCCCTCTCCGTCCCTCAGACGTCATTGGCTTGAGGCAGCTGCAGCCCTGACTGTGGCCTTTCTCCCCAGGGTGTCGAGGTGCAGACAGACTACGTGCCCCTGCTGAACTCTCTGGCCGCCTACGGCTGGCAACTCACCTGTGTGCTGCCAACTCCTGTCGTCAAGACAACGAGGTAACAATAACCATCATTACTGTTACTGAACACTTGCACTGTTCCCCATAAGCTCTTCCTTGCGTAACTTATTGAATCCCTGTGAGTCTGGTGCTGTTACATCAGTTCTCTACCTGGGAAACGGCAGGGTCAGGATTTCAGAGTCTTAACTACCCCCCCACCCGGAGCACCCCTCTTCCCACGTGGGGAGCTGGGCTAGGCAGACACGTTGCTGGCACGCATGCAAAGTCTCATCTCGGCCTCAAAAAATCCTGTGAGGTGAGGTGGGATTTTTTTGGTTGTATTTAACCGATTTTATAGCTGAGGAAAGTGTGGCCGGGGAGGTTGAAGCGCTAGCCCAAGGTCGTGGAGCTGGTCAGTAGCCCCACCAAGGGGACGTGAGGCCCTGGAGTCTCAGCCCCGGCTGTGGCCCTCCCTACGATTTCACATTCATGGTCGTTTGTCCACCCTCAGCTCTGCCTGCCGTCCCTTGAGCCCGTGGGCTTATCCTAGTCTTACCAACCCTAAAAGCCCTTCCATCTGTCTTTTGGGTTTGCTATCAAGCTGGTCCTTCTAACTACCTGTGGGGTGGTAAGCATAGATGTGGTTCCCATTTTACAGATGAAGAAACGGAGGCTCAGAGAGGCTCCATCACATACCCAAGGCCACACAGCCAGCAAGTGGCAGAACCCGCGACTAGACCCTCAGTCTACAACGGGCCACCTCTTTGCTGATCTCTGGGGGTGCCCCCTCCCATGGCCCTCAGCCCCACGCTACCTGAGTCCTGCTGCGTGCTCACGCCCGCAGGTGATGGACGGCCTGAGGCAAGCCTAGTGACCTGGGGGACAGCAGGCGGTGCAGCCCCAGAGCACAGACAGAGGCAGGAGTGTGGGCGCCCATCACTGCCTCTCCTGGGCCCTCATCACGTCCCCCACCCCCGGGGTCTGTGCAGCTGCAGGAGCCAGTCTGCAGCCGCCCTTGGGCCCTGCGCCACCGGGAGATTTCCGTATTGCTTCTTGGCCAAGATTTCTGTGGGCACAGGGTGGTGCCGTGGAGGGGAAGGAACTCTGGGTTTGTGACCCAGAGCTTGAACCCAAGTCCTGAGTCAGCTGATTGCTGTCTACCTTGGTCAAGTCCACATAGCTTCTTTGAGCCAGTTTCCTAGTCCATGCAACTAAGAATGCTGCCTGCCTTCCGTTCCAGAGGACAAGAGCCCCCCCGAGAATGTATTTGAACGTGAAGCCCCCGCTGGCTCTGTGCTCGCAGCCCGGAGGGTAGGGACGGTCTCTCTGTCTCAAGCAGTCCCACCTTCTAAATAAACCTCCATGATCCTCCACCTTCCTGGCCTTAAATGACCCTTGCGGTGGAGTGGAGAGTACATGGGACCGGGCAGAATCCCCGCTGTGTGACCCCCGGCCTGCTCCTTGACCAAGCTGAGCTGTCCTGTCCTGTCCCGTTGGTGGCAGTAGGGGTCCCATTGTTCGGAGCGCCGGGTGCAATCGCCCAGCCTGGCTGGAGCACAAAATAGAAAATGCTAGTGTCCTCTACCTCCTTTCCCTCCAGCACCCCATGTAGTGACACATCACCTCAGCAGAGAAGATGTTTGCCAAATAGAGGTTTAAGACAGTGATCCGAAGGCGCGGGGTTTGCGGTGGCCAGAAAACAATGATCCCCATCACAATATTTCTAGCAGCTTTAAAGGCAGCTCCTTGAGAGCCTGCCTTCCTGGGAGGAAGGCGCACCCCCTGTGCCATAAAAATGAATAGTGCCCCAGCCCGTTCGTTAATGCCAGTTCCCGCTGCTCACAAGGGTGACTCAGGGTGACTCAGGGTGGTGGCCGGGACCCGTGCACAGCCAGGCCCTCTGCCCAAGCTCCTGTAATCGCTCAGGTCCTCACTGGCCGCCCATCCCAGGCCAACCAGGTCCCTCCTCGGCCTCATTCTCAGACTTGGAAGAGGCCTCCACCCTCCGATATTCACTGAGGCCACTTTGTCATCATTTGGCCAAGATGGTAGCTGTCATTTCACATCACGGGAAAGGGGGTTTTCAGCCAGGAAGCTGCCTTTCAAGGATGCACACAGAGCTTTAGTTGGGCCCCTGCGATAGCAAGCAAGGGTGGGTGGCCTGGGGGTGGGAAGGTGGGGGGCTTCTTGACCTCCGACCTCTCACTCTCGGGCGGCCACCTTCCTTCCCACGGGCAGCCGGCCTGGATGAAGTTCAGGACGGCGGCCTCCGTATGAGGTGCGGGGCTCCTCTAGGTGTAAAGGACTCATTCTCAGCTCTGCCTGTGTTACAGGGAGGGGAACGTATCCACCAAGCAGATTGTCTTTCTTCAGAGACCGTGTCTACCTCAGAAAATCAAGAAGAAGGAATCAAAGGTGAGCGACCTCAGCTGCTTTGTTTCGCTTACTCTGTTTTGCTCACCAGAGCCCGGGGACACCTGAGCCCCTCGGCGACATGAGTCACATCCGGGGCAGGGAGGGCGCCGGAGGGCCTTGTCGCTGGTCTCCTCCTGCGAGGATGCCCAGGCCACCAGCATTCACGAGGCTGAAGGGGGAGTGGGAAGGCAGCTGCAGCGTGACTCGGGCTGGGACGCCTGAGCTCACGCCCAGCTTCTCTGTATCTCTTAATCTCGTTACAAGCTGGTCGACGCCCAGCCCTGCCCTGCCCGGGGTCCCTTGGGACATCAGAAGTCTGGGGAGCTTGGCAGAGAGAACCTGCCAGACGACCTTCCCCAGAGGCCCTGCCCTGCAGGTCTGAGTGGCAGTGGCTGGTACAGACAGAGGGCATCTCCCCTGTGGAGTGAGTCCTCAGGCCAGGCTGTCCTGGGATGGCCAGGGGCCTTCCCCCTCTCCCTGGACGTCACGTGAACTGTCCCAGAAACACAGTGGCACTGAAAGACGTGGCCGTTCTCAGAGTTTTTCCCGTGTTTCCTGAGACTGAGGCCAAGTCCTCCCCTTGTGTGACATGATTCCGATGCCTCACACCCCCGTGTTCACGGTCACTCGGGAAGAGTCGAGGGAAGCTGCCAAGCCCCTGGAGCCAGCTGGCTCCCCCTGTGACGGACAAGGCCACGCTGTGGGGCAGAGCCCACCGGACCCGCCCGTCCCCTCGCCGGGCACCATCCCCGAGCTCCCCACCCGCGGTTCCTCATGTTCTTGGGACATGGAGCCCGGACAGCAGCACCAAGCAAGTGAACAGATTGGAGGAGCCCCTCTGCAGCCAACAAATCCGAGGGGGGGCCACTGGTGGGAGGAACGCCAAGGAAGTAGCTCCGGAGCCAGCTGGGGTGCAGTGCAGAGGAAGGGCTCTCCAAGCTCGGAGATGCCAGGGTGACAGGTGACAACAGCAGAGGACCAGAGGCAGCCATCGAAGCCACCATTGCCCACCAGGAGCAGCCAGCCACCAGCTGGAAGACGGATGGCCCCGGGCTGCCACCAGCCACAGCTTTGCCTGGGCTGTGGAGCCGCGTGCGTTCACGCAGGGACGTTCTAGCAGCACCGCCGAGGTCTCCCGCCAGACGCCAGGCAAAGCCCGGCTTTTGCCCTGACGAGGAGGGCGTGGTGCTGCCTTTTCCTGCCAGCGCATCCTGGTTGTGGTGCCAGCAGATCCCAAAGGACAGACAGGCGGCTTGATCCTGGTGAAGGCTGCGCATCTCACCCAGGGGACAAGCCAGTGGAAACCCGAGGGCAGGGGGACGTTAGGGGTAGAGCTTTAAGGCTGCTGTAAGAAAGTAGAACAGCGTACCTCAGGGGAAATCCAGGGAGGTGGGAGTCAGCCTTTTCTGGTCGGTAGAGACGTCCACCCCCAGTGAGCTGCACGAACCCGGGCAGACCTGCTCATTCCAGGGCTTGGGGTGACAAGCACTGTCCTCTGTGTGACCTGGGGAGGCCACCTCACTGTTACAGCCCCAGATTGGGGGACTGTAGCATCCCATCACCCCCGTCATCCACCCTCGCTCAGCTGACGGGTCATTGTCCTGCTCCCAGGAGACGGTGCCCCCCGCCTTGGCCATGGCTCCATCCTCACCGTGCCCTAGACCCCGCGTCACTGACACCGTTCACGCCCTCCATCGCTCGAAGCACTGTTTTCTCTCGGCTGTCCCACCACTCTCGCCTGGTTTCCCACCTAGTTCCTCATTTCTAGCCCCGTTTCTCCCCATTTTCTCTCACCTCTTCCTTAGAAAATCTCATCCACCCCCAGAGTGAGAAAATCTCACTCACCACCTCTGTGTCAACGAGTCTTACCTCTGCATGTTCAGCCCTGGCTTCTCCCCTGGGACCCCAGCTCCACCTGCCCTGCGGCTACTCGTGACCTTGCCCTTTCCCGCACCGGCCGTCACCCCACCCCCCGACCTTAGAGGAACAGCGCTTCCCTGGCCCAGAGGCTCCCACACACCTAGAGGTCGCCCTCGGTGCTTCCATCTCCTTCCCACCATATTCAGTCTGTCCTTAAGGCACATCTGTTTTAGGTCCCAGACACTCTGGAACCCCCTCTTCTCTCCATCACCACCTGCCTGGACTACTCCTCCGATCTCCTGAGGACAGGTGTCCCCTTCAGATATGTTCTCCACTCAGAGCCAAAGTGAACTTTCAAAAAAAGTAAATTGAATCGTATCACTCCACTGCTTAAAATGGTTCTAAAGCTTTGGGTTTTTCTTAAGATAAAGAGGGAAGCCTGTACGGCAGTCCACACGGCCCTGTGGGATCTGGCCCCCATCTTCTGCATTCCAGCCACTCTGGCCTTCATGCGCGTCCATGCCCCCTCGCTGCCACAGGGCCTTTGCTTGGGCAGTTCCTCTGCCCCAGATGTTCTCTTCCTTTGTATTTTTGGGGGATGGTATTCTCTCCTTTTAGACCAAGGCAGGCTCCTCTGTGATTCACTGGGAAGAGCCACGTTCCTCTCCTCTCTGTTTCTAATTATTTGGGATCAATCCTCCACCAGTAGAATCAGACGTTCATTCTGTGAGAACAGACCCTTTTGGTCCTCACTGTTGTATGCCCAGTGCCTGGCTTTTAGTTAGTACTCAACAAATACTTGCTGGATCAATGAGTGAATAATCAAACTTCTGAGCCCGGGACATGCACAGTATGTCTAAGCACTGAAATTTCAGACAGGAGATTGCAAGATTCAAACATCAAGGATGCAGCATATTTAGTTCTCTTTAATCAGCCAAGTGGACAAAAGCCTCCAGTCAAGACCTTTCACCGTTTGAAAGAAACCTCTCTGTGTACCTCTGAGTGTAGCTTTCAAAGCAAATATTAATCTCCTTGGAAGGTAACAGGTGATTTCTACGACACGGGAGAAGCCTGCCTTCCCACTAAATTACTTGAAGTGGAGGCAGATACGGATGGTTTCTTAATGTGTGAATGAAATCACCAGTCCTGCTGACCTGGAGCTCTGGACACACGCTGCCGTAAAGCAGAGGATTTTTCCTTTTCTGCACGCACTTCTGGCATGGACCGCTAGTCGAGGTTTTTCTGTTTAGGTACCGGCAGTACACTCACGTGCCACACACACACCCGGCTCAGGAAGGCCCATCCACCCTGCTCAACTTGCAGCTGCTGGTTGGGTTCAGAGACTCGCCCTGGAACTGCTCAGGCTGTGGATGCTACAGTTCTCCCCTCAGAGCCTGCGCACGGAAAGCTCTACCGCCTCGGATCTGAAATACAGTCGACCCTCGAACAACGTGGAGGCTAACCCGAGTGTAATTTGTAGTGGGCCCTCCGTATCCAAGGTTCACTGACCCGAGGATGCAACCAACCACTGACTGAACAGCACTGTAGTTTTTACTCTTGCCAACCGTCCGCGTGTAAGTGGACCTGCATCGTCCAAGGGCCAAGTGTAGTTTTGGTTGTTCCGTAAAGACTGTGACTGTGTGACTTTGGGCAAGTTACTTAACCCCTCTGAACCTCTACCTGCTCATCATAATAATGGTGGTAACAATGCCTAATGAGAGTACCGCTTTGGGGATTCAGGGAAATGGGAAAGCTTGTCACAGTGTGAGACACTCAGAACATTTAGCTTTTAGATTATATAGACCCTGAGTTTGGGCCACTGCTACTTCCCTGCTTCATGAGGATGCTCCCTTCAAAAGGAGAGAAGGAAAGGAGAAGGCTCCAGCCAGAGCCTCCGGGTGACCTGGCTGCAGCACCGGGACAGCTGTGGTGGCTTGGGGACCCCGGGCAGCTTGGGGAGTCAGTGACATCACCACTCCCCATCTGAGGACACAGAAAACGGTGCAGTTCTCGAAGACATTTGGCCTGGCAGATTTTTCTGCGATGACTCCGAAGGACAGAAAAACATTGGCTGGAGTAGTTCCCATCCAGCTCGGCATGGACAGTCCCAAATCTTTCTCTGCCCAGCAGCCCAGGCAGCGTCCTGGAGAAAGTGGCTGGTGTGCCCGCCACAGGCCCTTTCCAGTCTGTGTCCTTCTGTCGTATTATATCAGGAGATCAATGCAGTGTCCGCTACAGGAAACTGGATATGGCCAGGTACCCGAGGAACCATGAGTCTGTTGTTTATTTATAGCAAGAGCAGCCTCTGAGAGGACATCGGGTTTGCATTAGAAAATAGCCAGGGTCCAGGATGGAGTCTGACACAGGTAGAATGGGCACAGCTATACACCGCCCACCCGCAGAGGGTGCTGTGCCCATCCACTACGGTGTGGGTTGGCCCCGGGGTGTGCACCCAGACCTGGGGGCAGGGGCAGCTCTTTCGGAGATGAATAACTTGCCCAAAGACAGACAGCTAACGAATGCCAGAACCGAGGTTTGAACCGGGGTCTTAGCCACCACACTACGTGTAATGCTTTGGTGTCTTAGCATTTAGGGCCTTTCAGCCGAAGCAATCTCCCCAGTTTTCTGGCAAAAGTAAAACTTCCTCTAGCTTCTCTGAGAGTTGACTGCCTCTCAGATCGCTATATATAGGCCCGTTTGACTGGCCTTTTTCTAAGAACATGCAAAATGCAGAGGGTCTGTTTGGAGACATCCATTAAAAAAAAAAAAAAAAAGGCTCTTCCATTTGGGCTGGGATTAAAATGCAGCAGCTTCTGCACAGGACAAGGCAGCAGTTATGAAGCATGATTGCGTGGTACTCAAGAGCTGGTACCCAAGAGCCATGCAGGGCTGGCACTGGAGGCTGCAGCATCTGTGCTGAGGTCAGAGGGCCTGGTCCTGCACTGGTGCTTAGGGGGCCCCAAGATGCCTGCTTGGCAGTGTCTACTGAAGTGGGTGCCTTTGGGTTGGGGTCTGAGGCACCACTTCACCTGCAGAGGGGGTCCATTGTTGCAAACTCATGGCTTGGGTGGAAGAAACTCAAACTACCCCCAGAGGGAAGTCCATCTGCCATCGTACAAGAGAACCCCCCAAAAGGAGTGCCCTGGGGAAACCCAGCCAACGCTGTAGGTGAACTCATTTGGGATTTGCAGGGAGGGCGGGTGGAGGAAGACAGGATCAATGTTAAATCCTAACCTCAGCACGCACTTCACTCTTTTTCCTCTTCTTTGATGGAATATTCAAATTTACCAGTCTTGTCCAAAAGGGGCTCAACACACGAACCCCAGGTTGTGTTCAGCCTCGGAGCCCTGAGTGTGTTTAGGCAGATGTCTTATTTGAGGAAGTGGACTTCTACCACCGAAAATGCCACAAAGTTGGCAGATGTTTAAGAATTTACGTAGCACATTTTTGCTTCTTCCTAGCAAAGTACTCAGATTCATCTATGCATGGTAAAGCCTTAGGAAATGGTTTTCCACTGATGGTGCAGCTGCCCTCCTGGGCTCCCCTCTCTAGCCTCGCCAGGAGTCATTCGAACGGACGGCTCCCTTTTTCTTTCAGTCACAGAATGGCTTAGATTGAAGTCCATATTTGGTGAAACCAGTGTGCTGCGACTCAAGTGGAAAGAAATGAAACGAAAGAAAGAAGTGGAACTTCAAGCGCAACCACGTGTCCCTGGGGCCCGGAGCTGCACCTGCGGGGTGGCCGAGGCCCTTGCCCGGGGTCCAGGCCCCCGATTCTCTTCCCAGCAAGACCCGTCTCTCCCCGGGGCCTCCTGACTCCAGTCCTCCCCCAACCCAGCACTCTCGGGGCTTCGCTCTTGTTCTCCGTGCCTCTCACAGCTGGGCCTGGCACGTCCCCAGGACCCTGTGGCTGGTGTCACCCCAGGTGTGCAGCACGCAGCTCCTGGCCTCTGACTCTGAGCACCGGGGACCGGGGCCCCAGGATGGCAGGGCTCAGAGGGGCCTTTGCTCAGGAAGACTGGGGGACCCCTTATGTTTGGGGAGTGGGAGAAGGCCACAGTTCTCGCTGCGTTGTTACCCAGGAGTGCATCCCTCTTTTGTAAACACAGGGACCCATTTCTCCGAGTCTTCCTTTACCACCCTTCACGTTTCTGTGTCTGCTGCAGCTCATTCGCCCGGATTTATTCCAAGCACACAGGCTCCCAAACTGTCTTCCTCCAGAGCAGCTCCTGCTGTCAGCAGACTCAGCAGGACTTTGAATTTTCCCCCCTCTTTTCTCCCTCAAATTAATTTCTCTTTCTGGAGATCAGCCAGACCTGATGTGTGGATGCACCAGTAACTCCTCACTAAGCCCCAAGCTGAGTTTTGACTCTTAAAATTCCAGGACCGGCTCCCCTGAAACAGGGAGCTTGGCCAGCTTGGCCGGGCTCTGCCGTCCTTCCATTCATCCATCTCACAAAAGGTTTTGAGCATCTTCTCTGTGCCAGGCTCCATGCTGTATCCCAGGGATGCAGGGGTGCAGAGGACAGATGGCATCCCTGACCTTCTGGACTCACATCTTGTGTCAATAATGGTAACAGCAGACACACTGGTATATTGTGTGCTGGGCACAGTGCTAAGCCTGCTGTGTGGATTATTGCATCATTGAATCGAAATAAATACCCTCTAAGGCAGAGTTTGGCAAACTACGGCTCTCAGGCCAAATCCGGCCCACTGCCTGTTTTTGTAGATAAAGCTTTATTGGAACACAGTCATGCCCGTTTTCTCACGTGTTACCCATGACTGCTTTTGTGCTATGGCAGAGTTGAATGGCTGCAACAGAGAACATAAGGCTGCAAAGCCTGAAATAGTTATTACCTGCCTCGGTACAGAAAAAGTTATCGACCCTGATTTAAGTTAGGGTTACTCCCCCCATTGTATAGATGAGAACACAGGCCAGTCTGGGGCGGGGGCGGTGGACTCTTCACGTGGGCGGTCTCCCTCCACGGCTTTGATGTGACCCCGTCCTTGCCCAGCTCTGTTGCTGACTGTGCGCTTGATCCTCTCTGAGCTCCATAGACTTCCCTGTCCCACAGGGAAATGCAGGTGGGGCTCCCTGGGAAGCAGCATCTGAGATGGATTTGGATGTGGTTTTAGGGGGAGTGCCCTTGGGAATAACACCTGTTGGGGAAGGAGGGCGCAGGAGTGGGCAGAGGGAGATGTTGGGCTGTGATCGTAGCTCTGGAGCAGGGATGGTCTTTTAGAGTTGCCCAGAGTTGGAAACAGGAGGATGGGCCGTTGTCCATGCCTGGACCAGTCATTGGTCATAGCTTGCCCCCGGAAGGGAGTGAGACCTTTGGGGAGGTGGCCGGACTCAGAGAGGAGCTTGGCTGGGGGCTGCCAGCCTGCCCATCTTACAGGGGGACCTGAGCACCCGGGTTCAGTGCCCTTCTGGCTGGGGTGATCTGATGAGGCGGTGACCAGTGCTGTAGCTGCTCAGAGTGGAAAGGAGTGGCCGGAGCCCTGGCACTTAGGAAGAACAGGCCCGTGTCCCCTCACCCATCCTTGTCCTCCAAACGATAGGATTTCAGCACCTTCTTTTGTATGGGGCCAGCTGAAAGAAATACCCCTCGTCCCGTACAAAACCCTGGAATCCACATCTAAACTACATGCCACGGCAGGATCGGCGGGCCCTGGGTGGGTGTGACGTTTGGGCTGTGATTCGGTTTGGTGCCAGGAATGCCCTGCTCTGGGAATACCGGGCATTGCGTCTTGCTGCCAGAAGTGACGTGGGCGTGAATGCAAACAAACATCCAGGGGAAGCTCTAGATTCACAGAGGATGCATGTATTTATCCCCATCGTCTCTGATTTCTAGTTTCAGTGGCGATTCTCCCGAGACGAAATGCACAACAGGCAGATGAGGAAATCCAGAGGTAAACTCGGTGCCAGAGAAAAGCAGCAAGCAGATGAAAATGAGAGGAATCCAGAAGACCAGCTCCCCGAAGCCGGAGACGTGGAAAACCGTGTGCCGGGGCTGCAGCAGGAGGACTGGGCCTCCGCCGAGGTGAAGGTCCCCGTGCAGGCGGAGGTCCCGGGAGAAAAGCTGTGTCCTGACGGCCGGCTCTGGGTGGAGGCTGGGGCCATGCAGAACGGTCCCTTCGGCCACAGCCCCGCCTCGGCAGGGGGCTGCACTGGGCACCCCAGTCCTGATCCTAGAGAGGATGCCGGGGAGGGGGATGCTGAGGAGGTGGCTGCAGAGCCCGCAGCAGCAGAGGACAACTGAGGCTCAGCAGGTGGTGCTGAGGCGTGACGAGCTGGCAGACCTGGGGCACGGTGCCAGCTGGGCTGGGGGCTGATGTGCCCTGGTGTCACGTGTTACCCTTCGGCTTGGCTTGACCTCTCCTTGCGAGCTTACCTGAGCCCTCCGAGGAGGAGCTGGCTCCCTGACAGTGTTGGTTTCTGCACATCCATTTGAAATGTGTCGTAAGGCCCTGGTGTTAGAACACAAGAGGACAGGTTACTTCCAGACATGCGGGCTGGAGGCCCAGCCCCGGCTCCACACCACTCCTCCAGGGAGGGGCTGGGCCATCCAGTGCCTGTGCCCACCCCTACCCAGAGCCTCCAGGGGGCCTTTGGGCCAAATCCCCGGGCCTCCCTGTCTACAAGTCAAGGCTGAGTTGTTCATCCCCACACCCCGAGATGGCCGTGTCCAGCCCGTGCTGTCTGCTGCAGCTACTTGGTGATTGTAACAACCCCTGGTGCCCAGTCCGGCTGCCTTTCTCCATCTAACCCCCCCGGACCTTGCTGCTTTGGCAAAGAAAATAACATTGGGAGGGGAGGTGCCCCACCTCCTGGCTTTTCTCCAAGTGTTCCCATAGATACTGGTAATCTGAAAATGAAGAGGTAATTCTGTGTGTGTACCCACTCTTGCAGAATGTCCAAGAAAGAATTCTGTGTTAGTGTTAATGCCAAAAATTTTTTTAAAGATTTTGTATTCAGCACATCACATGAACACACGTTCTTTCTGTCATTTCAAGGCAAACCGACTGGCGGCGAGCCCTTGTTACGTGCTATTTTAATCATGTGTCATTAGCCAAGTCACTTCCCGTGTATGCTATGATGTGTTTATATCGTCCAGAATGTGGCTTTAAGTAGATGCAGCTGGCAAACCTTGGAGAGAGTGTCAACCGTCTTGACCAACATCCTGTCTCTTCTCTTTCTTGTTTAGTTACTTAAAGCAATAAATCATCTATGAGTTTAGTGCACTGTGAGTATTGAGTATTTATCATGTTGCAGCGACAAGTCCTATAGCCTCGTGTCCCCTATTCACGCTTCCTAAGTTTCTAACTCCTGGCAGCAGCTGGATGGCTTTGGAGTAGAGATCAAAGCTTCTGTGGAAGCAGCGGAGCCAGCCGAGCATGCTCTGCTTTCTCGTCATTTGTAGAAAGAAGACAAAAAGCGGGATTCAGGTGCCACCAGGTAAGTCAGGGCACGGCCATCTCCCAGCACCCCGGGGTGGTGGAGACAAGTACCTTTTTAAAACAAGAAGCCCCACGTCAATTTCTAAGCATGTCTCCAAGCTTTTAAGTAAATTATTTAATGAGGTAAGTCTTTTACCTGCTTGCAAATTTGCTAAAATAAAACACATTTTAATATATTTTTATAGGGCAGAATTGAAAACCCTTACACAGCCACATTGTACAGTCGTTTTCCTTTTGATTTTGAGCAAACTTCACACCCAAGCCCCAGAGCTTACAGAAAGGCTGAAGGCTCTGTTCAAAAAGAAGATAGGGGTTTTTTTTTTCTGGTTATACATGTATATGTATTTTTCAGATTCTTTTTCCTTATAGATTATTACAAAATATTGAGTAGTTCCCTGTACTATACAGTAGGACCTCGTTGGTTATCTATTTTATACATAGTAGTGTGTATATGTTAATCCCAAACTCCTAATTGATCCCTCCCTTCCTCCTTCCCCTTCAGTAGCCCTAAGTTTGTTTTCTACGTGGGTCTACTTCTGCTTTGTATGTAAGTTTATTTGTATCATTTTTAAAAAGAGTCCACATATAAGCGGTATCATATGATATTTGTTTTTCTCTATCTGACCTACCTCATTTAGTATGATAATCTCTAGGTCCATCCATGTTGCTGCAAGTGGCATTATTTTATTCTTTTTTATGGTTGAGTAGTATTCCATTGTATATATGTACCATATTTTCTTGATCCATTCATCTGTCAGTGGACATTTAGGTTGCTTCCATGTCCTGGCTATTGTAAATAGTGCTGCAATGAACATTGGGGTACACGTATCCTTTCGTATTATGGTTTTCTCCAGATATATGCCAGGAGTGGGATTGCAGGATCATGTGGTAGCCTTATTTTTAGTTTTTTAAGGGACCTCCATACTGTTCCTCATAGTGGCTGTACCAATTTACTTTCCCATGAACAGTGTAGGAGGGTTCCTTCTTCTCCACACCCGCTCCAGCATTTATTTGTAGACTTTTTGATGATGGCCATTCTGACTGGCGTGAGGTGATACCTCATTGTAGTTTGGGTTTGGATTTCTCTAATAATTAGCGACATTGAGCATCTTTTCATGTGCGTTTGGCCATCTGTATGTCTTCTTTGGAGAATTGTCTGTTTAGGTCTGCTCATACTTTTAGTTGGGTTGTTTGGTTTTTGTTTTGTTTTGTTTTGTTTTTGATATTGAGCTGTATGAGCTGTCTGTTTATTTTGGAAATGAATCCCTTGTCAGTAGCATCATTTGCAAATATTTTCTCCCATTCTGTAGGTTGTCTTTCCATTTTATTTATGGTTTCCTTTGCTGTGTAAAAGCTTTTAAGTTTAATTAGGTCCCATTTGTTTATTTTTATTTCCATTACGCTAGGAGACGGATCCAAAAAGATATTGCTGCAATTTATGTCAAAGGGGGTCCTGCCTATGTTTTCTGCTAGGAGTTTTATAGTATTTGGTCTTATTTAGGTCTTTAATCCATTTTGAGTTTATTTTTGTGCATGGTGTTAAAGAATGTTCTAATTTCATTCTTTTACATGTAGCTGTCCAGTTTTCCCAGCACCACTTTTCGAAGAGACTGTCTTTTCTCCATTGTATATTCTTGCCTCCTTTGTGGTAGATTAATTGACCATAGGTGAATGGGTTTATTTTAGTCCTGTTCCATTGATCTATATTTGTTTTTGTGCCGGTACCACACTGTTTTGATGACTGTAGCTTTGTAGTATAGTCTGAAGTCAGAAAGCCTGGTTCCTCCAGCTCTGCTTTTCTTTCTCAATATTGCTTTGAGAAGGTAAAGGAATATGTACATATGTTTTCATACAAATTAAAAAAAAATTTTGTTCTAGTTCTGTAATTTGATAGGGATTGTGTTGAATCTGTAGATTGGCTTGAGTCGTATGGTTATTTTGACAATATTCTTCCAGTCTAAGAACACGGTATATCTTTCCATCTGTTTGTGTCATTTTCAGTTTCTTTCATCAGCATCTTATAGTTTTCCAAGTACAGGTCTTTTGCCTCCTTAGGCACGTTTATTTCTAGGTATTTTAAGACAGTTTTTAAAAAATAGATAGTTTTAAAGAAGATGGTTTTTTTAAAGTTATTTTAAAATGACATTTTCCACAATTATGCTCAGAAACATCTATATAGTATTTTGATTTAATACAGATATTACCTCTTAGCCCATATCTTAAAAGATCATGACGCTTGAAAAATAGGCTCCACAGCAGCAGGCTGGGACAAAAACCACGCCCATCTCTCAACTCTGAAAAGCACAGAAGCCCAGCTGCACCCTTCAGGTGGGTGCCTTGCATCACCCAGAGTTGGATATATTTTTCAATAAGCAGACTGTGGGTGGTTTCCCTGGGGAGTGGCCTGGGCCTTGGGATTTGTAAAAACCCCCAGAATTCTATGGTGCAGCCAAGGGTGAGACCCACGGCCGCAGGACAGCCATGAGTCGAATCACAGCTTGTTCCGTGTGAAAGGAGATGCTTGTTACAAAAAATAAATAAGCCCCTAAATCCCAGTCCCTACATCCTGCATGTCCCTTTTAAGTGTGGGGATTCCTGAAGGAAATTTTACTTTGCTGTGGTTGCCAACGGGGAAAAAGGCTATCGTTGGCACTGACAAGGCCCCGGTGACCAAAGTTGCAAAGACGTGCAGGGTTTGGCGTGAGGCTTGTGCATGTGGTCATTAGTCTCTGGGGCTGCAGCTGTCACAGTGGGTCTGGAAGGAATGGGGCGTTTTCGGGGTGATCAGGTTATGGAGGTGGGGACCCAAGTAGCTGCCCTAGGCACTGCGGCCACCACTGTGCAGCCCAATGGGCTGTTATAAAGCATAGCGGACCCCATCCTAACAGAAACATTGTAATAACGTTTAGAGTCTTAAAGTTAGTGGCCTATAAGTAACAAAACACTGACCATCAGTCCAATCCTGTCTGAATTTTTTCAGACTTCTAACTGGATCCTACTTTAGAGTTATGCTTGATGGGACTGGCTTCAAGAAAACATGAGAAGGAGACATTCTAATTCATTTCTTATGAAGCGTGTTTTATCTGTAATCTAAACGTATTAATCACGGCCCATTCTAAACCACAAATCATCCTAGTTCAGGACGAGCTCTCAAAGCAATCAGTGGGCTATTATTAGTAGTAGGAATACGCTGACGCAAAGCTCACCACCCACACCCAGTGCAGGGCCATGCTGGCCCTGGGGACTGTCCTGCTGGGCTCCCCTGAGCAGGCCGAGAGCAGCAGATGGGATTAAAGATGACGTGAGAGGGCTGGTGAGGGGACGGGCTGGAGGCAACTGGGCATGACCCCTGCTTCCCGCAGCCCTGCTGCAGGTGCTGGCACCACATGGGCAGCACGGGACGGCCTCCCAGGGGAGTCCGGGTTTCCCGTACCTGCCCCAGAGTGACGGCATCCCGTCAGATCCAAGGTCAGGACCCAACGAACCTTCGCCTGGGTTTCTGAGGTAGCTGTCCCCAGAAGAGGAAGTAAGGTGGTATTCCCCACGGGTTCCTGTTGCCTGGCGTCGCTTCTGCAGCCAGACCAAAGCTCACGGGCCATAGGCCACTGGGCCCTGCACCCGGCAGGCGCTGGCTTCCCCAGCCCCCGTGCGTTCACGTGGGCACGAGGGGCCAGATCTCTCACTCCCCAGACCTGTGGCTTTAGCTCCTATCCACTGTGCTGGGTGCTGGGGAGACGGAGCCAATCCTGGCTCCCTTGGAGCTCACAGCAGACGCCCAGCAGTTGCGCAGGAGTGGTAACTGCACTAACATGGGTCGTGGAGAAGCTCGGGGGGCCGTGAAGGCGGGCGTGGGGTGGAGGGTGCAGCCGGCTGGGGAGGCTTTGCGGAGGAGGTCAGCGTTGAGGCTGAGACCTGGAGGCCAAGGTCGGGGGAGCTGTCCCCGGGGAGGCAGCGTGCCTGGTGGCTAAGGGCATGGATGCTGGGGCCATGCTGCTGGCTAGAAGCCTGACCCCAGTCCCAGGCATGAGGCCTTGGGCAAGTTACTTACCCCTGTGTAATATGGGGATGATAGCTGTGAGAATCAAACGAATGCATGCAAAGTGCTTGGAGACTGGCTGGCACACAGTAGGTGCTACATAAATGTTAGTGTGGAGGCGGAGTCTGAGGGCGGGCTCTGAAGACTCTGCAGTGGACTGGAGAATGAAGAGGGGCTGAAACTACCAGTCACACCGGAACCAAGCAAGCATTGTCATTGTCAAAGGCATTTCCTCAGAATAATGAACACTCCGGGGCCTGCCAATGCAGGGGACACGGGCTCGAGCCCTGGTCTGGGAGGACCCCACATGCTGCGGAGCAACTGGGCCCGTGAGTCACAACTACTGAGCCTGTGCTCCGCAACAAGAGAGGCCGCGACAGTGAGAGGCCCGCGCACCGCGATGAAGAGTGGCCCCCGCTCACCGCAACTAGAGAAAGCCCTCGCACAGAAACGAAGACCCAACACAGCCAAAATAAATAAATTAATTAATAAACTCCTACCTCCAACATCTTCTTTAAAAACAAAAAAAGAATAATGAACACTCCGGGGATCCTGCCCTGTCCTGTTGAGGACCTTCCTAGAACCTCTCTCATGGATTCGTTTTCAGGATTTGAACCACTAATCTCAACATTATTCTACAAAGTCATTGAAATGTAAATCTTGATCCTTTCCTTAAGACCCAGAGAACATATCTTTAATCCGGGGAGAGAGGAGTTGTTGGGAACCAGAAGCAGCTGGCTGGGGAGACGTCACAGGTGAGGGGTGTGGTTGCATAACGGGAACTATTTATCCTGGGTCTGGGGGCAGAGCCTAAGTTCTGCCCCGAAACGATTCTAATGGTGATGCTGGCAATTACAGCCATGGCTGGCAACTGTGTCTTAGAAATGGGGTAAAGGGATTCATTCAATCCGAAGATGGTTTAAAAACACAGACCCCATGTTGGCTGACTGGTGAAAGAAGAAAAGTATTCCACCCTCTAACTAATGCAGTAAAATCTACACTTCCATAGTTAAATGTGTTGCTCACTAGTCATCAAACCCAATATGGCTTTGGATTTTTCTGCTGCCTCTAAGTAACATAAAGGCTCAATGATGGTAAGAAATAGACTTCACTTTTCAGAGTGAGTATTAAAATGCTTCTTGTAATGGATCTGTGTCCGTGAACCTTCAGTGCTAGGTACCATCTATCTTGTTGACTTTTCAACGAAAATAACAAGAAACTCATCTTGGAAGGAAAGACAACCAGTAAGCTTGCCAGTTTCTGGATCCACAAAATGCCTAAGTTGCTAACTGTCTAAAACTTCCCTTTCTTGAAGCTAGGGAACTATCAATTCACCCCCTGTCTCAGTCCAGCCCATCTGGAGCCCCAATAGGCAAATGTTGTCAGTTTTCTTTCTTATTAATGGTGATTCCACCATTTCTCTTGAGCCCCAACTCCAGAATTTAATCACCGGTAGAGTGCAAAAGCCCTCTACATCAAACCAAACTTTTCCCTTGCTTCAGTCCAAGGCAATTTCTTCTCCTTCTGTCAACACTGGAGATGCAAACAATAGTCACTGCAACAATTAATCAAATATCTGAAGACAGTTAAGACGCTCCTTGCTCATCGCTCATCAGAACGGCCAACCTCAACCGCCCCTTGATCCCTAAGGCCCGTTTTTCCATCATGAAATTGTAGGATGGTAAAGCTGAAAGGGACTTAAGCTGCACATTCCTACCTACTTGACAGACGAGAGCAGGTTACGGAGAAAGGTGGGGTGAGTCACGCAGGAAGCAAGGTCTCTGGACGCCGGGCACCATGTTCTTTCCATTAGACCACACAGCCAACCACACTCTCATTCCGTGTTTCTTCTCTCTAGGCGCCTTACAACAGAGAGGCTTAGCGGGATTTAAAAATCTCACCAACTGAGGGGCTACCCTGGTGGCACAATGGTTGAGAGTCTGTCTGCCGATGCAGGCGACACGGGTTCGTGCCCCGGTCCGGGAGGATCCCAGGTGCTGCGGAGCGGCTAGGCCTGTGAGCCCTGGCCGCTGAGCCTGCGCGTCCGGAGCCTGTGCTCCGCAGCGGGAGGGGCCACAGCAGTGAGAGGCCTGTGTACCGCAAAAATAAATAATAATAATAAAAAAATCTCACCAACGGGAATGCTCTGGTGATGGGGTGTTCTGGTTAATTGAGTCTCTCTCAAAAGATGGAGGAGAGCCCACCCTTTAGCGGCAGGGAGGATTTGGGAAAAAGCCCAAGGCGGAGTCTGTGGAGAGGAAAGTCCTCCAAGAGGAGAGGAAGGAGGCTGAGTCCACACGTCTGGCTTTGTCACTCCCAGCCACAGGCAAGCCATCTAACCACTCTCCCTCACTTCCCCTGTAGGTAAATGGGACAGCATTGTTCACACTGTCTGCTTCACAGAAATGTTGTAATTCACTGAGACAAAACAAACTACTTGTCAAATGCCAAGTACTTCTGTAGTGTTCAGTTGATACTGGAGCGCCCACCAAAATCCAGACCACCATAGAATTCAGGTTAACCCCAGAGCTTCTACTCCCCGTCACTCCCCCTTTATAACTTTACCTGTGAAACTGAAGTTATATTGCTATGGATAAAACCTATTTGTGTTTAAATAACCTGAAGATGAAAAAGATGTGGTAAAGAAATGACACAGCTTGAGTAATGAAAACAGTGTGATTTCAGAGCAGGAACAAATAAGTAGACTTAGGAAACAGTAGTGAGGGGACTCAGTATGTGATAAAGGAGGCATTTCAAATCAAGGGGAAAAGTGTGATGAATGGTGCTGAGCAACTGGAGAGCCACATGGAAAAAATCGGACCCCATCCCTCATCCAGCACAAAATTAATTCCCAGTGGATTCAAGACCTGCAAAAGTATCAGAAGAAAGTATATCCACAAAAACCAAGGGAAAAGACTGACATATTTGATTATATATAAATTTAAAATTCTGGTATACATTATAAAAAACAGAATTCAGGGACAAGTCATAGACTGGGAAAAATATCTGCAATACATGTAACAAAGGATTAACATTCATTCTATAAGGAGTTACAAATCAGATATCAAGATGGACAGAAAACGTGAACACACCATTCTCCAAAGAAGAAAGAGAGGTAGCTAAAACACTCAAGGAAAAAAAAAATGCTAGAGAGCAATCAGGAAATAAGTTTAAAAAAAAAGCAACTTTCACCCAACTGACTAGGAAAAACAGTTTAAAGACTTAGAATATCTAGTATTAGCCAGAAGGTAGGGGAATGGGTACTTTCATACTCCATTAGACTATAAATCGATTAGGAATTTTATAAAGCAGTTTGAACATACCAGTCAACTTTTGATCCAGAAATGACAATTCTAGCAATTGTACAGGATTATGTGCATAAAAACCAAATGAACAAGTTTGTTCACTGCAAATTGTAACAGCCCCAAACTGGGAACAATCTAGATGTCGTTCATAGACATATGGTAAAGTACATTCTGATATATATCCATAATTTGAAGTGTGTTAAAAGAATGAAATCCACAAGCACACATATTTCATATGTATTCCATGTTAATGCACTGTACACTGTCTAAAAGAATACCCAGCAAGATTTTTACACAGAAGTTCGTTCTAGGTGAGGGAGTGGCATGGGGAGGTGGTGGTGGGGACTTCAGCTTTTTATTTTACATGCTTTTGTATTATTTGATTTTTCACAATCATATTGATTAAAAAGAAATGGACAGAATCTTGGTACACTCGAGCACAGCAAAATGAGACACGGGGATGAGATGGAAGAGACCAGCTTAGGCTAACGGGCCCCTGCAGGGTTTGTAAGAGCTCAGATTGGATCAAGCTACTCAACATCCAGGACAGTCTGGGTTCCTAAGCACAAAGCATTTTAAAATGCACGCCTTGATTTGATGGTGGGTTAGGAGGTATCTTTAAATGTCATCTCCATGCTTGCTGCATATGTGCATATTAGGAAAGGGTAATATTAAAGACAAGACATCTCACTACTTCTCTAAGATGAGAGCAGTATACTTCCTTGAGTTTCATTTAAAATAAAATGAAATAACAGCTCTCAGGCTGAATTATCAGGATATGATCATCCACAATAAGCAGGAATGAAGGAAATTGCTGTTCTCCATTCAGAAAGTTAAAAATAATCTCAGACGGAGGCACGTGAGACTGGATGCTGTTTGACAATCAGTGCATGTGTCCACACACTGGTACCTGCACACGCACATGTACCCACTTGCAGCTCTGCATCCCGTAGTAAAAATTCTCCAGAGCACTGTCACCAGAATGGGTACAACCTTCCCCACTGCCCCCTCCCATCTCCTCATCACTCCAGTGATTCATGCAGTCAGCCACATTCCACACCTCTCTTTCAAGCAGAGTTGCAAAAAAACATTTTTCCCCGAAGCGTTTCCACTTTCAATCATAAAAAAAGTTTCCCAAAGTATTAAACTTGCTCCTCAAAAGAGACTTTGTCATATACTTTCTTATCTTGAATTTCTAGACAGTGACTGCACATAGTAGGTGCTCAGAAAATAAGTTAACTAATTTAGCATCCTCTAGAAAAAGCTACCTGGACTCCCACTAAATGATTCTTTCAGAGTTTGGTTTAGTTAATAGTACTGTACCAATTTAACTGTGCTGTTGATTCCTTAGTTTTGATAAACATACCATGTATAGGTAAGATGCTGCCACTCGGGGAAGCTGGGAAAAGGTTGTATGGGAACTCTGTACTATCTTTGTAACTCTTCTATAAATCTAAACTTATTTCAAAATAAAGTTTAAAAAACAAGCATTAAAAAATGAGTAAATGTTCTTGGATTAGAAGAATTAATATTGTTAAAATGGCCATACTACCCAAAGCAATCTACAGGTTTAATGCAATCCCTATCAAATTACCCATGACATTTTTCACAAAACTAGGACAAATAATCCTAAAACTTATATGGAACCATTAAAGACCAGAATTGACAAAGCAATCCTGAAGATAAAGAACAAATCAGGAGGCACAACCTGATTTCAGACAACACTATAAAGCTACAGTAATCAAAACGGCACGGTATTGGCACAAAAACAGACGTATGGATCAATGGAACAAAATAGAGAGCCCAGAAATAAACTCACACACCAATATACAATGGGAAAAAGACAGTCCCTTTAGCAAGTGGTGTTGGGAAAGTAGGACAGCTGCATGTAAATCAATGAAGTTAGAACACACCTTCACACCATACACAAAAACTCAAAATGGCTTAAATGTAAGACATAACACCATAAAACTCCTAGAAGGAGAACATAAGCAAAACATTCTCTGACATAAATCGTACCAATGTTTTCTTAGGTCAGTCTCCCAAGGCAATAGAAATAAAAGCAAAAATAAACAAATGGGACCTAATTAAACTTAAAAGCTTTTGCACAGCAAAGGAAACCATAAAGAAAACAAAAAGACAACCTACAGACTGGGAGAAAAGATTTGCAAACGATGCTACCAACAAGGGATTAATTTCCAAATTACACAAACAGCTCATACATTTCAATAACAAAAACACAAACAATCCAATTGAAAAATGGGCAGAAGACATAAATAGACATTTCTCCAAAGAAGACATACAGATGGCAAATAGACACATGAAAAGACACTTGTCATTGCTAATCAAAACTACAATGAGGTACCATGTCACATTGGTCAGAATGGCCATCATTAAAAAGTCTACAAACAATAAATGCTGGAGAGGGTGTGGAGAAAAGGGAACCCTATTATTCTGTTGGTGGGAATGTAGATTGGTGCAGCCACTATGAAGAACAGTATGGAGGTTCCTCAAAAAACTAAAAACAGTTACCATATGATCCAGCAATCCCACTCCTGGGAATATATCCGGAGAAAACCATAATTCAAAAAGATACATACACCCCTATATTCATAGCAGCACTATTCACAATAGCCAAGACATGGAAACAACCTAAGTGTCCATCGACAGAGGAATGGATAAAGAAGATGTGGTACATATATACAATGGAATACTACTCAGCCATAAAAAAGAATGTTGTTTGCAGCAACATGGATGGACCTAGAGATTATTATACTAAGTGAAGTTGACAGGAAAAGACAAATATCGTATGATATCATTTATATGTGGAATCTAAAATACTACACAAATGAACACATCTACGAAACAGAAACACTCACAGACATAGAGAACAGACCTGTGGTTGCCAAGGGGGGGTGTGGGGGAGGGATGGATTGAGAGTTTGGGGTTAGCAGGTGCAAACTATTATATATAGGATGGATCCACAACGAGGTCCTACTGTACAGAACAGGGAACTATATTCAATATCCTGTGATAAGCCATAATGGAAAAGAATGTGAAAAAGAATACATATATGTATAACTGAATCAATTTGCTGTACGGCAGAAATTAATACAACATTGTAAATCAAGTATACTTCAATAAATTTTTTTTAATGAGTTTTAAAAAATGGAGTTCTCTTGACCCCATTTCCCTTTCCAGTTACCATCCCATCTTTTTCCTTCCCTTTACACTAACATTCTTTGAAACAATGATTCATACTCATTACAATTTCTTTCCTCCCAGTTGTTCCCACACCCACTCCAATGTTTCACTCTTGACATCCCTCTTATCAAGATCACCGGTGACCTTCCAGTTGCTACATCAATGGCTGCTCATGAGAACTTCTCTCCTGTTGCATCAAGAATGACCCAGCTGACCAGTCCGTCCTGCTTGAAACACTTTCTTCATGTGGGTTTCTGACAGCACACTCATCTCCTTTTCCTCTTTTCTGTTTATTCAAGCACTTTTTGCAACTCTAATAGCCCCAAACCTCATCAACACCCCACGACTCAGTGGGGGCCCCTAACACGGCCGGGGCATCCCCAAACAAGCCAACCATCGAAAGTTTGAACACAATGGATGCAAACAATCAAATGTACAAAAAGCCAAAGAGTTCATAATGATACTTAAAAAAAATAATGTCACTGGTCATCTTCGATCTTTGGAGGTTGCTCAGACACCAACTCTTAATAGGCTAATTGATGAATAAAAGGAATCAAGCACTGATTCTGTCTTTCCAATTCAGACTCATTTTAGGGCAAAGTCAATGAGGGAAAGTTCTTTTTAAAAGAGTCACAGGTAATAAATGCAGAAAAAATGATAGAGATGGGCGATTAATCCTTAATGAAATAGTAGGTATAGACAATGATCAACAGCTACTAAGATAATTAGGTGAAAGGCTGATAGAGAACTTTTCATTGGGGGGATCAGGCTGACAAAAGCTGAACCCACTGATCAATCTTAAAAACACTAGAAGTGGGACAGACATTAGGTGCCTCCTTGGGATGCAACAGAAATACATAACACCAGGCTTCCCTGGTGGCACAGTGGTTGAGAATCTGCCTGCTGATGCATGGGACACGGGTTCGAGCCCTGGTCTGGGAGGATCCCACATGCTGCGGAGCAACTAGGCCCGTGAGCCACAACTACTGAGCCTGCGCGCCTGGAGCCTGTGCTCCGCAACAAGAGAGGCTGCGATAGTGAGAGGGCCGCGCACTGCGATGAAGAGTGGCACCCGCTCGCCGCAACTAGAGAAAGCCCTTGCACAGAAACGAAGACCCAACACAGCAAAAATAAATTAATTAATAAACTCCTACCCTCAACATCTTCTTAAAAGAAAAAAAAAAAAACATAACACCACTTACGATGTAGTCCTGCAAAAGAAAAACAAAATCTTGAATCTAAATGAGCTCTAGATCTCCTTACCAGTTTATGTGACATACAGAGGATACAGGGTGATGTTCAATGACACCTTGAGGATACAGTAGGCTGGGTTTACAATGTGGGAAAGTCTGTAGGACAAATGCCCCAGTTTCTTCAATGAAATGTCTATGGATATGTGTGTGGGGTGGGGAGAGGGGACCGTGGATTGAAAGAAGCTCAAAGGACGTATCAACCAAATTGCAACACGTGGACTTTGAGGCAGTGGGGGGAAAAGAACTCAGGAAGGTTGTTTTGATGACATTAAGGAATCACTGTTACTTGTGCTGAGTGTGATGATGGCATGGTGGTCACATTGAGGTGACATGGCTGTTATACACTGAAGAATTTACAGGTGACATGATATGATTTCTAGGATTTACTTCAAAATACTCCTGAAACATCAAAACACAATGACGTTGAGGGCAGACAAAAATAAACAGCAGAATGTTGGTAATCAGTGAAGCTGGGTGATGGACGTATAATTCTACTGTCTTGTCTACTTTGGTGTATCTTTGATCATTTTCGTAAGACCTTTTTTTTTTTCTTTCAGAGTAGGGGCTACTGACCAGAAACAGGGTCCCAGGGAACATCCTTATCTCGGAGCTCCACGTCCACCTAAAGACACCCTGTGGATGAGGAAGTGCCCTGTGCCTCAGAGAAAGCCCCTTTAATGGCAGACTATTTGGGAAAAGCCAAGGTATTTGATCCATCTTCTGGTGAGCATTAGCGTTCATTCTAACACAAAATTTGAGAAAGTCTCACACATCAGCTTAACCTATCTTCTGAGTAGACTCTGAAAGGGTCTCATGTCTCAAGAAGAAACATCCTTTCACAAACTCATAAGGCCAGAAGGATCCTTAAGAATGCCTTTGAAACAGCCCATCAGCTCTGGGCAGGTCCTCTCACCCATGTAAGAAGTATCTACTAAGTACTTACCATGTGCCAAAATGAGCGCTGAACAAGACAGAGCCCTACCATGTGCAGGTTATAGGCAGGTGGACTAAACCCCCGCCATCCAGCCTCTTACACCCTTCCTGAATAGGATGAGGAAAAGCAAAGTACTAACACACTCACACTCATGCACTGCTCTACCGAGCACTTCATGTTTCATCACCTTTAATCCCCATGACAGCCCTACAAGGGAGGGGGTATTATTACCTCCGTTTCACATGCAGGGGCACGTTATGTGCCCACGTGTGTGTAATCACAAACTGAGGCATCACGCAGGTCAGTGACGTGCTCCAGGTCATCTAGCCAGTACGTGGCAGAGCTGAGATCTGAACCCAAGCAGCCTGGCTCACAGGCTCTCTCCAGTTGACATTCTCAGCCACCACACTATAAATTCCAGGTCACCCTGGCTGGACTTAATTTGAGGACCAAAGAGATTCTCACTGGCCCAGCAAGCAAGGGCAAAAGGACATCCTTGACCAGTGGACCAGATATACTGTTCAGCGCTCAGCACCAGAAAGAACAGAGCTGGAAGGAGCTACAGGCTAGGCAAAGGTCATGACCTGGCCCCTCAGCGATTTACAGATGGCGACAGTGTCTGGCAGGGTGGCGGGCAGAGCTGGGATCTCCAGGACGGGTGGCCCTCGCTCTATGACATAACACCGGGCACACAGGCCCCTGTCCCATGCCACACTGAAGCTACTCCCCGGCACCCCCACTCCCAACACAGAAAGGCCTGGGGCAGACTCCCTCTCGGTAGCTGGGTGTCCCCCCCCTACCAGCTGCCCTGGCCAGTGGGCAGAAGGGCCCTGCGGTGCTCTCACGCCCTTGAACCTCAGCATGCTCCACCCTCAAGGCCAGCCCTCAGCCTGGACACTTTGGGGCCAACGGATGACTCAGGCTCCTTAGGGAGGTCAGAGCTCCTCATGTTCCCCTCACCTCTGAAATGGTGACTATCATTGCCCTGAACGGACTCTGATGTTCTTGTCGGGTCAAGGGTCCCCCTCTCCTCCTACGGAATTCAAATCTGGGATTGAAACAGTTGACAAATGATCCCTGCTTAAAACAAAATTCAAAACAGGGCAGAGGCTAGAATGGTGATGCTAGCCGTCGCCAGACCCCATAAGTCAGTGATGTGTTTAAGTCCTGGAGTCCCCGTGAGACCTGCAACCCCAGAGAGGAGAAAGGGTCTCCTGCCCTCTCATCAGCTGGAGAACAGAATCCTCTCCATGGACCCCTGCATTCCGGCTCTGGTCTGCCCTTCTTCCCGGACCCCCCTTACCTCATGGGGTTCTCCAGGAAAGTGACCATGGTCCGAGACTGCCTGTCACAGAAAGGAGGGCCTGGCCTGAGCCCGGGGACTTATTTCAGGTATTTTAAACTCTAAACAGAGATAAGAAGTCAAGTCTGCTTTCTAGCAGTTCCACCACAGCAGCCTTGGGATGATGCTCTCCACTCTGTCCATGCATCCTGGGGACCACCTCCCAACCCCAGGCTTAGCAAGGGATTAAACGGTAGTTGCTTTCTTTTAGTCACTCAACAGGTATGTGAGAAGCTGCTGTGCCAGGAACAACCCTGGCAAAAGAATGAAATAAACGGCAGAGGAACAGGGTTTGGAATTGGCTCTGTACCCCCTCATCAATCCTAAGCACATTTCTATAGCCAGCCAGCTGAGCCACTAAAGGCAGATTCAACAGGGAACACGGCAGTCATCCTTGCCTTTGTCCCAAACAAGAAGCCGCCTCCCACGTGTAGCACTGAGGCAAGTGGCCAAAGACACAGACCCCAGGAAAGGTTTCATCTGAGAAGAAACTAACAATTAGGATACATACTGAGGTTGTTTATTAACATGAAGCAAATATGCTGGATGTTCAATTCCATAAAGCAGTTTTCCTAATAATTTTCTATTTCCAAATCCAACTATTGAAGAAGCAAGGCTGCAGGCAACAATAAGGTAAACTAAAACATTAAATTTTTATTTATTTATTTTTGGCTGCGTTGGGTCTTTGTTGCTGCGCGCGGGCTTTCTCTAGTTGAAGCAAGCAGGGGCTACTCTTCGTTGCAGTGCGCAGGTTTCTCACTGCAGTGGTTTCCCTTGTTGCAGAGCATGGGCTCTAGGCGCACACGCTTCAGCAGCTGTGGCACGCAGGCTCAGGAGTTGTGGCACGTGGGCTTAGTTGCTCCATGGCATGTGGGATCTTCCCGGACCAGGGCTTGAACCCGTGTCCCCTGCATTGACAGGCGGATTCTTAACCACTGTGCCACCAAGGAAGTCCCTAAGACACTAAATATAAAGCATTTCAAATTAAATTATGTTTAAATTTATTCAACATAAGATATATAGGTTGTTATCAAATAATTTAAAGATAGCCTACATTTCACACACAAAACCATATTTTCATATGACTGAATAAAAGTCTATGTCTTTTTTTCCCTTAAGGGGAAAGAAAATCCCTATTGACCAATTCGAGGTACATCATGAGATAATCAAGCAGTTATTCATAAAAGAAAGTCAACGTAGTGAAAATCAGTTTAATCAATGAAGTTTTTGCAACAAGTTTATCATTTAAGTCTGTCAGCTGGTTTTTCTTGTTTCTCCAACCGGTCACTGAGTTCACAGCCTTAAAAACTAAGACTGGGTAGAGGTAAATTCATCCACCACGAATCACAGAGTGTACTGTCTGTCCCTGTCCTCGTGGACCTCCATCCCACCCTTCTGCACCTGCGCCTGCCCCCTACCACCACTTCTCAAAGTAGATGTGCTCTTTGGGAACGTGGCTGCTCTCCAGTTCCTTGGAGAAGAAGTCTGTCATGGGAGGTGGGCCACAAATGTAGAACAAGGTCTCTCTTGAAATATGGTATCTTATCTCCTTCTCCGTTATTCTTCCTTCTACCAAAAAACAGAATAAACACCAATTTAAGCCAGACGTGTCTGTACTGAAAAGAGGAAGGACTAACCACAACTCGGCAACAGTGTTTATTTTCAGTAACTAAGCTCAGTGGGTCGCGTCCTGAGTCATCAGCATGCTGGCTCCTGCTGGTGTCCGGGCCGGACCCAAGCAGAGAGCGCGTCTCCAGGTTTCCTGAATCCACGGCAAGCAATGAGGGCAGCTGATCCTAATGCACTCACCAGACAGGGCCAGGGAGCATACTGATCTTTGGGAGAGATTCAAAACTGCCTTCAGCAAAGTAAATAAACTGCTTTGTGAGAACTCCTCCCAGGGAGGGGAAACCACGAGAAATTTAAATTACTATTAATGGCAAATGGAATTGATTCAGTCAAAGCCGGAGTATAATTCTTTGTATGCATACTACGGCGATGACGCAAAGGTCCCCTAAAAAATGCAGAAAATAAATTTTAATATGGGCAGCAGGAGATCTGTATATAATAAGTAAATCCAACTAACCTCTCCGTATTTTTCCATGATGAACCGTCTCTCAATTCCCCAAGTAGTGACATTCCCAGCCAGCAACTCCCAGCAAGAAAGCATCTACACTCAACCAACTGGCACATCCACAAAATAACGGTGTGGATACAGTCAAAACATCTTTAGGGGACTCACCCGTGATGTACGGCTTGAGGTCTGCACTGATTTGTGTAGTCTGTTTTGTAACATGCAAACTGCATGCAATCTTCTCAGGAAATTCATTTACTAAATCAAGGATATTTTTCTGGAATGTCAAACATATTTGGTCACACTACAATTTAAAAAAATCAAAACAGATGTGCACCCCCAGGGACACTGAACCTCCAATGCCATTCCACACACGTCTGCCCCTCTGCTCTCTACTTAGAGAGATATTGTTTGCAGCCGAGCAGACCAGAGCATTCAGAGTACAGAGGGCTATTTGGCTTTAATTGAAATCTGAATATGCTAACAAGCATATTACTAACTCTCCGGGAGTTTTTTCTTTTTCCTTTTTCTCAGGCGTGGGCAATTAAGCAGCAGTTTCACTGACCACAGTTGTGTCTTTTAACTGTTTCTGTTCTTTTGTTCATCCTTGCAGCTGCAAAGCAACCCAGAGTGAAACGCTTCTCCTGTCAAATGGACTTAGTTTCCACAGATGCAACCGCTGGGAGTTTCACATACCCAGCTGGGTCTCACCTACTCCTGTGCCATCTGAGCCCACCCGTAGTCCTCGTGATTCTCTGGGGAACCCCAGCGCCATGCTGACTTTCCTGCTCGTCCACCTCCTGATTCAAGCCCCCAGCCCTGCCCTCTCCTGTCACTGCACTGGGAGCCTCCTCAGCACTAGCTTTTTAAATTGTCCTGGGCCTCATTTGAACATGATTCAGCCTTTCCAGCTTCTGAACTATTGCAGAGAAGACAGAATAGAGACAAGAAAGGTCCGTGGACACTAATACCATGATGCGAGTCTGCTCACAGCAAGCTATGGGACACACACTCCTCCCTTACCTTGAACAGGAGCTCACTGGTGTTTTTTGCGCTGTAGAACAGTCTGATTGTTCCAATCTCATACCCACGTCCCTTGTTCGCCCGTTCTCTGTGGAGGTCTGCTGCATGCCGCAGGATGGAAAGCAGAGGGTTAATTCCAACTCCTCCCGCAATCAACACAAGGTTTCTAGAGGCATCTGCAGGCTGAGGGTCAAAGAAGAACTCTCCACCCACTCTCATGGCCACTTCCGAGTCCAGTGTACACTGAGCGGGGAGAGAAACGAGCCTTTAATGCTGTGTAGCAAAGGTCTTAAATCATGTTCTTCCTTCGGAAAGCAGAGGGCATCCACCTCCTATATTCTGGTGAGTTTTTAGGGCCATTTTTACAGCTTGCTCTCAGTTCTTGCAGGGCCGTGAACTGATCCCACCTGTGCCTCATACAGGCCATGTGCCCCTCCACCTTCATGATGCAGGCTGCACAGCCACTCTGGTGTTGAGAAACGGAGGCTCGCTTCAGGAATCCTGCCGTTTGTTAACTTCTCAGGTGCTGAACTAACTGGGTTGTGCAGAGAGGCACTGGGCCCAGGGGACAGCCCTGACGTATGAGTGTCCTTTTCTGAGCTGTGTGCCTGTGCTCTGATTAAAGCCTTGGAGCTGAGAGGCAGGATGGGGCTACCCTGGGCTCATCAGGGCTGAGGAGTGTGGGTCCCCAGGCTTCCTCCTGGCCGCCAGCAGGGAACAGCCAGGCTGCTCCACAGGCTGAGGCCAGCACTGCGGTCCTGCTCAGTGCTGTCAGCTTCTCCCTGGAGCAGAACAGGCAGCCAGAGGTTCCAGCCTAGGGGTTGAGTACCAATCACACCCACCCAGGTAAAGCAGCTACAACTGGGTGAGGTCACTTACACCAGAGATACCATCAGAGCTGAATGCACTGGTTCTCCATGGGGGCGGTACTGCCCCGAGGGAGGTGTTTTGGAAATCTGTGGTGACACTTTTTTCAGGTCATGATGACTTGGGGAATCCAACTGGCATTCAGAGGGCAGGGCCAGAGACACTAGATGTCCTGTGAAGTTAGTGGTGCCCAGAAGCTGGCTCCTGCTAAGCGGATGGTTAAATCTGCAGGAATTGTGTGGGCCAGTTTCTACTGGTAGTTTGATGCCAGCAACTGTGGGAGTATTTACAGCACAGAAATCAGCAAATGAGGCAAACGAGGGCTTTTAAGTCAGAGAGCTGGTGTGGCGGCACACCAGTCTCTGTGATGCACAGGGCTGCCCTGCACAGACTTCTAAAAGATCCATGGGACGTACATGCAGGTGAAAACTGGTTTGGAACGATCTGAGACTAGACCCTAAATCATTTTACAAAAAAACTCGACCACAGGGCAGACAGCAAAGCAAGAAGAACCACAATCCTGCAGCCTGTGGAACAAAAACCATTGACAGAAAGACAGACATGATGAAAAGGCAGAGGGCTATGTACCAGATGAAGGAACAAGATAAAACCCCAGAAAAACAACTAAATGAAGTGGAGATAGGCAACATTCCAGAAAGAGAATTCAGAATAATGATAGTAAAGATGATTCAGGACCTTGGAAAAAGAATGGAGGCAAAGATAGAGAAGATGCAAGAAATGTTTAACAAAGACCTAGAAGAACTAAAGAACAAACAAACAGAGATTAACAATACAATAACTGAAATGAAAACTACACTAGAAGGAATCAATAGCAGAATAACTAAGGCAGAAGAATGGATAAGTGACCTGGAAGACACAATGGTGGAACTCACTGCTATGGAACAGAATAAAGATAAAAGAATGAAAAGAAATGAAGACAGGATAAGAGACCTCTGGGACAACGTTAAACACAACAACATTCACATTACAGGGGTCTCAGAAGGAGAAGACAGAGAGAAAGGACCCAAGAAAATATTTGAAGAGATGATAGTCGAAAACTTCCCTAACATGGGAAAGGAAATAGCCACCCAAGTCCAGGAAGTGCAGAGAGTCCCATACAGGATAAACCCAGGAGAAACATGCCAAGACACACAGTAATCAAATTGGCAAAAATTAAAGACAAAGAAAAATCAGTGAAAGCAGCAAGGGAAAAATGACAAATATCAGACAAGGGAACTCCCATAAGGTTAACAGCTGATTTCTCAGCAGAAACTCTACAAGCCAGAAGGTAGTGGCATGACATATATAAAGTGATGAAAGGGAAGAACCTACAACCAAGATTACTCTACCCGGCAAGGATCTCATTCAGATTCAATGGAGAAATCAAAAGCTTTACAGACAAGCAAAAGCTAAGAGGATTCAGCACCACTAAACCAGCTCTACAGCAAATGCTAAAGGAACTTCTCTACGGGGGAAGCACAAGAGAAGAAAAGGACCCACAAAAACAAACCCAAAACAATTAAGAAAATGGTCATAGGAACATAACGCATCGATAATTACCTTAAACGTGAATGGATTAAATGCTCCAACCAAAAGACACAGGCTCGCTGAATGGATACAAAAACAAGACCCATATATATATGCTGTCTACAAGAGACCCACTTCAGACCTAGGGACACATACAGACTGAAAGCGAGGGGATGGAAAAAGATATTCCATGCAAATGGAAATCAAAAGAAAGCTGGAGTAGCAATACTCCTATCAGGTAAAATAGACTTTAAAATAAAGAACGTTACAAGAGACAAGGAAGGACACTACATAATGATCAAGGGATCAATCCAAGAAGAAATATAACAATTATAAATATATATGCACCCAACACAGGAGCACCTCAATACATAAGGCAACTGCTAACAGCTATAAAAGAGGAAATCGACAGTAACACAATAATACTTTAACACCTCACTTACACCAACGGACAGATCATCCAAACAGAAAATTAATAAGGAAACACAAGCTTTAAATGACACAAAAGACCAGATAGATTTGATATTTATAGGACATTCAATGCAAAAACAGCAGATTACACTTTCTTCTCAAGTGCGCACGGAACATTCTCCAGGACAGGTCACATCTTGGGTCACAAATCAAGTCTTAGTAAATTTAAGAATACTGAAATCATATCAAGCATCTTTTCTGACCACAATGCTATGAGATTAGAAATTACAGGGAAAAAAATGGTAAAAACCACAAACATATGCAGGCTAAACAATGTTACTAAATAACCAAGAGATCACTGAAGAAATCAAAGAGGAAATCAAAAAAATACCTAGAGACAAATGACAATGAAAACAGAATGATCCAAAACCTATGGGATGCAGCAAAAGCATTTCTAAGAGGTTAAGTTTATAGCAATACAAGCCTACCTCAAGAAACAAGAAAAATCTCAAATAAACAATCTAACCTTACACTTAAAAGAACGAGAGAAAGAAGAACAAACAAAACCCAAAGTTAGTAGAAGGAAAGAAATCATAAAGATCAGAGCAGAAATAAATGAAATAGAAACAAAGAAACAACAGCAAAGGTCAATAAAACTAAAAGCTGGTTCTTTGAGAAGATAAACAAAATTGATAAACCATTAGCCAGACTCATCAAGAAAACGAGAGAGAGGACTCAAATCAATAAAATTAGAAATGAAAAAGGAGAAGTTAGAACAGACACTTCAAAAATACAAAGCATCCTAAGAGACTACTACAAGCAACTCTATGCCAATAAAATTTTAGGACAACTTGGAAGAAATGGACAAATTCTTAGAAAGGTATAATTTTCCAAGACTGAACCAGGAAGAAATAGAAACTATAAGCAGACCAATCACAAGTAATGAAATTGAAACTGTGATTAAAAATCTTCCAACAAACAAAAATCCAGGACCAGATGGCTTCACAGGTGAATTCTACCAAACATTTAGAGAAGAGCTAACACCCATCCTTCTCAAACTCTTCCAAAACACTGCAGAGGAAGGAACACTCCCAAACTCATTCTATAAGACCACCATCACTCTGTTACCAAAACCAAAGATACGGGCTTCCCTGGTGGCGCAGTGATTGAGAGTACGCCTGCTGATGCAGGGGACACGGGTTCGTGCCCCGGTCCAGGAGGATCCCACATGCCGCAGAGCGGCTGGGCCCGTGAGCCATGGCCGCTGAGCCTGCACATCCGGAGCCTGTGCCCTGCAACGGGAGAGGCCACAACAGTGAGAGGCCCGCGTACCGCAAAAAAACAAAACAAAACCAAAGACACTAAAAAAACAGAAAATTACACACCTATATCACTGATGAATACAGATGCAAAAATCCTCAACAAAATACTAGCAAACAGAATCCAACAACACATTAAAAGGATCATACACCATGATCAAGTGGGATTTATCCCAGGGATGCAAGGATTCTTCAGTATATGCAAATCAATCAATGTGATACACCATATTAACAAATTGAAGAATAAAAACCATATGATCATCTCAATAGATGCAGAAAATGCTTTTGACAAAATTCAACACCCATTTATGATAAAAACTCTCCAGAAAGTATGCATAGAGGGAACCTTCCTCAACATAATAAAGGCCATACACAACAAGCCCACAGCAAACATCATTCTCAATGGCGAAAAACTGAAAGCATTTCTTCTAAGATCAGGAACAAGACAAAGATATCCACTCTCACCGCTATTATTCAACATAGTTGCAGGATACAAAATTAATGCACAGAAATCTCTGGCATTCCTATACATAAATGATGAAACATCTGAAAGAGAAATTAAGGAAATACTCCCATTTACCACTGCAACACAAAGAATAAAATACCTAGGAATAAACCTACCTAGGGAGACAAAAGACCTGTATGCAGAAAACTACAAGACACTGATGAAATAAATTAAAGATGACACCAACAGATGGAGAGATATACCATGTTCTTGGATTGGAAAAATCAATATTGTGAAAATGACTATACTTCCCAAGCAACCTACAGATTCAATGCAATCCCTATCAAATTACCAATGGCATTTTTTTTTACAAAACTAGAAAAAATCTTAACATTTGTATGGAGACACAAAAGAACCCGAATAGCCAAAGAAGTCTTGAGGGAAAAAAACGGAGCAGGAGGAATCAGACTCCCTGACTTCAGACTATACTACAAAGCTACAGTAATCAAGACAATATGGTACTGGCACAAAAACAGAAACATAGATCAATGGAACAGGATAGAAAGCCCAGAGATATACCCATGCACCTATGGTCAACTAATCTATGACAAAGGAGACAAGGATATACAAGAGAAAAAACACTCTCTTCAATAAGTGGTGCTGGGAAATCTGGACAGCTCCATGTAGAAGAATGAAATTAGAACACTCCCTAACACCATACACAAAAATAAACTCAAAATGGATTAGTGACCTAAATGTAAGACCATACACTATAAAACTCTTAGAGGAAAACACAGGAAGAACATTCTATGACATAAATCATAGCAATATCTTTTTTATCCACCTCCTAGAGTAATCGAAATAAAAACAAAAATAAACAAATGGGACCTAATGAAACTTAAAAGCTTTTGCAAAGCAAAGAAACTACAAACAAGACTAAAAGACAACCCTCAGAATGGGAGAAAATATTTGCAATCAAATCAACGGACACAGGATTAATCTCCAAAATATATAAACAGCTCATGCAGCTCAATATTAAAAAAACAAACATCCCAATCCAAAAATGGGCAGAAGACCTAAATAGACATTTCTCCAAAGAAGACATACAGATGGCCAAGAAGCACATGAAAAGCTGCTCAACATCACTAATTATTAGAGAAATGCAAATCAAAACTACAATGAGGTATCACCTCACACCAGTTAGAATGGACATCATGAGAAAATCTACAAACAACAAATGCTGGAGAGGGTGTGTAGAAAAGGGAACTCTCTTGCACTGTTGATGGGAATGTAAATTAATACAGCCACTATGGAAAACAGTATGGAGGTTCCTTAAAAAACTAAAATTAGAATTACCATATGACCCAGCAATCCCACTACTGGGCATATACCCAGAGAAAACCATAATTCAAAAAGACACATGTACACCAATGTTCACTGCAGCACTATTTACAATAGCCAGGACATGGAAGCAACCTAAATGTCCATCGACAGACAAACGGATAAAGAAGATGTGGTACATATATACGATGGAACATTACTCAGCCATAAAAAGGAACAAAACTGGGTCATTTGTAGAGACATGGTAAGATCTAGAGACTGTCATACAGAGTGAAGTAAGTCAGAAAGAGAAAAACAAATATAGCATATTAACGCATATATGTGGAACCTAGAAAGATGGTACAGATGAACCAGTTTGCAGGGCAGAAATTGAGACACACATGTAGAGAACAAACGTATGGACACCAAGGGGGGAAAGCAGCGGGGCTGGGGGGTGGTGGTGTGATGAATTGGGAGATTGGGATTGACATGTATACACTGACGTGTACAAAATGGATAACTAATAAGAACCTGCTGTATAAAAAACAAAAACAGAGGGCTTCCCTGGTGGCACAGTGGTTGAGAGTCCGCCTGCCGATGCAGGGAACACAGGTTCGTGCCCCGGTCCGGGAAGATCCCACATGCCACGGAGAGGCTGGGCCCGTGAGCCATGGCCACTGAGCCTGCGCATCCGGAGCCTGTGTTCCGCAATGGGAGAGGCCACAACAGTGAGAGGCCCACATACTGCCAAAAAAAACCCCAAAAAAAACCCAGAAACAAAAACAAGTCGAAGTATTGTTTGCCTGGATCTAACGTAGTCTGAATTTTCCAGAATGTCACTGCCATGTAGATTGTATGTTGTTATGTCCAGAAATTTACCAAACATGTTCACTATTCTGGAGAACCACATCCCAGTGTACAGCACGTATGTGTGGTCATTCTGTTGCCAGGAAACACCTGCACCACCTGCATCTGTATACGTGTATTCACGGTGATCCTACACTGAGGAACAGCAACCTGCCTACCTCATTCTACCTTCTAGTTTAGACATGTCCCACCATTTATACACTGAAATACAGTCTTTGATTATGGATCACTTTCCTTTATTTCTCCTTTGTATTGTATTTAGAGAATTGTGTTATATTTTAAATGTATTTATTTAATGTATGTACCTATGTATATATTAACTTTGAATTTCATTTCAGAAATGAAAGGGGGCATTGGATCCAGCAGTGTTGAGAACCCTTAATTTGGATAAAAACACACTGATCTAGGAGTCAGAAAGCTAACTTTTAATCACAGCCCCTATGAAATCCAGCAAGTCCCTTCGCTCCTCTCAGCCTCTGCTGCCGCACCTGGAAAATGGGTTCCAGCCCCTGTCCTGCTCACCCCCCAGGGCCATGGTGGGCATTGCATGACACTGTGGGGGAACCCCTGCTGGCAGCAAGCACTACATGGAGGGTATTTTGGTCATGTGGCTGTCACAGAAGAAAAAACATAGGGGGTGCCTGCTTCCTTCTTCCCTGTCACCAAAAAACAGAACTTAGGAATAAAGAAATCATTTATACTAGGAGCATTCTTGACACAAGTCAACTGAGTAGACTCCCTCAGTTCAGGCACTTTCTGAAGACCAATCCTGAGCGCTCACCTGGTGCCTTGCCTGACAGGTGCACAGTAAGTACTTTTTGATATGAATGTAATTTGGGGCTCTACAACTTAAAGAACTAAACTTAGAGAAAATCTAAGAAAAAATGAAAATTATGTGAATTCACAGAACAGGTCCTTTTTGGTCAAGAACTGTTAAATGAATGGAAATCCTTTCTCTGAGGGGGAAAAAAAACCCCGTCTGAACTATTTCAAAGATGCAGGAGATTTTTACATGAAGGATGGTACATGGGTTTTCATTTTTGACAGAAGAAATTAGCAGCAAGGGTGCATTCTTTTAGGAATAACTAAAATCTAGGAATTGCTACACTGTCTTCCAAAGTGCTTTAAAATGCTCTTCCCTTTCAAGTCTTGAAAACAGAAATCTGTGGAGGCTCTGTCTAATGATGACAGCAGAGTTAATCTCTCTCCCCTCCTCCTTGCCTGTACATTTCTCTTTATCTCTAAGAATCTAAGAGTAAAAGAGACTAAGAAACAAGACAGAAATAATTCCCTCCAATGGTCACCTTCAGAGTGCTTAGTAATGACACCAAACAAAACCTTTAGGTTACTGTTTTTAGAAACCAGAGCATTTTCAACCCTTAAGTTGTCAAGAAAATATGTCCCAGAGAAAGATAATAATCAAGAAGCCTGTCGTCTCCTTAGTGACAAAATAATCTTCAGTAGATCTATCTCCTAATTTGCTAGCATCTGGAAAGAATCAAAAGCCATCTTTGTCTTTTGTTGATCAATAAAAACTGCCAGGGTAGCATGAACACGAGACTCAAAGTGCTGTAGAGTATAAAATGGAAGCGAGTAAAGGGACATTACCTTCAATTACATGGCAATGTATCTAATTTGGATATAGATTTTCTACTTTTGAAATAAACAACTTTTCCACTGCAACTGGCGCCCAGCACACAATAGCTGTCTACAACCCTTTACCCTACCAGGAGCTTGAGCCAAAGCAGAGAAAATAAAGGAAGACATTTATGGCACTTTATTCCATGTCCCAACACAGCAGCCTGCTGCCACCGAGACACTCACGTGCCTCTATTGTCCACTCTATTAGCTTAATAAGACGAATCCTCAGGAGGAAAACAGACACCTGAGAATGGTTCCAAGAAAAATCTGACTTCATAAAGGCTGTTTGCAACTCCCACTGGGCAGAGTGGAGCAGGCAATACAATTAGGATGTGCACTCAAGCAATGCCACTTGGAGATTTTCTACAGCCTCTTGGAATAAGTTCCTTCACTGAAATGCCAATGAGCCATGAAACCAAGCAGGGAGCTATGGACCAGGAACAGGTCCAGGTCACGTAGGCGGCCAACAACTGGAGGGGGCACGTGGCACTAGGAGCCCAGATGGCTAAGCTCCTTTTAGCACTGAGCTCGGGGCACATGGACACCTTGCTGGTCCCACCCTCAGGGCATACTTTAACAACTCAGGATGCAACCTGGAGATAGTGATGGAGGAAAATCCAAAGAGAATATAAAAAGGAATGAGATAGCGGAGGCCACACCAAAGGAAGGACTCAGAAGGTCGCAGGGTAGAAATGTAACAGGATACATTTACAATGGAAATGCTAAGGCAAGCAGCTAGAAATGTGTGTAAACAGATACAACCTGACATGTAAACCATAGGAAGAATATTTTTTTATGCTGCTGTAGATTTAGAAATCTTTTATTTTTTACATTATCTTTACGGTAACAGTTTTTTGTTGTTGTACACTTCTATGAATTTTAACACAAACATAGAGAAGTGTAGCACCAAAATTGATACTGAACAGTTCCATCACCCCCCCCAAAACTCCCCTATGCTATCCCTTTCTGCTCACACCCTTCCCCACCCTATCCCTTGTCAACCACGTTTCCATCACTGTATTTCTGCCTTCCAGATTGTGGCATAAATGAGATGTATGGGACCTTTGAGACTGGCTTTTTTCACTCAACATAACACCCCTGAGATTCACCTGAGTTGTGTTGTACATCAACAGTTGATCTGTTTTTACTGCTTAATTAACAAATACAGGTGGACCTGGGAGATACTGCAGGTTGGATTCCAGAACACAGCAATAAAGAGAGTACTACAGTTAAGTGAGTCACAGCCATTGTTTGGTTGTTGTGCATATAACAGTTACATTTATAATGCATATAAAAGTTATGTTTACATTATACTTTAGTCTATTAAGTGTACAGTAGCATTATGTCTAAAAAAACCATGTACATACCTTAATTAAAAAATACTTTATACTACAAAGCTACAGTAATCAAAACAGTATGGTACTGGCACAAGACAGATCAATGGAACAGGAGAGAAAGCCCAGAAATAAACCCACACACTTATGGTCAATTAATCTATGACAAAGGAGGCAAGAATAGACAATGGAGAAAAGACAGTCTCTTCACTAAGTGGTACGGGGAAAACTGGACAGCTACATGTAAAAGAATAAAATTAGAACATTCTCTAACATCATGTAGAAAAACAAACTCAAAGTGGATTAAAGACCTAAATGTTAAGACCAGATACTATTAAACTCCTAGAGAAAAACATAGGCAGGACACTCTTTGACATAAATTTCAGCAATATTTTTTTTGGATCCATCTCCTAGAGTAATGGAAATAAAAACAAAAATAAACAAATGGGACCTAATTAAACTTAAAAGCTTTTGCACAACAAAGGAAACCATAAACAAAACGAAAAGACAACCTATGGACTGGGAGAAAATATTTGCAAACAATGCTACCAACAAGGGATTAACGCCCAAAATATACAAACAGCTCATACAGCTTAATATCAAAAAAACCCAATTAAAAATAAAAAATGGGTAGAAGACCTAAACAGACATTTCTCCAAAGAAGACATACAGATGGCCAAAAGGCATATGAAATGATGCTCAATGTCGTTAATTTTTAGAGAAATGCAAATCAAAACGACTATGAGGTACCACCTCACTCTAGTCAGAATGGCCATCATCAAAAAATCTACAAATAAATGGTGGACAGGGTGTGGGGAAAGGCAACCTTCCAAACTGTTGGTAGAAAGGTAAATTGGTGCAGCCACTATAAAGAACAGTACGGAGGCTCCTTAAAAAACTAAAAACAGACTTAGCATATGATCCATCAATCCCACTCCTGGGCATATATCTAGAGAAAACTCTAATTTGAAAAGATACATGCACCGCAAAGTTCATAGCAGACCTATTCACAATAGCCAAGACATGGAAACAACCTTATGTCCATCAACAGATGAATGGATAAAGAAGATGTGGTATATATATATGATGGAATAATACTCAGCCATAAAAAAGAATGAAATAATGCCATCTGAAGCTACATGGATAGACTTAGAGATTATCATACTAAGTGAAGTAAACGAGACAAAGACAAATATCATATACCACTTGTATGTGGAATCTAAAAAAATAATACAAAAAAACTTATTTACAAAACAGAAATAGACTCACAGGCATAGAAAACAAAATTACGGCCACCAAAGGGGAAAGCTGGGGAAGGGATAAATTAAGAATTTGGGATTAACATACATATACTACTGCTATATATAAGACAGATAAACAACAAGGACCTACTATATACTACAGGAAACTATATTCAATATCTTGTAATAACCTATAATGGGAAAGAATCTGAAAAAGAATATATATATGTACGTATGTATATATATATATATATACACATACACACACATACATATATATGAATAGCTGAGTCACTTTGCTGTACATCTGAAACTAACATAACATTGTAAATTAACTATACTTTTTTTTTTTTTTTTTTGCGGTATGTGGGCCTCTCACTGTTGTGGCCTCTCCTGTTGCAGAGCACAGGCTCCGGACGCGCAGGCTCAGTGGCCATGGTTCACGGGCCCAGCCGCTCCGCGACATGTGGGATCTTCCCGGACTGGGGCATGAACCCGTGTCCCCTGCATCGGCAGGTGGACTCTCAACCACTGCGCCACCAGGGAAGCCCAACTATACTTTAATTTAAAAAATTTCTTCATATAAAGAAAACCTTTATTGTTAAAAAAAAATGCTAACTATCATCTGACAAGGCAGGGTTGCCACAAACATTCAATTAGTAAAAGAACACAATTATTTGCAAAGTGCAGTAAAGTAAGGCGCAGTAAAACAAGGTCTGCCTGTATACTGTATGAATGTATTGATATCACAGTTTATCCGTTCACCTGCTGAGGGATGTTTTGGTTGTTTCTAGTTTTTGACAATTATTAATAGAACCACTATAGACATTCATGTACAGGTTTTTATATGGACAATTCTTTTGTTTCTCTAGGATGAATACCCTGGAGTAGTACTGCTGGGTATTATGGTAAGTGTATATTTAGTTTCATATGGAACTGCCAAAATATTTTCCAGGATGGCTGTAGTATCTTGCTTTCCTTCTAACAATATAAGCAATATAAGAGTTCCAGTTTCTCCACATCATTGGCAGCACTTGGTATTGTCGATCTTTTAAATTTTAGTCATTCTAATAGGTCTGTAGAGGTATCCCACTATATATGGTTTTAATCTGCATTTCCCTAATGGTTAATGATGCTGACCATTGTTTCATTGCTTATTTGCTATCCTTATGTCCTTTTTAGGGAAGCATCTGTTCAATCCTTTGCCCATTTAAAAATTATGTTTGTTTTATTTTTGCTGCCTTTTGCAAGTTCTTTATATATTCTGGATATGAGTCCTTTGTTGGATATCTAATTTGCAAATACTTTCTCCTAGGCTGTGGCTTCTTTTTGAAAATTCTGTTATAGCGTATTTTGCAGAAAAAAAATTTTAATTTTGATTAAGTCCGATATATAAATCTTTCCTCTTGGGAATCTTGCTTTTGGTGTCATGTCTAAGAACTATCTGCCTACCCTGATGTTCAGAATATATCCAGTGTTTTCTTCTAAAACCTTTACTTAGACCTACAATATATTTTGAGTTAACTCTGAATATAAAGTATGAGATTTAAGTCAATGTTCCTTTTTTCTGCATATGGATAGACAACTATTCCAGCACTGTTTGTTGAAAAGGTTATCCTTTCTCCATTGAATTTCTTTAGCACCTCTGTCAAAAATCAAAAGGCCGTATGTGTACCGGTCTATTGAACTCTTTAATCTGTTCCATTGATCTATATGTCTATCCCTTCACCAATACCACATTGTTTTTATTACTGTAGCTTTATTTTAATCTTAAATTTGAGTAATGTGATGCCTCCCCTGTTAGTCTTCTTTTTCAAAACTGTTTTTGCTACCCTAGTTCCTTTGTTCTTCCATATAAATTTTAAAATCAGTTTATTTGTATCTACAATATTTGCAATACAGCACATTCCTTTTTGGTAAAGGGGATAAGCAAGTGCCTGAGATGGGATGGAGGTTGTTGGTAAATATAGAAGGCACACTCTAGAAGTGAAGGGGATGGCAGTTAAAAAAAAGATAAAGGTCAAAAACAAAGACAAATAACTGATCTGTTCTTAGCTCACTCTTTGTTATCAGAGTTCTAGTAGGTAATGAACAGCAGCATAGGGTTGTGTTGAGGTCCATGATGAACAATGAATTATTAGCAGCAAATGTGGACTCCTTCTCAAAATCACATGTGAAGAGCTCTCCAGAGACTGAAATGGAGAGGCAGTGGCACCACAGGTTTAGCAGTGCTCAACTGGGCACGAGAAGTATGTAATCAGAGATTGTTTCCTCTCCAAATAATGAGAGAATGATTAGCTTAATTCTCTTCATTTAAGATGGTCAGGACAAAATAATCTGATTTATAGATTTACCAATTACAAGACATACACAGAGCCAATTTCCAAAAACGTACATATGAAGTAAAAATGTTTTAATCCTAAAGCAGCATTCAACTGAATACTGTTTGGTGACCCAGAAGGTATTTCAAGACCCCAAAGTATCTTTGCATCATCCTTAGTGCATCAAAAAGGTTCTGCTTCTTTAACCTTGCTACAGTCTGAATTCTGGATGGAGGGGAGCTCTTTGTGAGCTTCTACCCTTTTCATGAAAGCCTAGGTTTCTTAGGTGGATTAAGTGAGCTGAACACAAATTCTGTGGGAGACAGAGATCCCAGATCTCCCAGTTTAAACACAGGTTTGCTCACCTGATTGTGAATCCAGAGAGCAGGAGGGTGGTTTGTGTATTTCACTGCCAATTCTATCATTCTCTCTTGTTCTAGCAGTCTGGGGCTGGAGCATATTGAGAACCCACCAACCACAGAGACTCCTGGGATAAAGAAGTCAACCCTAAAAGGAAAGGCAAGTAAATGACTATTGTTGAAGCAATTTTAAAAGTGGGTAGTAAGGTAAACAAAACTGACAAACTAGACTAAGAAAAAAGGAGAAACAAATAAAATTACTAAAATCAAGAATGAATGATGGGACATTATCACCAACCTCACCAAAAAAAAAAAAAAGATTATAAAGGAATTCTATGAATAAAATAAAAAATTAGCTAACTCAGATGAAATGGACACATTCCTTGAAAGACACAAATTACCTAACTGGACTCAAGAAGAAACTGAAAATCTGAACAGACCCATAATAAGTAAATGGATTGAATTAGTAATTTTAAAACTTCCCACAAGAAAAGAATAGGTCCAGATGGCAGCACTGGTGAACTCTATCAAACATTTAATGAAAAATTAATGCTAATCTTTCACAAATACTTCCAAAAAACCCAGAAAAGAACACTTCCCAACTTATTCTATGAGGTCAGTTACCCTGATACCAAAACCAGACAAAGCTATCACAAGAAAAGGAACTATAGATCAAATATAGATGTGAATATAGATGCAAAAACCCCAGGAATACAAGATTGGTTTAACATATGAAAATCAATCCAATGAAATAAACCCACTTAACAGAATAAAGGACAAACCCATGTGATCATCTCAATAGATGCAAAAATGGCATCTGACAAAATTCAATACCCTTACATAATAAAAATACTCAACAAACCAGGAATAAATGTGAACTTCCTCAACATGATAAAGGCAACTATAAAATATCTACAGCCAACATCATATTTAACCTTGAAAGGCCAAAAACTTCCCCACTAAGAACAGAAGCAAGACAAAGATGTCTGCTCTGACCACTTCTACTCAACATGGTACTAAAGGTTCTATCCAAAGCAATTAAGCAAGAAAATGAAATAAAAGGTATCCAGATTGGAGGGAAAGAAGTTGCAGATGACTTAATATTGTATATAGAAAATTACAAGGAATTTACTATAAATATATTAGACTAATAAACAAGTTCAAATAAGGCTGCAGGATTTAAAATCAGTAATAAAAACCAATTTTACTTCTACACACTAGCAATGAACAATCTAAATGTGAAATTAAGAAAAATAATTCTATTTATAATAGAATAAAATAATAACTGGGAAGAGTCTTTAAAAGAAGTTTAAGATTTGTACACTGAAAACTACAAAACATTGTTGGAAAAAATCAAAGAAGATCTAAATAAACAGAAAGGCTTCTCATGCTCATGGACTAGAAGACCTAACACTGTTAAGATGGCATTAGTGCCCAAAGTGATCTACAGATTCAATACAATACCTATCAAACCCTAGCTGGTTTCTTTGCAGAAACTGACAAGTTGATCATAAAACTGATATGAAATTCAAGGAACCCAGAATCACAGAAGAATAAATTTGGAGGATTCATACCTTCTGATTTCAAAACTTATTATAAATCTACAGTAATGAGGACACTGTGCACTGGTGTAAGGAGAGGCATATATATCAATGGCAAAGAACTGAGAATCCAGAAATAAACTCTTAGATTTATGGTCAACTGATTTTCAACAACAATACCTCAACTGATTTTCAACAACAATACCAACACAATTCAATGGCAAAAGAATAGTCTTTTCAACAAGTCGTGCTGGTTTTGTAGTAATCTATAAGGAAAAAGAACCTGAAAAAGAATATACATATATATATATATGTGTGTGTGTGTGTGCGTGTATACACACACACACATACACACACACATATATAAATAACTGAATCACTTTGCTGTACACCTGAAACTAACACAACATTGTAAATCAACTATACTTCAATTAAAACAAACAAACAACAAGTGGTGCCGGGACAACTGAATAGCCACACAAAAAGAATAAAGTTGGACCCCTACCTCACACCATATACAAACTTTAACTCAGATCACAGACTTAAATATAAAAGCTAAAATTATAAACTCTTAGAAGACTTACACAGGAGTAACTCTTCATGGCAACAGATACTTAGAAATGACACTAAAACACAAAGGTCAAAGAAAAAATGGAGAAACTAGACTGCATACAATGAAAAACTTTGTGCCACAAATGATACCGTCAAGAAAAAGATGACCCTCAGAATAGGAGAAAATATTTTCAAATCATGTATCTAATAAGGGACTTGGATACACATTATATAAAGAACTCTTAACAAGTCAGTAATAAAAAGACAACTCAAGTAAAAAATGGGCAAAGGATTTGTACAAACGTTTCTCCAAAGAAGATATACAAATGGTTAATAAGTACATGAAAAATCCTCAACATCATTAGTTATTAGGGAAAGGCAAATCAAAATCACAATGGGCTATCACTTCACACTCACTTGGATGGATGGCTAATCAAAAAGACAATATCAAGGATCAGAGAAATCAGAACCCTTTACACATCGCTGATGGGAATGTAAAATGGTCTTGCCACTTTAGAAAACAATTTGGCAGTGCCTGAAAATGTTAAACATATGTGACCAGCAATTCCACTCCTAGGTATATACCAAAGAGAAAAAAATATATATGTCCACTCAAAAGCATGTACATGAATGTTCACAGCAGCATTACTGATAATAGTCTAAAAGTTTCAAAATAATCTAAACATTCATCAACTGATGAAGGCATAAACAAAATGTGGTACATCCACACGACGGAATTAAGTACTGATCACATGCCACCACATCGATGAACAACAAAATTATGTTAAGTTAAAGAAACCAGTCACAAAAAAAGATCACATATTATATATTTCTATTGATATTAAATGTCCAGAAGAGGCAAATCTGCAAAGACAGAAAGTAGAACAGTGGTTGCCTAAGAGGGTGAGGATGGGGACTGAATGATAATTAGTGCAGAGTTTTTTTCTGGGATGATGAGAACGTTCTAAAATTTGTCTGGGCTGATTGATCACTGTACAGTTCTGTGAATATACTAGAAATCACTGAATTGTACACTTTAAATGAGTGAATTTTATGATATGTAAAGTATATCTCAATAAAAGTTTTTAAAAAGTGTGGGGAAAAAAATGGCAACAAACACTCTTTCACTGACATTTGAAAAACTAAACAGGCTGATGCGGGCTCCTAAGTTCCAAGAGTCTCATTTTCCTTCTTCTCTTCTAACCATTCTCCTGTAGTCGAGAACTCTTGTGAGTTCTTCTACTGAATTGAATTCTATGCCACAGAAACTTTTTTTGGGGGGGGGGGGCTGGGGGGGTGATTCTAGGAAATGCAACAAATCTAGTCACATACCAAGGAAAGGGAAACTCTTTAGAAACTGGGACCACAGGAAATTCTCATCTCCATGTCCAGAAAACTCAAATATTCAATATAGCTGCTTCTCAGCCATCAAAGAGCGACAGTATTAAAAAAAAGCAATAGTATCATTTCCCTCCAGTTGCTTCCCTACCAGCAGGCTTACACGAAAAGCACTTGATGTTCTCTCCTGATTTGATCTATGTATGGCCTTAAAAGATGTTCTCTTCTCATCTCTGGCCTTAGATATCTGGTCATTTTTTTATAGTCTTAGAAAGCCAGTTCTGGACTGGAAGTGCTCCAGAAAAGGTCCCCAGGCTGTTTTCGCATTTATTCACTTCCTTCTTTCCCATGAATATTATAATTCCCCTTCCATTTCAGACAAGATACAAATTTTAAAAGACTATAGCTAACATTTATTAACACAGTTGCTATATGCTTTCAGAGAAGAGGTAAATGGCATCTCCATAGCTTCTGTGTTTAAAAAAATTAATCTCTGAGCTACTTTTGCTGCTTTATCTCCTGAACTATAGCACCCTCTGCTGCTTGATGTTGATAAAGACCTTTCTCTCAGGTGTCCCTCTTCTCTAGTAACTCTGGAAACCCTTTGCCTTTAAAAGGACTCCTTCATGAAATGCTACAGAAGAACCTCATCTGAATGGATTTAAGAAAATATGTACAATACGTATTTAATAAAACATCTTTCTAAGAAAGAATTAAGTTTTAAACACACAAGCGCGTGCACATGCACCCCTTTAAAAATGCCCTCTGTAGGATCAGCAACCAGATGAGTGAGTACGTGAAGAGCGGAGAGGAAAAGACCTAATTCTGTAGTGAAGCGCACATATCCACATCCAATGTGACACACCAGGCAGCCCCATCCTGCCCCAGGGCCCAGCACAGAGCAGGCACACAAACCACAGCCGAACGACAATGCTTTAGCCGTCAGCTACCGTACTCGGCAAACGCGACAGACGGCATCTGCCCACCATGAACAGGCACTGGGGTTGGTGTTGCAGGTAAAGATGCAAGTATGTCTTGGTTCCTGCCCTCAAAAAACTCCCAAGTGGGAGGAAAATTAACAAATAAACACGATTAATGGGGCTATGAAAAACTCTGCTTGGCAGAGAGAAAACGCTCATCATTTGAGATCTGTCTGGAAGTACCTGTACTTAGTATAGGTTTCTTCTTAGCTCCAACATATGTGATCCTGATTTTCTCAGGCAAATACTAATAAAGCTGCTGCTTTACTTAAAAAAAAAAACTTGCTTGGGGGGTGGGACGTGGGGAGGGGAGGCGAGGAAGAAGTAGTCAATTCCACTAGGGGTGGAGGAATTAGGAAGGACTTCACAGAGGAGTCCTGAAAGACAGTGCTCATCAGACAAGCAGTGGAGGAGGACACCATCTGAACAAAGATGCCAAGGAACGCAGCACTTCCTCAGCGTGGCCCTGCGAGTCAGGGCTGTGAGGCCGTCTCTATATACGTCTACAGCGCAGCTGCCCTGCCAGCGGGTGGCGGCGGGGGGGGGGGGGGGGGGGGAAGAGTCCTATTTCTCTAATCTTGCTCCTCTAATCACTTTCTTCTCAGTGTCCTCCTCCTCTTAGTACAGCCCAGTCACTTGCAAGCATAAAACCTTGTGTTATCTTGTACGAAGTCAGAGACACACCTTTCTCTCTCCAAAAAACGCCTGGGCCTTGCTCGCCTGGGTGCGTTCTGTGCACAGCCCAGGTGCGGAGCACACACTGACTGTACACAAGGGACAGCATCACAGGGAGTGGAGCTGTGCACTGGCCCACTCCTCGCAGGTCTGCTGCTCTTCCAACAATAGCCTCACTGCAGGGGAACTGGCAGAGGAGCTAAGAGTTACAATCTGTCCCTTGGGCCTCACCAACACAGATGATCTAACTGACTGTGAAACACTGGCTACAACAAAAAAACAAAACAAACTCTGCCCGACATACCCCAAGACACAAAAATATTACTATTCCCTGTTTAAAAACATGGAAACGGAAGCTCAGAGCAAGAAGAAAGCCGCCCATATCACAGAGCCAGCAGGTAGAAAAGCAAGCCTTTGGGCCAGGCAGTCTGCAGAGCACAAGGTGTGTGACGCTATGATACAGCCTCCCAGGGGGACAGACCCAACACTGGTGATATTACCAAATCCATTCACTGATACGGTGCATGTAACACCCACCCTGAGTGATTTTATCTTGAGGCTCACAGGGAGACCCTATTTCTATGTATATCACCAGGGAAGGATGACATTTTTCTTATCAGATAACAGTTTGCAAACTTACAGTTTGCAAGTGCCAACACACTCACACGCACGCCATGGGAGCAGCAGTGTGACGAAGGCACAGGCTTTTTCTAATCAGGACGCTGGGGTCAGAGTCTTGGCACAACTCTGAGTTGGAGGCAGGGAGATAATTGTGTGCACAGGACACAAACACTTCCCCAGAAGGGAAATGTGGAAAGATAGATCATTACAATTAAAGTTTGCACTTTCAATGTAATAACTGCTAAACTAGTTTGGAAGGGTAAAAACGCTGCCCTCCCCCCTAAAACAGCCCAAATTCACTTAATATGTATCACTGAACATGTGCAAAGATTGCAGTAAATTGCTTCACAAACGCAAATTATTGCAATCAGCATCTTGTTTTCTAGTTCTAAATTCAAAGGCAAACTATTAACACAAGACTGCTAACTCTTGCTATTATCACATTTGCTATTATCACACATCCTCCTTCTAACAAAACCACATTTCCAGATGGACTGCCAAAATTAGTCAAGTGACTCCTAAGAAAGACAACCAAGACTGACATGCCAGAAATTCATTTAGAAATGAATGCTTTATTTAAATAAAGGAAACAGACATCCAAACACACCTTTCCTAAGGAAATACAAGTTGCTTTATTTACAATTCAACTTGAATCCCAGCGCAGTGAGGCCATTTGCGGGAACAGTGGGACAGCTGGGCTGTTACACTGTCAGCATACTGACCAGCTCTCAGAGTCCAGAGTGTGATGTGGGCTGGGCCCCATGGGGGATCCTGATAATAAATTCAGCAAAATATTTCAACTCAACCCAGACAAGTTATGAGGGATACAGGAATTCAGGCAAGAGGGTGGGCAGCTCTGTGACATACCTCGTTAGAACAACCAGTTTCAGACTGCTGTGTTTACTCTGCATTTGACATAAAGAAGACTGATTTTTAAAAATGGATCAACCCCCCAGCAACACAAAACTGAAGCACATTAGATTACTGCAGTGCAATCTATTAGCAGCCATTCCTGCAGAACGCAATCAGAGTTGTCAGGTCCTCAGACCACAGCTAGCTGCTGTTTCAATCTGGAAAACTCAAGAAGTTCTGGGAAGTACTCCTTGGCATGAGCCCTCCCAAAGTCCACCATTAGCCCCACCAAAGAGCCAGGTAGGCTCCAGTGCTGGGTCGCCTCAGGCCAAACAACCAACAGGGAGGGAACCCCACCCCACCCATCAGCAGACAATCGGATTAAAGTTTTACTGAGCTCTACCCACCAGAGCAACACCCAGCTATACCCACCACCAGTCCCTCCCATCAGGAAGCTTGCACAAGTCTCTTAGATAGCCTCATCCACCAGAAGACAGACAGCAGAAGCAAGAACTACAATTCTGCCGCCTGTGGAATGAAAACCACATTAACAGAAAGATAGACAAGATGAAAACGCAGAGATGTACCAGATGAAGCAACAAGATAAAACCCAAGAAAAACAACTAAATGAAGTGGAGATAGGCAACCTTCCAGAAAAAGAACTCAGAATAAAGATAGTGAAGATGATCCAGGACCTTGGAAAAAGAATGGAGGCAAAGATCAAGAAGACGCAAGAAACGTTTAACAAACACCTAGAAGAATTAAAGAACAAACACCTAGAAGAATTAAAGAACAAACAAATAGAGATGAACAATACAATAACTAAAATGAAAAATACACTAGAAGGAATCAATAGAATAACTGAGGCAGAAAAAAGGATAAGTGACCTGGAAGACAGAATGGTGGAATTCACTGCCACAGAGCCGAATAAAGAAAAGAGAATGAAAAGAAATGAAGAGAGCCTAAGAGACCTCTGGGACAACATTAAACATACCAACATTCGCATTATACGGGTCCCAGAAGAAGAAGAGAGAGAGAAAGGACCCGATAAAATATTTGAAGAGATTATACACAAAAACTTTCCTAACATGGGAAAGGAAATAGCCACTCAAGTCCGGGAAGCGCAGAGAGTCACAGGCAGGATAAACCAAGGACAGACATGCCAAGACACATAGTAATCAAACTGAAAAAAATTAAAGACAAAGAAAAATTATTAAAAGAAACAAGGGAGGGGCTTCCCTGCTGGTGCAGTGGTTGAGAATCCGCCTGCCAATGCAGGGGACGTGGGTTTGAGCCCTGGTCCGGAAAGATCCCACATGCTGCAGAGCAACTAAGCTCGTGTGCCACAGCTACTGAGCCTGCACTCTAGAGCCTGCGAGCCACAACTACTGAAGCCCAAGTGCCTAGAGCCCATGCTCTGCAACAAGAGAAGCCAGCGCAGTGAGAAGCCTGTGCACCGCAACGAAGAAGAACCCCAGCTCACCACAACTAGAGAAAGTCGGCATGCAGCAATGAAGACGCAGCGCAAGCCAAAATAAATAAATAAATAGATAAATAAATAAATAAATTTATTTTTAAAAAAAAGCAACAAGGGAAAAAATGTCAAATAACACACAAGGGAACTCCCATGAGGTTAACAGCTGATCTCTCAGCAGAAACTCTACAAGCCAGAAGAGTGGCACGGTATATTTAAAGTGATGAAAGGGAAGAACCTACAACCAAGATTACTCTACCTGGCAAGGATCTCATTCAGATTCAATGGAGAAGTCAAAAGCTTTACAGACAAGCAAAAGCTAAGAGAATTCAGCACCACCAAACCAGCTCTACAACAAATGCTAAAGGAACTTCTCTAAGTGGGAAACACAAAAGAAAAGGATCTACAAAAACAAACCCAAAACAATTAAGAAAATAGTAATAGGAACATACATATTGATAATCACCTCAAATGTGAATGGATTAAATGCTCCAACCAAAAGACACAGGCTTGCTGAATGGATACAAAAAAAAACCTCCATATGTATGCTGTCTACAAGAGAGCCACTTCAGACCTAGGGACACATACAGACTGAAAGTGAGGGGATGGAAAAAGATATTACATGCAAATGGAAATCAAAAGAAAACTGGAGTAGCAATACTCATATCAGATAAAACAGACTTTAAAGAATGTTACAAGAGACAAGAAAGGACACTACATAATGATCAAGGGATCAATCCAAGAAGAAGCTATAATGATTATAAATATATATGCACCCAACATAGGAGCACCTCAATACATAAGGCAAATGCTAACAGCTGTAAAAGAGGAAATCAACAGTAACACAATAATAGTGGGGGACGACTTTAACACCTCACTTACACCAATGGACAGATCATCCAAACAGAAAATTAATAAGGAAACACAAGCTTTAAGTGACACAACAGACCAGATAGATTTGATATTTATAGGACATTCCAACCGAAAACAGCAGATTACACTTTCTTCTCAAGTGCACACAGAACATTCTCCAGGATAGATCACATCTTGGGTCACAAACCAAGCCTCAGTAAATTTAAGAAAACTGAAATCGTATCAAGCATCCTTTCTGACCACAATGCTATGAGATTAGAAGTCAATTACAGGGGCAAAAAACGTAAAAAACACAAACACATGGAGGCTAAACAATACATTACTAAATAACCAAGAGATCACTGAATATGATCATCTCCATAGATGCAGAAAAAGCTTTTGACAAAATCCAACACCCATTTATGATAAAAAACTCTCCAGAAAGTGGGCACAGAGGGAACCTTCCTCAACATGATAAAGGCCATATATGACAAACCCACAGCAAACATCATTCTCAATGGTGAAAAACTGAAAGCATTTCTTCTAAGATCAGGAACAAGACAAGGATGTCCACTCTCACCACTATTATTCAACACAGTTTTGGAAGTCCTAGCCACGGCAATCAGAGAAGAAAAAGAAATAAAAGGAACACAAATTGGAAAAGAAGAAGCAAAACTGTCACTGTTTGCAGATGACATGATACTATACATAGTTAACCCTAAAGATGCCACCAGCAAACTACTAGAGCTAATCAATGAATTTGGTAAAGTTGCAGAATATAAAATTAATGCACAGAAATTTCTGGGATTCCTATACACTAACAATGAAAGATCCGAAAGAAAAATTAAGGAAACAATCCCATTCACCATTGCAACAAAAAGAACAAAATACCTAGGAATAAACCTACCTAAGGAGGTAAAAGACCTGTACTCAGAAAACTATAAAACACTGATGAAAGAAATCAAAGATGACACAAACAGATGGAGAGATATACCATGTTCTTGGATTGGAAGAATCAATACTGTGAAAATGACTCCACTACCCAAAGCAATCTACAGATTTGATGCAATCCTTATCAAATTACCAATGGCATTTTTTACAGAACTACAAAAAAAAATCTTAAAATTTGTACAGAAACACAAAAGACCCCAAATAGCCAAAGGAATCTTGAGGGAAAAAAATGGAGCTGGAGGAATCAGGCTCCCTTACTTCAGACTCTACTACAAAACTACAGTAATCAAGATAACATACTACTGGCACAAAAACAGAAAATACAGACCAATGGAACAGGACAGAAAGCCCAGAGATAAACCCACATATCTACGGTCAACTAATCTATGACAAAGGAGGCAAGGATATACAATGGAGAAAAAACACTCTCTTCAATAAGTGGTGCTGGGAAAACTGGACAGCTACATGTAAAAGAATGAAATTAGAACACTCCCTAACACCATACACAAAAATAAACTCAAAATGGATTAAAGATCTAAATGTAAGACGAGACATTATAAAACTCTCAGAGGAAAATATAGGAAGAACACTCTTTGACATAAATCACAGCAAGATCTTTTTTGACCCACATCCTAGAGTAATGGAAATAAAAACAAAAATAAACAAATGGGACCTAATGAAACTTAAAAGCTTTTGCACAGCAAAGGAACCTATAAACAAGACAAAAAGACGACCCTCAGAATGGGAGAAAATATTTGCAAATGAATCAATGGAGGAAGAATTAATCTCCAAAACATATAAACAGCTCATGCAGCTCAATATTAAAAAAGCAAACAACCCAATGCAAAAATGGGGAGAAGACCTAAATAGACATTTCTCCAAAGAAGACATACAGATGGCCAAGAGGCACATGAAAAGCTGCTCAACATCACTAATCATTAGAGAAAGGCAAATCAAAACCACAGTGAGGTATCACCTCACACCGGTTAGAATGGGCATCATCAGAAAATCTACAAAGAACAAATGCTGGAGAGGGTGTGGAGAAAAGGGAACCCTCTTGCACTGTTGGTGGGAATGTAAATTGATACAACCACTATGGAGAACAGTATAGAGGTTCCTTAAAAAACTAAAAATAGAATTACCATATGACCCAGCAATCCCACTACCAGGCATATACCCAGAGAAAACCATAATTCAAAAAGACACATGCACTCCAATGTTCCTTGCAGCACTATTTACAATAGCCAAGACATGGAAGCAACCTAAATGCGTATCAACAGACGAATGGATAAAGAAGATGTGGTACAGTTATACAATGGAATATTACTCAGCCATAAAAAAGGAATGAAATTGGATCATTTGTAGAAATGTGGATGGATGTAGAGACTGTCATACAGAGTGAAGTCAGAAAGAGAAAAACAAATATTGTATATTAACGCATATATGTGGAATCTAGAAAAAATGGTACAGATGGTACAGAAAAATGGTACATAACTATTTTGCAAGGCAGAAATAGAGACATAGATGTAGAGAACAAACGATGTAGACAACAAGGGAGGGAGGAGGGGATGAACTGGGAGACTGGGATTGACATATATATACCAATATGAATAAAATAGATAACTAATAAAAACCTGTTATATAAAAAATAAAATAAAAATTTTAAAAAAAGTGTATCAACCCCCAGCAACACATAACTGAAGCAGATTAGATTATTGCAGTGCATTCTATTAGCAGCCATTCCTGCAGAATGTAATTATCAGAGTTGTCAGGTCCTCGGACCACAACTAGCTGCTTTGTTTCAATCTGGAAAACTCAAGGCAGCAATTTTCATCTATGACTGAGAGGGTCATGTGCTCAAAACCAAGGTGAGCTGAGGATAGGAAATGAATCAGATTCTCCATGCCAAAAAGAGGCTCAGGCCGAATGGAGACGCTCTAGAATTCCTACTCCCTGGCAGAAACAGTAGCCATAGAAGTCCTTTCCAGAAGGAAAAACAAGCTCTTGTATCTGATGGCACCTTGAACACACACACACTTAGGAAACAGAAAAGCCACTTACCACTGGCCGGCTTTAAAAGAAAAGTCTTTATCAGCTACAAGCAGGCGGAGCCTCTTCACAGATGGGGACTCATCAGCTGCTCCACACACCTTAGCTGCTGACACGACCTGGAGCCAAAAGACCACAGTGGCTGAGGTTAGGTGCACACAACTCAGGAACAAACTGTGGCTTTCTGGTAGGTAGGTTTTTGGTTTTTTTTTTAAATCTACAAAGATGTGGGTTTTGAAAACTGCAAAACAAAGTAAAGCACACTTTGCTTTAGAATTCTGCCTACCACCAGGTGAACAAATTTTAATTATTTTGGGAGAATTTTATTCTGCATACAAAACTCACCTCTGAGAGGGACCGTTTAACAAGCGTGTATTTGTGGAGCGTGCAGTGTGTGCCACGCACGAGGCTGGGCGCTCTGGGGAAGAGCCGGGGCACCGGAGCCCCATGCAGCCCTGCCTGGAGCCTGACTGCTCTGTCAGCGCTATGCACGTAAATGAGACCCACCGTCAGCCACAAGCCTGTGTTTGTTCTGAGCCCTCCAGAAGCCCACGCCAAGCTGACTTCAGAAATTAAAAGCCAAGCACTTAGAAACTTTTTTTTATTTTAAGCAATTTTCACAGAGTAAGTTGTGTGCCTGTTTAATCTAATGACAGACAACAAATTGGGTTTGTACTCCTTGTGCCTTTGTTTTCTTCATTTATTTTTTCTAATTCATTGTTTATTATATTTTACAAGATATAAACAGTTCACAACCTTCAAACAACAAAAACAGCCCTTTGCTACAGATCGTTGGACAAACACTATTTTAAACGATGTAACTGATTTCCAGAAAATCCTAAAAAGGTCTGAGTCAGGTACTCTTCAGTTCAGTGACATCCATGCCTCCAACACCCCTCAAATTCCAAATGCCTCTACTTCCTACATTCCTTGTTTCTTCCGCCTGTGGGTTTCTCTTCCTCCCAAACCTGGGATTTCTTCACAACAGGGCTGAAAAGACAATATGACTCTTTCCTCCACCTACTGCCCTTCAGCTCCACTTCTGGCAGCAAATCAAATCAGTAGCAGGTGACCAAACACAGTTCTTCTCCTTGACTGTGTTACCTTCACAGCTCCATTAGGGGGCGCCTTGGGAATCTGTCGAGGTCAGTGAGCCTCCCACCCTAATGCTGCTAGCTCCCCTAGCCCCTTTTTTCCAATAGGACCAAGTCCAGTCAAACTGTCAGTGGGAGACAATTCTTAAAAATCCACGGGAAAATTCTCCAGATGATGATGGTCTCCCTCGCTACCTCAACAAACCTCTTAAAATGTTCTCCCTTTCTCTTGCTCCTGTAAAATCCCCTGCCTCTCTTTCTCTGTATTTTTGCCAGTCCTCTCTCTCCTCCTCTCCCTGAGAGCAAGTGGGGTGAATATCCCCTCTGGAGCCTCTGAGCCTGGCCCCACCCCCGCCCTGCATGAAACGCTGCTTCACCATCTCCCACCAGCCTCTCCTCCACGTTCAACCTGCTCCTCTAGACCCCCTGACTCATCAGACATGATGTCTAATGCTAACTGCTCATCCTCAACAATTCAGCAGCAAAGAGGAAGCAGCAGAGTACGGCTTTTAACAGCACAGGCTCTACAGCTAGACTGCTTGGTATTGAAGCCTGGTGCCACCACTTACCAGCTGTGTGACCCTGGCCACACGTGTGACCCTAGGCCGCCTCAGCTGGGAGATGAGAATAACAGCACCCGTACCTCACAGAGTTGGTGGGAAGATTAAAGGAGACAACATATGCAAAGCACACATAACGCTGCTGGCCCACAGTAAGTGCTCCTTAAGTGTCTGTTTTTATGTATCTTATTGCATTAACTATAATGAATTTATCAGTATTTATTCATTATTACAAGAAATCTCACACTTTATCCATTTACGATCGCACATGCCACCTCACCAGTGCCGCCATGCAGGGCCTCGCAGACCAAGCACCGCACACCCCGGGGAGCTGTTCTCATGGACAACAGTACACACTATAAAGCATGGTGGTCTTGGTACCACAGCCTATTCATTGTTTTGCTAGAACAAACTTAAAAGCCATACTGTCTTTAAAAGCTATTCTGGAAATCTTGCCTTTAACACTGGCCTCTACTTATACTTCTTCATCCAACAGAAGCTTCCCTGCTCCCTTGATGCTCTCTGCACCCATGGGAAACCTGGCTTCTGCTCTCCTGTGACTTCTCCCAAGCTTGGTGGATGTCTTGCCGAACAACCAAACTCAACATCCAGTCCCAGTGCTCAGCCTCCCTTCTGAGCGTCCCTGGTCTCTCTGAATTTGATGCTTCCTACTTCCTTTCCATCCTGAAGCACCCTCCTTGCCTGGGACGGCTGACACTGAACTCTCCCGACCCCCTCCTGCCTCTCTGACCTGGTCCTCCTGCCCCTTCTCCGCCCCTCCTCCCACTTCCTTACCAGGCGCTTCCTCTGAGCTGCCTCACTCCTGCGCCCTCTTCACCTCCGGGCTGAGGCCCTCAAGCACTCCCAAAGCTGCAACCCTCCACCCCAATTCACTGTTACTTCTCTGCCAATCACAGGCTCACATCTACATGCCCCTGTAAAAACAGCCAACGTCTGAGGAGCATTTATCTCAGGTGTACGCCAGGTGCTGAGCTAAATGTTTTATGTGCATTAATTCATTCAGCTAATATGAATAACCATATTCTATCCCGAGAGACAGTACTGTTACCCTCCATTCTGCAGATGAGGAAGTGGAAAGGTTCAGTAACTTGCTCCAGATCACTCAGGAATGGCCGTGTCGGGATTCACACCCAGGTCTGCTTGGCCCTTGACCACCTGAAAGTCCTGATCCAATGGCAAACTCACTGATGTGTGCAACTAAACCCAGCATATTCATTCCTTCCACAAACCTTTCTTGAACTTGGTGCCTGGCGCTGGAGGCGCAGAGGTGGAGAAGGCTGCTCCTGCCCTCAGAGGGCCCCGCAAAAGCAGCCGCCTTTCACGACCAAGGTTTCAGACCAAGGTTTCAATTCTGGATCGACCTTGGAGTCAGTAAGTCAAATCCGTGATCTACTGGTACCTGCACACACAGTCTTGGTTCATCGCAAACACAGGCCAGTTCCACGAATTCAGCTCGCGCCTCTTCCTCCCCTTGCTCACCCACCACCATCCTAAGCCAAGAACTCTGCTCTTCTCGCTTGAGTTTCTGCCTCAGCCTCCTTCTTATCTCTCTCAAAACAGACAACAGGCGAATATTCCTCATGTTCTGACCTCACCGAGTTACTCACCAGCTCAAAACCCTCCAAGGTCTCCCTAACTCTCAACTACAAACAAAATGCTCAGAGGCCTTGGTAACTCATGCCAGCCTGAGCTCCTCCTGGACGACTTGCCAGTCCTTAAAGGCAACTGACACCTGCCTCCCTCTCAAAGCCCTGCTGAGGTCTCTGGGCAGGCACCAGCCCTCAGTCCTCTCACCCTCCCACCCAGGCCCCCGGGTCCTGCTCAAACACCACCCCTCACCCAGGTCCTCCCTCTCCTCTCCATCCTCTCAACTCTGCCAATAAAATTTTTCCGCCTGTCTTATCATACTTAGCACATTTAATGTAAATATAAATACTCATGAACAGATCTTTTCCACACACAGACCACAAGCCTCCTGAGGTCACGTACTGGATAAAATTTCCATCTAGGTCACTTCCCTGCCTCAAGCATGGGGCCAAACACATAGTTAAGATTCAGTAAATATCTGCAGAATGAATGAAAACTCTAACTTAAAGTGACTTAAAATTGGTTTCCAAAACAAAGGTTAGTAGAAATTCAGGAGTTATTTGTTGTTCAAAAAAACAAAAAAATGAAAAGAAAAGAAAAGAAAAGAAAAAAAAAGCAAGTGGGGGACCACTAAAGAAAATCTAAATTCATGTTCAAAACTGTGGAAAAGTCAGGGAAGGCAGGGATTTCTTCAGTAGAATAGGAATCTTCCTTTGTTTGCCACACACTCTATTTTAAGTATCTTATTACAAAGTAATAATCAGCAGAGGACTCTCCAAGACATTATTACTCTCATTTTTGTAGGTTTACAAAAAAGAAACATTTGTTTTTGTAAAGTCATTATTTTCTTTCAATACAATAATCTGCAAAAACACAGCCAAGAGCTAGATTATTTCATTTGTAACACTTTAATGGGCATCTGTCAGATTCATTAAAAACTAGATATGTATAAGCTTTAAACACATCCCAAAGAGTCACCTGGTCACAGGGAAATGACATTCATAATCACAGGGGAGGTGGGGAAAGGCACAGAGAATTTCAGCTGAAACATGAGCATGCTTGACCAACAAATGCTAGACTACATAAAATGAATTCAACAATCATCTGCCAATGTCCAAATAAATTCAATGAAGAAGGGAAAGAAGTTATACTTCCCATTGAAAAAGTCCTGTTTTCATCTGGATAGCCCCCATGACCAAAAATGATCCCAGATGCTTTATGCCTACTGGTATTGATACAAAAGGCAACATACCTGTTGCTATTAGTCCAAATAATCTGGGCAAAACTGCTATAACTGGTCACACAAAATACCTTTGCACAATTCATGATTTTTAAAGACATGCCTCCCTCTTAACACCTTATTTTCTTAATATAAATACTGTTCACTATACAAAGATTTCTAGCAATGGGGATTAAAAACATTAGCAAAATCTTTTTGAAGGCCGTGTCTTTTATTTTATTCTGAAGCTATTTCATATAATTAAGCCATGATTATGGCTCTGGTTATATGCCATTCTTTCTCTACTTTTAGTGAATAAGCAAAACATGATGGAGAAACTGTATGTTTTAACATTTGTACTTGTTCTCAATGGATCAAAAGATTTCGCAACTGAAACCTCAACTAGCCACGTCCTAAGTTAAAACACATGGCAGGAAATGAAGTTTTCCATAAAATAACATCTAGACTCTTCTACTGTTCAGTAAAATAACAATACATTTGCCAACTTTTACTAGCACACTTTTTTAATGCTTTGTCAGAGTCAGCATCTAAAAGGAAATGCCATCATACTGACTGAAAGGGTTTTATGGACGATATTTTGATGTTACTGCTGCTACAAAAGTCTCTGTTCAGGAAATGGGCCTTTCTCTGGGAAACCTGGCCGCCTTCCCCTGTTCACTCCCATTCATTCATTTGCTGGCTTAAAAATTTAGACAAAGTCAGTAGTAGAGACGACCTGAAACAAAAACACAGGTGGGGCACAGAGCATTTCAGAGGTGAAGGAAAATGTAGTCATCATCCAGAATAGTGTGTCATCTTACACATAAGGACACCAAGGCCCAGAGACATCATTTTAACTGTGGCTGAACACCAATCTGATGAGTAGGAATCTGATTAAAAGAAAATGGTTTTACTGAAGTAAATTACTGCCAAGGAAAGACCACACAATTCTGTCAACTGTATAACCTCTTCAACGGTGTGTGCCGTCAACACCACGGCCTGCTGTGACAATGCGCTCTCCCTGCTCCTCCCAAACACTCACCCATCCACCTGGGCTGAGTCTGCTCTCTGCCCCCTCAAGCCTTCACTCTCTCATGCATCACTCCCCGCTCCCCTGTCTCCATGACAACACACTCGCGTTTGGGTCTGCCGCCTCACATAAGGACACCGGCAGCAAACGCCTACACACAGCGCTCACCACCGGCTAGCCACTCCACGTACAGCATTCATTCCATCATCACAACTACCCGAAGAGGTAGGTATTGCTATCATCCCCATTTTATATGTGAGAAACTGAGGTCCCAGAGCTAGTAAGTGGCAAAGCCGAGATTTGAATCCAGGCACTTGACCACTGTGCTTTGCTGCTTCTCAAAACGTAACAATTAAAACAAGCCTCTCCCTTAATCCAGCTGTTACCCCATTTCTCTGCTACCATCCACATAAAAAATTTCAGAGGGATACATGGTCCTGGCTCCACTTCCCTATTTCCCACCCTCTCCCCAACACATCCGTCAGGCGTTCACGCTCAGCGATGCACTGACACTGAAGCCAGCCACTCCGGTGGCCCACTATCCACTCTGCTACATCCAGTGACGGCCTCTCAGCAAACTTCCACGTGGTTGGCTGCTCCCTCCCGGAAACACTTTTCCTCCTGGCTTCACCAACACCTGCTGATCGCCCGCCTGCCTGGTCAGCCCCTGCTTCCCCATCTCCTCCGCTGGCCCTTCCTCTCCTGCTTGACCTCTAGATGTTGACATGCCCCAGGCTGAGTGCCGGGCCCTCTCCCTCTCCTCTCTATGTGGCTTAAACTTTTCATCTCCAGCAGTGAACTCCAATGTCGTATACCCAACTGCTGACTTCAATTTCCATTTCAAACAAAACATCCAACATAGAACTCTTTTATCTCTCAAAGTTTCTTCCTTTTTATTATGGAAAACATCAAACATACACAAAACTAGTAAAAATAACATAATGAATCTCCATGTAGCCATGACCCACATTGAACAGCTGATGTGAGGTGACAAAGCTCATGGCTGATCTTGTCTCATCTGTAACTCCATCTACCTCCCACCCCAGATTATCCCCAAACTGAGCTCTTTATCCCCCTCCTCCAAACTTGTTCTTCTCTATTTTAGTAAATATGTGCCACCACCATCATCTACCCCGATGATTCAAATCCCAAACTAGAAGTCTCTTGGTCTCCTGTCCTCTCACTAGCTGTACGCCCGCCGCCCCACCTGTGAATCCCATCAGCCCCACCCACAACCCCACCACGCTACCCTAAGCCACCGTCATCTCTCCGCGGACTATGTCAGTAGCCTCCAACTTGGTGTCAAAGCACCGCAGAAGCCCAGAGCTCTACCGAGCCAATAGATGACCCACTTACAATGTAAACCACACGTCATTTCCCTGCTTTAAACCTTCTGTCACCCTGAGAATAAAACCCCAACTCCTTGTCCAAGGCCACAGCAGTTTCCATGACCTGGGCCCTCCTACCTCTCATCTATCACCTTCTCTGAACACGCTGTGCTCGTTCCTGCCTCAAAGTCTCCGCACTCTGCAGACCCTCTGCCAGGAATGCTGTGCACTAGGCTGGCTGGCTTTCCTCCTTATTCGAGTCTCAGCCCAAACGTTACAAACCAATAGGAAATAACGCTCCCAACACCCATGACCCCATTACCCTGTTTTATTTCCTTCATAGTGTTTATCACATCTGACATTTCTGGTTTACCAGCCCCACATACCTCAGGGGCTTTACCTGCCTCATGCACTGCTGTATTCCCCACACCTGGAATGGGGCTAGGTTACAGCAGGCACTCAATGCATGTCTGTTTCATTTGATTGGATCCCCTAAGGGAAAAATGGAAAAGAGCCACCTCTTAGATTACTTAATTTGTTGAAAAAAAGGGTGTCCGTGAAAAGCAATGACACTATATATTTTAGACACTAACAAGTTAAGTTCTGGGTCTAGTTAAGAAGTACCAGGTGAGGCAAGTTCTCATTTTCACAGGCCTTATCTGCATATCATCACTGTCCCTACTTTACAAAGGGACTCTCCAAGGGAGTACAGGTAATCAGCCACAGAAGAGGTGTCGAGTGAAAAAAATACACAACCTAAAAGTTGAGAATTATACTTTATTCTGTGGACTTACTGCAGACTTAAGTCTAGGATACAGCCTCTCAGATAGCTCTGAGATACTGGTCCAAAGAGGTAAGGGAGGAGCCAGGATATATAGGAGTTTCTGCAAAAACCCAGGTAATCGACCATCAAAAGATTACTGCTAGGGCTTCCCTGGTGGCGCAGTGGTTGAGAGTCTGCCTGCCGATGCAGGGCACACGGGTTCGTGCCCCGGTCCGGGAGGATCCCACATGCCGCGGAGTGGCTGGTCCCGTGAGCCATGGCCGCTGGGCGTGCGCGTCCGGAGCCCACGCTCCACGACGGGAGAGGCCACAACAGTGGGAGGCCCGCATACCGCAAAAAAAAAAAAAAAAAGATTACTGCTAATTAAAGAAAAAACAGACATCTCGAGTTAATGAATTTAGTGCTTCTCTATGTATGGGAAGATGCAAGAGTCTGAGCTTATTGAAATCATTCCTTTGATATGCACCTTGGCTATATAGGGCCAGTATCCTGCTTTTCTCCATCCTGAATCCCCTCAGTGTGCACCATGAGGGATGGTGGCTACAGTGGCTGATGGCTTGATGGCCCCAATATCCTTTGTTTACTGAAATGGGCAGGAGACATTCTTTGTCCACAGTGGGAGTAACACTTGTTTATTCTACTCAATGAAACAGGTACTGAGTGCCTATGTCATGTCAGCACTATACCAGGTTCTGTGGCTACAGTGGCTTCCCTCTTCGTAGGCCTCCACTCACAGCAGGGTGCTGGGTACCTGAGGAGCTGGAGGCCAGCTGCCAGGGCCATCAGACTGCACCCCCCTGGGAGATCCTCCAAGAGACTGGGGCCCACCCCCCCACAACCCCCCAGCTGCCTCTAGGTGCCTGAGGTCTCCCCACTACTCTCTGCTCTGTCAGAGCTGACAGTGCCGTAAATACCAAGTACTGTTCATCTCAATCTGGATAATCTCTAAAAGGTTCTCTGACCATCAGTCAAAGCAAATTAGCTTTCCAACTGCTGGGAAACAGTCCATATTAAAAAAATGCCCCCCCCCACCTCCCAACTTGAAGAAGGCCGCTCCAGCACACAACCTTCCCCAAATGTACAGGTGATGACTAGCAGAGAAGTGTTAAGAGTTAAACTCAGAACACGATCCAGCTCTCCAACTAAGCAGCCTATTCCACTCAAATCCAAGCCTCAGCAAAACCCAAAGTCAAGCAGATTCTCAGCACTCAATAACCAGCAATGGGACTCATAGGATCCCCAAATGTCTCTGACTCAGAAGCCCAGTCATTTGGTTTTATTGTGTCAGTAGTAACTCCCACGTTTGTTATGCCCGGTAATACTAAGTGAAGTTTTGATCTGGAACAGAGAAATGGCTGTGTGAAATTTACCTCCCATTTTGTTGCTCAATTGAACTTTGTCTAAATCAAGTGTCACGATCCTCTGCTATATTAGAAAGAAAGACCAATTTGATAACAAAGATCTGAGTTCAAGGGCTGAGTTCTCCATTTACTTGAACAAGTCCTTTAAACTTAGGCCAACAATGTAATTTATCACCCAAAACAGGGCCCTTGTGAAGGTGAAAAGGGGGTGCTACTGACAATTATGCCAGAGGAAGAGTTATAAGCCAGGACTACCCCAGGCAAACAGAAAGCAGGGTCATCCTATCTAAATCTCTGAAACCTTACTTTCCTCACCTGTGCAATGGGGATAAGCACCAGGGTGGCTGTGAGAATCAAATAACAACTTATTGTCTAATCGAGGGCTTTGTAAACAACAGGCAACAATACACATAAGGCATTTGTAGGATAAGGCACAGGCTTCTAAAAGAAGTACACTAGTACAATTAAAAAGTATTAATCCCAAGGAGGAACATACCTAGACACACAGTAATCAAACTGACAAAAATTAAAGACAAAGAGAAAATATTAAAAGCAATAAGGGAAAAGCAACAAATAAGATACAAGGGAATCCCCATAAGACTATCAGCTGATTTTTCAGCAGAAATGCCGCAGGCCAGAAGGGAGTGACGTAATATATTTAAAGTGATGAAAGGGAAAAACCTACAATCAAGAATACGCTACCCAGCAAGGCTTTCATCAGATCTGATGGAGAAATCAAAAGTTTACAAACAAGCAAAGCTAAAAGAATTCAGCACCACCAAACCAGCTTTATAACAAATACTGCAGGAATTTCTCTAAGTGGAAAAGAAAAGGCCACAACTAGAAACAAGAAAATTATGAAAGAGGAAAGCTCACTGGTAAAGGCAAACATATAGTAAGAGTAGGAAATCATCCACACACAAATATGGTATCAAAACCAGTAATCATGAGGAGGAGAGTACAAGGGCAGGATATATGAAATGCATTTGAAATTAAGAGACCAGCAATTTAAAACAATCATGTATATATACAGACTGCTATATCAAAACCTTATGGTAACAACAAATGAAAAATCTGTAATAGATATATACATGAAAAAGAAAAAGGAATCCAAAACAACACGAAAGATAATCAATCATATGAGAACAAAAGAGGAAAGGAAGAAAAAAGGCCTAATAAAACAAATCCAAAATTAATAAAATGGCAATAAGAACATACATATGGATAATTACCTTAAAAGTAAACAGATTAAATGCTCCAATCAAAAGACATAGACTGGCTGAATGGATACAGAAACAAGGCCCATATATATGCTGTCCACAAGAGACCCACTTCAGATCTAGACACACATACAGACTGAAAGTGAGGGGATGGAGAAAGGTATTCCATGCGAATGGAAATCAAAAGAAAGCTGGAGTAGCAATACTCATATCAGACAAAATAGACTTTTAAATAAAGACTGTTACAAGAGACAAAGAAATATACTACATAATGATCAAGGGATCAATCCAAGAAGAAGATATAACAATTGTAAATATATATGCACCCAACACATGAGCACCTCAATATATAAGGCAAATGTTAACAGAAATAAAAGAAACTGACAGTCACATAATAATAGTGGGAGACTTTAACACCCCACTTACATCAATGGACAGATCAACCAGACAGAAAATCAATAAGGGAACACAGGCCTTAAATGACACATTAGACCAGACGGACTTAATTGATATCTACAGAGCATTCCATCTGAAAGCAGCAGAATACACATTGTTTTCAAGCGCATATGGAACATTCTCCAGGACAGATCACATGCTGGGCCACAAAGCAAGCCTCAGTAAATTTAAGAAAACTGAAATCATGTCAAGTATCTTTTCCAACCACAATGCTATGAGATTAGAAATCAACAAGAAAAAACTGCAAAAAACATAAACATGTGGAGGCTAAACAATATGCTACTAAACAACCAACAGATCACTGAATAAATCAAAGAGGAAATAAAAAAATACCTAAACACAAATGAAAACAAAAACATGATGATCCAAAACCTGTGGGACACAGCAAAAGCCATTCTGAAAGGGAAGTTTATAGCAATACAAGCTTCCCTCAGGAAACAAGAAAAGTCTCAAACAACCTAACCTTACACCTAAAGCAACTAGAGAAAGAACAAAACACCAAGAAGGAAAGAAATCATAAAGAGCAGAGCAGAAATAAATGAAATAGAGACTAAGAAAACAGAAAAGATCAATGAAATTAAAAGCTGCTTCTTTGAAAAGATAAACAAAATTGATAAACCTTTAGCAAGACACATCAAGAAAAAAAGGGAGAGGGCCCAAATCAAAATCTGAAACAAAAAAGGAGAATTTACAACAGACACCACAGAAATACAAAGGATCACATGAGACTACTACAAGCAACTACATGCCAATAAAATGGACAACCTAGAAGAAATGGACAAATTCTTAAAAAGGTACAATCTCCCAAGACTGAACCAGAAAGAAACAGAAAATATGAACAGATCAATTACAAGTACTGAAATTGAATCTATGATTTAAAAACTCCAGAACACAAAAGTCCAGGACCAGATGGCTTCACAGGCGAATTCTATCAGATATCTAGAGAAGAGGTCCAAGAGGGAGGGGATATATGTATACATATATCTGATTCACTTCACTGTACAGCAGAAACTAACACAACATTGTAAAGCAATTATACGCCAATAAAAAAATTAAATTAAATTAAAATAGGGAAGAGTTAACACCTATCCTTCTGAAACTATTCCAAACAAACTGCAGAGGAAGAAACACTTCCAAACTCATTCTATGAAGCCACCATCACTCTGCTATTAAAACCAGACAAAGATACCACAAAAAAAGAAAATTACAGGTCAATATCACTGATGAATAGAGATGCAGAAATCCTCAACAAAATATTAGCAAACCAAATCCAACAATATATTAAAAGGATCATAAACCATGACCAAGTGGGATTTATCCCAGGGATGCAAGGATTCTTCAATATAGGCACATTAATCAGTGTGATACACCATATTAACAAACTGAAGAATAAAAACAATATGATCATCTCATTAGATGCAGAAAAAGCTTTTGATAAAATTCAACATCTATTTATGATAAAAAACTCTCCAGAAAGTGGGCATAGAGGGAATCTACCTCAACACAATAAAGGCCATATACGACAAACCCACAGCAAACATACTCAACAGTGAAAAACTAAAAGCATTTCCTCCAAGATCAAGAACAAGACAAGGATGTCCACTCTTGCCACTTTTTTTTTTGCGGTACGTGGGCCTCTCACTGCTGCGGCCTCTCCCGTTGCAGAGCACAGGCTCCGGACGCGCAGGCTCAGCGGCCATGGCTCACGGGCCCAGCCGCTCCGCGGCATGTGGGATCTTCCCGGACCGGGGCACGAACTCGTGTCCCCTGCATCGGCAAGCAGACTCTCAACCACTGCGCCACCAGAGAAGCCCCACTCTTGCCACTTTCATTCAACACAGTTTTGTAAGTCCTAGCCACAGCATCACAGTCAAATGTCATTCAGTTCAGAGCTCAGTTTCCCTCATCAGCAGGACTCCAGACAGCTTACAGTTACAGCCCCAAGTAAGAGATATTAACATCATAATATGGTCATTCAGTAAATTCTCCAGAGGGAACCCCAGGCCTAGTAAAGAAAGGACACTTCCGGGCGGGTGACAGCTCCATTCTGGACCCACTCCAGGAAGCAGCAGGGTCCTTTGGCCTAGGAATCAGAGACCTGGAGCTTCCCTCTGGCCCCAGGCTCTGCTGCCTCTGCTGTAACATGGAGATGCCAAGCTATCCTTAGGCTGCCTCACAGGCTGGAACTGAAGGGCAAATGACGCATGGGGAGTTTTGTGCAGTATGCTAGCCGTACAAAGGGAAGGCAGGGTCTGCAGACAAGAGAGGAGAAAGTGGTCTGGCCTGACCAGAGGTGCTGGTCATTTCCAGAAGTCCAAGCTGAGCGCCTGTTCCATGGCTAGGACCTGCACTCTGGAGGGATGCAGGTAAGCCCCTGATGACCTTACACCACTAAGGACGTGGTTCCAGGCACCACCTGGCTTATCCAGCTCCAGCACCCCCCTCTCATTCTGTGTGGTAGAGGAGCAGAAATGAGAAACAGAGAAGGAGGGGAGGTGCAACTGGAAAATCTCCCACCTAGCTGATACCATGGCTGGAATTACCCTGTAATTCTCTGACTTCCAGGCATTACAACTCTCAACTGCTCAATCACACTACTGGAGTTTCCATTAACTTTCTGTGCAGTTTTCTTAAACTTGGCTCAAAATAACCCCTCAGAAGTCTCAGAAATTCTGTCCTGTAAAATTTGAATTCAGGGATTGGCAAATTACAATCAACCCACAGGCCAAATCTGAGTGTTCTGGTGAATGCCGTCTTATTGGAACACAGCCACAACAATCTGTTTACATGTTGCCTAGGGCTATCTTCACACTACAAAGGCAGAGTTTTGTAGCTGTAACTGAGACAGGGTGGCCCTGGAAGCCTAACATACTATCTGGCTCCTTATGAAAAGTTTGCCAAACCCAACTCGTAATTCTACCTGCCTCAAAATACAACAGAAGAGAGTACAGTCCAAACCTGTTAAATAAACTGCTTTTTCTTCAAAGCTGGCAAGGTTTCACTTTAAAAAAAAAATTCTAACAAATCTCACTTTTACAGAGTCAGCATTTTTGCGTGTTGAACAAAAAAAAGCGTTTTCAGATTTATCATCAGCGGGAAAAGCATATTTTCCCACACAGCCATAAATCTATTATGCTGAACTACTTTACATAAACTCCTCAAAAACACATTGGCTTAAAGCTGAATCCACAAACACACCACTCTTGGCCCTAAAGCAATTTTCTGCAAGTAGAATAAGCTTGAGGGTGGGGCCTAAATAATACTCTTTTACATTAAAGTATATTCTATTATTAACACTAAAAATTAAACTACTGCGACAATGCAATTTCTGACCATGTTTATAGAAGTGTATAATCTTCCTTATATGAAATAGTTTTCTAATTGTTAGTTTAAATACACTTACAAAACTAAGCTAAGTATTTCCAAATACGTGAAGAATCATTCAAAAGCAAAATCAAATATCCAACTGACACTTTTAAAAGAAAATGGGGTTACTCACAGAGATAAAGGGTGAGGATCCTTTATTTCCCAGCCCTCGACACCCCTTTGGGTTGGTGGATTAGCCCTTCTATGGTCTGAATATGGAGGAAAATATCTGCACATGCGAAGGGGTAACAAGAGCTCGTCCACCTTCCTTTCTCAGATGTTAGTGCTTTCTCCCTTTTGATGAAATAGGAAGTTATTCTAAAGTAGGGATAAGAACAAGGACTTTGAGACATGGTGCCAAAAAAAAAAAAGAAAGAAAGAAAGAAAAAGCAAGCTACTCGTAAAATGTAGGCTCTAAAAGAAGTTCTATCCCTAAAATATAACCTTAAACCTTAAACCTTATGCCTGTGAGGATAGTTCCCTCCATTGCTGCTACACTTCCTTCATCAAAAACAAATCCATCAGGACTTCACTGGTGGTGCAGTGGTTAAGAATCTGCCTGCCAATTCAGGGACATGGGTTCGATCCCTGGTCCAGGAAGATCCCACATGCCACGGAGCAACTAAGCCTGTGTGCCACAACTACTGAGCCTGCGCTCTAGAGCCCACAAGCCACAACTACTGAGTCCACGTGCCACAACTACTGAAGCCCACGTGCCTAGAGCCTGTGCTCCACAACAAGAGAAGCCACTGCAATGAGAAGCCCACGCACTGCAACAAAGTGTAGCCCCCACTCCCCACAACTAGAGAAAGCCCGCGTGCTGCAACAAAGACCCAACACAGCCAAAAATGAATGAATAAATAAATAAATTTATTTATTTAAAAAGAAAAAATCCATCCATTCCAAGTTTAAAGGGAACAATTTGAGTATTTTGCTGTCATCTTTTCAAATCAGTTGTCATATGCCCTGTTCAGAAAAGTTCTGAAGAGAAAAATAACAAACTTGCCCTGACTGTCTTCACAGGGATCAAGCTCATGTAATGCCCTCTCAGTAAGCCAGTCCTAACTGCGTGCCACCTGCTAGCGAGGAGAACCTGCCCTGGCCCAAGATACAAACCTCCCGGCGAACGACATCTGCAGTTCTCTCCAAGTGATCAGTTTTCCTTTTGGATTTCATTACGCTTTAATAGAAAGTAAAATTAGGTTATTAAGTATTATCCTCCTGAAAACTAATTACACTAATAATTATCGTGACTATCCAATACCTGTCATACCTATAGCTGGAAAGCAACAGCATGACTATCCACAATACAATATAACATCATGGATCCCAGAAAGTGGCCCATGAAAATCTGCACATCTAACTAAAGCTTAACGATCCACTGACAGCATGCACGTGTAAGCAAGATGTTACAATATGCCTCCCATGATCATCAGCAGGTCAGGTCTTTTTGAAAATCAACCTCAAATGACACTGAAGGTGACAACTCACCTGCTTAGAGTAAGGTGGCGCAAAGCGCTGGGTGTCAGTCTACTCGAAGCAGCCTGAGCGCAGATGGCCCCCACAAAGCCTCGCAGCAACGCAGGAATCACGACAGCCATGGTGCTTCCTGGGAAACAACAAACTGAAAGTTAAAATATTTTAAGGAAAAGTAGGGAAATATCAGACTATCTTAGGGGCCAGTGAAGAAGAGTTTGGATTTTTGTTGCTGACATTATGAGCTGATCTAACAGCAAAACAATTAACTTCACCCTGACAAAATTTCTGCTACTACATACAACTGATTCAACTGATCTCCACAGCACATACGTATGTAATTATGGTGTTCAAATATCTCTGTTCTCTATTAGTTTCCAAAATCTCTGACCAAACTCATGGGACTAATCTTCTGCTATTACAGAAGAGGACAGTAGATTTTATAACTGCCTAATAATTATATTCTGCCCAGAGCACCGCATAAGTCTTTAATATTTCTTGTTAGATAAAGTGAAAGGGACAAATTTTCTGAGGTTCACAGCAATAAGAATAAACAAACTCCAACTACATGCAGTAACATAGGTATCACAAATATCACAGTAAATGAAAAGAATGAAAGAAGCCAGACTCAAAGAAGTCAGTCACACAGAGTACAAAAACAGAAAAAACGAATCTACACAGTTAGATTGGCACCTGGTGAGGTGCCAATGACAATGTCTTTTCTTAATATGAACGCTGATGGGTATTTTCATTTTGAAAAAAGTTCATCAAATCACAGAGAAGTTTGGGGGCAGTAAAAATACTCTGCATGGTACCACAATGACAAAAGTCATTAAACATATGTCCAAATCCACAGAACATACAACACCAAGAGTGAGCCGTGGTGTTAGACTTGGGGTGATTATGATGTATCAGTGCAGGTTCATCACTTATAACAACTGTCCCACTCTGGTGGGGGATGTGGATGCTGGGGGAGACGATGCATGTGTGCAAGCAGGGGGTGTATGGGGAATCCCTCTACTAGCCCTCAGTTTTGCTGTGAACCTAAAACTGCTCTAAAAAAAAAATCAAGTCTTAGAAGTTCAATGACGCAGTCCTCTTAGGGTTTATGTACGTCTGTTTATATGTTACACTTCAATAACAAGTTAAAAAAAAAAGCCAGAAAGATTCTCCAACGTTTCAAATTCTAAAAACTACAGGCTTATCAGGGAAAGCACTGATTGGAAGTCAAATGATACATTTTTTTTGCTTCCTATCACTCTGTTTTCCTCTGCCAATTTTTAACTATTTCTTTGCCTAACATGGCCACTTTTAACACGTTATATTGCCATATATATCTGTCCTTTCCTATCTCAGTTGGCTTGAGAATAAATGAAAATGTATGTGAACACTCTATTTCCTGAGCTCTTTGGAAGGTACTACATAAATTAATTGTAACAAATACAGTGTTAGAAAAATATTCAAGTGAGGTGTGCTGCATTCCTACTCCACATTCATTAATTTAGCCCTTCATTTGACAAATATTTATTAAAGCCCATCACATGGCAGGTCCTGGGGATACAAATATGAACAAAACAAAGATCTTAGGGAGCCTACATTTAAAAGACAGAGACAAGAAATAAATAAAAGTAAGTAAATTGAGCAGTGATATCAGTCATATGTAATTTATTCAGTTATAATCAAATCATATCAAAAATCCACTGTTTCATAACTAGTCTTTAGACAAGATAAAAGATCTATTTCTTGCCATGCAGCATCACTGTGGAGAAACATGCTACTCGGTATTTTTCTCTCTAGTAAATAAGTATAAGTCCTCTTTCTATTACATGTAGTTTTTCTCCTTTGAATGTAGTAAACCAAAAATGGTACATAAATCATTGAAAGAAAGAAGGCAAAACTTACTTTAGAAGTCCATGAGAGTTCAGGAGTCATTAAGAGTACAGCTGGCTGACTGACTGACATGCAATATTCTGGTCCTGCATTTACACTGAGACCTTTGGAATATACACCAGTTGGAACACAGACAGTGTTTCCATATACTGAAATTCTCACAAAGTTCCTGCAATGGCAGAAACAACATATAAGAACGATGTTGGGGAAAATTAAAAAGCACTGTCTCTTAGTGGCAAAAGGAAAGGCTCATTGTAATCAGCAAGAATCACCGCAGAGCAAGCCGACTCTCAAAGACCCCCTTTCCATTCATTCCTCCTCCTGTTTCCACTTTTCTTGTCTGACTGTCTTGCTGCTTCTCTCTTTCATCTTCCTTGACCGTCAGTCTGTAACTTCTGCTGCTCAGGGTATCCACCCCATGAACAACCAGCTCAATGGCTGGAATGATACAGTTACATGTCACTTGGGGTCAACTTCCCTGATAAAATTTAACCGATATGTAGGTACATACGGACACCCTGTTCTGCTCAATGTTTTGGACAACTACTGCTACAATAAGTTGTCCTCATCTAAGACACATATTTTAGTGATTATGCTGTCTGAATGGTCTACTGCTCAACTGAACTGGAAAACAAAGAAATGTTAATTTTTAAAAGCTGTTCTCTTTAAAATTCTAAAATCTTGTTTTGTAACAATAGTAACCATGACCAAGAGTGCCACCTACTGGTAAAAAGAAGGGTATTTCATCAAATTGTGTTCAAAGTGCCTTCCAAAGCAATAGGTATTTAAAGAAAAAAAAAACTACCCATATTTTGAAATATGTCCAGTGGTTTTATATATGCAATGTAAGTATTAATTAACTATGGAAAATTAACATATATTAAGTAATTTTCAAAAACATACAAAAAAGAATATTCCATCAATGTCTGTATTCTCATAGGCCTTACCTCACCAAAGTTATTTCTAAAACAGAGAAAAGTATCATAAATGCTAAATAAAACATATATCCATTTAAACAGTGAACTACAAGCAACAGATAATTATGACACTATACATATAAAATCCTGAAGATGCTACCAAAAAACTACTAGAGCTCATCAATGAATTTGGTAAAGTTGCAGGATACAAAATTATACCCAGAAATTTGTTGCATTTCTATACACTAGCAACAAAAGATCAGAAAGAGAAATTAAGGAAACAATCCCATTTACCATCACATCAAAAAAAAAAAATACCTAGCAATAAACCTACCTAAGGAGATAAAAGACCTGTACTCCAAAAACTGTAAGATGCTGATGAAAGAAATCAAAGATGACACAGATGGAAAGATACACCATGCTCTTGGATTGGAAAAATCAATACTGTCAAAATGACTATATTACCCAAGGCTATCTACAGATTCAATGCAATCCTTATCAAATTACCAATGACATTTTTCACAGAACTAGAACAAAAAATTTTTAAATCTGTATGGAAATACAAAAGGCCCTGAGTAGCCAAAGCAATCCTGAGAAAGAAAAACAGAGCTGGAGGAATCAGGCTCCCTGACTTCAGACTATACTACAAAGCTATGGTCATCAAAACAGTATGGTACTGGCACAAAAACAGACATGTAGATCAATGGAACAGGATAGAAAGCCCAGAAATAAACACACACACCTATGCTCAATTAACCTCTGACAAAGGAGGCAGGAATATACAATGGAGAAAAGAGAGTCTCTTCAATAAGCAGTGCTGGGAAAACTGGACAGCTATACGTAAAAGAACGAAATTAGAACGTTCTCTAACACCATGCACAAAAATAAATTCAAAATGGATTAAAGACCTAACTGTAAGACCAGGTATCACAAAATTCCTAAAGGAAAACATAAGCAGGACACTCTTTGACATAAATTGCAGCTATATCTTTTTGGATCTGTCTCCTAGAGCACGGGTCCCCAACCCCCCCCAACCCCCCCCCCCGTCGCACAGCAGGGGGGAACCAGGTCGCAAGCAGGAGGTGAGCAGTGGGGAAGTGAGCGAAGCTTCATCCGTATTTACAGCCGCTCCCCTTCGCTCACATTACCGCCTGAGCTCCGCCTCCTGTCAGATCAGCAGCCGCATTAGCACAAACCCTACTGTGAACTGTGCATGCAAGGGATCTAAGCTGCATGCTCCTTATGAGAATCTAATGCCTGATGATCTGAGGTGGAGCTGAGGCAGTGATGCTAGCACTGGCGAGTGGCTGCAAATACAGATTATCATTAGCAGAGAGGTCTGACTGCACAGAGACCATAATAAATCAATTGCTTGCAGACTCATATCAAAACCCTATTAGTGAGTGACAAGTGACAATTAAGCTGCATCTGGTGGCAGGCTTTATAGTGGCAAGTGAGTTGCTGTACTTCAATTGTACAGCTGCATCTAGTGGCAGGCTTTGAGTCAGAATCCAACACTTATTTAGTCCACGCGTGGCCCACCCATTATTTCATTTACCACTTCCATTGTGCCTCCTTCCCACACTGCGCATTTGTCTCAGTCAGAGTTTTGGTAAGCCCACAAGCTAACCCTAGCCAAAATGCATAAAAAACAAACGTCTCTGGAGAGCTTCTTTGAAAATGGGGAAAGACCCAATGATGAGACAGCAGAAGACTCCAAGACTGCCAACAGAAAGAAAGCTGGATTTAAAAGAAAATACCAAGAGTCCTACATAATTACGGGTTCATTGCAACAGGTTATTCACATTCTCCAAGCCTGCTTTTGTATAACATGTGGCAACTGGCTATCCAACAAAGCCATGAAACCTTCAACTGCTTCACCACATGGAGACCAAGCACCCTGCATTAAAAGACAAGCCTTTGGAGTTTTTCAAAAGAAAAGAACATGGACACAAAGAACAGAAGCAATTATTGAAGGCCACCACTTCATCAAATGTGTCTGCACTGAGAGCATCTTTCTTAGTGCCCAACCACATTGCTAAAGCTAAGAAGCCCTTTACTATTGGTGAAGAGCTGATCCTGCCTGCTGCTAAGGACATTTGTCGGGAACTTTTAGGAGAGACTGCAGTTCAAAAGGTGGCATGTATTCCTCTTGCAGCTAGCACCATAACTAGATGAACTGATGAAATAGCAGCAGAGGATACTGAGACACAATTGTTAGAGAGGATTAATGAGTCAGCGTGGTATGCAATCCATGTTGACGAGTCTACTGATGTTGACAACAAGGCAACAACGCTTGTTTTTTGTGCAATATATTTTTCAGAAGGATGTGCATGAGGATAAGTTATGTGCACTTTTGTTGCCAACCAACACCACAGCTGCAGAACTATTCAACTCTTTGGACTTATCGGGACATATCAGGAAAACTGAATTGGTCATTTTTTTAAATTAATTAATTTACTTTTGGCTGCATTGGGTCTTCACTGCTGTGCGCAGGCTTTCTCTAGTTGTGGCAAGTGGGGGTTACTCTTCATTGCGGTGCATGGGCTTCTCCTTGTGATGGCTTCTCTTGCTGTGGAGAACGGGCTCTAGGCGCACAGGCTTCAGTAGTTGTGGCACACGGGCTAAGTAGTTGTGGCTCGCAGGCTCTAGATCACAGGCTCAGTAGTTGTGGCACATAGGCATGTGGGATATTCCTGGACCAGGGCTTGAACCCGTGTCCCCTGCATTGGCAGGTGGATTCTTAACCACTGCGCCACCAGGGAAGCCCTGAATTGGTCATTTTGTGTCAGTATATGTGCCGACAGAGCACCTGCCACAGTGACTGGACAGCTTTCTGGCTTCACCACTTGGGTCAAAGAGGTCGCTTATGAATGTGAGTCTATGCACTGTGTCATCCGTAGAGAAAGGCTGCTTAGCCGAAAAATGTCACCTGAACTTAACGTTTTGCAGGATGTGATTAACATTATCAACCACATTAAAGTACATGCCCTTAACTCCCATCTGTTTGCGCAGTTCTGTGAGGAGATGGACACAGAGCACACACGTCTTCTCTTATACACAGAAGTGAGATGGCTTTCTAAAGGTAGATCACTGGCCAGAGTTTTTGAGTTACGAGAGCCGCTCCTGAGATTTCTTTTAGAAAAACAGTCACCACTGGCACTACATTTCAGTGACACAGAATGGGTCGCAAAACTTGCTTACTTGTGTGACATATTCAACCTGCTCAGCGAACTCAATCTGTCACTTCACAGGAGAATGACAACTGTGTTCAAGTTGGCAGATAAAGTGGCTGTATTCAAAGCCAAACTGGAATTATGGAGGTGACAAGTGAACGTTGGGATTTTTGACATGTTTCAAACATTAGCAGAGATTTTGAAAGAGACTGAGCCAGGGCCTTCTTTCTCCCACTAGTGCATGATCACCTATCTCAGCTTTCAAAAGAGTCTGAGCATTACTTCCCAATCACAAAAGACTCCCGAACCAGGAAGGTATGGATCCGTGACCCATTTGTGAATAAGCCAGGTGAATCGACTTCGTCCGTGCTAGAAGAGAATCAACTGCTTGAGACAGCAAATGACGGTGGCCTTAAAAGTATGTTTGAGTCAACTTCAAATCTCCATACAGTCTGGATTAAATTCAAGGTGGAATATCCTGAGATTGCCACAAAAGCACTGAAAAGCCTGCTTCCATTTCCAACATCCTATCCTTGTGAAGCAGGGTTTTCTACAGGGACAGCAACCAAAACGAGATCACGGAGTAGAGTGGACATAAGCAACACACTTCGGGTGTCCCTGTCTCCCATCACCCCCAGATGGGACCATCTAGTTGCATGAAAACAAGCTCAGGGCTCCCACTGATTCTGCATTAGGGTGAGTTGTATAATTATTTCATTATATATTACGATGTAACAATAATAGAAATAAAGTGCACAATAAATGTAATGCGCTTGAATCATCCTGAACCCATCCCCCCACCCCACCCCACCCCACCCCGGTCTGTGGAACAACTGTTGTCCACGAAACCAGTCCCTGGTGCCAAAAAGGTTGGGGCCGCTGTCCTAGAGTAACGGAAATAAAAACAAACAAATGGGACCTAATTAAACTTAAAAGCTTTTGCACAGCAGAGGAAACCATGAACAAAACAAAAAGACAACCGACAGAATGGGATAAAAAATTTGCAAACAATGCAACCAACAAGGGGCTCATCTCCAAAATATACAAACGGCTCATACAGTGCAATATCAAAAACTCAAACAACCCAATCAAAGAATGGACAGAAGATCTAAATAGACATTTCTCCAAAGACATACAGATGCCAAAGACACATGAAAAGATGCTCAGCATTGCTAATTATTCGAGAAATGCAAATCAAAACAACAATGATGTATCACCTACACTAGTCAGAATGGCTATTATCAAAAAGTCTACAAATAATAAATGCTGGAAAGGGTGTGGAGAAAAAGGAACCCTCCTACCCTGTTGGTGGGAATGTAAACTGGTACAGCCTCTATGTAGAATAGTATGGAGGTTCCTTAAAAAACTAAAAATAAAGCTACCATATGATCCTACAATCCCACTCCTGGACATATATCCAGAGAAAACCATAATTCAAAAAGATACATGCACCCCAATGTTCACTGCAGCACTATTTACAATAGCCAAGACATGGAAGCAACTTAAATGGCCACTGACAGATGACTGGATAAAGATGTCGTGTATATATATATATATATATATATATATATATATACACACACACACACACACACACACACACAATGGAATATTACTCAGCCATTAAAAAGAATGAAATAATGCCATTTGCAGCAACATAGATGGACCTAGAGATTTTCACACTAAGTGAAGTCAGACAAGGAAAGACAAATAACCACATGATATCACTTATATGTGGAATCCAAAATATGATACAAATGAACTTATCTATGAAACAGAAACAGACACACATAGAAAACGAACTTATGGTTACCAAAGGGGAAAGAAGGGGAGGAATACATGTTTGGGATTAACATATACACACTACTATATATAAAATAGATAACCAACAATGACCTACTGTATAGCACAGGGAACTATACTCAATATTTTGTAATAACCTATCAGGGAGGAAAATCTGAAGAACATATATACTTATATATGTATAACTGAATCACTGTGCTATACACCTGAAACTAACCAACAATGCAAATCAACTATACTTCAATAAATATTTTTAAAAAAAACAAAGCCACATTCAAGAAATACAAAAAATACAAAAAAAGAAAAAAACTACACATATTTTGAAATTTATGTCCAATGGTTTTATATATTCAATGTATTAACTATATAAAATTAACATATTAAGTAATTTTCAAAACCATACAAGAAAGAATATTCCATCAATATTTGTATCCTCATGGGCCTTATCTCACCAAAAAGTTATTTTAGTTTTAAAAGAGAGAAAAGTATCATAAATGCTAAATAAAACAGATATCCATTTAAGCAATGAACTGCAAGCAACAGATTAAGATTTAAAATGAATGATACTAGTTTCTGTTCAATAGCTACATTCAAATTCTTTAACAATTACTGAGGCACCAGGCACTATTTTAGGTTGTGGAGACACAATAAACAACCAGACACAAGGCCTTTGCCATCATGAGGCTTTTATCACAATGTCTACAACAGATAATAATAAACAGATAATTAACAAGACACGGATTACAATGAGTGTGATAAAGGAAATACGAGTGATGGGGTAGGTGGGGGAATATCAGGAAAGGTCTCTCTCAAGAGGCATCAGAGCTGAGACCCGAATGAGGGGAAAGAGGCAGCCAAGCAGGCGTTAAGTGCAGAGCACTGGAGCGAGGCCCCATCACAGAAACAAGCCTGGTGTGGTAGAGGAAGCACAGCCAGTGTGACTGGAGAGCAGTGAGCCAAGGACAGTGACAGGACATGAGGTCAAGCAGGGAGACACGTGCCAGGTCACAGCAGGCCACAGGAAGGGTGTGGACTTTCTTCTAAAGGTGATGGGCAACAACTGAAGGGTTTAAATAAACCAGGGGAGGGACGTGATCTAATTCACATTAAAGGATCACTCAGGCTGCCCTGTAAAGAACAGATCGCAGAGGGGCAAGAGTTGAAGCAGGAAGTTCAGTTAGAAGGCACCAGGCTAAGCGTAGATAGGATAAAACTCAGACAGAAGCAGATGAACATGGAACAGATTTTGGAATTAGAGCCCTATCACTTGCTGATAGACTGGATGAGGTGTGAGCAAGCAGAGAGAGAAAGAAAAACCAAGAATGCCTCCAAGAGCACGGATGCAGAGATAAACTCACAGAGCTAGCATGGCACCTGCTGATCTACAATCCTAGGTGCCAGTGAGGAAGCACAAGGGATCCCGGCATTTGGTAAGGGGACCCGAGTGGAATACAAGCTATACCAGAGTGCTCGGCTCAGAATCAGCAGAACTGGGCTCAGATCTGACTCCTTTCTGCTTTCTGACCTTACGCCAGTCACCTCTTCCCATTTATAAATGGGAATGACAACACTACCTCACTACATTGCTGAAAGGAATAAACGTCCGGGGAAATACCTAGCAAGCAGGAGTGTCACTAAAAATCAACCCAAATACGTTATCCCTGCCAAACAACGTAGAGAGGCAGTGGGTTGATATTGCCAATAAACAACTCCTTAGCCTGATCTACAACAGCACTCATAAAAAACAGCTGCTATGACAGTAAGTAAGTATGATCTAGTTCTAAATTCAATCTCACGCTAAGAATTTTGGTCACTGTTATTTTCCAAAATCAGCAGTGTTACAATTAAAAAAAATTATTTTTAAACCATAAATTTGTGATCTCAAATGACTATATAGCAACTAGTAAACTTGCTTTTGTCATGCTCTCAGAGTCCAAAGGTGTTTCATTATATTATAAAATGTCTATTCCCTTTTAGGAATAAATGTAAAGTTTAGTAGTCATCGTGATGTTTTATTAAAAAATGCTGGGTGGCGTAAAATAATGCCTCACAGGATTGACTACAGTTTTACTTTCCTCAGCACAGGATGAACTCAAACTGGCAGAATGATATGGGAAACCACCTCTGGCCAGACAAGGGATATGGCAACAGATGGCAGGCTGAAAGTGGTATGGAAGGCCAAGAAGACCCCCAAATCTAGGCCTCAAGGGAACCTGCACTGCTCTAGCAGAAAATCTCAGCAGTCTACAGAGTGCCAGGGCTGTTTGTTTAATCCAGCTTTGCTTCAAGCACCATCATATCAGATGGCACTGAAGGTAATTAAGAGCCTAGTTTCAGGGGTCAGACAGGTCTGAGTGATCACCATAGCTTCATGTCACTTAACCAGCTTTGCCCCTTTTGGTAAGCTCCTAAACCTAAGCCCCTAAAGCTCAGGTTTCCCAATGTTGAAGATGGGATTAATGATACCTATACCTCACTGGGCTGTTTCAATGACATGATGCATGTAAACCATTTGGTACAGGGCCTGGCACACAGTGTCAATTACTATTAATAAGTGGTTCACTCATTTTTCTTTTTCCATTTGAGGTAATACATACTCAAAGAAAAGTTGGAAAATTACAAGTAAATTATAAAGAAAAATTATCCAATGACTCCTGAAACTTTTAGGATTACAAACCTCAGATTTTAAGATTCCCCAGCAAATTGTTTTTGATAGATCTAAACTGTTTTCTAAAAGGTCTACCAATTTATAGTTCCATGAACCAAATATGACTGCACCCATTTCTGTACATTCAAAAATGGCTCACCTTTATTTTGTAGGTACTTATGCTCAGAAGAACTGAAGAACTAAAGAAAGTTCCCAACCTCAAAATGATCACTGGGACTACAGAATAAATACTGGAGACTCTGTGTCCTCCTCTCTCCAAGAGGCTACCTGGGAAGTATCCGTGTCTGCAAAGATTCAGGGAGCAGCCTCTGAGCTATGTGGGCTCTGAGCTATGTGGGCTTTCTCCTTTGCTCAGAGCAGAACCATCCCAGTTAACCCTCAACAAGTTTAACAAATGTTTCCTAACTCCTGGGTAGATCTCCAATTAGGCAAAATAGAATGCTGATGAAACCTCTGAAATAATCTTCTACTAATCCCTTTAACATAACTTCTAAATTTTCTCCCAAAGATTCCTCTGCCTTTAGGTTTTCAAGCTTTAAAAGGGCTAAACCAGGTGGAACTTCAGCATGCACAAAATTGGTAACTTCATGCAAACGTCGGAGTACGTGTACATGAATAAGCATAAGGATGTGTACGTGTGTATATTATGCATATGTATTACATAAATATAAACTGAATATCGTATATGTGATTGCTGAACCAAGTAAAACTCGTAATTTCCACGCAAAAGTAGAATGTTGGATCTGAAAGGAATCTTGTAAATCATCTCTAATCCAACCCTCTTTCAGTCAGAAGAGGAAATAAGGCCCAAAGAATGTAAATGTCCAGCCCCCAGAGTTAGTTCCCAACGGTCATCTTCTGAGCCCAGATCTGCTTCTAAATAGTGGTTTTCTCACAGCATTCCTTCTCTACCAAGATTTGAATAAATACCTAGTAATGGAGCAATACTCCCATGAAACCCCATTTTACCAAGACAGGCACTAGTACTGCTTTCGAGACAAATCACTTTTTATTTGCATTTCCCATTAAGGTATACAAAGGCCTCATGGTAGTAACTCTGCATGCTGATGCCATTTCTTTTACAAAGAAGAAACTGTGGTTCACGCAAGTTAAGTAATTTGTTCATAGGCTTGGGGACAGACAGGTTCTTCATTTCCTAGGTGTGTGATTTTGGTCAAGATACGTGACTCTCTATATCTCAGTTTAAAGATTAATAATATGGAATAACATCTAAAGTCCCAGGGTTGATGGAAGAATTATACTTAGCGAAACACCTGATTGTAGTTATATAATATTATCAATACATGCTTGGCAAACACAGGACTAGAACTCAACCTGCGTAACAGATCTTGCTTGGTCCTTTCGACAACACAATTTAGGGCATTTGAAGACAATCTAGGGTGAGGAAGAGGCGGGGATGTACCTGAATAGCCGAGTGCAGCCAGAACTACAAGCTACGCGTCGCCCAGAGCTCACGGTCACTCGGTGAAATCACTATTCCAGGGGAGCTTTTCGTCAGTCACCGGGGAGGCAGGGAGGGACGTTCCGGAGTCTGAGCAGTTCCCGCCGCCACCTCTGACTCACAAAGCGCGCCCGCTTTTCCGCAGCGTCGCCGAGGGGCAGGGCCGACGCTACCTAGGCCGGCCGCCGCCCGCTGCGGGGTCTGGTTAAGGCCTCTCTAAGGCCCGCGGACGTGAGGCAGGTAACCAACCCCTCAGTAAGGAACCTCCAGGCCACCGCCGCCTCTGGGACTCAGCTCGCAGAGTAGGGACAAGCTCCGCCCCCGGCGCCGGAGAGCTTCCGGTGTTCCCCCACGTGACGCAGCAGCCGCGCGAGCGAACCTCACATATTATTGGTCGCTGCCGTCCGATGGGCGGGGCGGGGCGCGACCTCAAGGAGCAGCCACCGCCGTCCGCTCGTGTCTCCGCCCCCTAGCTCCGCCATCTCCATGGTGACCGCTACCCGGTCACCCGTTTGACCTCAAACCCTGAGTTGCGTCATTGTCTCTGAGCCGGAAGCGGTCATTCCTGCGCAGGTGCACTGCGACAACGCCCAGCTGGGCCAACGTCTTAGAAGTTGGACCGGTCCCGGCCTGGGTCGGACGGCGGAGGTGACAGACCTCTGCTCGCCCCAGTAACGATGGCGGTGTTTCACGACGAGGTGGAGATTGAGGACTTCCAATATGACGAGGACTCGGAGACGTACTTCTACCCTTGTCCGTGTGGAGATAACTTCTGCATCACCAAGGTAACTCGGGGACCCGCCCGGCGACTCCAAGGAGCAGGCGCGCTTTCGCTCTGCCGAGTTCCTGCCGCCGATCCACGCGGCTCATAGTTATCCACGCCCTTTTTTATCTGTTTCTGAATTCCCCCAAATTTGATACTCCGCGCTGTCGGCGGCACTTGGTTCTGGCCTTTAGTCGGGCCGGAGCGGGGAGGGGAGGGTGTGGATGGCGCCATCCTTCCCAACTTAAGCTTCCACTTCCTGGGATACTCTTTTGGAGGAAGGTATGTGTTTTTGTCTTCCCGGGGGTTTTGAGGCGACTGAACCTTGACTCACTCTCCTGGGTGTTTATCCCAAGTGACGCTTCCAGGGAAGAGTGGGGCTGGCATTTCTCTTGGAAGATGCTTTTGGTCCTCACATGCCTTGTGGGGAGGCCAGCCTCAAAGGAACTTGCCCACAGAGATGGGAGGGTTTGGGAGAAGGAGATCGCCAAGAGAAGACTATGCTGACCGTGCGGTGTTCGATTTTGTTATAGGAAGATTTGGAGAATGGGGAAGACGTGGCAACGTGCCCTAGCTGCTCTCTCATTATAAAAGTGATTTATGACAAAGTAAGGAGTCAAATTTTAAAAGGTGGGGGGAGGGTTGCAGGCACCTAGAGTAGTCTGCCTGTGATAGGTAGGTGCAGAATGTTTTCTAATCTTGTGTTAGGTAAATGCTGTGTTTTTTAAAACAAATTTTTAAAACCATTAATAAGCAGGTGTATGGTAAATTAAAATTTTAAAAGCTCAAATTGATTAACTCTTTTAGCTTTGGAGAAGGCAGTAAAGAAAACTGTTCTGTATCTAGTGAATATTATGATTACTTATTAAATAGAGGGAAATAATTATAAAGATTATTTAATTGACAGTGTTTATTCCTCCCTTATTTAATAAGCAATTAAAATTGTTTAGAGCTCTTGGACTTATTTTGAGGGAACATTTGTATAGTGTCTCTTACCTGGCTTATACGTCGAACTCTGCATTATCTTGTTTGAGATGTAAGTCATAGTTGCAATTTTACAATTTTCATTTTAGTCTTTAGTTGTCCTGCTGTTTTCACCCAAGGATATTGACAATAGAAAACAAAATAAATGCCCATCTCCACCCCAACTTTTGGTCATTACTTTGAATGGAGTCTTAACATCATAAGAAGCTTAACATTCTTTTCTCTGGGTTTTGTTTTTTGTTTTTGTTGTTGTTGTTTTTGAGATATAATTGTCATATAACAAAGCTTAACATTCTTAAGGATGAACTCTAAAATGAGTATAGGCAAGGTGGGGGAACAAGGCACTTAGCCTCATGACATAAGCAGGCTATAATTTAGACTACACTTAAGAGGTTTACTGATTTATTCTTGCATTTAAGTGTGTTCTGGAACAAAAAGAAAACCGGGTAAAGGTGAGCAGGAGTGCTGGTATGAGAAGAGATAGCAATTTTAAATCGGGTGATCACGTACTGTAGCTTGTTTAGTAGCATCCCTGACCTCTACCCATTAGATGCCAGTAGCACCCCACAGTATGTCAACCCAGAATGTCTCCACACATTGCCAAATATCCCCAGAGACAAAAGCAACGCCTCCTCCCCACTACCCCTTGAGAACCTTGTGTTAGAGCAGGAAGGCACAGGGCCATTTTAAAGAATGTGGAGCATTGTGTTGTTGGTGGACCATAAACTCGAAAAAACACAGTGGGAGGGTTCCAGGTGCTGGGCAGGAGTCAGAGATCGATAGGGACAGAATACAGGCAGATCCTTACGGGGATCAGACTGCAGGAGATGAGGGGTAACCTGGGAGGCAGAGGTTTCCTGGACTGGCTGGTGTAAGCCAGGCTAAATCATCAGAGATTGAACTTCATTTACAAAATAGCTAATTTGCAGATTATCTATGTTGGGAAACATAAAGAGCTATTCCTTTAGTTGAAAAAAGTAATTACTTTGAAGAGGGTAGGTATTTGAGTGACCAAATATTGAAGTGGAGAAGTAGTAGTGCAAATAGTAATTAATACAGAAACTTAAAAGGTGTGACGTCTGTTTTATAAATGTGATTTCTAAGAAATGGGTGCTCTGTAGTGACGAGGGACATGTTTGTTTATAAGGTAAGGTGCATTAAATATGAATTCAGAACTAAAAACTGATACATTTGTAAGATTATGATTCTGATGCTGGCATTGACTCATTGAACAAGAATGAAGTGATAGAGCAAAGGAAAAACTTAGATTAGCAGAGCTGGATTGATTCTGTAACAAAATGAGTATACCATTGATGCATCTGTGACACAGACACTCCGTGATTAATATAATTTCTTGTTCTGTCTTAGGATCAGTTTATGTGTGGAGAGACAGTCCCGACCCCTTCCACCAACAAAGAGCTAGTTAAGTGCTGAAGCAGACTTTAGGATTCCAAAGCCTGAATTTTGGGGAATGAGCCAAATTGGAAAAATCAAATGCAGAGTCACTGGCTTCTTCATGGGGACAGTCATTTTGTAGTTTGGTGTTCCATAGAGTGTGGATTCTTTCCATCGGCTGCCAAGTTCATCTCCAGTTGAAGAAGCAAGTCCACCACGTGACATACCCGGATTTTGTGCCAAAACTTTGAATTGGATGGGCTCTTAATTTTCCATCTGAACTTAAAAGAAGATAATTTCAAATCAGTGCTTTCTTTTGCTCAATTTTGTTATTTTTATATCTTACACCTAATTACTTCATTATCTGACAACAGCTTCATCTACCTCAAAGTTATTAGGATTCGTTAATTTAAAAAAAGATTTTATTTTTTAGTTGGTTATTAAGATTATTAAAATCAGCCCTTTCTTTGTAGTTTGACATCAGCTGCTGTTCTAAACTGAAGGAAATCAGTTGCCTTTAGTCAGTCGGGACTGTACCTTCAGTTGGCCAGGCCAGTTTTCAAGAGCTGGCCATGAGTCAGATGTCTGTGTTCTGTTAAGCATGTCATTTCCATTATACTTCATACACTGGGTTCTGGTCATGGTGTTAAAGAGAAAATATACTGAGCTCACAATTTTTCCAGAGTTAAAAGGTAGTGAGTTAGGAAGAAAAGTCAAAAAGTGAAATGGTCAAAGAATGTGGAATTTCCTTATCAATATTCCGCATGTTCCTTGAAAATCAGGACAAGATAAAAACAAAAACAGCCAAAGAAAGTGAAATTGGTAACAGACAAGAGGAGAAAAATATGCCTACTTTTAGTAAATTAACTGCTTGAGTGGTTTTGTGAGAACAGAGCTAGTAACATTTCTGTATCTGTGTTCTTGTGTGTGTATTTGTTTTTAGATAAGGCTAAGGAAATTTCACTCTAGGTAGGGGTTAATGTCAAGTGTTCATGGCTAGCGGCCCTGCTTTCAGCATTACCACTAAATCGAGTTACTAGTCCTAAAAGGTAAAGCTTCGACAGCAACTCTTGTATTTGCTGAGGAGGAACTTAAAAATGAGATGCCTGTTCCAATTAAATATGCCCCTGAGGGCACATCTAATAAACCTCTATAAGCTGCAACCACATCAGACATTCACTCTTGCCCTGGAGAAAAAGAAACATACAAAGATAGGGTATCGTCTTCCTTTGCTACAGCCCTGAGAATAGCAAGAAATAGAACCACTTGCACACAAATTCCAAAATTCCCTTTATATACACACCTCTGCTGTGTGTACATAAAGTTAAAGTCACCTATGTTTGGTGGGTTGCTCTGTAAATGGCTTCTGCCGTTAGAAAAATAGCTTGCCAGCATGTGAGCATTTTATTACTAACTGATAAATGTGCAGCATACTCATTGGGGGTTTAAATTAAAACAGGCCAGTGGCCTTTTTTCCCCTGCCAACAGCATGGCTATGTGAAGCCATTAGGCTGAGACATAAATCACCAAAAACTGTATGCCAGAAGTGCTTGGTACATTATGTGAAGCATACGGCATGTTGATGTGTTGAGAAATCTCATTGCTATTTGGGACACTGACACCCCAGAAGTAATCCACAGTTGCCTTGGAACGAGTGACGGCTCAGGTGAACAGAGCAGGGTGTGTGCTGACTGGTGGGGATGAGCTACAGAGAGAAATGAACTGTCCCATACTCAGATCTGATGGTTTCGTAGATACTGGTAACTGATGATGAATTTCAAACAAGAACAGACATCCCTGATGTCACTTACACTGTGAGCGTAGAAGAGCAGGAAGAAAAGTTGCCCAAGTCCAAACGTCCCAGGAGAAAAGCCAACGCTACTGGCGATTGGTGATAATCTGTGATAACGGGAATGATTTCATTCCAAAGCAGCTGAGTTGCTAAATCTGTTAACCGCAAAAGAACACATCAGGATTTAATCCTGTGTTAAGCAGAAAGTAAAACCAGGGTCTTACAGATACGACTCAAGTTCAGTGTGGTGTATATGCCTTGTTTAGCTTCACAGACATTTCAGAGACCCTCTGAGGACTGAGTTGTAATCCAGGCTCTGTCTCTTGCTACCTTGGTAATCTTTGGCAAGACCAGTGGATTCCTCATCCGTACGATTCGGAGACTGGATCAGGGTATTTCTAAACTCAGTACTATAATTTCAGGCTTCATAGTTTGCAGGAGCTGGAATGGTAATTGAAACCTTTTAAAACTAAACACGAGCTGAAGATGAATTACAGAGAAAGACACTCCATTCTTCAGTAACTCCATGCCAAAGGATTCTGCATATACTTTAGTGTACACAGTCAGAAACCTTTTTATTGGAAAGCACCCAACATTTTTGACAACTGTACGTATTAATTTATTACCAGAATAAATTGTATTGCCATGCTAAATAAAGCCAGATTATTTACATCCATTTGTTTTCATGTAGTTTTTCTTCCCCTAAATACGAACATTATGTATTAAAAGGTTATAATGTGATTTTTATATGAGGTAGAAATCTTTAACCCGCTTTAGAACTTTGTAAGGTTTCTGTTATGGACAGTACAGTTTTTAAGTAGGAAAGAAATTGCCACTGTTTCTACTGTTTGGCCACGTGGGTTTCAGTTCTGGATTTTTATTGTTATTTGGAAAAAACTAGCTTTGAAGTAAGCGGCAGAAAGGCAGATATAGTTGACTGTAAGTAATTCAGTTTATTGCTGGGAAGGAAGGCTGGTATTTAAGACTGATGATCAGTTCTTACAGTGCTTTGAGAGCCCAGCTCTAGTTAGGGCACAGTTTGAATCTCAGTTCCTCCACTGTGATCTTGGACAGGTCTCTTTTTGTATCTCTATGTCCTGGTCTGTGAAATGTAGACCATAATAGTACCTTTTCCCCAGCGTTGCCCTGTGGATTCCTTCATTCAGCAAGGGTCTGTGGAGTGCTTGCCACATCGTGGACACTAAGTGAGGAAGACAGGTAGGTTTCTGCCATCGTGGAGCTTCCTTGCAACTAGAAGAGAGGAAATAAGAGAACAGACTATGTTTAGGGCCCAGGAGGAAACAAACCACGTGATGCCTTTCTAAAGAATAGATGAAAGGCTTCTCAGGTCTGGCACCTTTTCTGAGACGTGAAGGATGAGAATGAAGCAGCCTTGTGAAAATGATTACATTAGCTAATGACTAAAACATTTAGCACAATTCCTGTCATACGTGCAAAAACAAAAAGTTATCTACTCTAATACCAAAAGGAATTCATTGTTTTGAGCACTGACAATATTATTAGAATAAATACGAAAAGTGCAAAGTACTGGACACCCTTTGCCCACACGTACTGAATCTCTCTGGGCTTGGGTTTTGACAAGCCTTCCAGGTGGTTCTGATGCAGCTAACTTTGAGAAGCACCGGTTGAGCACTGGCGTTTGAACTTGGCAATGCACTAGCACCACCTGAGGAGCTTTTAAATCCGTGCTGCCCAAGAGAAGCTGATTTATTTGCTCTAGGTGCAGCTTGAACGTCAGGAATAGTACAGTCTCCCTTGTGATTCTAATGTGCAGACCAAGCTGAGAACCACTAGACTCAGCTGGAAAAGAAAATTCATAATCACAAAGTAAGAAGGATCCAGTTTTTTCAATGGTCACACCTTGTTTGCACGTGAAACAGGAGTGGGTTCAGTCGGCCACTTGCTTTGTGTCCAGGCATACAATCAGCCTTAACAAGTGACCGCAGAGCCCAAGCTGGGCTAATGACCCCAGTGGGAGAGCCCCAATCTGGGTAGCCCCCTAGCTGCGCCCCCTGCTTAAACAATCACATTTTCCCAGAACACACTCTGGCTGCTAATTACACACCTTACAGAAGTGACAGCTTCTGCATGTGTAAGTAATTAGGATTGCTTTAACTCCATTCCCTACTTCCTACAAAGCAAATTGCTCATGATTACATACTACATTGGGAAACCATTTTACAAATTATTCCTTCTTAAGAGTTTAAAACAAAGGACACATGAAAGGGACTTCCCTGGTGGCGCAGTGGTTAAGAATACACCTGCCAATGCTGGGGACACGGGTTCAACCCCTGATCCAGGAATATCCCACATGCCGCGGATCAGCTAAGCCCGTGCACCACAACTACTGAGCCTGCACTCTAGAGCCTGGGAACCACAACTACTGAGCCCACATGCTGCAGCTACTGAAACCCGTGTGCCTAGAGCCTGTTCTCAGCAACAAGAGAAGCCACCGCAATGAGAAGCCTGCACACCACAACCAAGAGTAGCCCCTGCTCACCACAACTAGAGAAAGCTCACACGTAGCAACAAAGACCCAACGTGGCCAAAAATAAATAAATAAATAAAATAATTTATATATTTTAAAAAAGGACACATAAAAAAGAAATCACAGTTAAAAATACTAGCTCACAAAATTCTTAAAATGGAGGAGGGATATCCAAGGAAGGCAGCCACCTTGGTTCTGGCAAACGAGGGGTATTTGATGGGGCAAGGGGTTCCATCTGAAGTGACTCCCAAATAGAGGTTAATGTCTAGTAAGGGGTGGGGCATCTCAGTATGTGGCACAGAGCCCAGGCACTGCTTCAGGGGGTCAACACTTGGCACTGAGACAGGCAAGCAGGACCCAGTCACTAGGCAAAGATTTGGGGCTAGACTTCATTTTTAGAGGGGAATTGAGCTCTTTCCTGTACGTTTAGGCAAAGATTAACGCCAAGACTGAGGGTGCAGAAGAGGGGAAACAGACTCTTAATGGGCACCACCTGTGTTCTAGGCTCTTTCCATGAGGGCAGGACAGGGCACCCAGGGACACCCCAGAGGGCATTGGGTCCCAGTCTACTATCCCAAATGGCAGAACCTGGACTATTACTGTAGCCAGCAGGTATCTCTGAACTACCAACTGGTGATGATGAAAGAGTGAACTGGCGAGGATGGGGGCTTCGGACCATTTAATGAGATTAAGTGAAATAATACATGTAAAGCAGTGAGCACAGTGTTTGCACATAGTAAGAGCTCAATAAAAAATAGTTTAATCGTGCTTATTTTTTGCTCTATCAGAAATGACCCAAGACTTATGGTCTGAGGAACTTGCCTGAATTTAAAGGTTCAGACGGCACAGAACTCAGCCATGATGTGTCAGGGGTCAACCCAGAAAAGCAAAAGAGCCATGAGCAGTAGAGGACGAGGGATGTGTCTGAGGGTTAGACTCTATGTGGTTGTGCGAGTGAGAAGGAGGCATCAAGGCTGTTATCTCTGCGTCTGGTCTTGAGACTAAAGTAGCTACACGTCAGCCAACTTGGTGTGAACAAAAGAAAATACAAACTGGAGCTACATCTGTCTCTCCCCACTGCCAGCCTTGACTCAGTGGGTGATGTCTGTAGGAGGCTGGCACCCTTCCCCAGGGAACTGCATAAGTAGTTGGCGCTGAACAAGGCAGAGATGGCAACAGTGTGTGTGAGCACCCACTGACCTGCTGCCCTGCTCCAACCTTCCGAACATAAAAATATGTCTGCTGCTTTCCTTCTCATTTCCAATTTTTTTTTTGGCCGTGCAGCTGGCGGGATCTTAGTTCCCCGACCAGGGATTGAACCCGAGCCCTGGCAGTGAGAGCACCAAGTCCTAACCACTGGACCACCCTCATTTCCAAATCTTGCACAAAATTTCTCTGGTGGTCGATGCTCACCCAGGACCATACAGAGAAAGGAATTCTGCAAAATGTAGTCCTATAGTCCCAGTTTAGCCGATTGCCACCATACACAATGTTGGGGAAGCCGAGGCAGGGGTGGGACACCATTTTTGTTTTTAAACAGGTAAAGTGATAATAGCATGACGTCATTTAGATCACACTGTGGTGTTGATTTCATTATCCCCATGTTAACTGAAACATTAGATCAATTCAGCCTCTCTTGCTGGCCAGACATCAGACAACAGTTCCGTGAGATTAATTTTTGCCACACTTGCGTTGTGAGATGAACAAGGTTTTGGCTGTGTTTTCTGCATTCAAATTTAGAGCAATGTCATTCTAGTAATAATAGGTTAATATTTCCAAAGTCTGCTCTATATATCCACATGAAGGGATTTATTAGCTCTAATTCTAGAGAGAAATGGGACATATGTTCATACAATGTCATTCAAAGTGAGATGTAATACCCCTGGGAACCTAGACTACCCACCCCCCCACCTCCCCTTACTGATGGGTCTGGTTTCCTGGTTGCCGGAATTTGGGGATGATTCGTTTTGAGTGTTTTTATTGCAACAAATTCCCTGATACATTTCAGTGGTGTCCAACAGTTTGTTATCCAGACCGTTTCAAATCAGGTAAGAAGCTCACACGTTAAGTCTGACATGATCTGCATGGCCAGGCCTGAAAACTTGAACTTTGGACCTTGAACAGAATCTGCCAGATATAGTTTTTATATTCCTGGCAAAATATGGCCTACTCAGGACTTGTCCATCTAGCTTGGCTAAGCACTCGTCACATGATGCTGAGGTCAAGGGGAAAAAAATCCGTGAAGTTAGACATAAAAAAGGACTCTCTGCTTGTAGAAGTGTTAAGGTTATTAGTAGTTACCCACCAAAATGGATAAGCAGTGTCATTCAACCAATAAAGATGCTGCAAGCATTTTCTGTTTATGAGTTAGGCCTAATCTTAACTTTAAGAACAGGATGGAAATGCTTTTCACCAATAAGTGACACAGATGTAGGTATTGGTAGCTAAATGAGTGGAAACTTTGTTCTCTTTGCCGAACACACCCCTTACTCATCAGGAATTGTAAGCAGTTAAGTACCATCTGGACATCATGAGGCAGAAGGGGGCCTGACCTCGGCCAGATGGCTCCTGTTTTCCTCGCTTGCACACGTGTTCTTCCCCATCTGTGGACTCAGTGGGGCAGGGCCCTGGGCAAAGTGGCCAAGGACAGTACTGGTCACCTGGGCAGGCCTTGGTCTCTCCACTGTAATACAGGGAGAGGGGAGGAGTTGAAGGAATGATTTCAGACATCTTAGCTCTGTTCTGATGTGACATTGAGTGGGTGAATGACTATTGCCAGTCTCTGATGAACTTGTCCTCTCGAGCCTGCAGGGGCCACCTTGAGGTGACAGCCGTGCTTTGGGCTGGGAAGCGGGGTCAGGAAGAGAGGAGTGGAGGAGAGCAGCCCTCGCAGGAATGACTGTGAATGACAGCGGCCAGGGCCTGTCGGGAGAGCCAGAGCCCCACTGGACACGAGTGTGGATAGCCCAAGCCCCGCCAGCTTGCAGAAGGACATGTGTGGCCAAAACCTCCCTGTCCCACTTGTCCTTTTTCCCAGGGGGTAGCCTACTTAATGCAAATGCCACCTGCGGGACCTTCAGCCCAGGTCTGGGGCAAACTCACCCGCTGGTTACTGGCCTCAGCATCTCAAGACACACTTAGCCAGGCTTTGAGTTCCAGGGCTGCCCTGTTCAACATGGTAGCTAAAGTTCATATTTCAATTAAGAGGAAATAAAATTAAGAAGTCAATTCCTCAGCCATACTACCATATTTCAAGTACTCATGTACACATGCTGCTGTGGCCTGTGGCTACCATATTGGACGGTCCAAGTAAAGAACATTTCCATCATCACAGGAAGTTCTACTGGAGAGCTCTGTTCCAGAATTCGCCAGAGTGCTCGTATATTGAAGAAACATAAAACACCTCTCTGGACTTCCTCTTCTTTTATTACGTTTCTTTCTTTGCTTGCATTGGAATATCTTGGCCATAGATTCTTTTTTTTTTAATTAATTAATTTATTTATCTTTGGCTGCATTTGGGTCTTCGTTGCTGCACGTGGGCTTTCTCTAGTTGCGGCGAGTGGGGGCTACTCTTTGTTACGGTGCGCGGGCTTCTCATTGCAGTGGCTTCTCTTGTGGCGGAGCACAGGCTCTAGAGCGCAGGCTCAGTAGTTGTGGCACACAGGCTTAGTTGCTCCGCGGCATGTGGGATCTTCCCGGACCAGGGCTCGAACCCGTGTCCCCCGCATTGACAGGTGGATTCTTAACCACTGCACCACCAGGGAAGTCCCCATAGATTCTTAGAGACATTTGATATCGAAGACCAGTGTTCAAGCCTCAGCTTCCCCACATCAAGTTTACGAGAGTTACTTAGTCTGTTTCTGTGTCAATAAAACGAGGATAATTAACCACCTCCCTGGGTTGGGAAAATCAGATGGGATAATAAACAGGAAGTTGCTGATAAGCCCTACGCACTGTACATATTCTCACCAAGCGATGCACAAAGAGAAAAGGGAGGGGTGATAGCCATTAAAATTCTGTCAAAAAAAGAGGTGGTTTTTGGAATAATATTGGTGGTTTTTCAGAAGGGACTGTAAAGGTAAAATAATGATACTTCCTCTGAGAAGAGAGGCCACTCCTTCCCACTCCCCTCTCCTTAGTGGGTCTTTTTGAAAACATTAATAGGCCTGATAAGAAGCCCAACCTTTTGATTTTATAATGCAAGGTCAAGGGCCTTCGGACCCTTAAAACCATAGACACACATTGTGCAAATGAACTCAGAGCCTCTGGAGGTGGACAGGAGACAATCACATGGTCCACCCATCTGTCTATCAAAGGGATGAGAGACGTTTTCATCGTTCCTTCTTCTACTTTACTGCATAAACTCATGGGAAATTCTGTCCAGACTCTGAAGTCACTTTCATGTTACCTTAATGCACGTGAGTCTGGTAGTTCTTACCAATAATGAGTCATGTTCGCTCTCTTCTGTATTAGTACAGAGGGGTCTTTGTGTTGGCAGGATTGTTTTATTTCTCCAACAGGACCAAAGGAGACTTGAGTTTCCTATGCGGAGTGGAGGTGGCGAGGGGAAAGCCCCCTTCTGGAGGTGATGGGCTCAGATTGGAGGGAAAGGCTGGGTTTCTGGCTGATTTCCCCTCCTGGGACGCCAGCATTTGAGACCCAACCAGAAGAGAGAAGGTGCTCTGGTTGTCAGGAGCCCAGTAGGGATGTAGCCCAGGAAAGGAGAGGAGTAGCCTGCTAAGTGGGTGGCAGACTCACTGATAACCCCAATCCTGTGATTTCTCCTATGAAAGTCCGTGACGTGAAATTTCTATTTTAAGTACTATGGGGCTTTGTCTTGCATGAGATTTCAAATCACTCTAACTTCAATGGCAACTAAGAAAAAGTCCTTTCAGTTTTCTAGAAGAAGCTGGGAAGGAGCCCCAAGTCCTACTGTGAATTAGTTGGGGAAGCAGGTGGCAGATTCTGGGAGGCTGTGTGCCTTTTGCAAAAGGGTAGTTGGCGATCAAGTGGGCTGCAAAGGACGGAGCAGGGGGGCGAGGGGCCCGGGGGCTGTAAGAACAAAGGAGCCCAGGGGCAGACAAGGGAGGGACCAGCCCTGCCCACAAACCTGGGGTTCACATTTGGGGCCGAAAAGCAAGTCAGCGACAATTTCAAGGAAGAATTTGGTCAAAACAAATATCTACAATACATATATTCCAATCAATAGTCCTTCAAGGATTAGTAATTTTGCTACATCACAGGACATTCGACAACTGCTTTGCACATGTATACACTTTTGGACAACTTTCAGAATTTTCCATTATTTTCTGTTTATTTCTTATTCATATTTTGCCAATATTCTCGGTTCCACATTGTTTATAATTACAGGGGAGAGGCTCCAGGGCCGGGTACTGAGGGCAGGAAGGACAGAAATGTTGAAAAATAGGGGCTCCACTGGTACAAATTAAATGTTCAACAATAGTTTTATTGTTTATTTTATTGTTTTGTCTCATTCTATAAGTAATGCAGCCCCATTATAGGAAAAACAAAAGAAAATAAAGAACAAGAGCTCCTATAATTCCAACTTCCCTTGCCTCATTCCATTTCTGTTCCTCCCAGGGGGATTCTTTTTTTTCTCCTAGGAGTTGAAGGCACAACAGCCCTCAGACTGGCAGCCCCTCATTTCCCCCACCCCAGACCAAGTTCAGGAGGCCTCCTGCCCTCAGTGCCTGGCCCCAGAGCCTCTCCCCGGACACCTGCAGCTTGTCTGCACTTTGCTACACTCACTTTGTATTATACTTCAAAATCCTTAAATGTAATTTTTTTTTAGTTTATTTATTTATTTTTGGCTGAGTTGGGTCTTTGTTGCTGCACACGGGCTTTCTCTAGTTGTGGCGAGTGGGGGCTACTCTTTGTTGCAGTGCGGTGGCTTCTCTTGTTGCAGAGCATGGGCTCTAGGTGCATGGGCTTCAGTAGTTGTGGCACATGGGCTCAGTAGTTGTGGCACATGGGCTTCGTTGCTCCGTGGCATGAGGGATCTTCCCGGATCAGGGCTCGAACCCATGTCCCCTGCATTGGCAGGTGAAGTCTTAACCACAGTGCCACTAGGGAAGTCCTCTTAAATGTAATTTTATATATGATCTTCTATCAGATGTGTGTGTGTGTGTATGAAAGAAAGATACAGATACAGCAAGTGAGGGAGGGAAGGAAAGAGAGAGAGAGAAAGGAACAGAGACAGAGAGACAGGGACAGAGACAGAGAGAGACACAAGGTAGATCTTTGGTGTTAAAAGATCTACAGATTGGGGTCAAGGGAAGCCCTGGAAATTTGGAAGGGGCAAGGGGATGGTTAGGGCCTTCTATGTTCCCAGGGTAGAGAAAAAAGTGTATTTCAATGGGAAACTATGTTTCATCTAGAGGTTAGATCACCTCCAATTTATCTGCTTCTAGACTCTGACTGTCTCTGAGCTGTTTTAACTCTGTAGTTGAGGGCAGCTGACAGCAACGCGAGGTCGCTCTTGTCTCTAAGTGTGCATGTCCTCTATTGCCCAGGAAAGGCTCAGTTGTTTGCCCTCCCACCATGTGACAAGACCCGTTTTGCCTCCATTTATGTACATATTCTTGTCAATATTCCTTCTGTATAAGGTGTCTCTTTTGAACTGGTTATAGTCTCTACTGGTCCCACATGAAATCAATAAAATCTTTAACATGTGTTCATTTTTATATCTGTATGAGAGTCATGATTTTACCATTTTTTCGAGAATTATCTTTGAATAGTTTTCCGAGGATTGAGGAGGGGTCAGCTGGAAAGTGAAGGGGGGAAGGGGTGAGCGACACATACACCTCTGGGCATGAAAGGAAGTGGGTGGTGGGGTCAAGGCACCCAGGTCATCTAAATCGCTATAGAAATGCACCTCTGTTTGGCTTACTATGTATTACTGATTTGGGCTCAGACTCTAAGAAGTCAGATATTAATGTGTAGAAGAGTAGTAAGTTCCAAGTGATTTTAGCCTGCTACAGATGCAGATGATTTCTATCCACCAAAAAATATAACTCCCAAAGGATTTATTGTCCTCTAAGAAGACATTATCTAATTTTGCAATCTATTTCAACATCTTTTATTCTTCTTCTTCTTCTCCCTCCCCCACCCCTCCTTCTTCTTCTTGGCTTTATTTTGCTTTGTTTACTTACTTTTTTGTTTTTCTTTGTTGGAAGGCAACATTCTTTTTTTCACTAACATTATATCAATCTTTCCTATTCTTTGAACTAGCTTTACCAATCTGCTGATTCTCTCATTAATGAGTTAAATAAATCTTTGCCACATGCTTATTCTACTATGAAAGAGGGTCATAGTTTTTAACTTTTTGAAATGTATATGGCAACAGTCTAGTTACCAGCTCGTGTTCTGCATGATCCTGTCCCAAGGTCGTCCCACAGAACAGAACAGTGGACTCTGCATTCTCTTATCATTCACGGAGAACCTGTCCTGTGCCTGGCACTGTGGCAGGTGCTGAAGTTAGGGGAAATGGAGGCAGACAGGCTCAAGGAATTCACATTTGTGGCCAGAGAAAAGTTGTTGGTTTGTTTCTTAAATCAACAATTAAAATGAAATGTGATAGGGCTTCCCTGGTGGTGCAGTAGTTGAGAGTCTGCCTGCCAATACAGGGGACATGGGTTCGTGCCCCGGTCCAGGAAGATCCCATATGCCACGGAGCGGCTGGGCCCGTGAGCCATGGCCGCTGAGCCTGCGCATCTGGAGCCTGTGCTCCACAACGGGAGAGGTCACAACAGTGAGAGGCCCGCGTACCGCAAAAAATTTAAAAAAAAAAAGAAATGTGATAACTGCTGGCTTAGAGGTGGCAGTGCTCTAGAGCAAGCGTGGACGAAAGGAAAGCTCAGATCCCCATTATGCGGGCCTTTCCCTTGCTCCTCTTTTCCCTTTTTCACAGGGAATCGTTAAGTTCTAGCTCAGTAGTCAGCATTGTCTTCTTCCTGGCTAGGAGCATCCTCACACCTCACATGACTCCAGTGTCCAGGCATTAGATGCTTCTGTGTTAAATGAGAAAAACTAATTTGAACAGCGTATCCTAAAGAAAGTCTGTTGTGAAATCCATCCAAAAATCTAATAAGTAGGAGTGATATCTGTTGGTGAATGAATTGGGTTATCTGAGGTGAAGCTGAGTTACTAAAGCAATAAGCAAATCAAGAAGAGAGCAGTCTGGAAGGTTGTGAATGTGCCTTCTGGTTCCTAAAAAGCAGGATTAGCACTGAACAGAAAAATCCAATGAAGCTTGGCCCATTTGCATTTTAGCACTCATTGTGGGTACGGGTGGGATGGTGGAGAGGACCTTGGTCATGGAAATGGAAGTTCTTTGCTCTAGTCTCAGTTTGGAAATCTTATCCCAGATTTTCTCTCTGAGCTTTAAAGAGTTGGTGTGAGGTTAAATCATAGAATTAATGTTAAAGCACTCGTGATTTTGCCTCTACAAGACATTTGATAATGTCTGGAGACATTTTTAGTTTTCATAATTGGGTGGTGAGCGGTGCTCCTGGCATCTGTGTAGTAGGTACAGGCCAGGGATGCTCCGAAAAGTTCTGCAATGCACATGGCAGCCCTCGAGCAAAGACTTATCTGGCCTCAAATGTTAATAGTGCTGAAGTTGATAAATCCTATCTAGGTCCATCTTCTTGGTTCTGTTTGACCCAGGGAATCTGATAAATGAGAGCTTTATGAAGACTGAGTTTCCTGAGTAGGTAGCTGATCTGGGGAGGTGTGGATAGAGGATGTTGGGGAGTGCAGATTCAGGTGATAATCTGGGTCCCTTGTGGTTACAGATGGATTTGGTTGTCAGTTTTCACTGGTCTCAGTTCCCCAGTTGGTAGATGAATAGAGTGGGAGGGCATTGCTGTGGAATTTACAGAGATAGTTGGTACCTATGTTAGAAGGCCCCTCTGAGTGGCTGGGCTATAACCATAAGCTTTAGATGGGGTGACATATTGGTGTCTTATCAGTTTGTTAGATTTACAAAGACTCTTTCAGCTCATTTAAGTAAAGAAGAGTCACTTATTAAAAGTTTTGTTGGTTATCCATTTTAAATATACCAGTGTGTACATGTCAGTCCCAACAAGCACCTACTGTATGGCACTGGGAACTCTACTTAATATTATGTAGCAATCTAAATGGGAAAAGAATTTGAAAAAGAATAGATATATATATAACTGAACCACTTTGCTGTAGACCTGAAACTATCACAATATTGATAATCGACTATATGCCAATATAAAATAAAAGTTTAAAAAAGTTATGTTTAAATTAAAAAAAGAAAAAAATGAAATGTGATAAGTCCCATAGTAGAGGTTTCAGAGTTAAAAACTAGATGCTTACAACAGCCCCTGCCTGACACCTCATCTTCCACATGATGGGTATTTAAAATCGTAGCTGGAATCTTCAGGGGGTGACTTGAGCTATCCAAGCCTGGTGATGCTTACAAGGAAATAAAATGGGAGTTTCCTCTCTGAATCACTTCACCTCATCAGGGCAGGACCAGCAGCCCAGTGGTTGTTAATTGTCCTGAAACATACTGGCGCTATTTGCTCTTCTTTTGACAGTCCCAGTATCTTTCGTTGCCTTTTTTGGATAGTGGGTTTGGGAGTGAGGGTTTGCTTCTCCTTGTTTCCACAAGCCGTTTTGTGAAGAGGAGGCGTGCTTAGTTCCGGCGCGTTGGCCTGTGTCTGATCCAGTCCGGCCACCAGATGGCGCAGTTTCGCCTCTCAGCGCCGCAGTGCCGCGTAGGATTGAGCTCTGACGCTACTGGATTTGAGTCCTTTGTTGCATTGTGACCTTGGGAAAGCCAGTTTCCCCTTCTGCAAATGAGGAATGGTGAAAATCACCTTGCTGGGCAGCTGTGAGGATTAAATAAGATGACAAAGGCTAAGCGCCTTGAACAGTTCAGACACACAGTGGGTGCTCTGTAATCCTGGCCCTTCTCTTTCCTCTTTCATTCATTCAGTGCACATTTATCGACCGGTGTTTCTATGCAATGGCTCATAAAGGCGCAGTGTCTTACACACACCACACACACAAACACACACACACACACACACACTATTGTAGTTACTGGCATACAAGACATACCCTCTACCCTCCAGTACCTAAGTCATCCAAAATTTCCTCTCGTTCAAATGCATTTAGATACAAAAAGCTACATTCTGAAGAGCTAAAATAATGGTAAAAGACATAGCAACCCTAGAAGAGTGTTACTATGTGTTCAGAGCCTACTATTCCCCACTGGGTTCCACTGTAGAGTATTATACAAACAAGATAATATGTTGCCCCATACAACCAACTTAAAATCCCTTTCAAAACATGTATGATATTTTCCCCAGAGGAGGGACAGTGACGCTGGCTCAGGACAGCCCTAGGCTTGTGGGCCAATGTGCCCTGAGTGCAGCGTTGTGAAGGGAGGTTGTTAGAGCTGCGTTGGGGGGATTGCATGTAACACTAAGCACATCCATTTTTGTCACATGCAGTGCGGAGCCACAGCTGCCTTCTGAGTTGAGGAATGACAGGGCAACATTACCAGCCCCAAACCCTAGAAAAAGCAGTGTCTGTCTAAAGCTGGGGGGTAGATAATTTCATCCTTAATCCCACCCGAACGTCTTCTCCCACCCCTCCTCCTCTCTTTCCTGTCCTCTCCTCCTTCTATTTACTCATTCATTCATTCATTCAGCAAAGATCTATTAACCATATATACCATATTGCAGATATGTTTTAGGCACTAGGGTTAATCAGTGAACAACAGCAACAAAGCTTCTTCCTGGAACTTACAGAAACCCATTCATGTTACAATATTTACATATGCACCTGTCTTCTATGGGCCACCCGAGCAGTTGGGGGCCACCTGCCTCCCCGTGTGAAAAAGCCAGCATCATAGCTTGTCCTCTGAGGCCCTGCCGTGACCCTGCCCTTCCCATGGTTTGGTTGTGCAGCCTTCCCTTCAATTACATGAGATGCTTTGTTATTCTCCTACAAATCTCCCCAGCCTCTGCAGGACTAAGCTTGTGTAATTTGCATTTCTATCACCCGCCACCCAAAGGTGCCTGCTAGAAAGGCAGAGCCACTTAAGAAAACTGATAAGACTTTCTTGATTGTGTTGGGATTCAGGGCCAGCCCTGTAGGCAGGATTAGCCTGAAGACCTACTTGGCATCAGCTGTGTTAGCCAGGACCAGCCACATCATAAAGGAAGGCTGTGTTCATGTGTGGTTTTGTTTGGCTTCCCCTGTAAGCAGAGCCTGAGGCAAGGATTGGGTGCAGGTGGTTGATGTGGGAGGTGAGCCTGGGAAGCAGGGGAGTGTGAGCAAGGAACTGAGATGGGGAAGAAGGAAAGGTGAATATAAGGGCACATTCTCCCAGCTGCTGCTTGATTCTGCTTGATTCTGAGAGGCGAACAGAATGCCTCCATTCAGAATTACCGCCTGAAAGGTGGAGGCTGGAGCGATCTTCCACTGGGTCCTATCCCCTCAATGACTGAGAGTTGCCTGGGGTGCTAACTCTCAGGGATGCTCGCTCCTGGTCTCTGCCTTCAGAGAAGACCCTGGGGCAGAAGACCCTTGGCATGGGGCGAAAGGAATCAGAGCCACATGGAGCCGACCAGGAACTGGGGCTGAAGCAGAGCCAGCCTGAGGGCATGTGATGCAGGCACAGGAGGTGTCACCAACAGCCTTACTGAACTTTGCTGCATATTGTAAGTTACCTAACTCAGTGGTCCCCAACCTTTTTGGCACCAAGGACCAGTTTCGTGGGAGACAGTTTTTTCACAGACCAGGGGCGGTGGATGGTTTCGGGATGATTCAAGTGCATTACATTTATTGTGCACTTTATTTCTATTATTATTACATTGTAATATATAGTGAAATAATTATACAACAGTTATACCATAATGCAGAATGAGTGGGAGCCCTGAGCTTGTTTTCACTTGCTACTCACAGATAGGGTTTTGATATGAGTCTGCAAGCAATTGATTTATTATGGTCTCTGTGCAGTCAGACCTCTCTGCTAATGATAATCTGTATTTGCAGCCACTCCCCAGCGCTAGCATCACTGCATCAGCTCCACCTCAGATCATCAGGCATTAGATTCTCATAAGGAGCGTACAGCTTAGATCCCTCGCATGTGTAGTTCACAGTAGGGTTTGCGCTCCTATGAGAATCTAATGCTGCCGCTGATCTGACAGGAGGTGGAGCTCAGGCCGTAATGTGAGCGAAGGGGAGCGGCTGTAAATACAGATGAAGCTTCACTCACTCCCCCGCTGCTCGCCTCCTGCTGTGCGGCCTGGTTCCTAACAAGCCATGGACCGGTACTTAACAGGACCGGTTAGGTTGGGGACCCCTGACCTAACCCCAGGTTGTGGGAGGTGTTGCTGCCCCAGATGAGATAGTCTCTGGCTTATCTCTAGAATGTAGCCTCTTTGCAGAACTCCAATCTAAGCATGGGCCTGGCAGGAAAGAATTGAGCTTCCAGAAATTCCGACAAGACCTTTATTTGATTTTGCACATTTTAAGTGCCATTGCTGAGGCTAATTTGGGGATCAAGAGTCTGCACCTCGTCCGGAACATGTAGCATTCTCTATGGTGTACCCCAATTAGGACGACTTCCTTAAGCCTTTGATTTGCCCAATGGTGTTAGGATGCCTGACTGTACTGCCCTGACTGGGCCACCTTGGCATTGGTCAACATAGTGGCCGTGCACAAACTCTGCTTCCAGAATTGCTCTGCAGGCTCCAAATCACATTCAAGTTCTCCTGTGATGGTTGCAGCCAGCTGCAGAGACTGCAACATGTGGAGTGCCTGTCACTCTCCTCCCTGACAGCCTGGCTCCATTTACTTTAAGGATTTTGTGGCCCAGAATATTAACTGAGCTGTCACCGTCATGCTCTGTTACCCTGAAACGGATGGCAGGAAATGGGTCGGCGAGCCCTGTCAGTTTCCTTGCTGCTGGCATCATTCCTGGGTTCAACCGTGAGCATCCCGGCTGTGAGTCACTGCGGAGGTGGAGAGAATCCACTCAAATGTCTGCAGCCACACTTAGAAAGAGCTCTTCGAGAGACAGAAGAGCCCTCTTCATCCGTGTCTATTCTCTGCCCTTGTTCTCCATGAGCTGATTGTTGCCTAGACTCACACAGCTGGGCTAATGGGGCACCTGCCACTCCTAAGAGGGCACAGAGCCTGTGTCATATGAGACCTGAGAAAGGAAACCCACCCCCAGGCTGTGGAGCCCCCTTCTTCCTCAGCACACAATTTCCCCGACACCAACATCAGACAAGGCTGCTCTGTGCCTGTTGTGATGGAGCGAGACCAAAACAGAGCCACACTATCATCGGTGTGAGCTAAGACAAAGCAAGAACGCTGGGCACATTACAAAAATGACCAGAGAGGCCCTCTCCTGGAGAGCAGGAGTGGTTGTCCGTCCACCAGTGATAGCGTTAGCCCCGCTCTGTTCCTCCCATCACCTTCTATATAAAAGTGAGAGGCCCACGGGCTTCCCTGGTGGCGCAGTGGTTAAGAATCCGCCTGCCAATGCAGGGGACACGGGTTCGAGCCCTGGTCCGGGAAGATCCCACATGCCGTGGAGCAACTAAGCCCGTGCGCCACAACTACTAAGCCTGCACTCTAGAGCCTGCGAGTCACAACTACTGAGCCCACGTGCCTAGAGCCCGTGCTCCGCAACAAGAGAAGCCACCGCAATGAGAAGCCCGTGCACTGCAACGAAGAGTAGCCCCCCTTCACCGCAACTAGAGAAAGCCCGCGCAGCAACAAAGACCCAATGCAGCCAAAAATAAAATAAATAAATATATAAAATATTTTAAAAAGTGAGATGCCCAATCATAAAATTGCCCCATTTCCTGATCACATCCAGTCTAGAGCAAGACCATGCTTCCTAGCACCCTTTCCAAAGTCCCCTTGCCCAAGCTCTGATCTCCAAGCCCCTCTGCACCCTCCTGCTGAGATCCCCAAGGTTCCATACGGTGTGTGGTCTCCCTGGGCAATAACCCCAAGTTCCGCGGCCACGGGTGTATTCCTGATGGTGTTGGCTGGCTGGAGAAGGCCAGTGCTGACCTGCTGCCCAGCAGGTGCTCCTGTGTCCCCTCATCAACTGCAGAAGTGCTCCTGGCAGCCACTGGGGGAGGCGACTGGGGCTCTGGCCCCGCGGGGGGCACTTAATTGTCTCCTGTGGCAGATATTTTGGTGCCCAGTGTCTTGTCCCTGCCCCCCTCCAGATTTCGGCTCTAGGGCGCCTTTCCATGTGGGCTCGGAGTGACGGTCAAGCCCAGGCCTCTCCGCTTTCCTGCCTGGGGGCCTTCTCTGAAGCCTGGGAGCCGCTCTGCCCTTGCAGCCTCCAAGTTGCCCGGGAGAGAGCTGATGTCCCCAGAGGTCATGTCAACCAGGAAGGGAGAAAAATTGGTGGAAAAACGTCCCGGCCTCTGCCCTTCCGGTGGATGGCTCTGGAACATGTTCTGCAGGCATCTCAGAGTAGGAAGAACCAAGCTCATGACCCCCTTACATTGGCTTTTCCTCCCTCTCTGCCATGCTCTCCTGACTCCCTGACTCCTGCCCCCTGGGGTCACCTCTCAAATAAAGCACCCACATCCAAGGCCTTGTGCCGTCTGCTCTTAAGTTACCCCAAAGTAACACGCCTCCCTAGGACGCACCCACCCCCAGCTCCTGCCTGCAGAATTTCCTAGCCGTAATGTTGGCTGGGGTTGTTTCCCACACCCCAGCTCCAATCAAAATTCCCAAGCCCCTGGTCACAGAGTTTGGTTCAGGGGCATGCGCATTCCCCAAGCCAGTTTAACCAGAGTGACCCTTAGAGCTCTTGCTGGGGATTCTGGGACATGAACCCGGTCTCTGCCGCTCAGCCTGTGGGGATGGTTCTTTACCGATGGCTGCATTTTTTCACTCCTCCCTTTGTTAGGTGGGGTCTGTTTGCCCTCCTCTTGAATGTGGGCTGATCTCGGTTGCATTGAGCAAGGAGAACAGTGGAAGGGGTGCTATACAAGTTCCAAGTCGGTCTTTAAGAGGACCAGAAGCTTCTGTGTTGGTCTGGGTGTGCTGAGCCGTTGGGTAAGAGAGCTGACAGCCCTGCTGCAGGGACCATGAGAGAGGCCGAGACTCCTAGAGCCAGGCTATGTTTAGTTTCCTGAGGAACCTCCCTGCTGTTCTCCATAGTGGCTGCACCAGCTTACATTCCCACAAACAATGTAGGAGGGCTCCCTAGAAAAGGGCATTCTCGGCAGAGGGAACAACGTGGCAAATCCAGGGACAAAAGAAAGAGTGATGCATTAGGGGACAGTGGGATGAGTGGCAGGAGGTGAGTCCAGAGGCTGAAGGCTAGACAAGGAAGGAGCTTGTAGGCAGGCCGTGTCGGGAACCTAGAGCATTATTCTGAAAATAATGGGGAGCCATGGAGGGGATTCCATCAGGGGAGCATTCTGGCGAGATCACGCGAGCTTTATGGAAGACTGACGGTGCTTGAATGAGTGAATCCTTCAAAGGAGGGGTTAAGGCTGGAGAAACACCTGGGAATTATCCGGACATAGGTGGATTATTACATCACACATAGGTATTTAAAGGGTCACTTGATGCTGGGCCTGTTGCCATGGCAATTTTTGACAAATAATTATTTACAAATGTAAGTCTATTTTGTGTCCCACTTGGCAAATGTATTAAAAAAAAAAAAAAGCATATTCATTTACTTTCCTGGAATTGTTTTTGAAATAAATAGCTCTGCCTTCCCAGAAACCTGAGGGTACATATCCAACTCCGTCTGAGTCTGTGGTGACATAATATGCATTAAAGATGATGTTTTGCAATTTTCTGATTCATGGGTGACTCATCAAGGTCATCCAAGCTTAGCATTCCCAACGAAACACGTGGGACAAGGACCTTGCCATGTCCCTGGTACTTAATAGAGATTCAAGAAATATTTGTAGTTTTTGAATTTGGAAAGTGACCCTAAGTGTCTAGAATTCACTCTGGAAAGAGCAATATAGTCTTGGTTGCTATTAGTAAACGTATCATCCAGAAGCTTAACTTTGTGTTTTGCGGGCCTCCGAAAGCCCAGCCATCGAAATTTGTCAGAGCACAGAAAGGTTTTCACCAGAGGCCATACCTCTGTGTTTAATGACTGGACAAGGAAGGCAAGGATTAGGACCAAAGTGTTGAAGGATTTTGTCTTAAGCACTCGCATTATGAGAAAGCCTTGAGGAAATCCAGAGGCCCCTTGGCACTGCCGTGTAATGACTTCTCCCGCTCATGGGAAGCAGATGGAGTTAACAGGCTGAAACTGTTGTTTTATATAAAATCCCCAAACAACTTCCTATATCATATACTCCCATATGATACACAAAACAGGAAGAAATTCATTATAAATCCCAAGGGAAGTTCCCTTCTCACTTTCAGAAGCCGTACTTACTTGCTGTTCATGGTTTTTTTTAGAAAGCAAATAGAAACCTGCCTCTCAGAGATGGGAATAAAGAAAGATTTTTTTGTTTTGTTTTTGTTTTTGCGGTAAGAGGCCCTCTCACTGTTGTGGCCTCTCGCATCGTGGGGCACAGACTCTGGACGCGCAGGTTCAACGGCCATCGCTCACGGGCCCAGCCGCTCCGTGGCATGTGGGATCTTCCTGGACGGGGGCACGAACCCGTGTCCCCTGCATTGGCAGGTGGACTCTCAACCACTGCGCCACCAGGGAAGCCCCAGAAAGTGTTTTATGGGATGGTGCTTTGGGCCACAATGCTTTCCAGAAGGTGTGTAAGAAAAGAGATCAAAACACCTTTGCCTCTCAGCATGTCTGAACAGCCCTGCTGGTGGACGGTGGGATCTGGATGGCAGGCACACAATGCCTTCCTCACAACCCCAAACTGAGAAAACCGAGCTGGTTTGGGGGGTTCTGGAAGATCCCTACCTTGGGGTGGGACAGGAGCTGATTGGAGAACACCCTGGAGTTGTGAGCACAGAACTGTATAGGTCTTAGACTCAGGGTCTGGCAATTTTCATTTCATAATGATAAAGAACAGAAGCAGAGCCCAGTCTTGCCTGAGAGAGGAGTCATCTGCAACTGCAGACACTGGCCCTGCACCAGTCAACCTCCCATCTTCCTGGCCCACAGAACCCCAGTGAGGTCTGGGTGGCAGGGTGCCCAGCCCTTTCCTCCCTGTGGGTTACTTTCCGTGATCACGTGACATGGTTCTGGCCACTGGGGCAGAGGGAAGTCCACTGATGGGAAGTGGGAGGGCATCTCTGGGAAAGACCTCTCTTTCTCAACAGAGACAAAGATGTTAGAGGAAAGCTTCCTTGTGTGGCATCTCTTCCTTACTATTTGGGATGCTAGGACAGGGATGTCATGTTTGGGGTTGTGATGGACATCCTGTAACCATGAAGCAATAGATATCAGAATCAAAAGCCAACAGGAATGGTGAACAGAAGGTTAAAAAGAGCCTGTTGATGAATGCTTTCTGTGAGCTATTGCAGCCAATGGGGAACCTACCTTCGAATCAGGAGCGTGAAATAACGAAGATCTTTATTTCTTCAGCCTCTGGGGGTTGGTTATTCTTATACTTGCACCTGAACTCATTGAACTGATGCATCTAATATTTGCAGATGCTAAAACAACTTGACCTTTGTTTTCACCCATTCCCATTTGGAAGGTCATTGCCACAAACACTGGGAGGCAATAAAATGTAGAGGTTAAAAGTAAAGGCCTTGAGACAGAAGAAGCAAGAAAACTACAATCCTGCAGCCTGTAGAACAAAAACCCATTCACAGAAATATAGACAAGATGAAAAGGCAGAGGGCTATGTACCAGATGAAGTAACAAGATAAAAGCGGAGAAAAACAACTAAATGAAGTAGAGATAGGCAACCTTCTAGGAAAACAATTCAGAATAATGATAGTGAAGATGATCAGGACCTCAGAAAAAGAATGGAGGCAAAGATCGAGAAGATGCAAGAAGTGTTTAACAAAGACCTAGAAGAATTAAAGAACAAACAAACAGAGATGAACAATACAATAACTGAAATGAAAAATACACTAGAAGGAATCAATAGCAGAATAACTGAGGCAGAAGAATGGATAAGTGACCTGGAAGACAGAATGGTGGAATTCACTGCTCGGAACAGAATAAAGAAAAAAGAAAGAAAAGAAATGAGGATCATACACCACGATCAAGTGGGATTTATCCCAGGAATGCAAGGATTCTTCAATATACCCAAATCAATCAATGTGATACACCACATTAACAAATTGAAGAAGACAAACCATATGATCATCTCAATAGATGCAGAAAAAACTTTTGACAAAATTCAACACCCATTTATGATAAAAACTCTCCAGAAAGTAGGCATAGAGAGAACTTAGCTCAACATAATAAAGGCCATATATGACAAACCACAGCCAACATTGTTCTTAATGGTGGAAAACTGAAACCATTTCCTCTAAGGTCAGGAACAAGACAAGGTTGCCCACTCTCACCACTATTATTCAACACAGTTTTGGAAGTTTTAGCCACAGCAATCAGAGAAGAAAAAGAAATAAAAGGAATCCAAATCAGAAAAGAGGAAGTAAAGCTGTCACTGTTTGCAGATGACATGATATTATACATAGAGAATCATAAAGATGCTACCAGAAAACTACTAGAGCTAATCAATGAATTTGGTAAAGTAGCAGGATACAAAATGAATGCACAGAAATCTCTTGCATTCCTATACACTAATGATGAAAAATCTGAAAGAGAAATTAAGGAAACCTTACCATTTACCATTGCAACAAAAAGAATAAGATACCTAAGAATAAACCTACCTAGGGAGACAAAAGACCTGTATGCAGAAAACTATAAGACACTGATGAAAGAAGTTAAAGATGATACCAACAGATAGAGAGATATACCATGCTCTTGGATTGGAAGAATCAATATTGTGAAAATGACTATACTACCCAAAACAATCTACAGATTCAATGCAATCCCTATCAAATTACCAATGGCATTTTTTACAGAACTAGAACAAAAAAAAACTTAAAATTTGTATGGAGACACAAAAGACCCCAAATAGCCGAAGTGGTCTTGATGGAAAAAATTGGAGCTGGAGGAATCAGGCTCCCTGACTTCAGACTATACTACAAAGCTACAGTAATCAAGACAATATGGTACTGGCACAAAAAAAGAGATATAGATCAGTGGAACAGGATAGAAAGCCCAGAGATAAACCCACACACGTATGGTCAACTAATCTATGACAAAGGAAGGCAAGGATATACCATGGAGAAAAGACAGTCTCTTCAATAAGTGGTGCTGGGAGAACTGGACAACTACATGTAAAGGAATGAAATTCGGACACTCCTTAGCACCATACACAAAAATAAACTCAAAATGGGTTAGAGACCTAAATGTAAGACCGGATACTATAGAACGCTTAGAGGAAAACATAGGAAGAACACTCTTTGACATAAATCACAGCAAGATCTTTTTTGATCCACCTCCTAGAGTAGTGGAAATAAAAACAAAAATAAACAAATGGGATTTAATGAAACTTAAAAGTTTTTGCACAGCAAAGGAAACTACAAACAAGACGAAAAGACAACTCTCGGAATGGGAGAAAATATTTACAAACGAATCAATGGACAAAGGATTAATCTCCAAAATATATAAACAGCTCATGCAGCTCAATATTAAAAAAAACAAACAACCCAATCCAAAAATGGGCAGAAGACCTAAATAGACATTTCTCCAAAGAAGACATACAGATGGCCAAGAAGCACATGAAAAGCTGCTCAACATCACTAATTATAAGAGAAATGCAAATCAAAACTACAATGAGATATCGCCTCACACCAGTTCGAATGGGCATCATGAGAAAATCTACAAAGAACAAATGCTGGAGAGGGTGTGGAGAAAAGGGAACCCTCTTGCACTGTTGGTGGGAATGTAAATTGATACAGCCACTATGGAGAACAGTTTGGAGGTTCCTTAAAAAACTAAAAATAGAATTATCATATGACCCAGCAATCCCACTACTGTGCATATACTCAGAGAAAACCATAATTCAAAAAGACACATGCACCCCAATGTTCATTGCAGCTCTATTTACAACAGCCAGGTCATGGAAGCAACCTAAATGCCCATCGGATGAACGGGTAAAGAAGATGTGGTACATATATACAATGGACTATTACTCAGCCATAAAAAGGAACAAAATTGGGTCATTTGTAGAGACGTGGATGTATCCAGAGACTGTCATACAGAGTGAAGTAAGCCAGAAAGAGAAAAACAAATATTGTATATTAACGTATATATGTGGAACCTAGAAAAATGTTACAGATGAACCGGTTTGCAGGGCAGAAGTTGAGACACAGATGCAGAGAACAAATGTATGGACACAAAGGGGGGAAAGTGGCAGGGGGTGTGGTATGATGAATTGGGAGATTTGGATTGACATATATACACCAATATGTATAAAATGGATAACTAATAAGAACCTGCTGTATAAAAAATAATAATAATAAATAAGTAAAAAGTAAAGGCCTTGGAACCAGATGAACCTGGTTCCTGCATCCCATTCTTGTTGTGTGGCCTTGGGAAAATTGCTTCATCCATGTAAGCCTCACTTTCTTCAACTATAGAATGGGATAATATAAAATGAGGATTATAATGGTACCTACTTTGTTGGCCTATTGTAAATACAACAAGAGATGGTGTGAGTGAAGGGCTAGGCACAGGCTTAACACCTGGGGCAGTTATTACTATTATTTCTGATGATGGGTACCTATGTTTGTTCACAGAGGTCGTATTGTCTCTTGTCCAGTTAGTGGCCAAAGTTTTTTCTACTTGATTTTCCTCCCAGTTCTTGAAACGTCATTCATCTGTACTCCAGCTCCTGGTTTTCTCTCCTCCGTGATAGAATCCATGGAGTCGAGCATCCAGCCCTTTGGTAAGTGGTGAGGGGGAACAAGGAAGTATAGACCGTGACTCTTTGCTTAAAAAAGCCTATTGCTTAGTCTGGGATAGAATTCCACTATGAGCTACACAGTAAGTCCCCTACAGATGAACGAGTTCCATTCTGAAAGTGCTTACGTAAGTCCAATTTATTCGTAAGTCCAACAAAGTTAGCCTAGGTACCCAACTAACACAATTGGCTATGTAGTACTGTACTATAATAAGTTTATAACACTTTTCACACAAATAATACATAAAAAACAAACAAACACAAAAAATAAAACATTTTTAATCTTACAGTATAGTACCTTGAAAAGTACAGTAGTACAGTACAACTGGCATACAGGGGCACATTTGCATCTTTGAAATTTCGCAACTTGAATGTTCGTATGTAGGAGACTTACTGTATTGAATAGAAATGTCAATCAAGGGCCATCTTAAGGCAACATATATCATGTTTCCATCTGGATCCCACCTGCTGGCCTAAGGCCAGATGGGTAGGGAGGCAATGCAAGGATGTAGCCAGCGGGTTGGAGGAGGGCACTGGAGACCTGACCAGCTGGGAGGGCCATTGCTCAAACCAATCTGTGAGGAGATGTCATTGTCAGGAGCTGAAGCCTCAGGGAGACGGTAGGAGCTCCACCACCAAGCAAACCAACCACCACCTAGAGCCATGTGCAAAGGCCTCCCATGGAGAGCAGTCGAGGATATTCTCAAAGAGTTGACTGGAGAAGAAAATAGCATTCCCAACAAAGAGTAAGAATAGGGGATTCTCATCCTTCTGTTATATGAGGCATCTGACCAACATGGAGGAACAAACCAAGATCTCACCACAGCAGAAGACAAGAGGCCTCAGCTGTGCCTCCCAACTGCGTGGCCAGAGTGATGGAGCTGCGTGGTCCTTGTGCTTGGTGAAGGCTCGCTGGACAATGACAAGTGGGGTCAGCAGTGTGGAGAGTAGAGATGGGGCCGGACAGCTTTGGACTGTCTGTGCATGTGGGGTGGAGGTGGTCCTCAGGCTGTTCGTTTTATCAGGAGCCAGACTTGGATGTGCCGGCACTGACGCTCCAAGGGCATGATGGGCTGGCAGCCCCGAACGTAGGTTGTAACAGGCAGGAGGCACCCCTGGGTCTGGCCTTTAAACATGTTCCATGGGCCCATGTTGGCTTAGGAGCACAGGGAGGAAGGTTTGCCGGCCTCGTACAGCCTGGCCTCAAGCCCTGCTATTGGGAGTCCCTCTACTTGGCTTGACTCCTCCTGTTGGTGTTTTGAAGTCTGGCTGAATTGGATGCCAAGGATTGGAGTTTATATAAATACGTAGAGGCTATGGCTCTTGCTCCACACAAGAGCTTACATCTGATTGTCCTCACATCCCAACTGCAAGGGGATTGTGTTGGGGGAAGGCAGGGAGTGTGTGCATTGTGTTTTGTGAGTCTCTTCACCACTGTAACATAAAACCTCGAGTGTCAGATTTTATCTGTTTCTACAATTGAATCCTGTTGGCTTGGTTGAAATGCTGAGAGTTGCTTTGCTTCTTAGCAGCCCTCCCTTTCCTGTGGATGTTCTTACTGCAGCCTGTGGTCACATAAGGAAAGATGGTCCTGCCCAAGCTCTGTCAACAGTGAGGGCCCGCGGCATCTGGGTGTCCAAAAGAAAGGCGGCTGAGGGCTACAGTGTCAATGTTGTATATTTTGATTTACAAAAATGATTCATTTGTTTATTTCTATTTTTTTCTGAAAAGGATTGGAGTCTGCTTACAATAAGATCTAATATTTCCCCTCTTCTGTTTTCTTTGCTTTTTTGGTTATTTATACTGTAAAAACACCCTATTTTTATGTTTTTCAAGCTGATGTACAATTTCTTTGGGAATATTTCTGTTTTTAAAGCATCTGTCATTTGTCTCCTTCTGCAGCTGGAATGAGACAAAAAACTCTAGTGCAGGTGGTGGTAAATGATGCCTGTGAGCCACAGCTGCCCCACCACCTGTTTTTTTTTTAATTAATTAATTAATTTATTATTTATTTTTGGCTGCGTTGGGTCTTCGTTGCTACGTGTGGGCTTTCTCTAGTTGCCTGCCACCTGTTTTGTTTTGTTTTTTTTAAACAGTGCCGACTTTCTTTTCTTTTTTTAATTAATTAACTGATTGATTGATTTTTGGCTGCATTGGGTCTTGGTTGCTGCGTGCAGGCTTTCTCTAGTTGTGGTGAGTGGGGGCTACTCTTCATTGTGGTGCGTGGGCTTCTCATTGCGGTGGCTTCTCTTGTTGTGGAGCACAGGCTCTAGGTGCACGGGCTTCAGTAGCTGTGGCATGCAGGCTCAGTAGTTGTGGTGCACGGGCTTAGTTGCTCCACAGCCTGTGGGATCTTTCTGGACTAGGGCTTGAACCCGTGTCCCCTGCATTGGCAGGCAGATTCTTAACCACTGCGCCCCCAGGGAAGCCCCTGCCACCTGTTTTTGTAAATAAAGTTTTATTGGAACACAGGCATGGGTATCTGTTTATTATTGACCCTGATTACTTTTGTGCTACAATGGCAGAGCTGTATAGCTGTGACAGAGACTGTGGGGCTGCAAAGCCAAAAATATTTACTATGTAGCCCTTTATAGAAAAAGTTTGCTGACCGCTGCTTTAGTTCACAGTCAAATATAATTTTAAAATACTATCTGACCTAAGTGAATTTATCTTGATCGGCACTGTGTGGTGGCGTGTGGCTAGGATGGGTGTCCATTCTTTTCTATACCAATGTTGCTCTGCTTCCTGAGAGCCCAGTCTTACTGGATCTATCTGACTGCCAAGGCTGCTTTTTGCCGGCTCTGTCCTGGACAGTGAGCTCAACCCAATTCCTTGATTCCCGTTCTCCAAAACAGGACACGGTCAGTGTGGAGGGCTTGGCTGAAAGTGTGGAGTGATGGAAATAAAGCACACAACTTTAGACTGAGGACTAGACACCTCACTCTGAAAATCCCTCTGGCAACCCTTCCTGCCCCCACTAGGAATACCTTTCTGACCATCTTGCTCTTTAGATATTCACCATGTTGTTTTGCCCTTCTCCTCCCCAATACCCACCGCATATCTAAATCCCCCTCACTTTATCCTGGAGAGCTATCATGCTCTCCACTACTGACTTACACAGTATACCTGTACATCCTCTAATACTGGTATGTACCAGTTACTGGAAAATAACTGGAATATGAGAGGGAAATGTTGTGTGATGCAGAAGGGAACCTTGCTTCCCTAGGCGTCAGGTTTCCACAAGGAGGGACATCAGCTAGTGGAACATGAGTGGCCTCACTCATTCTTACCCAGAGGAAGGACTTCTAATATTATTGATAAGCTTGGGATAAGCACTGACCATGTGCCCCTTCCTCAGTCTCTTTCTCTCGGGACACAGCTTCCCGGAAGCCCATACTCTGGTCTTGCTCTTTGGTGGGATAATTTCAGTTCAGGGGAATAGGGGTATTTGGTGCATGGGGTGGGACTATTGATAAATAAATGAAGAATGGAATTTGATGAACAAACTAACTCTTGTAGATGGAAGCTTCTGGTGGGCCAGGCCATGTATTCTAGGGTGGGTTTTCCTATTAGGAGATAAGGATTTGAGGGTGAGTGGTCTATCTGGAAGGTGAGCCTAGGAAGTACCAGTTGGGGTGTGTGGACGGGAATGCAGCCAATTACAGATGCGCCATCAAGCCATTTACCACTTGGGTGATCAGAGCTTAATCCCACAGTAAACGCTGGAAAATGGTGTAGAACATGCACCTCAGAGTTGTCCTGCTGGAGAGGTGAGGGAGCTGAGGTGTTTATACTCCAACTCCTGTCAGTCAGTGATTGAGGGTTGCTCCTGGGGGGTGACTTCCAAGGCATGGCTGGGCTTCCCCACATCATAAAGAAGCCTTCCTTATCTTTGAGGAAAACCTTCAGGCAAAGAAATGCAGATGCTCACTGTTATCATTTCTTCAGGAGCTCACTGAAGCTGTAAGACCAGAGGGAGGTGGGCAGGGCCAGAACACTCTATGTCACTATTACAGACTCTGGTGTTGAAGGGTGAATTTGGCGTCTCTTTCTTAGTTAATGGTGCTTTAACTTTACTGTGGGATTCAGGATTGAGAGAATCAAATTTTGGGTTTCGGCATGATTTGTTTTCTGATCATATAATCTCATGTTTGTCTGTTCGATGTGGCTGTTTTCAGAGGCCACAGGTCCTGGATCATCTCCAGAGGGTTCCTATAGAGCCTCTACTTAAATGGGGCTACCTGCTTTCCAGGGCCCCAGCTGCCTCCTCGAGACAAGGACCATATCCCCACCACTATCGGCAGGACCTCTAGTAGCCTCTCATCCTATGTCCACAGTAAATGGTATTTCTGTGCCTTCATACTGTGGGCTCTTCCAGGAGAGGAGCTGAGGCTGGGAACAGCTGAAAATTTGAGCAATTAATTGATCTGTTTAGTGCTCATAAATTCTTACATTATCGCTTACATTCTGCTAGAGAGACTAATTTCTTAGCCTCAGTAACAGAATTATTGGTGAATGTGCTGGTTGACCCAATTAGGGCAAGTGTCCTCCCTGGAACCAATCAGAGGGTGGAATCCTGTGGCGATAACAGGCAGGTCCCACTGGAGCCACATGGCTAGAGCTGGAGAATTGTGCTGATTAGAGAATCCATTTGTTGCTCTCCTCCCACACAACAGATATTCTCCACCCTCTGAACAGGGTTAGCATTGGTGTATCTGGACAGGTCATGACTTTAAAAACAGCTTCTCATGCTCTCCTGGGTCTTATTTAAATAAAACATTAAGCAATGCCACCCTTGGCCAATTCCTAAAGGAGAGGGGTCAGCAGTGCCTTCATGAAGGTTGCCCAGTGAAGTAAAGTTGCCCTATCCTCTGGTCACATTTTACTGTAAAGTTTAAAGGCTTTCATAAGCCCAAGTTGCAGCAGAATTGGCCCTGCCATCTTCATTTAGCATTTGTCAAGTGTTCTGGAATATCAGTTAACTGTGTGTTAGCTGTACAGTTTAGGAATTATTGGGAAACTTTAATTTTCAAACATGAATCTAATCTGTTTGGGCTGAGCTTGTGAACTATCACCCTAGGAGTGAAGTAACCAGGCCGACTCTGTTTTTGAGCCAAATAAAATCAGGTGAGCTGCTTTTATGTCATTATAGCATAGTGTATTGATATCATGTAGAGACTTCAGTGATGAGAGAACATCAACGTTCCAGTCCTGTGGAAAGAATTACCACACCAGCAAAGATCCTCACAATATGAAAACAATACTAAGGACACTTCCATATTTAAAGAGCACATTTCATGGAGGAAGAGGTTGAAACTGCAAAGAGTTTGGAGATTGGAGGGACCGTTATTAATAAAGAAATAGGAGAGGATTCTAGAATCCTGAAAATATCACCTCCTTGGCTATTTGCACTTAACATAATCACCGGAAATATGCCCAAATCAAGGTGCTTGAAGAATCAGGGCCGGACTTGTAGGTGCTTTGGGCTTTGGCCAAACAAGTTGCATTCTGAACAGAGCTTTTAAAGAACAAGCATAAACAGTGTACACAGTATGTAGAGTTGTGCCCATCAAGGCAGCCTGTGTCAATGTCCAGATTTGGTGACTGGTCACAGATCACTTGGTGTCCAACTGGTTTTTCTTGGCCTTTCAGGGGAAAATGGAAGGCTTCTCCTGAGGTGGGCACAATAACACGATCTCTAATGATGTCAAATTCTGGTGCAGTGACTGCACCATCTCGTGGACCTGGGGGACTTTTTGATGTTTGTGGGAGTTGGGATTCTAAGTTGGTCAGTGAGATTGATGGCATTGAGACCAAAGAGGAACTAGATCAGGGCCCCTCCAGGGATGACATCTGCTTTCATTGTGTAATAACACAAAGAGTGTTGACTCTAGATTGTTGGCTGAATACTTCTCTCTGTCCCCTCAGTGGGATACTTACTAATGATGGCGAGCTTGTTGGGGGTGATGATGAATTCAGTCTTACAACCCAAACAATAAAGTCAATCATAAAATTCAGGTAGACAAATGAAACTCTTGGGAATCAAATCTTCCGACTGCCAAGTTTCTCTACTTTTAAATTGATCATTGTGGATAAAATCAGAGATGAGCCCATAGAGAAGAGAATTTGAACACTCTGTTCCTCTATGAGGAGAAGAAGGTTGAATTTTTTTAGAACTAAATGGAGGCATCTGTTTTGTTTAAATTAAGGGTCTTGAAGTACCAGCCAGGGACTGAGCTGACCACCGTTTCTGTAATAAGGTAATAAATCATGCGGATGGTTAAAGAAGCAAGAAACACCACATTCTTGCTTTGTTCAACCAATTAAGCAATAAGCCTTCTGGGTCCTTTTGTTAATTACTGTCAGACACAACTTATACAATTGAATCCAGCCTTTTATTTAATTATATTAATCTATTCCAGCAACTTCAAATACCAACAATGCCAATAACAAAGTTCATTCTAAAAATAGAGGTCTTGTTTAATTTTTATTTTTCAACCATAATACCCTTTACAAGGTTGCCATCTGAGAATTTTTAGCTCTGTCTCAGCCTCAGGATGTTAGGGGAATTTGTGTTGAATATAGACAAGTCTGAAGCAAGGAGATGGTGGCTGAATCTCTTCTCTCAACGGGGTGATAAATCTGTCTAGGTCTATGCTATCCAATAGACCTGTTTGCACTGACGAATGTTCTATTCTCCGTGCTTTGCAACACAGTGGCTATTCAGCACTAGAAATGTGGCCAGTACAACTGAGAAACTGAGTTTAAATTTTCTTTAATTTTAATGAATTTACGTTTAGATAACCACATGTGGCCACTGGCTCCTCGCCCAGGTCTAGAGTGTATTCTGAGGAAGGAAAAATGCAGTGTTCCATTGACTTCAACAGGTGAAGAAATGCATAGTTATGATGTGTACTGTTTAGAAACCCTTACCTCCTGCTTAGAGTTTGTTATTTGAAACACACTGTATCCTGAGACAGCCCAAAGGAGATCAGCATCTTTGAGGGGAGGTTTTAAGCTGACCATGTGAAGAGGGAAATCCACCTGGAAGAGAGATGGGTACCAGGTCTTTTTTTTTTTTTTAATAGATCTTTATTGGAGTATAATTGCTTCACAATACTGTGTTAGTTTCTGTTGTACAGCAAGGTGAATCAGGCATATGCCGACATATATCCCCATATCCCCTCTCTCTTAAGCCTCTCTCCCACCCTCCCTACCCCACCCCTCTAGGTCATCGCAAAGCACCGAGCTGATCTCCCTGTGCTATGCTGCTGCTTCCCACTAGCTATCTATCTTACATTCAGTAGTGTATGTACTCATACACGTCGCCCCAGCTTCCCCCTCCCCACCTCCTGTGTCCTCAAGTTCATTCTCTATGGTTACGTCTTTATTTCTGCCCTGCCACTTGGTTCATCAGTACCTGTTTTTTTTTTTTTAGATTCCATATATGTGCGTAGGCATACAGTATTTGTTTTTCTCTTTCTGACTTACTTCACTCTGTATAACAGACACTAGGCCCATCCACTTCACTACAAATAACTCAATTTTGTTTCTTTTTATGGCTGAGTAATATTCTTTATCCATTCATCTGTCAATAGACACTTAGGTTGCTTCCATGTCCTGGCTATTGTAAATAGTGCTGCAATGAACACTGTAGTACATGTCTTTTTTTTTTTTAACATCTTTATTGGGGTATAATTGCTTTACAATGGTGTGTTAGTTTCTGCTTTATAACAAAGTGAATTAGTTATACATATACATATGTTCCCATATCTCTTCCCTCTTGCATCTCCCTCCCTCCCACCCTCCCTATCCCACCCCTCCAGGTGGTCACAAAGCACCGAGCTGATCTCCCTGTGCTATGCGGCTGCTTCCTACTAGCTATCTACCTTACGTTTGGTAGTGTATATATGTCCATGCCTCTCTTTCACTTTGTTGCAGCTCACCCTTCCCCCTCCCCATATCCTCAAGTCCATTCTCTAGTAGATCTGTGTCTTTATTCCTGTCTTACCCCTAGGTTCTTCATGACATTTTTTTTTCTTAAATTCCATATATACGTGTTAGCATACGGTATTTGTCTTTCTCTTTCTGACTTACTTCACTCTATATGACAGACTCTATGTCTATCCACCTCATTACAAATAGCTCAATTTCGTTTCTTTTTATGGCTGAGTAATATTCCATTGTATATATGTGCCACATCTTCTTTATCCATTCATCCGATGATGGGCACTTAGGTTGTTTCCATCTCCAGGCTATTGTAAATAGAGCTGCAATGAACATTTTGGTACATGACTCTTTGAATTATAGTCTTCTCAGGGTATATGCCCAGTAGTGGGATTGCTGGGTCGTATGGTAGTTCTATTTGTAGTTTTTTAAGGACCCTCCATACTGTTCTCCATAGTGGCTGTATCAATTTAGATTCCCACCAACAGTGCAGGAGGGGTCCCTTTTCACCACACCCTCTCTAGCATTTACTGTTTGTAGATTTTTTGATGATGGCCATTCTGACCAGTGTGAGGTGATACCCCATTGTAGTTTTGATTTGTATTTCTCCAATAATTAGTGATGTTGAGCATCTTTTCTTTTTTTTTCTCTTTACTACTTTTTTTTGAATTTTTGAATTTTACTTATCTGTTTATACAGCAAGTTCTTATTAGTCATCAATTTTTTACACATCGGTGTATACATGTCAATCCCAATCTCCCAATTCATCACACCACCACTCCCACCCCCACTCCCCCACTTTCCCCCTTTGGTGTCCATACGTTTGTTCTCTACATCTGTGTCTCTGTTTCTGCCCTGCAAACTGGTTTGTCTGTACCATTTTCTAGGTTCCACATATATGCATTAATATACAATATTTGTTTTTCTCTTTCTGACTTACTTCACTCTGTATGATAGTCTCTATATCCATCCACATCTCTATAAATGACCAATTTCGTTCCTTTTTATGGCTGAGTAATATTCCATTGTATACATGTACCACATCTTCTTTATCAATTCATCGGTCGATGGGCATTGAGGTTGCTTCCATGACCTGGTTATTGTAAATAGAGCTGCAATGAACATTGGGGTGCATGTGTCTTTTTGAATTATGGTTTTCTCTGGGTATATGCACAGTAGTGGGATTGCTGGGTCATATGATAATTCTATTTTTAGTATTTTAAGGAACCTCCATACTGTTCTCCATAGTGGTTGTATCATTCCCATGAACAGTGCAAGAGGGTTCCCTTTTCTCCACACCCTCTCCAGCATTTGTTCTTTGTAGATTTTCTCATGATGCCCATTCGAACTGGTGTCAGGTGATACCTCACTGTGGTTTTGATGTGCATTTCTCTTATAATTAGTGATGTTGAGCAGCTTTTCATGTGCTTCTTGGCCATCTGTATGTCTTCTTTGGAGAAATGTCTATTTAGGTCTTCTGCCCATTTTTGGATTGGGTTGTTTGTTTATTTGATATTGAGCTGCATGAGCTGTTTATATATTTTGGAGATTAATCCTTTGTCCATTGATTCGTTTGCAAATATTTTCTCCCATTCTGAGGGTTGTCTTTTCATCTTGTTTGTAGTTTCCTTTGCTTTGCACAAGCTTTTAAGTTTCATTAGGTCCCATTTGTTTATTTTTGTTTTTATTTCCACTACTCTAGGAGGTGGATCAAAAAAGATCTTGCTGTGATTTATGTCAAAGAGTGTTCTTCCTATGTTTTCCTCTAAGCGTTCTATAGTATCCAGTCTTACAGTTAGGTCTCTAATCCATTTTGAGTTTATTTTTGTGTATGGTGTTAGGGAGTGTTCAAATTTCATTCTTTTACATGTAGCTGTCCAGTTCTCCCAGCACCACTTATTGAAGAGACTGTCTTTTCTCCATGGTATATCCTTGCCTTCCTTTGTCATAGATCAGTTGACCATAGGTGCCTCGGTTTATCTCTTGCCTTTCTATCGTGTTCCATTGATCTATATTTCTGTTTTTGTCAGTACCATACTGTCTTGATTACTGTAGCTTTGTAGTATAGTTTGAAGTCAGAGAGACTGATTCCTCCATTCCGTTTTTCTTTCTCAAGATTGCTTTGGCTTTTTGGGGTCTTTTGTGTTTCCATATGAAGTGTAAATTTTTTTGTTCTAATTCTGTGAAGAATGCCATTGATAGTTTGATAGGCTTTGCACTGAATCTGTAGATTGCTTTGGGTAGTATAGTCATTTTCACAACATTGATTCTTCCAATCCAAGAACATGGTGTATTTCTCCATCTGTTTATATCATCTTTGATTCCTTTCACCAGTATTTTATAGTTTTCTGAGTACTAATCTTTCATCTCCTTAGGTAGGTTTATTCCTAGGTATTTTATTCTTTTTGTTGCAATGGTAAATGGGATTGTTTCCTTAATTTCTCTTTCTGATTTTTCATTGTTAGTGTATAGGAATGCAAGAGCTTTCTGTGTATTAATTTTGTATCCTGCAACCTTACCAAATTCATTAATTAGTTCTAATAGTTTTCTGGTGGCATCTTTAGGATTTTCTATATATAATATCATGTCATCTGCAAACAGTGACAGTTTTACTTCTTCTTTTCCAATTTGTGTTCCTTTTTTTGCCTTTTCTTCTCTGATTGCCGTGGCTAGGACTTCCAAAACCATGTTGAATAAGAGTGGTGAGTGGACACCCTTGTCTTGTTCCTGATCTTAGTAGAAATGCTTTCAGTTTTTCACCATTGAGAATGATGTTTGCTGTGGGTTTGTCATATATGGCCTTCATTATGTTGAGGTAGGTTCCCTCTATTCCCATTTTCTGGATAGTTTTTATCATAAATGGGTGTTGAATTTTGTTGAAAGCTTTTTCCGCATCTATTGAGATGATCATATGGTTTTTCTTCTTCAATTTTTTAATATGGTGTATCACATTGATTGATTTGTGTATACTGAAGAATCCTTGAATCCCTGGGATAAATCCCACTTGATCATGGTGTATGATCCTTTTAATATGTTGTTGGATTCTGTTTGCTAGTATTTGTTCAGGATTTTTGCATCTATGTTCATCAGTGATATTGGTCTATAATTTTCTTTTTTTGTGATATCTTTTTCTGGTTTGGGTATCAGGGTGATGGTGGCTTTGTAGAATGAATTTGGGAGTGTTCGTCCCTCTGCAATTTTTTGGATGAGTTTGAGAAGGAATGGTGTTAGCTCTTCTCTAAATATTTAATAGAATTCTTCTGTGAAGCCCTCTGGTCCTGGACCTTGGTTTGTTGGAAGATTTTTAATTACAGTTTCAATTTCATTACTAGTGATAGGTCCGTTTATATTTTCTAATTATTCCTGGTTCAGCCTTGGGAAATTGCACCTTTCTAAGAATTTGTCCATTTCTTCGTGGTTGTCCATTTTATTAGCATATAGTTGTTTGTAGTAGTCTTTTGTAATCCTTTGTATTTCTGTGGTGTCAGTTGTGATTTCTCTTTTTTCATTTCCAATTTTATTGATTTGTGTCCTCTCCATTTTTTTCTTGATGAGGCTGGCTAAGGGTTTATCAATTTTGTTTATCTTCTCAAAGAACCAGCTTTTAGATTTATTGATCTTTGCTATTGTTTTCTTCATATTCTATTTCATTTATTTCTGCTCTGATATTTATGATTTCTTTCCTTCTACTGACTTTGGGTTTTCTTTACTCTTCTTTCTCTAGTTGCTTTAGGTGTACAGTTAGATTGTTTATTTAAGATTTTTCTTGTTTCTTGAGGTGAGGTTGAATTGCTATAAACTTCTCTCTTAGAACTGCTTTTGCTGCATCCCATAGATTTTGGGTTGTTGTGTTTTCATTGTCATTAGTTTCTATGTTTTTAAAAATTTCTTCTTTGCTTTCTTCAGTGATCTCTTGGTTATTTAGTAATGCACTGTTAGCCTCCATGTACTTGTGGTTTTACAGTTTTTTTTCCTGTAATTGATTTCCAATCTCATAGCATTGTGATCAGAAAAGCTGCTTGATATGATATGATTTCAATTTTCTTAAATTTTCTGAGGCTTGATTTGTGACCCAAGATGTGATCTATCCTGAAGAAATTTCCATGTGCACTTGAAAAGAAAGAAGTGTATTCTGCCACTTTGGGATGGAATGTTGCATAAATATCAATTAAATGTAACTGGTCTATTGTGATTTAAAGCTTGTGTTTCCTTATTTATTTTCTCTTTGGATGATCTGTCCATTGGTGTAAGTGGGATGTTAAAGTCCCCTACTATTATTGTGTTACTGTCAATTTCCCCTTTCATGGTTGTTAGCATGCCTCATATACTGAAGTGCTCCTATATTGGGTCCATAAACATTTATAATTGTTATATCTTCTTGGCTTGATCCTTTGATCATTATGTAGTGTCCTTCTTTATCTCTTGTCCTTGTTTATCTCTTGTAGCAGTCTTTATTTTAAAGTCTATTTTATCTGACACGAGTATTGCTACTCCAGCTTTCTTTTGATTTCCATTTGCATGGAATATCTTTTTCTATCCCTTCACTTTCAGTCATATGTGTCCCTAGGTCTGAAGTGGCTCTCTTATAGACAGCATATATATGGCTCTTGTTTTTGTATCCATTCAGCGAGTCTGTGTCTTTTGGTTGGGGCATTTAATCCATTTACATTCAAGGCTATTATCGATATGTATGTTCTTATTACCATTTTCTTAATTGTCTGGGGTATGTTTTTGTGGGTCTTTTTCTCCTCTTGTGTTTCCCACCTAGAGAAATTTCTTTAACATTTGTTGTAAAGCTGGTTTTGTGGTGCTGAATTCTCTTAGCTTTTGCTGGTGTGAAAAGCTTTTGATTTCTCCATTGAATCTGAATGAGATCCCTGCTGGGTAGAGTAATGTTGGTTGTAGATTTTTCTCTTTCATCACTTTAAGTATATCCTGCCACTCCTTTCTGGCCTGCAGATTTTCTGCTGAAAAGTCAGGTGATAACCTTATGGGGATTCCTTTGTATGTTATTTTTTGTTTTTCCCTTGCTGCTTTTAATATTATTTCTTTGAATTTAATTTTTGTTAGTTTGATTAATATGTGTCTTTGTGTATTTCTCCTAGGTTTTATACTGTATGGGACTCTCTGCGCTTCCTGGACTTGGGTGACTATTTCCTTTCCCATGTTAGGGAAGTTTTTGGCTATAATCTCTTCAAATATTTTCTCAGACCCTTCGTTTTTCTCTTCTTCCTCTGGGACCCCTATTATTCGAATGTTGGTGCATTTAGTGTTGTCCCAATGGTCTCTGAGATTGTCTTCAATTCTTTTCAGTCTTTTTTCTTTATTCTGCTCCTCAGCAGTTATTTCCACCATTTTGTCTTCCAGCTCACTTATTCATTCTTCTGCCTCAGTTATTCTGTTATTGATTCCTTCTAGTGTATTTTTCATTTCAGTTATTGTGCTGTTCATCTCTGTTTGTTCTTTAGTTCTTCTAGATCTTTGTTAAATATTTCTTCTATTTTCTCAATCTGTGCCTTCATTCTATTTCTGAGATTCTGGATCATCTTTTCCATCAGTACTCTGAATTCTTTTTCAGGTAGATTGACTATTTCCTCTTCATTTTTTTGGTCTTGTAGATTTTTACTTTGTTCCTTCATCTGTGACATATTTTTTTCCCATCTCATTTTTTTTTCTTTTCTTATGAGTGGGGTTGTGCTCCTATCTTTCTGGTTGTTTGGCCTGAGGCTTCCAGCACTGGAGTTTGTAGGCTGTTGGGTAGAGTTGGGTCTTGGTGCTGAGATGAGGACCTCACTCCAATGAATATTCCCTGGATTCTGAGGTTCTCTGTTAGTCCAGTGGTTTGGACTTGGAGCTCCCACCGCAGGAGCTTTGGCCTGACCCCCGGCTCATGAACCAAGATCCTGCAAGCTGCGTGGGGTGGTTAAAAAAAAAAAAAAAAGGAGAACCATAACAAAGTAAAAAATAAAATTAGACTAGGAAACTAACAGCTGTGTTAGTTTCCTAGACTAAAAATAAAAATATAGATGAAACAACAACTGGAAAGTAAAACAGAACCACAATAGTAAAAACAGGAAGAGTAAAAAGAAAAGGTGGAAAAGGCCTTGGCTGTGGAGGGCAGGGCCTGAGCAGGGGTGAGGTTTGAGCAGTGAGTGGGGCCTATGCTTAGGATCCATGGGGCTGGAAAAGGCGGGGGGGGGGGTGTGTGGTGGGTGGGACTTAGGCTCAACAGAACAGAAGGGCCCAGGTGTGACCCTGCCTCTGGTCTCAGAGGGTGGGGGACCTCACCTGGGAACCCAGCAGGTTTCCTGGGCTTGAGTGGGTGGGGCAAATGCCCTCCGCTCCTCTACCACTCCTCCGGTCCCAGAGGGCTCCTCCTGCCTGCCTCTCCTGATCTCCCCAGCCTCCCTCCTATGCCCCCAGGACCCATGCACCCAGAGGGGACTCTGGAGATTGGGAGACTGGCCTGGGATCTCAGCAGGCTCCCTGTGCCTGAGTGGGTGGGGCAAACCCTCTCTGCTCCTTTCCTACTCCTCTGGTCCTGAAGGGTCCCTCCCGTCTGCCTCTCCTGTTCTCTCCCGGCCTTGCTCCTATGTCCCCAGGACCAACTCAGCCCAGAGGGGACCTCTGAGGGCATAGGACCCAGCAGATTTCCCCGGCCGATTGGGCAGGAGTGGGAACTCCCCTCCAGGAGTGGGAACCCCTCCCCCCTCTCAGCCACCCTTCAAGGGTGCTGGTCCTGTCTAGCGTCCACTTCTCCTTCCCCCTCAGTCCCCCCACATCCTACTGGTTCGCTTGGGGGTTCTTCCCATCTCCTTGGGTGTCGGGGTCCCCCACCCAGCACCATGTCTTCTCAATCACAGAACCACCCCCACTCAGCAACTCTTACAGCCCAACTGGGTGGGCCAAGTCACAACAAGAAGGCCATTCAGCTTTTGCTAGCATGGGCTCTGCCCTGATGGAGATGTGTTCTTCTATGACTGAATGTTCAGGTGTGGGCATATTTGAAGGTCCCAGACATTTCCTACCGGCTCAGAGTCAGCCCTTTCATGGACATTAACACCCACCTCTAGTTCCTCTCATAAGAATTTTGGCTCAGACGCTGGCATTTCCCTCCCAGGGAGGTTTACCTTTTTGCAAATGTTGCTCATTCTGATCCAATCAGCGCAAACCCTGTAACAGGGCATCAGGAGAGTTTCTGAACTGTACACACTTCTGTTAGTGGGAGTGTTCAATCTAAGCTGACCCAACACCAATGATTAAAGAAAAGAATATTGCATGAGAATCCGATTGTGGTTAATCTAGATAGAGAACAGCAAGGGCAGGGTGAATGGAGATAGAAAGTTCTGAGGAAATTCTCATTAACATGAGAACATCTTATTCCAGGTCTACTGACTCTTTTCAGCTACTAGGCTGAGCTGAAGAATTGGGTCAAAGCTCTCTCCAACCCTATTTTCTCTCAGTAGCTTACTTCCCTTCCTTCCTCTGAGCTATGCCTCAACCAATGAACATGAAATTTGTCCTCATAAGCCTATTGCAATGGTTTTTGGATGTCAGGACTTTGCACTTTCTTCATGCTTTAATTTTCATGGCTGGTGACACAGACAACCCAAGATAAGGCCATTTGAAATAAACTGATCAATCAGAATTGTGTATCCTGAAGTTGTTGCCAGACCTCTTTCCTTAGTCAGAGATAAAAGCAATTATTTACTGCTCAATGGAAAAAAAAACCCCAAGAATCTTATGTACCATGTAATGATCATCTACCAGTGATGAAGACATTGAGACAATGGGTCCATGTTTTTCTTTTTCTAAAACAGCCAGTGGTCAATGAAGTAAGGTACGGGAAGGAAAGACTTCCCATATTCATTTGTAGAGTTTTTGTTTCTACTATCACCACTGCACAAATACAAAGGGTCTCCTTCATGATATGCACATGCTCCTGTTGTTCCCTTGAGTTGAACCTCTATGGTCACATTTCTCTTTTCCTTCTGCTGGTAGCATTCATTGTTCATCCACGGTGCTGACATTGTCAAATCGCCACAGCTGGCTGGCTTTTCCATCACACTCACGTAAATACAAATCTTTATTGTTTTCCTGCATCACAGCTTCTATGCATTTCCCAGAAAGAATGTGAACAATCATTCCATTCTGAAAAGAGAGAAGAAAAGGAAAAAAAAAAAATGAGTTGGTCCCCCACAACCAGTCAGCAAAGAAGGAAATTTCTAAGATTTGTGCTAATCATTAAGAGAATAATAAAGGTGATATGAACTGGCCTGGTAAGGAATTGGAGTATTTTGGTTACTATATAATATAATTTAGGTAACCCTAAAATTTAAATATCATACAGAGCCTTGGGGTCATTAATTCAATTATTATTATTGTGGTTGGGTAATTATGCCATTTCTTGGAGAGTTCTGGCTAGTAAAATGCCAGTGTAAAGATCATGTTCAATCATTATACTGTATTGTTGACATTCATTGTTATCACTGTACTTGTAAATTTCTGCTTTCAAAAGGATTTAATTTAATCTCTGCCCTCTGTTAATCCTGCAATTTAGTACTGCTGCCACCAGGCTGCAGTATACAGTAAGACTTTAAGGATACACTGAAGGCCTGAGTCAGCCATGTTTGGAAGACCATAGCTGCTTCCTGCCCAAAATCTACCAAACTTAATACTGAATGTAGCCATCCCCTTTTCAAGAAAAAAATCAACTTCTTTATGAAAAGTTAAACAACCTTAACCAACAGTGCTGATAATGTCCATTTATTTATTTAGAGATATAATTCACATGCCCTAAATACAACTCAGCGGATTTTAGTATATTCACAAAGTATATGCAGCCATCACCTCTATCTAATTGCAGAAAATTTCATCACTGTAAAAAGAAATGTACTATCCATTAGCAGTCACTTCCCATTCCTGCTTCCTTCCAGCCACTGGAAATCATTAATCTAGTTTCTGTGTTTATGGATTTGTCTCTTCTTGACATTTCATATAAATCAAATCATATAATATATGGCCTTTTGTGACAGGCTTCTTTCACTTTGTATGGTATTTTCAAGTTTCATCCATTTTGTAGCACAAAATAGTACCCAATTTCTTCCTTTCTTTCTTTCTTTTTAGTGGTAAAAATATGTAACATAAAACTTTCTACCTTAACCATTTTTAAGTGTAAAATTTAGTAATGTTAAGTATATTCACTTTGTTGTGAAACAGATCTCCTTTTTTGAATGAAGAACTTTTTCTTCATTCAAAACAAACTCTATACCCATTAAACAACAACTTCCCTCTCCTCACTTCCCCTCGTGCCTGGTAACCACCATTCTATTTTCTGTTTTTATGAATATAACTTCTCTATATATTTCATATAAGTTTAATCATACAGTATTTGTCTTTTTGTGACTGGCTTATTTCACTTAGCATAATGTCCTCAAGCTTCATCCATGTTGAAGCAAATGACAGGATTTCCTTCTTTCTTAAGGTGGGAAAATAGTCCATTGTATGTATATAGCACATTTTGTTTATTCATTCATCAATCACTGGACCCTTGGGTTGCTTCCACCTATTGACTATTGTGAATACTGCTGCTATGAACAGTATCTTGCTCCTTTTTATGGCTGAATGAGAATACTTTTTTAAAGCCTTATTTTTTAATGCCTGAAAGATGCTGGGTGTATCTTAGTCACTAATCTTTTACATATTATTTTTAAATGCTGTTTCTAAATCTATCTTATCCAGAGGACTTGCTTAGAATGATCCTTTATGATCATTCATAAAGGGCCTTAACTTGGTTTCTAAGAATTCTTTGAGCATGTGTGGGCCCCCTAAGGCCTAGGTTCACTTGTCACCAAACCCCCAAGAGCTTTGTTCTCAACTGTTTATCGTGAGCTCAGCTTAAGTTTTACACTATACGATTTTCCTCTTTCACAGTCTGCTTTAAGAGTACCGATGCATGGAGTTCTGCTTAGTTATTTAATCCCCCCGCCCCGTTATTCCCAAGCAAAAGTTGAAGAAAGGCATGTTTAAAAGATGTGTGTATTAATCTGTTTGTTTGTATACTTGTACCCTAACTCATTTCAGAAGGGATTTGAGGTGAAGGAAAAACTATGTATGGACAGTTATTGTTGATACTGTCACCTTCCAATCCCAATCCTGTAAACGGCTCACTCTCCCTAAATACTTACACTCCTATTTCCTAATACTTACACTCCTCCTATTTCTTCTTTATTGATGCATAACCTCTGGAAAGGATCTCAAGCTTCTCCCTGGAGTCATGGGAATCAAAGCCTTACTAAACTGATGAAATGCTCAGAGTGGAATTTGCAAAGGAAGAAAGAACGATCTACATCCTCATCTATCTGGTTGTGGAACAGGAGGCAGGCCTTTCCATTGCCCCTAAAACCACACCACCAACGTGGTTGACTGCTTCTGTAACACGCTCCATGGTCCTACTTGTGACCTAAGTTAATAAACTTTAAAAAGAGGCTGTCTCCTCTCTCCACCATATCAAGACCAGAGCTATACAGAAACCTGGCAAATCAGTACATTTCAAGATGCTGGTGGTTAACTTTGCTGCAAGGTTGGCTTCACCTCCCCCTGAGGCCTTAGTGGCAAGTCACTCAGTTCAACAGCAAGGACACAGGCTTTTATGGTAATACTTGACCTCTTGGAAGAGCCTGAGACACGCACCAGCCAGCCGCCCCGCTGAATCCTTCCTAGCTGGGTTACTTACCTCCTGGTAGTCCCAGTGCTGCTGATGGATGTCAGGGCCTCCCTTGGTGCAGTTCTGCAGAATCACCTGCTCTCGCCTGACATCGAAGCACAGGTGGTGGGGGCTGCCATAGTGGATCTCCTTCCTGCCCATGTGATCCAGGTGCTGGGACAGAGGGAAATGGCTGTTAGCACAGCTAGAAGGAGATCCTCTCCAAAGCTGGAGGTAAAGGAAGGAGAGCTCATTGCAATAGGGCTGAGGTCTGGGGGCAATCTTCAGATTCTACTGGGGTCAGCAAGACCCTATCTCATAGTCAAGTCCACAGATATGATGCCGGACTAGCCCTGGCCTCTGAAATCTCCACATTCCATCTACTTTTGCATTCATATTTATACATTCTGGAAAGTTCCTCCATTATTCTATTTACTGTATCATAGGTGAGGCCATAAAGGATGCTGTGTGTTTTGTGAGGGTACAGTTGGAAGGGCAGATGAGGAAACTCCTGAGGCCTGAGTGGATCTCTTTCTGGAGACGTCTGTGCTGGCCCTGCAAGTGACTTTCCTTCTGTCTTTTGTATCTGCGGACTCTCGCTCGTGGTTTGCATTTCCTCCTGGGTTCCGTAGGACTGGATCATGCATTCCTTTGCAGAGGGGCTTTAGCTGCGGGAAGCTCGTGGGCCCAGGTTGGAAACACATCCTGATAAAACCATTTTCCGTTTGTTCCTGCTAAATGCAGCCTGAACTCATTTTTACGCTAACTTTGTGGCTGGGAGACGGGGTTCGCTTCATGGTCATGTGACCTGTGTAACTGCAGGGGCCTCATGCTTAGAAGGGTTTAATGTTCTTGGTGTAATATATTTGGTTTAATGCTGATGCTGTCTAGGAATTCTTAATAATTGTTGAGTGATAGGTCTCACCATCTTCATTTGCACTGAGCCCAACAAGTTAGGTAGCCAGTCCCACCTGAGGATTCCCAGACAACACAGTTCCTATAAATTTGAACCCTAAACCCACGTCGGACACAAGCTTGTGGTTAAAAATTTTCAGGGAAGAGTCATTTTCTCCAACGCAAAGACCTGTCTACAGATCTGCTTCCTTGTCATCTTCTGGTGGCAATAGGTAGTCTTTTCTAGTCCCAGTTTTCACAGATAGGTTACTCTGTGAAGGTCAAAGCTGGCTTTGTATGGGTGTCCCATTTCCAACCCCTCATCTGCCATGGGCTGAAGATGGGCTTTCGTCACTATCTCCTGCTTGGAACCAACGCCTCTGGGTTCCTGAGGTTTGACAGAAACTGTCCCCTTCACCCTGCAGGAGAGCTTGGCCATGGCCCTATGACTCTATTTCAGTTGCCTCTGGATTCGGGGCCCCTGGAGATTTCCCTTTGTTATAAACATAGTTACTTATGCATAAAAGAGGGTGTTTCTTCTTTTTTATATGGCATATGGTGCTTTCAGCTTAGCAAGTTTACAATTTTTCTGGATACAGAAGCCCTTGCTAATCCCCACCTCCCCACCAAGAATGTAAATAAATAAATAAATCCAAAAGCTAACATTCTTTTTGCATCATTATCCCCAGTTGCAGATGAGGAAACCAAGACTCAGAGAGGTTAAGAGGCCTGCCTGATATCACACAGCTAGAAGGTGAGCTATTTCCACCATCACAGAGCTATCTCTCTGTCCTCCTGTGCCAGGTGTGAGTGCCCATTGGGGTGTTCTAGAACATTGGTAAAAGGGCAAAACTGAAAGGGGACAAATGGATACTGAGAACTTGCTTCCCCGGGTGTCCTCCAGGCCCAGGGCCTTCCCCTAGGGTCCCAGAGCCTCGCCAGTCCTGCCTGCAGGGCTGGACCCTCCAAGACTTGTTCTGCCTTTCACCCCAGGCTCTTGGGGCCTCACCTGACTCGTTTGATCAATATCTCCAGGAAGTTACACTTTGTTTTTTGTTTTTTAATACAGGCCTTTGGGGTAGGACAACTTATGCAAAGGCCCCATCACAGGCTGAAAAGAGAAAGGTTTGGGGGGCGGGCTAGACTTTCCAGGTTGTCATCCAAGTTGTGATAAGAAGTGGACACACCAACCTTCATCCGGCATCATGGGGACGTCCCATGACCTGGGTAGTTATTCCTGAGATGGAAATTTGAAGAGAAGAAATACCCTAACATAGAAGGAGACCTTCCTGATATCCAAGGAGCCCACATGGTGCCGGAAGGACCCTCTGTCTCTAGATTCTTCCCCTGACTCAGTGTGGATTTCAGACCTGATTCAGGTCCCTTCTGGCCATATGTACCCACGAGCAGGACCTCTGGCTCAAGGACAGACTCTCCCTGTGGTCAGTGCCTGCCAGTCACTTTCAGTGTCGCCCTTTGGGCCATAAACTTTTGTTGTCACAGGGCAACCCCGCCCTTCCTCGGTACCGAAGGGTCCAGCCATGCTGCAGAGTGAGGCCCCGGGAAATCCATGGAGTTGGTCTCCAGTGCGCCCCAGGAGAGCTCGTGTGCTCTTTCCCTCCCATCCCCAGGGGCGTTTGTACCCTCTGCCTTCTTCTTGACCATGCAGTGGAAGCCTTTCTCCCTGTGGAAGGAGTTTCACAAACCACATTGCTCTGTGTGTGGGAAACGTTCCGAATGAGGCCACAGCTCTGAAACCCGATGACCCCATCTGTGTGTAAGGTCTCCTCTGACAAGTGAGGCAGAGGGTCACCAGAGGCCATGAGCCTTGTCTACCCAGATCCAGCCCTCTCCCCATTTCACACACACACACACACCCCCCAGGCTCCTGTGATGCCCTAAAGTTCCCCCTCTGGCCCAGAAGTATTGGCCCCCATAGATCCCCATTAAATGCCCAAAAGACACAGCATACCCACTCTGGGCAGGACTCAGCATCAGGAGCCTGGAGTCTTAGGAACACAGTCACGAGCTATGGGTTTGAGGCACTGCTGCAAATGGGTAACATTTTCCAGGGTCCCCTCGATCCCTCAGGGTTTCTGTGCCTATAGTGCCTGCTCGGTGACCCACTTTCTCCATCTCTGGTTCTAGTTGGCTAACGATCTTGAGCTGGTCCAGATGTTTCAGAAAGGTGCCCTGGTGGAAATTTGCCTGCACACAGGTTTTCTTTGCCCTCTGATTATAGATTTTTAATTTAAATGGGGAGCTTTTCCATTTTATAAATAAGTTCGTTTGTATCATTTTTTTAGATTCCACATATAAGAGATATCTTAGGATATTTGTCTTTCTCTGTCTGACTTACTTCACTTAGGATATTTACAGAACAGAAACAGACTCAGACATAGAAAACAAACTTATGGTTACCAAAGGGGAAAAGGGGGGAGGGATAAATTACGAGTTTGGGATTAGCAGATACAAACTACTATATATAAAATAGATAATCAACAAGGTCCAACTGTATAGCACAGGGAACTATATTCAATATCCAGTAATAAGGTATAATGGAAAAGAATCTGAGAAAGATTATATATATATTTATATATGTATAACTGAATCACTGTGCTGTACACCAGAAACTAACACAACATTGTAAATCAACTATACTTTGATAAAAGAAAAAATGGGGATCCTTTCCATAAGCTCTGGATTTCCAGTGTCTTTTAAATTTTTGGATGATCTTGTAATACTGGATCTGCTTTCATACAAAACAAAAGACATTTACTGAGGCTGGGGCAGGCGCTCCTCTGTGACAACAGCCTCCTCCCAGCTCCCCGTGTTTGTTTCCTTTATCCACTTAAACCGTGGAGACACACCTGAGTTTGAAGCCCCTGGGCTAGCCACTCTCCAAGCCTCGGTTTCCTCATCTGTCAGATGAAGACATTGGCTAAACAGCCTGGCCATGTCCCTCGAGTTCAGATGCTCATATTCTCTGATGGGTCCACATTTGGGCTTGGGGCTGGGGCAGGTTGGGGAATGTGTCGTCAGAGTGGGGGACCATGCACAGTCAAGGGACATGGGACCACTGAAAGGAGATGCCCCAAAGGGAAGGGAGGGCCATCCCAGCAAAGACCCCTTGCAGGTCTGAGAACACTGACCACCCACCTGCTGCTGCTGGCTGTCACTGCAAGGAGCTAGCATCATGGCACAGCCCAGGACGTCCCCTTCTGCCAAGCAGTCTGCACAGAAGCCAAGTCCGGTGTTGTGGAGCTGTAAGCAACATTCACAGAAGTGAATCCCGCCCTCTGCTGCAAAGATGCCCTCTGTTGGCCACTCCTTCACCCTCTGCAGTGTAGCTCAAGGTTCCATGCTCAGATCATAAAAATGATCGAGGTCAAGCTGAAGCCAGTGACCCTAAGGACAGGCCTCCTGAACGAGGTGACAGCACCTGTCCTGGTGAAGGGGCCCTGGGATGGGTTATGGGGCAGCCCAGCCAACCCCCACAAGGAGGCCCTGCTGAGCTGGGACTGGGTGGCCAGGGTCATGGAAGAGCATCTAAACTTCAGCTCCTATCCTGGGAGACCACCCAACCCCTTCTCTTCCTCTCTCTCTGCACTTTGTGTTTGGTTTTTTTTTGCGGTACGCAGGCCTCTCACTACTGTGGGCTCTCCCGTTGCGGAGCACAGGCTCTGGACGTGCAGGCTCAGTGGCCATGGCTCACGGGCCCAGCCGCTCCGCGGCATGTGGGATCTTCCCGGACCGGAGCACGAACCCGTGTCCCCTGCATCGGCAGGCGGACTCTCAACCACTGCGCCACCAGGGAAGCCCTCTGCACTTTGTTTGTATCATGACTTGCCTTTCCAGAGAACCTGGGCCTGCGTTCGGATGGGTAGAGCTCGGGATAGATGTTGGCCAGAAACCAGTGGAAGGTCCGACAGCCCAGCCTCCTCTGCAGCTGCTGGCGTTCAGTGCAGTCCGGCTTCCCAGCCTGGGGAGGAGAGAGACACAGGCGGCAGGACGGAGAAAGCTGGTTTTACATCACAGTTCATGTGCTGGGAAGCACAGAGGTGTCTGGGAGCAAGCTGAAAGAGGGGTACAGCAAGCATCACTGTGAACCACGTCCCACGTTAAATAGCATTTACATGTCACGCCATCAGAACGGCGCTGAGTGGTAGTGGACCAGGTGAAAATGCACTGTTTGCAGACATTTCATTAAATGTTTAAAATGTTTATTTTTCTGTGCCTTTTTGGGGATGTCCTTTATGTTTATATTTTATAGTAAAAAATACTTATATTTGTTTCACGTCTTGGGTAATTTTACACAACACTGTAAATCAATGTTATATTTGTTTCACATCTTAGGTAATTTCACAGCCTTGAGCACTTTGCCTGGGATGAAAGGGCCCTTGGAGACCCACTGCAGCGCTCACTCCTCACCCAGCCTCTCCTCCGGCCACGGGATGAAGGATCACACCCCTTAGATGTGATGACAGAACCCCTACAGACATCAGGGGGTTCCAGGCCATGATGCCCCTGAGAGATGCTGGAAGAGACAGAGGACAACCCCGCCAGGTAGAGGAGCCCCTTGACAGGGGCCACTCATGGAAGTACTAGCCAGAAGCTTCTATCTGCCCTTCCAGGCGGGAGGGGAGGTGGTCCTGCCCAGCCTCCACCTGGTGGCCCTGGGTGGGCACAGAAGACCCTGCCGGTCTCTCCCCTTACCTTGCTCAAGGAGAAGGCCTCCGGGCTGTGCCTGTAGAAGGTTTCTTTGAACGCACCCAGCCAGGTCTCAGCAATGCGAACCTTGTTCCGCAGGGTGGCCTCCCAGTCAAAAGGGGAGTGGGCATCCTGATTTCGGTAGACGTGCCCCACCCGAGAGCAGGGAAGGATTTCGACGGAGCCCCTACAGAGCCAGGTCTGCAGTGAAAGGAGATCAACACCTCTGCACTCCTCTCCAGCAACGTGGGGAGTGAGGGGCTGGCAAAATGCCCCAGAAATCATGAGCACAAAAGAGAACAATGGTTCTTGTTCTCAGGACGGAGCAGGGTTTCCAGATCTGAGGGTTCTGGGCTGGGGAGGGACAAGGTGGGGAGAATGAGGGCGGTTGTCCTGGGTCAGAACTCGTGGTGTGAGGGGCTCACACCCCTTGCCACTACCTGTGGTTCCCCATCCCTACTGAAACACGTGACCAGATTCAGCACTTAGAGGATGCAGCCATGCCGTAGTTAGCGCCTGGATTCTCCCAAGGCTGCTTCCTCGGGGAAAAGGGTGTACCTAGTGGCCAGGGAATTTCTAAAAGCTTGTGAAGTCTCCTGCTGCAAAGGCACCAGAAGCCATCTGTGTGGAGGTCAAAGCAAGCTTTCCTCAACCAGAATCTTTCTACTTCTGGAAATTTCTCTACTCTCCACTCACTCCCTCCTACTCCCAAATGCCTGAAGTTCATTTGACAGGAAGCCTTTTATTCCCCACTTGGGAATAAAGAGGAAAGTGAAAACATGCCTAGGATAGGCAGTACATGAAGCAAAACACACCAAGAACCCAAACCGATGGGGTTCCCAAACTGGGTGCCAAGGCACCGCAGGGTGCTGCAGCAAACTCAAAAGGCCACGTAGGATATTTTCATTGTTCAGGAGAAACACAGTGACATCTGTGTTCTGAAAAGTACAAGTTCAAGGCAATTCATTGTTTCAACCTTAGATCACTGCCCTTTTAGTGATATATGTCTTTGTTGGGCTGGGTTTTCAGTGGTTGCTGCATCAGGTTAAAAATCAACATGGAACAGGAAATGAGGGTGGCGGGTCCAATCTGATTCCAAGGTTTGAGAAACTGTCTGGTGCCCAGTGGGTGCTAAGCTGTTCAGACAAATACTTATTAAGTTCTTTGGACCAAACTACTCAATGCACAGAACTGCTTGGTATTTGCTTTGGCCAATGGATGCTGTGAAAACTGTCAAGATGCTAAGGGTGCCGGGAATGGAGAACGTAGGGGAAGCTTTGCACTCAGGTGGAGATGACTGAAAACTCGCCCTTTCCTAAGGGCAGGTTTGACAGGCGAGTTCAAGAAGGAGGCTGGGGTGAAATCAAGAGAGATGAAAAAGGGGGAGAAATGAGGGTTTGACACACTACGTATAATGACTCTGTAATTTGCCCGAAGCCTTAGCTCTGACCTCCAAGCTGTGATCGGACACAGGGCTCCAAAGAACCCACCTGGGCCTCCCTCGGCCCAGGAAGTACCTTGAGAGACAGTTCGAGGTTTTCGCCACCCCTCAGTGACATGAGAGGGTCATACGCTCCAGTGTTTTGGAAGTAATGTCTGTCCATGGCCACGACCCCGCCGGGCAGCACAGGGCTCCTGGAGAGAGAAGGTGAGACTATGTAGAAAGATTCAGAACCTGGAGCATCTGGTGAGCGGTGGGGGGATGGCAGGTGGGGGCGCTGCAGTGGCCCAGAGAGTGGACTCAGGGCTCAGACAGATCTCAAGACTGGAGCCAAGCAAGCATGTCAGAAATCCCAGTATTTCATGAAAAGAGAGCTCTATGGGCTTCCCTGGTGGCGCAGTGGTTGAGAGTCCGCTTGCCGATGCAGGGGACAAGAGTTTGTGCCCTGGTCTGGGAAGATCCCACATGCCGCGGAGCGGCTGTGCCCGTGAGCCATGGCCTCTGAGCCTGCGCGTCCGGAGCCTGTGCTCCGCAACAGGAGAGGCCACAGCACTGAAAGGCCCGCGTACCGCAAAAAAAAAAGAAGAGAGAGAGAGTTCTGGTTGCCTGGGTCTTTTATACCCCATCCTCCGGTACTGCTCCTTCAGGGAGAGGCCCCTCTGGCGAGATTTTGGGAAGAAGACCTTGGTTAAATAAGATGCCCTAAGGCCGGCAGCACCAGGCATGGACCAAGGGAACCGGCAGTCCTCTTTCTTCCCTCACCCCTGATCTCACCCTCTTGTTTGCTTCGTGACCATTCACCCCCTCCCCAATTCTAAGATGAATCCCCCAGAGACTCTGGAAGTAGATAGGTCCCCATCTGCTCTGGGGGAAATACACATGAATTAAAAACACAGAAAGCTGGAATCCCGAGTGAGGGAATGAAGATGGCAACAGCATCCCTCAGAAGGGTTTAACTGGGGAGGATGGAGCCAGAGGCTTTTGAACCACAATCTCTTTATTCAAAAGAGAACAAATTTTCATTGTTGTTGTTTTTGGGGGGGTTTTTGGTTTTTAAAAAAAATTTTTTAAATTTTTTTATACAGCAGGTTCTTATTAGTTATCCATTTTTTACATATTAGTGTCTACATGTCAATCCCAATCTCCTAATCCATCACACCACCGCCTGCCTCCCCACCACTTTCCCCCCTTGGTGTCCATACGTTTGTTCTCTACATCTGTGTCTCAACTTCTGCCCTGCAAACCGGTTCATCTGTACCATTTCTCTAGGTTCCGCATATATGCGTTAATATACGACATTTGTTTTTCTCTTTCTGACTTACTTCACTCTGTATGACAGTCTCTAGATCCATCCAGATCTCTACAAATGACCCAATTTCGTTCCTTTTTATGACTGAGTAATACTCCACTGTATATATATACCACATCTTCTTTATCCATTCGTCTGTCGATGGGCATTTAGGTTGCTCCCATGACCTGGCTATTGTAAATAGAGCTGCAATGAACATTGGGGTGCATGTGTCTTTTTGAATTATGGTTTTCTCTGGGTATAAGCCCAGTAGTGGGATTGCTGGGTCATACGGTAATTTTATTTTTAGTTTTTTAAGGAACCTCCATAAAAGAACAAATTTTAATGCAGCCAAACTCTGGGTATGCCTCAAGGAGTGAGTGACTCAGAGTTCAGATTTTTTTTTAATTACTAAGAAAATAGTCTTGCATTAACAAAACTACTGACCTTTAGGTTATTAAATATACTAAGTTATACCACAATACTAAAAACCAGTAGTGTAGTTATTACTTGATACAATTTCCAATTCTACCACTCACAATTTGTAAGATCTTGGATGATACAGATAACCTGTCTGGTCTCAATTTCCTTACCTCTAATCGGGTACAGTAATAGTGTTTCATAATAGGGTTTTGTGGGGATTAAAAGAAATGTCATGTAAAGCACATGTGCATGCCAAAATCCAAAGATCTCTGAAAATCAAGTGCTTTTTCATGATGCATCTGGCAGTAAACCATGTCCTGAACTGACGTGGGTATCTGGGGATGACAGACTGTATTTAAAACTTGTATTTAAAACACAGCAGAGGGGACTTCCCCGGTGGCATGGTGGTTAAGAATACACCTGCCAATGCAGGGGACACGGGTTCGAGCCCTGGTCCAGGAAGATCCCACATGCTGTGGAGCAACTAAGCCCATGTGCCACAACTACTAAGCCTGTGCTCTAGAGCCCGTAAGCCACAACTACTGAGCCCATGCACTGCAACTACTGAAGCCGGTGTGCCTAGAGCCTGTGCTCCGCAACAAGAGAAGCCACCACAATGAGAAGCCCACGCACCACAACAAAGAGTAGCCCCTGCTTGCCACAACTAGAGAAAGCCTACACACAGCAATAAAGACCAACGCAACCAAAAATAAATAAACAAGTAAATAAATTAAAACAAAAAAACACAGCAGATCAGAGCCGTGAAGAGCGATGTGTCAGGAGGCTGGCCATAAGGGTTTTTTTGGTTTGGGGTTTTTTTTTTGCAGTACGCAGGCCTCTCACTGTTGTGGCCTCTCCCGTTGTGGAGCACAGGCTCTGGATGCGCAAGCTCAGCGGCCATGGCTCACGGGCCCAGCCGCTCCGCGGCATGTGGGATCTTCCCGGACCAGGGCACGAACCTGAGTCCCCTGCATCAGCAGGCAGACTCTCAACCACTGCGCCACCAGAGAAGCCCCAGGCCATAAGGGTTTTAACCCTGGATCTATCTCTTAACAACCTTATGGAACTGGGCAACCTCTGGGGGTTTCATCTGTAATTTAATCTCTATATACCTCACTTTTCACACGTGTAAATGGGATTAATAACAGTAATTAGTAACAATAACTGCTTTACAGAATTATGGTAAGGTTTGAGTTAATATGTATACTATGTTTACAGCATTAGCTAAGCACATAATATATGTTCAGTAAATATTCCTTAATACTATCATTTGCAAGTATACAATGATGATACCCTTTCTGGAATTTCCTTAGCATCTGTATAGAGTCTGTACCAAACCTTGTCCTAATTCCTCGTTTCGTGCTCTCTCACCAGACTGATGAGGGAAGCCATGAAGTCAGAGTATTCAGGGTGGGGAAGACATGGGTAGAAAAGTATGAATGTGTGTGAGGAGGGATCTGGGCCCTGGATAGGGAGGCTGAGGCCTCCGTGGGGCCCCAGGTAGCAGCCGGGTCTCAGGGAAGGACCGGCTGCTGAGGGCAAAGGTGGCTGGGCTCTCTCTGGCGCTGACTTTGGGCGATGGTAGGTCAAGGTGACCTACAGTGACCTTGGTCATCAGAGAGGCCCTGAGGCTTAGAAGGTTCCAGAGAGGCTTGATGCCTGGGGTCAAAGTGCCTTTGCCTCAGGTTGGGTAAAGGTCCTCTGAGAAGTCTGTTCTCTTCAATAGAATCCCTTTGCTTCGGCTGGAGCAGAATAAATTGTTCCCTCAAGCGAGCACCTCTCTTAACTCCCTGTGGGCCCCTCTGTCCGGTACCCCTCATACTGCTCACCAATCTACTACCCTCCCCACACCATAAATAGAAGAGGTCTGGAAACTTCTCTTTCAATTCTTTGTGTCCACAGCCCTTAGAGTGTCTGGCATAAAACAGGTGCTCAGAAGAGGCTGATGGACCAGGAAAGAGGTTAGAAAGCATTCAAAGCTCTCTGCACTTTCAGGATTCATACCTATGATGGAAGGAGGTGAAATCTATCTGGCTCTGCACCCCGACCCCTCATAGTTACATCTTAATACCATGAAACTTCCCCATTGGGTATACAAGGCCCAAGGTTGGTATTGGCCTGTTACAGACTGAATGTATGTGTCCCTCCCAAATTCACATGGCAAAGCCCTATCTCCCAGCGTATATTGTATTTGGAGATGGGGCCTCTGAGGAAGTAATTAAGGATACATGAGGTCATAAGGGGGGAGCCTTGATCTGATAGACTCGGTGCCCTTAGAAGAGGAAGAGACCCCAGGACCCCCTCTCTGTCCTGTGGGGACACAGGGAGAGGTGGCTGTGTGCAAGGCAGGAAGAGAAGTCTCACCAAAAACCAAACTGGCCAGAAACTTGATCTTGGGCTTCTACCCTCCAGGACTGTGAGAAAATAAATTTAATGTGGGTTAAGCCACCCAACATGCAGTATTTTCTTATGACCACTGAGCTGACTACAACATGGCCCAACAGCCAAGAACGAAGACACCAGACTCTGAGCTTTAAAGTTTGAGTGACAAAGCTGCCGCCTATGCCTAAGATGAGGGATCACCCTCACAGAGCCAGTATTTTCTATGTCCAACTAGATAAGATCCTCCACCCTGAGGAGAGAAGAGAGAGTCTGTGGGGAGACCAAGAGACAAAGGTGCAGGTAGATCCCTGAGAAGGACCTCGTGTCCACCTTTACATCTTCGGGGTTAATTCCTGGAAGAAGAGGATCCCGTGCTTGTTTTTTGGGAATCAGAGAGCAGGGGGCATGTTGCCCACCTCCCATCTGGCTGCCCTGGGAGTTCAGGAACCCCCTGACCACCTTCGGTCCCGGGAGACGGGTCTAGGTGGTACCCTGGGGACCCAGGCAGAAGGTCACGGGGGCCCTGGGGATCCAGGCAGAAGGTGGTGGGTGCAGTTCCATGGAGACCCCTAGCCCATCAGCACACCAGCGTGTGCTGTGCTATGGGGGCCAGGAGAAGACGTGGGACTTCAGCAGATGCCACGTGGAAGGTGCAGGCCACTGGGGACAGCGTGCCAGCCCCGCATCAGAGGCCACGACCAGTGAAAGTGCATCGTGGTGAACACCGGTGCAGGACAGCTAAAGCCTGAGGTGGGGCACTCCCTACCCACCCACCTCCCCGACAGAAGCCTGGAGCTCAAAATCAACCCCAGGGGGACAGGAGGGTGGACAAGCATGGATGACAGATTTAAAGATGAGATGACTAAGCTATCACTGAATTTGTCTAATTTGTCTGGAAGGTTTCTGCCATTAGGAAGCAGGGGTCAAGACAGAAATTGCCTAAATCCAGTTAGTAGAAAATAAAAAGAAATGTTTTTTTGCGTATCTAAGCTCATGGTTTATCACATGTCAGCTGTGAGAGTTGCACACCCTCGGGCAGACCCTTGGAAGTTCTGTTTGTGCCTATTGCCTTCACTTCGTGTCCCTGGACTAGGCATTTGGAAACAACTTGGGTAACTGCTTGGCACTGGGCAGGTCAGCTGTGGCAGATTCCTTATCCCACGGGCTTTTCTTACAACATGACATTGACATTGACACCCCTGAGAGGTGGGTCCAAGTCTCCTTCCTGTGAGCCTGGGTGGGCCTGTGACTTTGGAGGAAGTGACCTTAGGTGACTTCTGAGACTTAGTTATAAAAGGGGATGCATGCTCTAAGACATCACAGTAAGTGAGAGAAGACACATAAATGTTAACTATTGTACGATTCCATTGATATGAAATACCCAGATTTGATCAATCCATAGAGACAGACGGTAGATTGGGCATTGCCAGAGGCTGGGGAAAGGGGACAGCTGGAGACACTAAAGAAGGGATTTTCCTTTGGAATCATGGAAATGTTTTGGAACTAAAAAGAGATGGTGGTTGCCCAATATTGTGAATGTACTGAATGCTACTGAATTGTTCACTTTGAAATGGTTCATTTTATGTTATATGAATTTCACCTCAATAGATTATTCTTTTAATCGGTCGGGGGATACAGCTTGGTTTGCCTGACTCCTTTTGGGTACTTGTTCTCCGAACCCAATGCCGGGGTGTAGGAAACCCCAACTAACCTGCCTTCAGTGACTCCAAGGAGAGAATGGGGAAGAAGCTCCCGCTGGGTCCCAGCGACGGCCAGCGTCAAACTCCAGGGGATTCCTGCCCGGAGCTGTTGAGTCATTTCCAGCCAGTCTAGTCTAGTGAAGGATAGTCCTGCGGAGGCCCCAGACACCACGGAGCAGAGACAGCCAACGCCAATGCTCCCTTTCAGAATTCACAACCCAGAGTCCATGCTCTTAATAAAACAGCTGTTTCACGCCTTTAAGTTTGGATGGTTTGTTATAAAGCAGAAGGTATCTAGAACATTGACTTAAATAGAATAGTTGTCCAAAAACCAAACACATGAGAAGCAAACCATAAAGATGGACATATTTTGAGACTTATGGTGTCCTAGCATTCACCCGGCTGAATTCTTCCTTTTTACCAAGAAAGCACCCCGGGCAGGGAAACTCCAGTGTTACCTGGTAAGACAGAGCTGGATGGAGGCCCCAGACAAGGTGCTTCCACTTTCCACTCCAGTATCTGGAAGCTTCGCTGGACTCCATCCATATAACATTGTAAGAATAATAACACCTGTAGCTGCGTGTCTGGCACTTTCCGAATGTTTTTCATATATTAGCTCATTCAAACCTCACAACAACCCTGTAAGGTAAGTACCGTTACTATCCCCAATTTACTGATTAAGTAACTTGCTAGGAAACTAGGAGAACCGGGATTAGCCCAGGCAGTCAGGTGCTGAGTCCACCCTGAGGAAGTAAAAGCAAAGCAGGCTGAGTGAAGGAGCCTCACCTGATGGGGCTGATGGGGGACAGGAGGGCCTTCCTCTCTCGCTCCGGCAAAGGCTCCCAGTGGAAATCCAGCTTCCAGTCCAATACCCCGCGCTGCAGGTCCTTGGAGGGGTAATACTGGAAAGTCTTCCAGTCAATCACGTCTAGGACTGGAGACACCACCCTGCTCCTGGAAAGAATCGTGGAATCAGATTAGGGATACACACCCTCCACTTGCTGGGGGACAGAAACATAATCCAGACACGTGCTGCCCAATAGGGCAGCTACCAGCCACACGCGGTTACCGGGCACCTAAAATAGCATCTGTCCGAACTGAGATGTGGTGTAAGTGTAAAATATGCCCTGGATTTAGAAGACTTAGTTTGAAAAAAAAGATGTACAAATCGCAGATTGCATATTGAAATGATAATATTCTGGACATATTGGGTTTACTAAAATATTTTGTTAAAATTAATGTCATCTGTCTCTTCTTCTTTTGTAATGAGACTACTAGAAATGTTTAAATTATATCTGTGGCTCATGTTCTATTTCTACTGAACAGTACTCTCCTAGAAAATATATTTTTCCATAAGGAATCGGGGGCCTATTTCATGAAAAAGCATGCCTGCCCCTTTCTTTAAAAACCTCTCAGGATAGGGCATCCCTGGTGGCGCAGCGGTTGAGAGTCCGCCTGCCGATGCAGGGGGCACTGGTTCGTGCCCCGGTCCGGGAAGATCCCACATGCCACGGAGCGGCTGGGCCCGTGAGCCATGGCCGCTGAGCCTGCACGTCCGGAGCCTGTGCTCCGCAACGGGAGAGGCCACAGCAGTGAGAGGCCGGCGTACCGCAAAACAAAAGAACAAAAAACTCGCAGGATAAAACTGAGACACAGGGGAATAGGGACCTAGGCTCAGCTCTGCCGCTAATGTGCTGTATGATCTTGAGATAGCTGTTGCACCTCTCTGGGCCTCAGCTTCCTCATTCATAAAATGGGAGGCTGAACTACTTCTCACAAAGGTCTTTCTCAGCTGTAATGCTCTAGGACTGTGGCTTTTGACTTCTTTGGGGGTCTTTGATCCCTTTGAGAATCAGGGGAAATCTATGGACACCTCCCCAGAAAATAATCATATGCACATATACAAAATATCGTGCACAGCTGCAGAGGGTTCACGGGCCCCTGCTCTAGGGTCTAGTTCTTGTTCCTCCCTGGATCATAAAACTTCATTGGCTTGAGGAATCAGGATTGTCAAGCCCCAAAAGGGTCCTCATCGTTAAAGTGTGTGTATGTATGAGTACGTGGTGTCTGTCAGCAAAGTCGTGAGTCTAGGTTGATTTGCTCATTTACTGTTGCTGTTGGTAATTGTATTTTATCCCAATTTTTTTGCACAGTCTGGGATTACGTGACCTCGGAGAGGGTAATGTGGGAAATTGGTACAGGTTGGAAACTCTGCCTTTTAATTAAACAAGTAATCACTTAGGTGTAGCAGCAGCTGCCCTCTACCTAGTCAGTATCTCACTCACATTTTTTTTCTGACCTCTCACAATAGTTTCTTCTAAAATCCGTACCATGCAGTGAATCAGGCCTGAACTCAGGGGTGCTGGAAGTTACCAGTCTAAGAAAAGGAAGATTCCTGGAAAAGAGATGCCAGCCATGCTGTTCATACTCCCATCAATTTCCATCCACCTCAGAGACAGCCAGGGCTGGCACGAGCCCAGCGCTTATGCAGAGGGCCAGGGTGGTCCTGGGATTCAATGATCTGCTTTAACCTGTGGCCTCAAGTGACTGGCCTTGGCATGAAGAGTCATGGGGTTTATATTTACAGCAAGGATCTTGATATGCTTGTCCTGCGCTTTTCACATTGTTCCCTCTGGAAGGTAAGGGGAACTTAATCTCTCTGGCCTCCACTATTTGGGGGCACCTCGCGTTGACCTAAGAAAAGTGAGAAGCAAGGTCAAGGAGGAAAGGAGGGCACCGTCCCAAGTCTCCGCTTACTGTGGAATGAGCTGAGCCATCGAGATGTATTTGGCTACTGGCAAAGCATTTTGTGGAATTTCAGAATCGAGAGGCAGGGAAGCTGTGTGGCTGAATTCTAAAGAACCCCATCAAGTTTGTGCCATCTCAGTAATGGTAACAGGACAAGAAAGGAAACTGCATTCAAGCGTCCACACAATCAATTCATCCCAGACCTCTGAGCTGTGTCCTTCTTGATAAAAGGTGTACATCCCTTTTCATCAGAAAACGATCACCCTAAAATTCATCAAATTTCTCTTTTTACTCTGTCTTGCTGGAGGCTCCGTCATACGTAAAGCTCACTTCTAATAACTGTATTATCCCCGATTTCTTTCTTTTCTTTTTAAACTTAAATTTGTCAGATTTCCCTGTATGTTTTATTTTTTTTTAATAAATTTATTTCTTTCTTTATTTTTTGGCTGTGTTGGGTCTTTGTGGCTGCGTGCGGCCTTTCTCTAGTTGCAGCGAGCAGGGGCTACTCTTCGTTGCAGTGCGCAGGCTTCTCATTGTGGTGGCTTCTCTTGTTGCGGAGCACGGGCTCTAGGCGTGTGGGCTTCAGCAGTTGTGGCGCACGGGCTTGGTAGCTGTGGCTCGGGGGCTCTAGAGAGCAAGCTCAGTAGTTGTGGCGCACGGGCTTAGTTACCCCACAACATGTGGGATCTTCCCAGACCCGGGCTCAAACCCGTGTCCCTGCATTGGCAGGCGGGTTCTTAACCACTGCACCACCAGGGAAGTCCCTATCCCCGATTTCTAACACTATCTTTTCCTTTCTGAAATCTCCTTTCCCTTCTATTTTAGCCAGATACATAAGTGATTCATCATAAGCCTCCTTGAGTACATTTCGGATAGAGATAAAGAATAAAGTGTCAATGAATGAAGTGAAAGATGTTTCCTTGTTTCGGTTTTCATTCCCATGGACCATAGCGGCTGCCCAACCAGGGCTGAATTAGGAAGTAACTACAGTCTAGGGACTCGAAAAAAGGTGGTTAAAAAAAAAATCTTATATTTAGCTTTGTGTTTCGAATCTACAGGTGTAGCTGGTGCTCCTGGACTTCACTTAAAACAAAATAGCAAAGCTTTCCTGTCTGACTTGGAAGGAGCTAGGAGAGGGCTCACTCCATCATCCTGTCACTTGTGAACTGAGTTTTAACTCTCAGGCAGACACGAGATCGATCCTCTCTTAAGCCTTTCTAAGCTCCAGGAGGTCAAGCGTTTGGGTTTCAATGGAGCCATCAACAAACACCAGCTCACTGAAATACGTGAGGTCAACCAAGGCGCCACTGTCCAGAGAGCCAAAAGCTACCTGCAGTTGCAAACTTCCCAACCAAACTTTTTACCGCAAGGAAGAATGAACCCTAGTTCATCTCACTCACTCTTTATTTTCCCCAGGCCTGGATGTTCCTCCAGCTCTACAACATATAAAGTCATTTTGGAAGTTCACGCAAATTCTCCGTGTTTGTGAGAAGTATCTTATGCTGAGAAGCAAAAAGCTCTGAATCCCCTCTTCCCAGAGCTCTGCTGCTCAGGTGCGACCCCAAGACTGACGCTGGCCCTTCCAGGACTCTGCCTGCTGAGGGGAGTGGAGAAGGATGGAGGCTGGAGAGTTTCCTGTGGGCATCGGACAGGAGGAAGGCTGCTCCCTCTGCAGGGCTGGAGGCATCTTGATCCCCTCGCTGCTCTTCAACACACACACACGCACGCACACACACATATATACACACACGCGCGTGCACACGCATGCACGCACATGCACGCGCACACACACACACACACACAGGATTCCTCAGACTGCCTTCCATCATTTACGCCCTCGAACGGAGGTGCTCTGTTCCCTGCCCCACCTTGCTTCTCCCTGTGGAGCAGGCCCAGCCCCGGCTGAGAACTAGGTAACCTTAAGAACTAGGTGTTGCTAGGACAGGAGCCCAGACCAGTCTTCGAGTGGGAAACAGCTCTTGAGCCTCTTGACAGCCTCTGGAGCCAGGAATACCTCTAAGAGGGTGTTGCCCATTTCCCCTCGGAAATTCTCCTTTTTCTCTGGCCATGACTCTTACTCCTTGGCTTGGGCCCTAGAGCTGGGAGTCAGCACAGGCAGTGATGGGTGGGTGTTCTCTGAGCGGCTGAGGCTGTGGACTGTTTCCCCCTCTCCCACCTCCTGCTCTGCAGCCCCTGGGGGTGAGTTACCTGTCACCAGCTATTCTGGCCAGGAGGGGCTCCAGCCAGCCCGGGTGGCACTCGCAGTGGGCGTCCATGAGGACCAGCACATCCCCGGTGGCCCTGGCGGCGCCCAGCATCCGGGCCCTGGCGGCGCCCAGCCTCCTGTTGCTCCTGAGCAGCTTCACCCCCTCCAGCCGGGCCACATACTCGCTGAGAGCCGACTTGAGCTGTCCTGGAAGCAACAGGACAGTGGGGTCACAGATGCCACAGCCCGCGAGATTGCCATGACCCTCACTAGGAACACTGTCAACAGGTCTATCTTGGGAGCTGTGGTGGGCACGAGAGTCCCGAGCAGCACGTACATGGTGGTGGTTGTGAAGGTGTAAAACGCTTCGTTAGTTTCAGTGGGTCAGGATTCTCTCCACTAACCACCAAAAGAAATGGTGCCGTAAAACTAAGAGAGGAGAGAACCCGCTCACATTCTCTAAATGCAGCAATGAGGTTGAAGCAGATACTGCTGGTGCCCTCCTCAGAAGCCCTGAGATCCCTTTTACTGATCTGGTTTGCTTTGCGTGTGCCCAGCTGCTGCGGGCTGGCTGCTAACGGCAATCAGCAGCCTTCCCTGGAGATGTGCCCTAGAGTATGGGAACCACCTGTCCTGCAAGTGGCAGGGGGTCATGCAGAATGATACCCCTCACCCCAGGTGCCAGAGTCAATGACCGGCCATTGCCGGGGTACCAAGCCCGCTCCCTTGCCTCAAGGCAAGACAGATGCTGAGGTGCAGTTTACACTGCAGAGCTCCCCTTGGGATCAGGCTGTGGCTGAACTTCGTCTGACACCACATCTAAGTTCAGCTCCTTCCTCTGCCTCTCCGGCTTTCCCCACTCCCCTACAGTGTTCCCCGGAGGGCACCGCCCCCGCCCAATCACACGCACATGAGGCCCCATCTCAGGCTCTGCTTCTAGGGTACCTGAGCTAAGACACAGTGGTCAAGGAAGTCAAAGACAGAGGGTCCATTTCATATGACTGCCAGTGGGTCATTGGTGGCCCTGGCCAAAGCGGTCTCACTGCAGTGGTAGCGGTGACTGGGCAAAATGCAGTGGGTCGAAGAGAAAATGGGAGGTAGGAAATTGAGACCAAAAGTCTAAACGTTCTTTTAGGAATGACAATCTATAGAGTTGACAGGATGAGACAGCTTGTTAGGCTTTGTACTCAAGATCAGAAATGCTATGTGTATGGGCATGCTGAGTACACCCAGATAAGCAAACTAGTGGAGATGGAAAGAACAACGTACAGTCGTTCCTCAGTATCTGGGTGAGGGGATTGGTTCCAGGACCCGCCCCCGTAGACACCAAAATCTGCAGATGTTCAAGTGCCTTATATAAAAGGACAGCGTAGTCAGCCCTTTGCGTCTGAGGGTTCTGCATCTGAGGATTCAACGAGCAGAATACGTCTTTGGTGTTCACTGAGAAGCAGTGCCCCTGGGGCTCTTCACTAATGAGTTACCTGCGCCTGCATCCCATCTGCAGGTCTGCTTTGGGGAACCTTGCCTGCACAGGTTCCAAACCCCAGTCTGTGCACGGGAACCCCCCAGGGTCCAGGCCCTCCCCAGGGAACCTGGAGGAAGCCCGCGGGCACCTTGCTGGCTGAGGTCGTCCACCAGGATGATCTCCTTCAGGTAGGCCCTGGGCGCTGTGTCCAGGATGCTATGCACGGTTCTCAGGAGGGTGGACCAGGCCTCATCGTGGAAACAGAGGATGACGCTGGCTGTGGGCAGGCTGTCTCCGGGATGCTGCTGCAGACACCTGCAGGGAAGAGAAGCAGGGCGCTGAGGGGAAGGGCAGGCCCTGGCTGGGGCTTCTTCAGCCAATGGCTCTCCTCCCAACTCACCGGCTCTCTCTGGGTTTTCTCAGAATTTCCACATAAACAGAACCCATTACACCCTGACAGAAGTGCTGTCCACTATCTCCCAGGACTCGGGCTCCGAGAGCTTCTTTACAGTGTTAACCCATGCCTCTCCCATAGCAGTTGAGAGGTATTACCACCATTCTCAGCAGATGACTGTCCTAATCTGTAAAGTGGGAATGAATGACAATATCACCAACCTCTTAGAGCTGTTGTGAGGCTTAAAGAGGACGAGGTACATAGTAAGTGTCCTGTGAACATGAAAGATCATCGGTTTAGGAGTAGGGACACTATTTTCTTTATTTTTGTATTTCTATAATCTAGTACAGCATCTGACGCATAATACATGTTAATCAACATTTCAATCTATGTGTGTCCTTTGCCCTAAGGTGGGTCTCTTGTAGGCAGCCTACTGTAGTTTGTTTTTTTTTGTAATCCAATCTGCCACTCTGTGCCTTTTTCTTTTTCGAGACTGTGTCATTTTTTTTTTTTTAATTTATTTTTGCTATGTTGGGTCTTCGTTTCTGTGCGAGGGCTTTCTCTAGTTGTGCCAAACCGGGGCCACTCTTCATCGCGGTGCGCGGGCCTCTCACTATCGCGGCCTCTCTTGTTGCGGAGCACAGGCTCCAGATGCGCAGGCTCAGTAGTTGTGGCTCAGAGGCCCAGCTGCTCTGCGGCATGTGGGATCCTCCCAGACCAGGGCTCGAACCCGTGTCCCCTGCATTAGCAGGCAGATTCTCAACCACTGCGCCACCAGGGAAGCCCGACTCCGTGTCTTTTGATTGGAGTGTTTAATCCATTGACATTTAAGGTAATTATTCATAGATACGTATTTATTGCCAATTTTAACCTTGTTTTCCCATTGATTTTAAATTTCTTCTTTGTCCCTTTGTTTTTCTTTTTCCTTTTCTGGTTTGATGATTTTCTTTGTATTATGCCTACGTTCTTTTCTTTTTGGTTTTTGTGACTCTACTGTATATTTTCGATTTGTGGTTATCCTGTTTTTCAAGTATGTTAACTCACCTTCCTATATCTAATTGCTTTAGACTGGTAGTCATATAGACTCAAACACATTCTAGAAAAAAATCTATATTTCTTTACTCTCCTCCTTCATATTTTATGATTTTGATGATTTTATGATTTTACATCTTCATTCTTTTGCTGTTCATTGTGGTTATGATCGCTTTAACAGAAAATTTTTAAAAAATCTGTGTACTGGCTTATTTAAATGATTTACTTTCCAACTGTGATTTTCTCTTTCCTATAGATTCTTACTTCTTTTCTATTTAGAGAAGACCTTTCAATATTTCCTTTAGGATAGGTTTAGTATTGCTGTATTCTTTTAGCTTTTGCTTGCCTGAGAAATTCTTTCTCTCTCTTTCTATTCTAAACGATAATATTGCTGGGAAGAGTATCCTAGGTTGCAGATTTTTCCCCTTGAGGACTCTGAATATATCTTGTCATTCCTTCTGGCCTGAACGTTTCAGTAGAGAAATCAACTGACAGCCTTATGGGGGTTCCCTTGAAAGGAACTCTTTGTTTTTCTCTTTCTGCCTTTAGAATCCTCTCTTTATCTTTTAACCTGTGGGGCGGTGCGGTGCATGGTGTGGCCTCTGCCCAGAGGCTGTCAGGTCCCACTTTCCTCTCCAGGGGAATGGGATGCTCTATATTTGTTGTGCATCGGGTCTGTTGAGAGCTCTGAGCGAATCCACAGTGGAATGAATTCTAATAACAATCTGGTCCATGGAGCAGTGTGTGGCTCACATTGTCCACAAAAGGCACTTTCCTAAAATGCACTTCCAGAGTGCTCCTTTTCTAGGCTGCAGCGCTGAAACCACTGGTCCCTCCTCAGAGGATTATTTGCATTTGAATTGGGGCTGTCCCAAGGACCTCAAACTTCCAGCATCTAAAGGCATCTGTGCTGGTGGGACTGCACACAGAGGGATGATCAGAGGAGGCTGGCCCTGCTCGCGGGAGATGCCACCTGAAGGGTCAGCCCGAGCTGCTCACCAGCTGGACATCCCTCTGCCGGGTGCGTCCCAGCCAAAGCTGGAGCCTGCCCGTGACTCTCTGGGCAAAATCCTATGTGGTGGGGGATTGATACTAGGTAAGTGCTTTAACTTAATGGTAAAACAGAAATCTTAGATAATTAAACAAAAAAGTGCATGAACATCTCATAAGGTAGCTGTGACAACTGTCTTATTGTTTCTGTATTTATACCCTATTTCTTTTCATAGAGTATTTAAAGTCACTCTCAAGAAATAAGTACCATAAAATAATGGTAAAAGAAAAAATAAGGCTGAAAAGTCAAGAGTAGGGAAATAGAAGTAAGAGTGTGCGGACAAAGAACGTCGCCTGCCATTCCAGTAAAAAGAAAAGAACGTTGTAGCCATCAAGCCAACAGCCAGTGCATCCCTCACCCACAATGCACCCTGAGGGGATTCAGGATGCAGAAAAAGAGGATACTTAAGGTACTTATCTACGGAATAATTTCAATGAGCCCAGACTTTTGCATCTTCCCTTACGTAGAAAAGAACTAAAATCATTAACTTGAGATATCTGTGTTTTGTGATTAGCAGTTATCTTTTGATGTTCAGCTCCATGGTTTGTCTGTTTATTTGTTTGTTTGTTTTCAGCAAAACCTCCTATATATCCTCCCCTACCTCTTTGGAGCAGTTCCTCAGAGCTATTTGAGAGTCTGTCTCCCTGGCTATGGTCCTCAGTAAGGTTCCCAAATAAAACATAACTGGCAACTCTTAGGTTGTGCATTTTTCTTTAGCTGACAAGTAGAAAGTCAACATCTGGAGAAAGAACATACATTCATAGGTCAAAAGGGCCTTGGTATTTCTAGAGAGAATCTAAAATTTGACTCTGAGCTTCCTGGTAGCCAAAGTAAAATGGGAGGTGTATTCTGCAATAGAACTATTACCATCAGAAAAGTTACATACCAGATATTTTAGGGAAAGCAATGTTCTTTCTAGACTGTTTTTTTTTTTTTTTACAATTTATAACTTTTTCATTTGAAATCATTTAAGACTCAAAAGAAGTTGCAAAAATAGTACAGACAGTTCCCGTGTTTTCTTCACCCAGCTTTGCCGAATGATCCACAATGATCCAAACCAGGAATCTGACATTGTTCCATACTATTAACTCAAATACAGACCTCATTTAGATTTCCCTAGTTTTTACACCTAGCACTAATTTCTAAAAGAAATTCCTATGGACTTTAGAAAGAAGTCCCTCAAGAGATGACAGTGTCCTTAGAAGCATCCCTAAGATGAATAAAATAATGAACTATACTATACATGAACCTTTACAGCTTGATTTCAGGGATGGTCAAATAACACATCCAAAGTGGAACCAGTTCCCATGAAGTTTTGGGACGATAATGGAGAGGCCCCAGCGCACGCTGCGCTCTCGGCTGAGTCTTCGACCCCCTCTACCCTCCCTCTCTCCCACCCCGCAGCCCCTCCTCTCACCCCAGGCCCTGGTGGGGTTTTCCTCCTGCAGTCTATCTGAGTTCGAGAAGTTCCACTCTGCCCCCAGAACTGCCTACTTAAAGATTATAAACTTCATATAAATGGAATGACATAACATGCAGCCTTTTGTGTCTGGCTTCTTTCACTTAATATAATGTTTTCAAGGTTCATCGTGTTGAAGAATGTATCAGTACTTCATTCCTTTTTACTGATGAATAATGTTCCATTGTTTGAATAGACTGTATTTTATTTATCCATTCATCAGTTGACGGACATTTGAGTATTTCCAGTTTTGCTATTATGAGTAATGCTGCTGTGAACATTCATGTATAAGTTTTTGTGTGAACATATGTTTTCAGTTCTCTTGGGTATAGAGCTAGGACTGGCATTGCTGAGTCATGTGGTAAATCTGTGTTTAATATTTTGAGGAACTGCCAAACTGTTTTCCAAAGAGGCTGCACCATTCTATGTTCCACCAACAACTTCTTCACATCCCTGTCAACACTTGTTATTGTCTGGGGTTTTTTTTTAGCCATTCCAGTGTGGGTGAAATGGTACCTCACTGTGATTTTGATTTGCATTTCCCTACTGACTAATGATTTGAGGATCATTTCATGTGCTTTTTGGCTATTTTCTATGTATTCTTTGGAGAAATGTCTATTCTAATCCTTTGCCTATTTTTAAGTTGGATATCTTTTTATTGTTATTGTAAGGGTTCTTTATATATTCTGATATAAATCCCTAATCATATATATGATTTGCAAATATTTTCTACCATTTCTGGGATTGTGTCTTCACTTTCTTCAAGCACAAAATTAAAAATTTTATGATGTCCAATTTTTAAGCCACTAAATTTTGAGGTCGTGTGTATGCAGCACTAGATAATGGATACACTGTCCCATTTTAAAGATGAGGAAATTAGACTCCAGAGAGCTTAAGTGACTTGCTTAAAGTTGCACAGCAAATTGCTGATGGTCAGTGTGACTCTAAACCTTGTGCTCTTGACCAGTATATACATATCCCCATCTTGGACTGAAGTGCTAATAGAATGTTCTGGATTCAGAGTCATAAGGCTTGGGTTCTGATGTCCAGATCACAGTGACTGTGATGGGGGGGGGGTGTTATTTGAAGAACATGCAATCCATTGGTTTCATCACAAGCTCTGGACTGTCTACACTGATTCAGTAAAGTCCTCAGAAAGCAACTTACTTTGATCTCACTGTCTTGGCTGCCTTAGAAATTTGCTTCTGTGGAGTTCTGCTTGACACCATGCTCTCAGCTTGGTCAGAGAACAGTACATGAAGGCATTTGCATTACAGTCTCTGTAACACCTGTGGAGGGGAATTGTCTCCTCCAGCACTTTCTATCCCCTCCATGCAAATTTAGAGGGAAATTCCTGGCAGATAGAAGTGCCAGGAAAAGCTTTTCCTCCTCTGAGGCCTGGCATGTTTCCTGTTCCTGAGCAACAAGGATCATGATACTTATTAAGTTTCCTTTTTCACTTTGGCTGCCAGGAAGCTCAGAGTAAGGAATTAGGATATTTAGTCATTGGTTGCTTATTTTCATTCTAATTTTCTCTTTGATCTTGATCTTCCATCTCTCCATCCAGTCATTTAACTGATATTGACTGACAACCTACTATGTGTGAGGACTGGAAGATGAATTAAGTAGATAAAATCCTTGAAGCAGAATCTGTGGTGCCCTGCCCATATCCCCTCGGGGATATCATATAATACAGCACAGCCTGACTTCCAATTGCCTGAGCGTTTTCTCTGACTGCCAGAGATGCTCTCCTTAAGCACCAGCGGCCTGAAGAGGTGGAGAGTAACCTCCCTCCACCCCTGGGAGCTGCCCTCAGTCAGTGACTAAAATGAGTTGGTGTATTGATATCCAGCAACCCAGACCCTAAGGGTGGGGGTGGGTAACAACGAGATGCTGTCTCCCAGGTTCCCCCCAGGGCTGAGCTCTAGCTGCCTGCAGAGGTAACTGCCTGCAAACCCACTTTTCATTGGCTGCTCCCTACCAGGGCTCCCAGGCATCACGTGCAAAACAACTCTTTATCCTTAGGGTCTGCTTTGGGGGAACCCAAACTCAGATAGTCTCTGATATCATGGAGTTTATATCCTATTAAACAGAAAACCGAAGAATTATTCAACAACTGAGAGGGGAGAGGTGTTCTTGGCAGAGGTCACAGCCTCTGCTAAGGCCTGGAGGTGGGAAGGGGCTTGGCCTGTACCAGGAAAGGAAGGAAAGATTTTCTAAAGTATACTTACCTTTATCTTGACTAAACATGATATTAATAGCAATTTTGTATTTCATAATGTATCTTCAAACCCTTTGAGGGAATAAAGTACGTAGGTAAACAAACAAGAGAGCCAAAGGTAAGTGGTACACACAGGGGCCCTGGGCAAGTCGCTTCCCTCCCCTGGCGACCTGGGTTCTTTCTGTCAAGTGGGAATGTTTTTCCTGCTCTGTCTGTGCCACGGCTTTGCTGGGGGGCGTGAATGAGGCAGGGCAGAGAAACAGCTCTTGTGCATTGTGAAGCAGTGTCCAAATGTCACCAGGTACTCATGAAGCCATCCAAGAAGAAATCCATGTTTTCATTATTAAATAATGGAGGCATTTTCTTTGTCCTTCAACCATATACCTGGTGAATATTTTACTGTCCCAGTTTGTATACATCACACAAGTATCCAAAAGCCCACCCTGACCTCATTTGTCCATCTTCTGAGTGGCAGCGGGTGGGGAAGGAAAGACCCAGGGCTTTGGAATCAAATCAATGTGGCTTTGAATCTTGGCTCTGTTATTTCTTTATATCCCTTAATTAGCCAGCACAGGGAGCCTGAGACCTTTCTCCAGCCCACGGCTGCTGCCTGGATCAAAAGGGATCATTCAGGCCCAGGAGAGCTGCTCAATGAGTGCAAACTTTATGTCTTCACACTCCAAGATCAGGAGAGCCTGCGTCTGTGTTTACACAAAGATGCACGCCCTCACTTCATGCAGCTCCAGGGTCCCCCGTGAACTCAGAACATGAATTGGAGGCTGATTCTGAAGAGGATGAGTCACGGCAGTGCACCAGATGGCCTGGCTGTGACACAAACCCTCTCCTGCCCTTCCCTTGCCTGGCCAGAGTAGAAAGGTTTCTGCCGGGTTTTCTAAAGCTGGTTTGGAGTGACTGACCCCCTGCTCCTACCAAATCAGCAGAGGTCCCCCCACTGAGATGGGCTTCCCTGTCTCAGCCCTGCGCCCAGTGATGTAACAGCTGGTTACTTGTCTGCCTCCCTCAGTGTACCCTGAGCTCTTTGGGGGTGGGGCTGGGGCTTGCTCACCTTCTCACTTTCAATAGTCACTAAACAAATAATTATTCAGTGAATGAAGGTGGACACTGTTCTTGCTTTCAAGGGGTGTATAGGCTGGCTGTCTATAGACACAGGACAATAATACCAATTTCTTGCATTCTGGGAAAACCCCGAGGTTCAGCCCATTGTGTCTCTAATTGGTAGAGCTCATCTTGGGGACACCAATTTCCAGGCCAGACCTGGGGATAGAGCGGCTGGAGATACAGCCTGCAGACAATGCCTGAGAAGGATGGACAAAGGAGTTTACAGATGAGAGAGAAATGTGGAAGGGCTGGAGCCTGTAGGTGAGGTTGAGGCTGCCAGCATGTCACTCGCCACAGTGGAGTCAAGTCACACAAGGTGCATGCAATCCCCTTCTCTTTGTGGGAGTCCTCTGAGTTCTCCCAGCCTCCTTCTGAGGGGCTCCGGGCATCCTTGGCTTTGCTCTGATCCTGGCTCTCTAGTCCTGGACTAAAGATGGGTACCGACTAGGAGTCTCTGGTCTGAACACTGAAGGCTCCTGGTGCAAGAGCTCCGCCTAACAGGGACAGCTGCCCCAAGAATGGCCAGCTGCCCCAGACCGATCCTTGGTCTCAAGGTGATATTCAGACACACGGCGAGGGTCAGCAGCTGGTAGCAGGTCACAGAATGGGCAGTAAGCCAACGATGAGGCAGCAGAAGCCAAGAGGTAGCCCAGCGCTTCTCAGATATTAACAGGTACCCACATCACCCGGCATCTCCATAAATGCAGATTTGGGGTCCAGGAGGTCTGGGGTGGGGCCTGAGAGTCTGCATCTCTAGTGAGCAAAGCTCCCGGGTGATGCTGATACAGGTGGGTGCTAGATGACAGCTTGAGTAGAGGACAAGACAGCAGCAGGGAAGTTGCAACAGGAGTGAGTGCCGGGCCTCCAGCTGCCAGAGGACGTCAGGAAGGCACAATCCCAGAAGCACTGTGACCCGTGAGTCCCCTTCCTGCACTGCCTGCAGTCTTCCCTGGGCAGTCCCTGCTCCTTACTTCCCTGGGAAGGCTCGAAGCAACCCTGCCACCTGCAGTCACATGAGTGTCTCTGTTCCTTTTCACCCAAGAGGACCTAGATCAGTAGCTCCCGGCCTGGCTGCACACAAGAATCACTTAGAGAGCGAGTCCCGGTCAGTTGTATTTTGCTTGGTTGGTCTGCGGGTGGGGAGCCTGGCCGTGACGATTCACAAAACGCTCACATGCAGGCAGGGCTGTGAACCCTCACCAGCTTACTCAAACTTTAACACGAGCATAAACCACCTGCGGATCTTGTTAAAAACAGAGTTTCTCAAGCAGTAGGTCTGAGTGGGCCTGAGACTCTGCGTTTCTGATGCTGCAGGTCTGAGGCCCACACTTTGAGTGGCGCTGCAGTAAATAACACCAGCTTTCCCCAGTAATTAAAAAAGGATTAGATGCAGGTGGATCACTTCTGATCTAACCCCCGAGGCTGGCCCGAAGCACAAGACAAGACCCCACTGCACTGGGCACCATAAGTGCATTCGATCTCAAAGAGTCACACTCAGCTCTGTCTACACCACAACCCCACTGTGGGGGCTGGATCCAGGGTGGAGGTCCAGGGAGGCGCCGCTCCCGGCCGTGGCTACGCTGGCCTCGGGGGCTTGGTGCTTGTGGTTTCCCTTCGACACCTGGCTGGCCAAGTCCCACACATACTGGGTTGTTTTCCTTCTCTTCTTGCCGGGGTCGGGGTGGGGGATGAGCTGGGCTCCAGCCCCCAGTCTCTGCCCCAGGCTACTAACCCCTCCCCAAGGGGCATGCCCACTCTCCCAGATTTACTGGTGATGCCCTGTCAGCTGCCTCTCCTCTCTTTTGCAGCCCAGGTGCCAAAGCCATCCTGGGGTGTCTCGCTGCCCACCAGGAACTGACCTGACCCTGTGGCCTGCAGCACCCCTCCTGCTTGACAACAAAGCTCCTGCCAAAGGGGCCTCTGGGGCAGGAGGGGGGCGGGGTGAGCAGAGGAGGAGATGCTCCTTCCTACCTCTCCCCACTGGTGGGGGAGTGCCTGGTGCCTCGCAGCGCTGGTTCTCAGCCCTGGCTGCACGTTGGAACTACCAGGGGACACCCAGGCCTCACCCCAGACCAACTAAATAAGAATCCCTGAAAGTGGGACCTGCGCAGGAGTCCTTCTTATGACTTCCCAGGTAATTCCGATGTGCTGCCAAATTTGTGATGACTTAGCAGCTGGAGGAGCAGAAAATAACCCATGGGTCAGAGAAAGGACAGTGGTGTGAGGCCCACAGCTGCCCGCTCCAATCTTCCTCCGTCTTTACAACTCACTCCTAGGGCCTATGCTAGAGAATACAATAAGGGCATCTTCTGTTTGGACTTGAACACTGGGGGCGGGGGGGGGGGGTTGGCGGGGGGGAATCAGCACACACTTCATTCATTTGATCCACAACCCTACGCAAGGGTGTTATTATCATCGCCATTTTACAGTTGGAGAAACCGAGGCTCAGAGAGGTTGAATGATTACACAAGGTCACACAGTAAGGGTTGGTGTCCAGAATTCAACCCCAGGTCCACTGTTCTACGGGCATATGATTTAGTCACAGTTGCGGGCATATAAACCAGGGAAACATGGGCCAAACGGTAAACACAAGTTATAAGTTGGCACAGGCAGGCAGCGTGCAGCCAGCTACGGCTGACCTGACATTTGCGTTTAAGTGTAAAACCCTGGGCCATGAAGGGGACTGTGTTTCTTTCTACCTCTCTTCTCTATTCTCCAATCCCAGAACTACCTCCTCCATGGAAACTTCCAGAACCCTACTACCTCTCCACTCACCATCCTGTCTAGTATCAGCTTGTAAAAATTCAGATCGCTGGGTTCCAACTCAGAGCCACCGATAGTCTCTAGCGATGGAGTCTGAAAAATCTACATTTTTTTTTTTTTTTGCGGTACGCGGGCCTCTCACTGCTGTGGCCTCTCCCATTGCAGAGCACAGGCTCCGGACGCGCAGGCTCAGTGGCCATGGCTCATAGGCCTAGCCGCTCCGCGGCATGTGGGACCTTCCTGGACCGGGGCACAAACCCGTGTTCCCCGCATCGGCAGGCGGACTCTCAACCACTGCGCCACCAGGGAAACCCTGCAAAATCTACATTTTAAACAATCTGCAGGAATCTAACATGCACATACGTTTGGGAACCAATGATGTAGTCCCCTGCTGCTCGAAACTGTGGTCTCTGGACCATCAGTGCTGGGGGACCTGATAGAAATGTCGCATCTGGGGCTGCACCCCTGGCCAACTACCAACATACTCTGCATTGTCACAAGATGCCTGGGGCGATTTGCATAATGTTGAAATTTGAGAAACAGGCTCTATGCAATCTGCTGGGCATAAAGAGTGTCCTCAGACACAAAGGGTAGGTGCTTGAGAAATGGCTGTTCTTTTATGGGTTGTATTTGGGCCCAGTTTTAAATCTAGAAAAATGGTACAGATGAACCTATTTGCAGGGCAGGAATAGAGATGGAGAAGTGGAGGACGAACATGTGGACACGGAGGGCGGGGGTGGGGGTGGGGAAGGGGAGGGTGGGATGAATTGGGAGATAAGGATTGAAGTATATACACTACCATGCATAAAATAGACAGCTAGCAGGAACATGCTATAAAGCACAGGAAGCTCAGCTCGGTGCTCTGTGATGACCTAGATGGGTGGGGTGGGGGGGAGGGAAGTCCAAGAGGGAGGGGATATATGTATACATAGAGCGGATTTCTGTACAGCAGAAACTAACACAACATTGTGAAGCAATTATGCTCCAATAAAAAAAAAATTTTAATAAATAGAGTGATGGGAGAAGGAGAGTCCTGGCACCCTGGAGGGAGGGTTGTGGCCTTACTTTGCAGAGAATCCCTTGTGCATCCTGGAGCCTGCCAGGAAGGGGCGGCGCCAGTGCCTGTGCGCTTCTGGGGGAGGGGAGTCTGGGGTCTCAGGCCGGGCGCACAGGCTGCAGGGACAGGCTGCGGCCAGAAGAGGGCGCCACATCCTGCCGGACAGAACCAAGCTGTGGGCGGGGAGACCTACCGGCCCGGTTAGCCTGGGACCGAGGGGTTACTGCGATGGGAAAGTCCAGGCAAACTGAAACTAGTTGGTCACTCTGGCTGGAAGAAGCACACACAGAGGTGGTGCACACATGCACATACACACGTGCACATCACACGCATGACACAGTGTACCCACACATGCACACACATGCACAACACTCACCCATGCACTTCACACCACAAGCATAACACAGACAACACACTTGCAAAAGTACACACGCACCGCTTGCACAACACATTTATAACACAAGGAGCACACACCACACAATGCACATGTGCAGCACACTCACAACAAATACGCATGTACGCAGACCACACAAACACGCCAAACAAGCCGTACATCACAGCACACACACATGCACACAAGCACAGTAGGGGTGCCCATCACGCCACGTGCACAGCATACACACATGAACCACACACACACAATACACCCGTGCCCTTCACACCACTTACACAACGCATGGGTAAAACACACAACACACACAAGCACATCATACATATCACACACGTGCACACAGTCATGACACACGTACCACAAAAACATACAGCCCAAGCACCACATAACAACACACACAGGCACAATGCCATGTGCACCACATACATGATACGTGCACGTGTCACGCAATCACGATGCATACACACATGAACATTGACACGGCAACAACACACATGCACACATGACAAGACACCACACAGCTTGCACCCGTGCACATCACATCACAGCATACACAGGCACCAGGCACACGGGCACCACTAACACACTACACACAACACACATGCACAGCATCCATTTGACACACGCACAACACAATGCACCCACACTTGCATGATGCGGACACACAGAGACACACACACTCACAGCTTTGGGAGCCATGGACTCTTGATCGAGGCCGTGTGTCTGGTTGGTAAAACGTCCTTGCTCCAGGCCAATGAAAAGATGTATCAAAAGAATTGGAAAACGATATATTGATTCATTCAGCAACTGTTTCTTTACTGTGTGCTGGGACTACAGGTTCACTGCATGGCAAGGGAAGCAGACACCGAATAAACGGATACATCAATGACCATTTAGCTTCGGTTGTCATGAGTGTTATGAATTAAGGCTGCAGAGAGCACAAACCTGTGATGAGGGGGCGGGGCCTGGATGGGTCTGGGAATTGCCTGAAAAGAGCTGTTGCAGCCAAGACCTGGAGTCGGAGCATCAGGGCTGGGGCTTTGGTGACATGGGTGAGACTCTGAGGTACACAGTCTAAGGAGGCTTCACCCTCCAGGCGACTGCATCTGCACGCCCCTGAGGGCGAGTGGCTGAGTGGCCAGGCTCAGAGGAGCCCCATCAGGGATCTGAGAAGTAAGTGGTCCGGCTCCCAACTGCTGCTTCACTCCAATCCTCCCGCCCAGAGGGCTGGAGGATGTGTTTGCTTCCCGGGAAACTCTGGGCTCTGGGAAGAGCAGTGCTTATAGGGAAGGGACCTAGTCACCCAACTACCCAGCTGCCCTGCTCCTAGATGCTGGTAACCAGACTCCTCCTCTGCACCCGCCATGGTAATGGTGGGGAGGGCAGGGGGTCCAGGATGAGCCCACCGTTTCCCTGGGCACAGCCTGTAGGTCATCCTACTTCCCAGCTTGCCTCCTGGGGGCGGGGGCACCCTGCCAGGTCAGGCTGCATGAATGCAGTGTTCTAGATCCTGGGTCCTGGACCTGTCCCCTTAGTTTCAGCGACTAAGGAAGGGGGCGTAGAGTGGGGGGCTCAGGCAATTTGGAGCAAATCCCTGCTTTGGCACCTACTAGCTGTGTGACTGTGGGTAAGTCACTTGGCTTCTCTGTGCGTCATTTTCATACGCATAAAATAGGCATGATCGTAGTGCTAGCACCCATCCTTATAAGTTGTAAGGATTTTTGAGTCAATACATGAAAAGCTCTTTGATTAAAGTCAGGCACATGGCAAGAGCCACATAAAGGTTAGCTGCAATTGTTACCTTCATCCAAAATAAAAGTAAACCCAACAATCATACCATTAAAATGTGCTGGAACTGGAAGCGTCTTGGAAAACATCCACCCTAGGCCCCTCTGGGTTATAGAGATAAAGCTGTTTGACAATCCGCAGAGACAGAAGGACTAGAACCCAGGACGGGAAGAGAAGGGACAAGGAAGGGTTCCTCCTTTTCTGTCTCTAGGACGGTGGTTCTCCCCTGGAGGGCTGGTTAAAGACAGATCGCTGGACCCCACCCAGGGTTTCTGCCTCTGCATCTCTAACACGTCCTCTGGGGATGCCGCCGCTGGTACAGGGACCACACGTGGAGAAGCGCTGCCCTGAGGCAGTGGAAGCAGAATGCAGAAAGTCTGCATCCCTGAGTATGCTGGTTGCCCTCCAGGAACGGGGAAAGGAGAAGCAAGGGCCTACTTACAGCGGATGCCGTACCTCCGGCAGCGCCCTCTGCAGGGGGATGCGGGCACTGAGCGCCTCCTCCAGGCTGAGCGAGGTCAGCGCCTCTTCTTCAGATGCCCCCGCGTCCTCCTCCTCGGCCGCCCAGTCCCTCTCTGGGGCGTCCTCGTCCGGCCTCCTGCTCAGCCGCTTGATGAGCTGGTAGCTGCCACCTCTCCTGCCCTGGCTCTGGTTCCCTCTCGCCCTGGGAGAGGCCACAGCCACCAGGAGCTGATCCTCCCGCAGCGAGATGAAGGGCGGCAGACCCTCCAGAGGGCCGTACTCTTGGTCCTCGTCCTTGGACTCCAGCACCCACTCCTGGGATTCCCCAAAGTCCAGGCGGTACCCGGCTTCGGGGCCGTGCTTGGCGACCTGAGCTGGGACAGCCTGGGGCAGGGCAGGCAGGGGAGGGTGCAGCACGGCCAGCATCAGCAGCACACATCCCAGCAGCAGGAATTGCAGCCTGCAAGGTCCACGCCTGCATCGCTTCCTTACCAGCATGTGGCTGGAACTTGCCAAACGCAACAGGTCATGTTCAAATTCACTGTTTCCTCCTGCTCCGGGTTCCTCCAAGCTGGCAGCAGAACCTGGCGTCCTGGGTCCACCTGGAAGGTTTTTCTGCCGGTCACTTAACCTGCTCCTTTTTTCCCCCGCTGACATTTGCCAGCAGCGTGTGTAAGACCGGCTTCCACTTACAATCAGAAAGCCACGGACCCAAGTCCCAGCCCAGGTCCCCTCTGAGCGGACGTCTTTAATTGCCTTCCAAAAGCCCGTTCACAGGGACTTCAGACTGAACTGTTTGCGCCTCCCTCCACCCCCACCCTTTGATGCCCTTTTCCTCTTTGGGAAAAATAATGTTTCCTTTCTGCTCAGGGGTCCTAGTCCCATGTGTTTCGCTTCCCCCCCTTGCACGAATTGTCAGGCTGCTATGAGATGTCTGGGGGTAGCCGGTGGGTCCTCAGTCTGGCAAAGCTGACAGCCGTCCTCTTTTGGACCCTGTAGTCGGGTCAGCTCAACAGATGTGAAGCCGGCAGCAGGCTAATTTCCTTTCACACATAGCTCCCCGCGCAGCCGGCCCGAGAAGCTCTGCCAGACGCCGCAGGCGTGCGCCTCGCTCATGGTCCTAATGCCCTCACTGTTCCCAGGCTTTGTGCAACCGGAGGAACCCGACTCCGGGGAAAACAAACGCCGTCACCGCTAGGACCAAACCCAACAGGAACACCCTAGGAGTTCTGATTCGAATCTCCTTCACAGGAAGGCTTCTTTCCCCACCCAAAGGGGCGGGAAAGAATATTCCCTCCTAATTTTCGGAAGGCTGTACCTGGGATGGAAATGCAGGGAGCTCGCTGCCTATTTGCACACTCAGCCTCCGACAGGTCTGAGGACCACCGTCCTCAACCTTCTGAAAAGGAGTGGAGCTGGGGGAGATGCTTTTGCCACAAGCCCCTCCTGCCCACAACAGCACCTGAATGCCTGCTCTGCGCTGGCCTCTGAGCAGGCTGGGGGTGGGGAGTCAGAAGAAGAGGGGCATGCTCCTTCAGTTGTAAATGTCCTTCATTCAACCAATGCATATTGATGAGCACCCACCATGTGCCAAAACTATCCCGGAGACTGGGGGTATAGCAACGAATAAAACAACAAAATGTGCACCTCGTGGAACTTACATTCTAGTGGGAAAGACAAACAGACAGATAATTAAAATATACAGTGGGAGGCACTTCCCTGGCGGCGCAATGGTTAAGACGCCACACTCTCAATGCAGGGGGCCTGGGTTCGATCCCTGGTCAGGGAACTAGATCCCACATCCATGCCTCAACTAAGGAGCCTAAAAGCCACAGCTAAGGAGCCTGCCTGCCGCAGCTAGGACCCGGTGCAACCAAATAAACAAATGAATATGTTTAAAAAATAATAATAAAAAAATAAAATATACAGTGGGAGAGACAGTGATAAGGGCTAAGGAGAAAAATAAAGCAGGGAAAGGGGCTGGGGAACAGGGGCTGGGGTTGGCAACTGACACTGAGCGAGGGAAGGGCTCTCAGAAGCATTTGTGAACGAGGAGGCCTGGGCAGCTCAGTGGGGTGAGCATTTGGGGCAGAGAGCACAGCAAGTACAAAGGTCTTGCGACCAAGAGCATGCCTGGCCTTTTGAGGACCCGCAGAGGGCCCGTGTGGCTGGAACAGAGTGGGCAGGGTGGGAATGGAATGAGAGAGGTAAGAGGGGGGATTACTTAGGACCTTGGGGTGCTAAGGTCGGGATTTTGGCTTTTCTTCTGAGTAAGATGAGAGCCCTTGGAGGGTTGTAAGCAGAAGACAGACACAGTCAACTTGGACGTTAACTGGTCCGCTCTGGCTGCTATGCTGAGGTTAGACAGTTGGGGAGAACAGGGCAGAAGCAGGGAGACCAACTGAGGTGTTACTGCGGTGAGACATGATAAGGGCATCACTGGAGGTGGGGCAGTGCTCGGCTTCTGGACGCATTTTAAGGAAGAACCTATACGATTGGTTGGTGAATTAACGTCCAGTGTGAGAGAAAGATGAGTCAAGGATGATTACAAGTTTTTGGTCTGAGCAGTTGGAAGAATCAAGTTGCCGTCAAGGGAGATGGGGAAGGCTGGGAGCATGGAGAGGGCAGTGAAAGCAGTGGTTCCGCTGGGGACACGCATAGTTGGAGATGGCGTTTCAACAACCAAGGGGAGGGGAAGGGTGGGCAGCTGGATATATGGATGCATGGGGATATATGATAGCTGGAGGTCAGAGGACAGGTCTGGCCTGAAGATAAACAGCCAGACGCCAGCAGCACATAGATGGTGCCTGAAGATCCTGGAGGGAGTGACGGAGACGGGAGAGAGGAGGGGAGCCAGCAAGCTCAGAGGCCTCAGGCGTCAGGTGGACCGGATTGATGGAGGGTGGGTAGCTGGCACAATGAGATGCCACCATCCTGATGTCTGAAGAGGAACCAGGGGTGGGGTGGGGAGGGCTGTCATTGCAGGGTTCCTGGATGAATTGCTCATTGTTTTTGATTTGATTTTAATCTTAAATTGTGAGCATAAACATCTCATGGGAAAAAAAATGTTTTTCCTTTGGATTCAGCTGCTGCTTCCAGCCTGTGTGTGTGTGTGTGTTCACATTTGTTTTCCCTGAAGCCACTGAGTCAGAGGTGAAAGAGTGGGTCCTAAACGATTGTTCTCGACAGCCCAGCGCGGCACCCAATGGACAGCTCATAGGAATTGCCATATTGGACTGTATTTTCCAAATCCCACATCAGGATGTCCTGGGGATGGGAATTGTATGACTTCCAGGTTTAAGAGGCAGGCATTCTGGGAGATGTGGTTTAGAATGTAAGGACATCTGGGGGTTAACGAGGATGATAGGATGGAGAGTTTTGATTCCAGGAAGCTTTCGGAGATCTAAGGGTGCACAGTCTCCGCCCTCAGGCAGAGCGCCCTCCTCCATCCTCTCCAGTAACGCTGGCCTCCAACTTGCCAGCCTCGTCCCACCTCAGGGCCTTTACCTGGCCTTCCTTCTGCTTGATGGCCCTTTCCCCAGAAGTCCAGCCACATGGTTCACTTCCCCACTTTGATGTCAACTCCAAGATCGCCTATTCAGGGAGAACTCCCCAACCCACCTCTTGCCATCAGAATCCCTCCATCTACGTGTGGCATTGTCTGTCTGCATCCCCTCTGCTTTCTCCGTGTCTCCATGGCTCTTCTCAATACTCGGTGAGTAAGGTACTCAACCGTGTCACTTCTTGATCTGTTTCTATTCATTTTGCTCCTCGTTATGGGTCATCTTTCACTGGCTCTTTGCATGCCTAGTCATTTTAACTTTGATGTCAGATGCTGTGAATTTTATCTTGTTGGATATTGGATATGTCCGTATTTCTATACATATTGTTGAGCTTTTTCTCTGGAAGGTCAAATGGTTTGATCTTTGAGCCGTCTTTAGCTAAGGGCCAATTTCCTCCCACTTAACTGAAGCAGGACCTTCTGAGTACTCGGCCTGACGCCCCATGAATGACGAGTTTCCACTCTCGCCGGTGGGAGCACTGACTATTCCCCGCCCTGTGTGAGCTCTGAGGAGTCTTCCCTCTGCTCCTTTAGCTGGTTCCTTCTCTGGCCTTGAGTTGTTTTCCCACAGGCATGTTCTGATCAGAGCTCCTGTGAAGACTTGGGCTCCTTGCAAATCTCCGGAGCTCTCTGTGTGTAGCTCTCTGCTCCCCAGGCCTCTGCTTTGCATGCTCTAACCCCCTTGGCCTCCCCAGTCTCCCAGTTCTATCTCCTCAAGTCAGGGCCACACCCCGCTCCACCTGGGATCCCCTTCCTGCACTGTAGCCTGGAAACGGTCTCCAGGCAACACACTCACAGGTCTCACCTCATTTGTTTCCCCTCTCTCAGGGATCGCTCTCCCTGTTACCTAAGGACAATTCCTGAAACTATTGTTTTCTATTTCTTCCAGGGCTTTCAGTTGCCTCTGAATTACTTGAGGAGGAAAGCACTTCTGTGATGTTGTCTTCATTTGGAGTCCCCTAGTAGCGGGCTCTGGGGTACAGTTGATCCTGATGCGTTCTGGTTGTGTGAATTTGCCTACTTGCTACAATTTATTTGTAACCTCGAAATTAATACTTGTGTCACTTTCACAATCATTTGTGGACGAGTGCGGAGTGGCAGAAATGTTGACTTATGTGATGTGCACATTCCCAGCTGAGGTCACACAGGTGACACTCTGACCTTGTTCCAGCTCTCCTATTATAAACAAGTAACCTGTTCTATCTAGTGCTATGTTTACACATTTTTTGTGCTTTGTGTTGGTGATTTTGCTGTTTAAAATGGCCCCCAAGCCTAGTGCTGAAGTGCTGTCTAGGGTCGTAAGCGTAGAAGGCTGTGATGAGCCTTACGGGGAAAATGCATGTGTTAGATGAGCTTCGTTCCGGCATAAGTTCTAGTGCTGTTGGCCGTGAGTTCAACGTTAATGAATCCACTATATATATTAAGGTGTCTTTGAACATAAACATATAAAACAAGGTTATGTATTGATTGGTTGACCAGAAGACCAGGGAGCAGTGGTTCTGTATTTGCTAATTCAGTATTCATAGCAACTTTGTAGAACATCACTCCTACGAAGTCTTGTTACTGTACAAAAAAACTGAACAAGTAGTTTATTCATGGAGGGGAGAGAGGAAGAGAGAGAGGGAAGGGAAGGCAACCTTTGAAGAGCATGTCATCAGGGCAGCTATTACTGTGGGTACCTAGAGCTTAATATCATTGGGGTTGTTTGGGAGCACGCCTCAGGGTGATCACAGTCAAGGGAGAGGGGGTTGGGGTATTTATGCACCAACCCCCCATCAGCTGAGGTCTGCTGGGGAGGGGCACTCAGGGCCTGCTGGGGAGCAGACAGAGGTACTGAATGCCAAAGGAAGTCCTCAGAGAAAGAGGTACAGACGCTGGTGATTGAAGTCCAGCCTGGGTTTCTACTACAGGGGGAGAGGATCCAAGCATCTGCTGCAGATGGCATGACCAGGGCTTGTAAACTCAGATGCTTCCAGAAGCCAGGCAGGTAATATAAGCAAGAGCAGTAGGCTGAGGGGGGCTGCAGGACCCGAGAGTTTCTCTTCCTGTCTAATAAGAACAGCTGTTCCTCAGCTATGGCCAATTTTTGCCACGCAGGAAAATAGGCCGAGACTTGCCAAATCTTCTGGTTTTTCAAGAAAAGTGGGAAATTCAGATTTTTAAAAATGTGAAATCCTAAATTTGTAAAAGCTGGCAGTGAATTTAAAAACTTTTAAATACACCATGAAGGCCAAACAAAACATGGCGGCAGGCCAACTTCAGCCCACGGACCACCAATCTGCAATCTCTCTGATAGAAGGTGCGCGAAACCCCACCTGTTGGGTATGAGGCTGGAGAAAATGGATCGTCATGTCCTGTGCACGCTAAGCCTTCTGGGAGTGCCAAGAGATGCCTAGAAGTCTGCCCTGACATCCACGTGGCTAGGCGTCCCTGTGTCTGTCCGGTGAGCTCATCTCACTCTCCTGCTTCGAGGTTTATTTGAAGTCCAAGGACCACCATTCCTCGTGGCTACAGGAGTTCTCCAGCGATTTCTTGTCACTGTTTTGGCATTTCTCCTCCCGTGAGAAATTAGCTGAGCCTCCTGGGCTATTCGTCTGGCATCTGCTCATCTGCACAGCCGGTCAGCCCACTCCATCACTAAGAACAGGGCTGCCTGCCCAGCCTTCCACCTGCACACAGACTAGAGATTGTCAGAGGAGCTTGCAAGTCGAGTGGTAGTGTGTGGGGAAGCAGGGCCCAGGGAATTGGCCACCATCTGGCATTTTCTGCAACTCAGAGGGAGGGAGAAGCCAATGGCTGTGCTCCCAGGGAATGGCAGAGCACCTGTCAGCCAGGGGTCAGGAGTCAGCCAGGGAAACAGATCCACCAAGAGACATAAATGGGAGATATATGACTTGTTACAGAGATATGATCTCACATGATCTTGGGAGCTGGCAAGTGGTCTCTGCAAAGCTGTTGTCTTCACATCTGATGCTGAAGCCTGAAGTCCACAAGACAGGCCGCTACGAAGGAAAGATAGATACAAAGGGGCGGAAATCAAGACCAAGCTGGAACCCCGGTGTGAGATGGAACCCCACACTGATGGACTAAAACCCGTGTCAGTCCTTGCTGCCTCTATGTAAGTGGTATGGGTATCCTGCAGAAGCAGGGGTCCTTTGGTGTGGAGCTAAACGCAGACCCCTGGCCCAGACACAGGAGCGGAAGAGCTGAAGGAGGATTCAGGGGAAGTTCTACCGCTTCCCGCCAATGAGGTGAGTCAGCAGATTAGCAACATTATGTAGTATGAGCTACATAATGTCTGTTGCTTCCCTTCTGCCCTTCCAGATTTCCCAAGAATCGCTCTTGTGCCCCACTGTGGAGCTACTAGACCAGCTCTCTCTTCACTTCTGGGGGTGCCCGAATGTCTGACTTTTGACGTATGACCGAGATAAAGGCAATGGGATGTGTGGTACGCTGTGTGAGGTCTGAACCTCTCCCGACAAGCTGCAGGGTTATCTTCTTTACTGGCGGTTTGCAATGGCCTCCCCAGTTGGAGAAGCCTGGCTGGATGACTTAAAGAGCCACTTGGTTGGCTGTGTCCCCTCCTTACTCATGCCCACCAATAAATCCTACTTTCCTGTCAAAGAAAAAAAAAGCCACCTGGCTCTTTTCAGTGAGTTATCCTAAAGCCAAGGTTCCTCACACAGATCTTGGCCGTTAAATCCAGAGATTCAGTGTGGCCTGTGTGGACAAATGTTGGGCCCCGATGCACAAATTTTGTCTCTCAGAAACTACACTGTTCCCTTGCATTCTCTTTCTCTCCCTCCATTGGATCTTTCATCTTTAAATAAAAGTCTTAACATAAGTATACTCTGTGGAGTCTGGAGAATCCATTCAAATATCTGAACTGGGGAAAACAATAACCAACCCCACTGAAAATGTGTAAAAATGAGCATTCTGGGAAATGTAGGTCAGTCAAGCTAATTGATACCTTATGAAGTCATCAAAATGTCCATGGGCTTCAGTGCTCTGTGGCCACTATCTTGGTATAGGGAAGTTTGCTCTTGGTGTCAGGAACAAGCTTGGCAGACCTAGGTCTTTCCAAAGAAATCATTCCACAGCTGCCTGGGGAACCAGAACAGACAAATTCTACGAGGAAACAAAGACTTGTTGATTTCTTAAAATCCTCCCTTCTTGTGATTCTGCGGCTAAAACCTTATGTGGTTTCTTGCTAGTTTTCCAATGCTAACAGAAAGAGAATGCAGAAGGGAAGGTCTGATTCCTTTTGGGAAGGATGCTCTAGAAAGATCCAGGAAGACATAGATGAAAAAACTAGGACTACCAAGAGGAGTTACAACATGGCAGATTTGGGCTCCATCAGTGGGAGGACTTTATAACATTTAGTGTAAATGTCCAATAGCTGAAGGGATTGCCTTGTGAGGAACTGAGTCCAACTTCTTGACTTTAGGCAGAGATTTAATAACATCCTTCCTTCCTCCTTCCCTCCCTCCCCCTGTCCCTCTCTTCCTTTCTTCTTCCTTCTTTTCTTCCTTCCTTCCATGCATCTGTCCATCCAGTAAATTTTCTCTGAATGAAATCAGTCAACCAACATTTATTGAATACCTATTATACGCCAGGTGCTGTGTTGGGCTCTGGAATCACAGCCCAACAGGGAAGGCAGTTGGGGTTATTGACCACCTGCTCTGTGCTGGGCACTGCTTGAGGTGCTAGAGATTAGAACCTAGGAGAGCAGGCAGTCTGAGACTGGTGTTGAGATTCAATTCTAAGCCATGACTCTTAAGTGGATCCCCCAATTTGTGAGTCCCAGTCTGGTTGGCACTACCAGCCATGATTCCCTGACTCACAGTGACCCACGGGGCTTCTGTTGCCACTAAGACTGTTTTGGTTTGGCTGGGTCCAGTGGGGCTGGGATGTTCTGGTCTGTGACCTCATTGTTTATTATCATTTTTCAAAGCTTCTGCCTCCCTTCTGTAGGCTGGACCAGAGCCAAAGACAACAGAGTGGCTATGTGAAATAAACTCCAGCCAGCATTACTATCATCTTGAACACCCAGACAATGGGTCACATGCCTACGGCTCGTGATTTCTTGGCAGCCTGGCCGAGCCTGAGCTCTTCCATTTTTATATGCCATTTGAGATGGGAAGGCATTGGGAATGGCTGATCTGTGAACGTTTACAGGGTGAAATCCATGCAGATAGAGAGGAGATGAATTTACGAGTAGTCCAATCTCAGCCCTCAGGGAAAGACTAGGAAATACATTTAGCCTGACATTTAAAGATCTGATGTGATCCAGATGCTGTCACTTTAGCACCCAACTCTCCTCAAACACTGTGCAAGACATGACAGGGGAGGGTGGCATGTGGGAGGACACGTGGGTGGAGGAAGGCCATGAGGTCAACAGTTCCCAAGATGGCGGCTGGGCTTTACCCCTTGGATGTGCCCTGTGCTGTGTCCCAGTTTGCAAGGGTGGGACTGTCTCTAAAAGAGCCTTTTGAAAACCTTGTGCAATCTCTTTGCAAACATGATATGATCCCTGAGAAAGAGAGTGTATACGAAGCTGGAGTTGGCTCTTGACAAAAGTGGTTTGCTAATAAGCAAGAGTGGGACAGATAGAAATGTAGGCCTTTGCTGGCTGTGGAGGGAAGGCAGGGCTGGATTCCTGACAGAGAACTCTCGTGGTCTATGGTGCTTTCCATCAGGACTCGTGCTCAGTTATGTGTTCAGAAGGCTGCTCATGCAGATGGTTGGGGGCATAGATGCTCCAGGCAACTCTACAATGCTTGGAGGGTGGGCGTCTTCGTGAATGTACCTTGAATATTGAGTAGATTGGAGGTAGGGTTTGGAGGAAGTCTATGAAGTTTGTCTTAAGAAGTTAGAACTGAATTTTTTTAATACTTTATTATTTTTTAATTTTATTGAAATATAGTTGATTTACAAAGTTGTACTAGTTTCAGATGTACAGCATAATGGTTCAGTTATACATATATATAAATATATATATATTCTTTTCCATTATAGATTATTATAAGATATTGAATATAGTTCCCTGTGCTATACAGTAGGTCCTTGTTATCTGTTTTATATATAATAGTGTGTATATTTCAATCTCAAACTCCTAATTTATCCCTAAACCTTAGAACTGAAGGTAATGCACCTGATTCTGGGGTGGTCACAGGTGTGATGGACGTTGGATCCCAGTCCAAATTCTGCAACCTATTCTCCGTGTGAACTTGCAAGTCCCTATATATTCACGGAAGGAAAGGGCTGGATTAAATGTTCTCCAGAGATTTTTCGGCACTATGATGGAAACTGAACATGCATTATAAAATGGAGATCGTGCCTGAGGCATTTATACAGAATCTCCCAATAGTCACGCAGCTGGAGGAAAATGAAGAAACCTTAAATATTCTACCCAGCCTCCCTGCCTTCTGAGAAAAGCATTCTTGGAATAACCAATTTCCTGGCCTCTACAAATATAACCCCACAGAGAACCAAGTCTTCAGCCACAAAGAGCTTTACTTCAGGTGTTTAAGACGACCCTGCATTCCCGATAAAAAGGCCCATGCTCTTGGCTCAAAATATCGCTGCAGGTTTTAAGTGACATTTGCATATTGATTTCAAAAGGCCCCGCAGCAACTCTGTAAATGAATTCATTAGAATAACTGACTCTGGTAGCTCTCCGACCCAGCAGTGACATCACCCCTACAGAGCACAGAGTTGAGCTTATGAACCCATCAAGATAATTGTGCCCTTGATTGGTAAGGATAAGTGTGCTGTTGAAGGCATTTGTCAGCTCTACAGCTGGGACTGTGTGGAGAGGCCAGGAGACAGTTTCAGAGAGAAGGCCGTGGGGAATTCCCTGGGTTGGGTGTTTGAGCGTTAATACTTCTTTCTCCATGAGGTAGAGGGGGCGGTGGGGCAGAAGCATGCATCCGAGATTGGAAGCCTTGCATCATGAAAGTCAGTATGACCTGCCTTGTAGAGTCTACAGTACTTTTTGTGCTCTGCTTCTTCCTAATCATAGCAGTTACCATTTGCACTTTGTTTTTATCAATATATTAGTCTCCTTTTTTGGAAAGGATTTGTGGTGGCTTGAGTGTACATTCAATTCAATAGGACAGAATAAATAGCTAAGGACACTGGGTCAAAGGAAAAGTAAGCTTAGGGAGTAAGATGAAACCAGAAGTAAAGTTAACACACAAAGTATGTAAGCAATTGCAAAAGTGAGCCACTCTGAGCTTCCTAGCAGCCAATGTAAGGAAGGGAACACGGTTGGTCATCAGGTTCACAGTACCCAAAAAATAAGAATGTTCCAACTGGACAATCAATAGATCCTCCTGGTCATTGCCCATGAAACCTGGAGTTCAGGATTTTCATCTTTAAATGACAGGTACCTGGAGATGTCTGCATTGATCAGAAAGGACAGTGCCAAATGCTTTGATAATCTAGAAAATGTTATATAGGGCAGATGTTCTTTTTGGTTTAAAAAAGATTGCTTAAACCAGGACTTATGCCCGAGTGGAGGCCCGTTCCACAGCTGCAGAAAGGTGAGCTGAAGGAGACCCCTCGCAGAGCCAAGAGTGTCCTGAAAAAAACCGTTTGGGACAAAGGGGAAAATTTTTTTTTTTAACATCTTTATTGGAGTATAATTGCTTTACAATGGTGTGTTAGTTTCTGCTTTATAACAAAGTGAATCAGCTATATGTATACATATATCCCCATATCTCCTCCCACTTGCATCTCCCTCCCTCCCACCCTCCCTATCCCACCCCTCCAGTTGGTCACAAAGCACCGAGCTGATCTCCCTGTGCCATGCAGCTGCTTCCCATTAGCTATCTACCTTACATTTGGTAGTGTATATATGCCCATGCCACTCTCCTACTTCGTCCCAGCTTACCCTTCCCCCCCCCATGTCCTCAAGTCCATTCTCTATGTCTTCGTCTTTATTCCTGTCCTGCCCCTAGGTCCTTCAGAACCATTTTTTTTTTTTTTAGGTTCCATATATGTGCATTAGCATACGGTATTTGTTTTTCTCTTTCTGACTTACTTCACTCTGTATGACAGACTCTAGGTCCATCCACCTCACTACAAATAACTCAATTTCGTTTCTTTTTATGGCTGAGTAATGTTCCATTGTATATATGTGCCACATCTTCTTTATCCATTCATCTGTCGATGGACACTTAGGTTGCTTCCATGTCCTGGCTATTGTAAATAGAGCTGCAGTGAACATTGTGGTACCTGATTCTTTCTGAATTATGGTTTTCTCAGGGTATATGCTCAGTAGTGGGATTTCTGGGTCATATGGTAGTTCTATTTTTAGTTTTTTAAGGAACCTCCATACTGTTCCCCATAGTGGCTGTATCAATTTACATTCCCACCAACAGTGCAAGAGGGTTCCCTACAGAGGGGAACTTAAGTGCCCAGTGTTCTAGGTCTTAGTACTGTGGGTCTTTCACCTTGGCTACGCATCAGAATAACCTTAGAGTTTTTTTAAAAAATTTTTATTTATTTATTTATTTATTTATTTTTGGCTGCGCTGGGTCTTCGTTGCTGCGCACGGGCTTTCTCTAGTTGCCGTGAGCGGCGGCTACTCTTCATTGCGGTGCACGTGCTTCTCATTGTGGTGGCTTCTCTTGTCGCGGAGCACAGGCTCTAGACGTGTGGGCTTCAGTAGTTGTGGCACGTGGGCTCAGAAGTTGTGGCTCGCGGGTTTAGTTGCTCCGCAGCATGTGGGATCTTCCCAGACCAGGGCTCAAACCCGTGTCCCCTGCATTGGCAGGCGGATTCTTAACCATTGAGCCACCAGGGAAGCCCCAACCTTGGAGATCTGAACAACATTGAAGTCCAGTCCTCCAGGGGATTCTAAGGTGTCCCCAGAGATGGGGACCACTGCTTGGAGCATGGGGTTGTTTTGGGTGGAAAACCCCAGAGCAGCTTGCTACGAATCACTGGCCATAACCACAGTTAATAAGCTGTCCTTGCTGGATCTGATTGTGAGTGATGGAAAATCCTGGTGAACACGGAGGAAATATGAACCTGCGGGTAGTGAAGCTGTTGACCTGCTGCATCAGGTTGTGGGAACTTAGCCAATGAGTTTTGGAGGATACCTGTCCACAGGAATACCCGAGCCCTTGCATACAGGACCCCTGTGGGCATTTGTTGTGACTTTGATTTACGGAGGCTGATTAGCCAACCCGGTTCACCGAGGCTAACTGGGTCACAGGACTTGCGTTGCTAAAACTAGGAAAGCCCCAGGCAAACTGGGATGAGTTGGTCACCCCAATGGTTTGGTCTCTTCTCAAGACAGGATCAGAGAGCGGAAAGGGTGAGTCAGGCCTGAAGCTGAGCGGGTTTGACCCTCTGTGGATGTTTATCTGTGTCTTCCTTTCTACCTGGGCTGCCAGATGCAGGGTCCTCTCCCCCCCACCTCTGTTCCCATCTCCCTGAGACATTTCTGTGTCCGTCCCAGATTCCAGCAGGGGCCCAGCCAGAGCTCTGGGGCCTCTGGGGCCTGGGAGGAAGTGGAACTTCCCCAAACTCTGAAGATCTGCTCTGTCAGACGCTGCAGGATGATGGCTTTTCTCCAAAGTCAAGACACAGGGCTTCGAGACTCACTGTCTTTTGCCTGGAGCCTTTGTCCTGGAAAGCCAGTGGGCAGCCCCTGGGGTACGCATGAAACAGGCCGGGACCTGGGACCTGGGGCCCTTTGCTGCAATGCTTGCAACTGGACAAACGTCTCCTTCAGCAACAAAATACAAAGAAACTCTAAGGGACTAAAAATAACTGCCCACATGCACAGTTGGGGGCAATTATGGACAACAAGATACAAAAAGACCAAAAACACAACTGCCACTTCTGAAGAGCCAGGAGCAAAAGCAGGGTGTCAGGAGAAAAAGCAGGGTACTGTGCATGCCCCCTGCACACAACACCACCAAAGAGGTGGGCAAACCACCTAAGTCACCCTTCTGGCCCGACCCCTGGACACACCGCTACCCTCACCCCATGTAAGGAACCAGCTTGCCCCTGCCTGAGGAGTGAGCGAGCAAGGAAACCTGTTACTTGTTCTCGATCCTTCCTGCTGCAGCAGGGGCCCCAGTAAAGCCTTCCCTGAATTTCTTGTCTGCTCTCTGATCAACTTCTATTGATTAAGGAGGCCAAGAACCGTGGTCAGTAACACAAACGCTTAGATGACACAGGAACCCCACAGGCAAATGGCGCCCTGCTACCAGGGCTGGTTTCAGGGGCACTCACTCATTAAGGTCCCTGCTCAGAAGGGGGTTTAACAGTTTGGTTTAACAGTTCTGCTGTCATCATCTTGAGCTCCTTAATAATTTTTGAACAAGGGGCCCTGCATTTTACTTTACGCCAGGCCCTGCAAATTCCGCGGCCAGATCTGCCTGCCACCCAGCCCAAAGGCAACCCCTCCACCTTCGTTCCACCCAAACAGATTCACTTATGCTGCTTTTGCGAGGGGAGCCATTATGGAAAAAACTGAAAATAAAATGGGAGATTTTACCCGAGGGACTCACGACCTGGCTAATTCCTGGCCTAATTCCGGAATCTCTCAATCACATTTCCAAGGGGCACAGCCCCCAAATCTGCATTTTAGGAAAGGTACCTGGGTGATTCTGATGCATGGCGAAGATTGGGCTCCAGTATTTTAGAGCAGGATTTTAAGTCAAAATAAGTAAGGGGGAAAAAAGAAAGGGAGGGCTTCCCTGGTGGCGCAGTGGTTGAGAGTCCGCCTGCCGACGCAGGGGACACGGGTTCGTGCCCCGGTCCGGGAAGATCCCATATGCCGCGGAGCGGCTGGGCCCATGAGTCATGGCCGCTGAGCCTGCGCGTCCGTAGCCTGTGCTCCACAACGGGGGAGGCCGCAACCGTGAGAGGCCCGCGTACTGCAAAAACAAAAACAAAACAAAACAAAAGAAAACAAAAAAGAAAGGGAATAAGCTGTGAGAGGTAAGCACTTGTTGGAGTCGCTGACTCAGGCAGACTTTCAGGCTCCTACACTTATCCATAGTGCCCTCGTTTGGCCCCGACTGTGGGGATGTTTCCCCTTTGGGGGTTTCACTGCCTGAAATAAGAAAAAAGTATCTCCGTTACAATTCTGTGAGCAAGTTCTTTGAGGCCTGGGCCTGCTCTCTGCCCATGTTTTAGCCCCTGCTACCCCTTGTAGCCAAGCCAGGCTGCCCAGCAAGAACTCCCAGATCAGCTCTCTGGAGCCTCACACCCCCGCCTGCACCACTCTCCGGTTTCACGGCTTCCCAAATGCCCTCCTTCTGACCAGCCTCTCCAGCTGCTACACCCCATGTTTGCTTCTGATTTTGACTGACCTTGGCCCGTGGTCCTTGGCTGACTCCTTCTGGCACTCTCATGGAAGACTCCAGGGCAAACAATTACCTGTGCCCTCCTGGGCTAAGCTGTGTGTCTTTGTGAGAATGAGAAAACAATGCCCCTAGTCAAGTCTCACATGAGTAAGAAATGTAGCAGATCTGGCTGGCTTCAGGCATGGCTGGATCTACTGACTCTCTCCATCTCTTTGCTTCGATTTCCTCTATGAGTGCTCAGAGTTGTATCTTTCGATTCTAAAGGAAAGGCATGGTGACCAACACTCCTTCCCCCATCACAGGCAGCAGGAGTTTGGTTAGCTCAGTCTGCCTCCTCTGGGGTCTCTCATCATCTGACGTTGACATCCAATGGTGGTGTGCTGGTAGATGTTTAACAACTGGCTCTCGCCAGGGGAGTGGGGAGGATGCCTTGACTTGTAGGATTTGCTGGTTTCTGTGATGTAAATACTATTGTGGTGACATATTTCAAGCTACGGATACTATATCTGTCAACACAGAGTTGGGAAGAGATGTACAGTAGAATGCCATCATGTAGTATTGCCAGATACCATATTTGTAAGTAACCTCAGGCACACAGATAATAATAAAATGTGACAAGACAATTAGGAAGGGATGAATTTTGAGTAGCCATTACTTTTTCTTTTAATATAATTCATTTAAGTATAAACTTATATCATTTAAGTTTTAATAATGAATATGCTTAACAAGCAGCTAGCAAGATTCCTGAATTTTTTTTCTTTTTTTTTTTTGCGTTACGCGGGCCTCTCACTGTTGTGGCCTCTCCCGTTGCGGAGCACAGGCTCCAGACGCGCAGGCTCAGCGGCCATGGCTCACGGGCCCAGCCGCTCCGCGGCATGTGGGATCCTCCCGGACCGGGGCACGAACCCGTGTCCCCTGCATCGGCAGGCGGACTCTCAACCACTGCGCCACCAGGGAAGCCCCCTGAATTTTTTTTTTTTTAATGTTTTGGCTTGCTCCACACAGCATGCAGGATCTTAGTTCCCTGACCAGGGATCAAATTCATGCCCCCTGCATTGGGGGCTCAGAGTCTTAACTACTGGACCACCAGGGAAGTCCCAAGATTCCTGAAATTTAACCATCGGCTCTCATGAGCTGGTACCAGCGGCTCCAACACATCACTGCTTCTAGAACTGGGCTCAGTGACAAATGGTGAACAACATTCAATTAAGAACATCTGCTAAGGACTCCGGGTGGAAGATGGGTGGCAGGCATGCCTCGGGTTTACCTTTTCTAGAATGTCAGCGATTTTATGAAAAGAACGTTTGTTTTTTTCAATTGCAAAGAACCTAGGATCCCCAAGTGAAATGGCATGATTTTCCCTGGGGAGGAACAGGTAGATTTTGTTCCTGTTTATGATGCTTCTGCGGTGGGGTCTGACTGCATCTCATCGGCGTTGCCAAAGTCAGGAAAGAAGGGAGTGGGAGCCACCTGGGGGGGCATTTCTCATTTCTGTGCCAAGGTGCTAACAGATCTGTTAATTCCGCACACCACGGAAAAGCTAACTGCTGGAATGTGGGCGTAGATTGTTTTTCAGGTTCTTTTGCTTGAGTAGAGGGAGTCTTTACGGTCAGGATTTCACAGTTTAATGTCTCATTAAGACTTCCTGCATCGGCTTTCCCGTTTCCCTCTTGTTTTCCCTGGTGGAATTTGCCAGCAGCTGAGCAGATCTGGGGGCTGACTGGTTCTCGAAGGAACCAGGCAACAGCTGCCTCTGTGGAAGCATGACAGGTTAACGTGGCTTCCCGGGTGTCAAAAAGTCTCTTAAATAAGGAGCTGTTAGTTCTGGGTCCAATTTGGCTCAGTGGCTGTAGCTTGAGGAATTCCAGGTATTGATTCTGGAGCTGGAGAAGTGTCCCTGGGAACTAGGGCCCAGGGTGGCTCCCCTGCACCCCCACCCACTCCCCTTTTGCTACACCAGTGATTAGTGCAAGAATCTGTATACAGTAGGTGCTTGTCAAACCTTCATCCCAAATTGATCAGTTGGAGGGTATGAATCACAGTGAAGAGATAATCATTCTTAGCAACAGGTTTAATTTTCACTTCTTTATTGAGTTATAATTTAGATAGAGTAAAATACATACGTCTGAAGTATACAGCTCAAACCTTTTCTGCATATACATATGTAAATATCCATGTGACCACCATCCTATAAGATGTAGGTAATTTCCTTCACCCTAGAAAGTTCTCTGTGTCCTTTTCCAGTGAATGCCTCCCCCAGAGGCACTATTCTGGTCTTGTCTTAGCTTGGGCTGCCATAGTAAAATACCATAGGCTGGGTGGCTTAAACAACAGAAAGTTACTTTCCCATGGTTCTGGAGGCTGGAAGTCCAAGAGGAAGGTTCCAGTCGATTCAGATGGCTGCCTTCTCACCCTGTTCCAGCATGACGTCGTCTTTGTATCTGGAGATAGTGAGACCTCTGGTATCTCTTCTTAAAAGGACACTAATCTTGTAGGATCAGGGCCCCTCTCTTATGATCTCATTTAACCTTAATTACTTCTGTAGAGGCCCCATCTCCAAATACAGCCACACTGAGGGTTAAGGATTCAGCAAAACAATGGGGACAGGGGTACAAGCATTCAGTCCACACAAATTAGCATTGCTGGCTCTAGAGCTTCAAACAGATGTGATCATACGGTACATGCTCCTCTGTGTCTGGCTGCTTTTGCTCAGTGTAATGTTTTCAAGATTCATCCACGTTGTTGTATGCATCAGTGATTCTTTCCTTTTTATTGCTAAATAGTGTTCCATTGCATGACTAGACCATAATTTGTTTATCCACCCTCCTACTGATGAATGTTAGGATTGTTTCCAGGCTGCCAATAGATATTTATTCTGTGTAGGCCATTACGTTAGCTGTTAGGATATTAAAAAATGTAAAATATGTCCCTGCCCATCCGGAGCTTATGCTCGGGATCTGCGCTTAAAAAATAGCTAAGAACATACCAACCTACCAAACAAAATAAAATATGACCCTGTGACTGACTCAGGGACTTGGAAGGAGGGAGATTTTTAAGGAATGTCAGTAAAGTCTGTTTGTAAATACGTGTACTCAGAAGATGAGCCAGCTTAAAAATGTCAGCTGCCAGAGAAATGAAAGCAACTCCAAGTGAGGTCCAAGCTGGCAGGCCATTAGGCCAGCTGCATAGGTACCTCTGGGAAGCCTCAAAATGCTTCATGCCTGTGTTACGGGCCGAAGAGCCTCATGAAGTGGGAACAGGGTGAAAACATTCCCCTCGGAACAAAGCTGGCTCCTGCTTTGTTTTTGTGGTTTCCTCCAAGAGGGTGGGAGGGAAACGTTTGTGCTCAGAAGGACAGCTAGGCACCACGTCCATGGTCAGGAAGGGCTCTCCGTGGCCAGGGGTGGATGCTCCAAGTGACGGGAAGGCAGGGTGAGCAAAAGGGTATGGGTCCTGGTCCCAGTGTGGGGTCTAGAGGGTGCACATTCAGCTTCTCTGGCCCAAAGGTGTATTTGGGTGGGTTGGCAGAGGTTTGGCAGCAGTGACAATGTCACATGGGCAGGGATGGGCAGCTGGAATTGACAACCCCCTAAAGGGACCTGGCGGGCTGCCTGGGGTCTGTGAGCAGAGCTGGTAATATCTGTCCATGAGTCTGAGAGATGAGGTCTTGTGTGCGTCCTCATAGACATTTAGAAGCTCGCTCCCCCAAGTCCTCCCCCACCAAGTTTCGTCTAACGCCCTGGGTCTTGCCTTTCCCTGCCCAGCCATAGAGCAGATGGAGTTAAAGGGACTTCCGAGGTCCCTAAGCATTCGGAGGTGAAAGGGTGACAGAATGAGTAACTGTGGGAGATTTCAGGAGAGTTACTCAGTGAAATCTCCCAACCATCGTTTTATGACCATGTTGGTGCTAACTATCCATTTCATATTCATAATATCATATAATATTAGTGTTCTGCTTGCTTGGGGTTTAAACTATCTTTCTTACATTTTTTTTGATTGAGAGGACAAAAACCATGTTAAAAAATTGGGAAGAAAACAAGAAATCTTCCTAATAGCCCCTCCTCACAGATATTTTCACATTGGTCTTACCTTCCGGTTCATTGTTTATGCACCATCTTTTCACAAATTTGCTTAAGCATTTATTTACCTGTGGCTGCAATAGACTTGACAATGATCACACTTAATAGCTGCATGATATTTGGTGTTGATGTGCCATAATTTTCTACTGCTGGACATCTCGGTGTCCAGATTTTGCTATTATCTGCAACTGAGTAATTCCTTTTAAAGAATTTGTACCCAAAGGTGCGCTTACCACAGCCCTGAGGGAGGCCCAGGGTGTCATCAGTGTTTCAAGGACAGAAAGACACAGAGGACTTGGAACTGCATTTTTGTGGGTCCAAAGGGAACCAGAACCAGAGCTGTGGTGGTGGTTGGGGGGAACTGTGGAAAGTATGTTTAAAATGTTAAAAAGGCAAGAAAAAAAAGTTATAAAGGCAAAAGTTAAAAAGGCAAAAGAAAGTATAATTCTCCTACAAATATCTAATGAGTACATGTCAAAGTTTTATTTTAATTCATTCATTAGAGAACCAGATGTATAAGACGACCTGATACATGGTTAGTAAAAGAAAAAAATGGGCAGTAAGATCGCTAAGTTAGATACAACACTGATTATTTTTCTTCGAGGCAATAAAACTACAACCTTTAGTGTTATCTTCTCTATAAACAGAAAGTCATTTTTATCTCTACAGGAAAAAAATCATTTACACCACTTGGATAAAAGCCATTTGTATCTTAATGGTTTCAACAAGTTAATAGCTAATTTTAGAGACTTGTGAAATGTGGAATCAAGAGTAAATAGTAAGTCAAAGTTATTTCCTTCTAGAAGGTCCAATGCCCCTGAGGCAGGCATTCTTTTCTGCATCCTTTTTTGCTTTATTTCTGACTTTTGGAAATTGTTTTTCTTGAAGAGAGAAGTGACCTGGAGAGGGGAGTCCATGGTGATGTTAACTGTCCCCTCCAGCTATTTCAGAGCAGGGCAGCACCACCAGATTTTTCTCTTGGCTTGAAGCAACAAGGGGTACAGATGACCGGTGAGGACAAAAAAAGAAGCTTGAATAATTAATGCCCTCCCACTGGGGATGGACATGGAGAGGAGGGCCCAGAGCCTGTGAGAGGGATGGAGTGGAGACCTGGGATTGGACTAGAGGCCAGACCACCCCTAACCCCAGAGATTCTTCTGGAAGACTGCCCAGAAGGGACCTTAAAAGCTCATTTGAACCTGTTCATCTCACATGTTAAGCGATCCCTTCCTTATGGAGTGGAGCTCTGCCTTGGTCCTTTTGAGCCATTGACAGTATTGTTCACCATTACCACTGCCACTTTCTTATCCAAAGCATCCCTTAGTCCCCTGAACCTAGAAGCCTAAGTAACCAGCAGTCCTCTGGCTTTGTTCTTTTCCCTCCAGGCCCCTGCCTGGCCCCAGCATTGCTTCCTCCTCCTGTTCCAGAGCAGAACCTGGTTCTTCCCAGCAGAGCAGAGTGGGGAGCTTCTGATTAAGGAAGAGAACTCCAGCCAAGGCGGGTGGGGTGGGAGAGGAGAGGGATGGATTGGGAGTTTAGGATTAGCAGATGCAAATTATTATATATAGAATGGATACACAACAAGACCCTACTGTAGAGCACAGGGAACTCTAGTCAATATCTTGTGATAAACCATAATGGAAAAGAATAGGAAAAAGAATATATATATATATATATATATATATATATATATATATATATATGTATGTATAACTGAGTTATTTTGCTATACAGCAGAAATTAACACAACATTGTAAACCAACTATACTACAATAAAATTTTTAAAAAAAAGGAAGAGGATGACAGTTCAGGTGATGAACTCATCCTAGTATTCCTGGGAACGTCTAGATTGGAAAACTGAATGTCCCATGGCCCAGGAACCCACTCAGCCAGAGGCTACATGGGACAGTTGGTCACCCTAAGTCCAGCCCCCCTTGTGTTCTGAGCAGCTGTTGGTGCTGCTGTTGCCACCCTTAGTGGCTCTTTTAACTCTTTCCCCTCTGTTCTCCTAGTCTTCATCTCTTGTTATATCTCTGTTAAATACTCTCTCAATTTATGAAGCTGAGGCGAGAGCTTAGGACTCGTACAAGTTTCCTGTGGACTTCAGTCTGGAGCAGAAATGCATACGAGTTTTACATTTTTGTTTTCTAGCAAGGAGTGCTTGTGGAAGCTTCCAAGAAGACAAACAGAGTGGAATGGGGTGCTTGTTTTCATGGATCAGAAATGAATCACATCGACTTTTTTCAGTGATGACACAGAGTTGTGGAGTCTTGGGAAAGAAACAACAGAAAGAAAAGGTTTTCTGGTGGAGACCTGTGAGAAGAATAAAGGCTCCTGAACGGAGAACTGGGATTCGGAGAGAAAGATGGACAGTGGTTGGACTCTTGAAGGACAATAAACTTGCCGTGCTTGTTAATGCCTGACTGCTGTTTACAGCTGGTGCTGTTTACACCTGGTGCTGTTTCCAAATGTTCTCCGTAAGCATCCGTTCCGCTCCAGGGTCCTCAGAAAGACAGGTTAATAGTTGACTGAAGGGAAGGGAGGCAAAGGGGGATTGTGTCAGTGTGTCCACAGCTGAACTCTTCTTAGGGCTGAAGGCACATAAGGGGGTATCATGCCCAGCTCTGAAAATAAAGCGTTATTGGCTCCAGTCAGAAACTGTCACTTTCTGCTGAGATGGAATATATTACTCAGAAGAGAGAAGCACCAAATATTATGCAGTCTGCCTTTGGGGAAAGAAAAAAACACCCACTTCTTATAAAAACACTTTTTGGGGATGAAGGATTTGATTTCAACTGGTGAGTCATCCCTGTGTTTTTTTGTTTTTTTTTTTAAACCACTTAGCCAAAAAATGAGGTTTTTAAAAAAGCATTTCTCGAAGCAAAATCTTCCACTGCTTGGGTTTCTCTCATCTGACATGGAAGGCATCCTAAGTGCTTATATCCACAGCGCCAGAAGCTGCCCCAGTTTGCATGAAAGATATTGTAGGACAAGATTTATAATGATCAAGTTTCAGGCTCATTAGGAAAAAGCAACCTCAAGATACTATTTGTGATCTAGAAGTGAGAAATGATCAAGCAACAGAAAATAAAATTTAAAACACAAATTTCAATGAGTGTGTTTGAAAATGACACAGTGAATGTCAGAAGGCAAAGGAGCTGAAGAGTGCTGTGGACATTGTAGCAGGAAGGACCATATGTCTTGGTCTAGCAAGGACAGTCCTGGTTCATGTTGGAAAAGCACCTACATTCACTCTCAAGGATGTCTTGCTTTGGACAGTGGGTTATACGCTCGCCCCAGATGTAGTGGTTTGAAAGCATGTCTGCCAATTCTTTGACACTCTTAACCATCAAGAAGTCTGTGTCCCTTCTCCTTGGAAACGGATGGGCTTTTGTGACTGCCTGGGTGAGTGGTACGTGACAGCAGACAATCCTGTAAGAAGCCTCGCTGCCCAGGAGCTGCGTGCTGGAGGCACTACATGGAGAGACCAGAGAGCAGAGCCAGAGGTGCCTGAGGAGCCCCCCCTGCTGGGGTCTTCCCTGTCAAGACACCAGACATATGAGTGAGGAAGGCTTCGTGATGACCCCAGCCCCCATCCAACTACAGCCACATGAGAGACCCCTAGTAAGAGCTGCGCGGCTGAGCCCAGGCAACTCTAGAACCGTGGGAGAAAAATAACAAATGATGGTGCTCTTTTATGTCAAGAAGTTTGAGGTAGTTTGTGATGCAGCGATAGGTAAGCCAGATGCTAATTACAGGTTGGTTAACTACCTTGAGGGCCCCCACTGAGGACTTTTACGTTGCTGACAGTTTTCCATCATGCGCCTTCACTCACTACGCCACGGCTGCCCTGGCCCCCTTTCGTTCCATTCTCCCTAGAGCCACGTTCCTCTTGAGCCAGGACCCACTGTCTAGAATGCTCTCCACTCCTCCCTCCCTCCTCCAGGTCCCAGCTTAAAAACCCCTGCCCGGATCCCTCTAATAAAATCTTAGCTCTCTCATAGCCACTTGGGAGAGATTACATTTTCCAAAAATTGCCCGAGCCACGTTTGTGATCTTACGTGCTGTTCCAAAACCTCATCTTTCCCTTATCAAGAGGTAGGGACTATTTCCTTTCCCCTTGAAGTTGTGCAGGACATTGCGACTGCATGGATGGTACAGCATCTACCCTGCTCTCTCTCAGGACACACACCCTGGGAGCCCAGCCACCACATTGTCGGGAAGCCCAGGTCAGGCGGAGAGGCCACGTGGTGTATTCCATCTGATAGGTCCAGCTGAGGTCCCAGCAGAGAGCCGTCATGAACTGCCAGACAGGCAAGGGGGTTTTCCTTCAAATGATTCCGGCGCCCAGCTTCTATGCCACCCCAGCCAACGCCATCTAGAGCTGGGTGAGCCACCCCTGTCCAGTGATCATCAACATCACAATGTCTGTTGACTTTCAGACTGAGTTTGGGCTGGTTGTTATGCAGCCATAGGTGACCAGAACACCACTGTATTTTTATTTAAAACTCTCCCAATCGTGATTAAACATTTTTAAATGATTTACTGAGTATCTATTTTTCTTCCTAAACTGTAAACTCCATGAGAGCCGGAACCCTAAGTACCTTGTCCATTGTTGTATTTCCAGCACCTGGCAGTACAACAGATGCTCTGTAATATATTTATGGAATGAATGAATGGATACAACAGCCTGAAAATACATGAGGAAGGCCACCAAGGTGAAAATGAAAATCAGAACAGTTCCTGAGGATAACACAGTTATTTTGGCGATTAGGAAAGTGCAGAAGGATATGCAGCTTATATAGGACATCTGTGGAACTTGGATGCTGTTTTGTAATTTTGCATATAACCACCATCCAATCAAATTTGTGTGTACACTAACACACACCATCTCAACAAAAGCCTTTGATAATCTTTTGACACCCTTAAAAGTTAGGTTCAGGGTAGATCCTTGGTTCGTGCAACTTCGTTAATGCATTTATCAAAGATTTAACTATAATCACATACCAAAACAAGTATCGTCTCCCATAGGTGGGAAAGTTGTTGTCAAATTAAACTCCATAGAGGAAGAGCTGTTTGAAGATGAGTATATTCAAGCCAGCAAAGTGTGAGACGTAGGGTGTTGTTGACAAGTGTTACTGCAAAACACTCAACTATTATTTTTGAGAACACGTGGCAGACTGAGGTCCCAGAAGGGGGAAAAACTACAATGGTGCCCATGTTTTCAAAAGGGGAGAACTTCTCAGGAAAAGAGAAAAACAGAACAAAACACCAATTTATCCATTTGTGGTCACCAGGCAGCACTCGAGGTCCTGAGCAGCCAGCTTGGCTTGAGGGAGATGGATTTGGGACCAGGACCAACTCAGCCTCCAGTGAGAGTGACAGGCTGGGTAAACAATTGCACAGTGATGAATGACTGTATTTGGGCTTCTTGGTTGTTTGACTGCAGGTGAATAAATCAAATGCCTCTTGAAAGAACGGCGCCTGGCCTGAGAAGATTTCATAAACATCTCCTACTTCTGGGGGAGAAACTCATACAACCTTGTGAACTGGACCCACTCAAATGTTGCATAACTTCAAGTGGTCATAATTCTGTGTATCCTGGTCAGAGCCCTCTTCCACCCTCTGGTTCAGTTTCTCCAGTGACGGTATCGGCAGTCTCCTTTAAGGTGGAAGAAGGGTGGACATCAATTACCAAGATGGGAAAGGACTCCTCGCCCACTGCTATTAACTGCTGCCACACACACCCTTTTCTTTTTAAACCCAGTATTCTGTCTATCCCATCTGCAGTGCAGTGGACTGAATGTATGTGTCCCCCTACCCCCAATTCATAAGTTGAAATCCTAACCCCCTGTGTGATGGTACTGGGCGGTGGGGCCTTTGAAAGGTGATTAGGGTTAGTGTCCTTATAGAAGGGACTCCTGATTGCTCTGTGCCCTCTTTCTGCCATGTGAGGATACAACAAGGGAACAGCAGTCTACAACTCAGAAGACGGCTCTCATCAGAACCTGACAGTGCTGGCCCCCTGATCTCGGACTTCTAGCCTCCAGAACTGTGAGAAATACATTTCTGTAGTTTATCAGCCACCCCCTTTACATTTGGTTATAGCAGCCTGAGTTAAAGCACATACAAAACCTCGGGCTTCCCAGGAGGCGCAGTGGTTAAGAATCCGCCTGCCAATGCAGGAGACACAGATTTGAGCCCTGGCCCGGGAAGATCCCACATGCCGCAGAGCAACTAAGCCCGTGCACCACAACTACTGAGCCTGTGCTCTAGAGCCTGCGAGCCACAACTACTGAGCCTGTGTGCCTAGAGCCCATGCTCTGCAACAAGAGAAGCCAACGCAATGAGAAACCCGCACACCACAATGAAGAGTAGCCCCTGCTTACCACAACTAGAGAAAGCCCGTGCACAGCAACGAAGACCCAACGCAGCCAAAAATAAACAAATTAAAAAAATCAAAAACCATGCACGAAATCTCTGTCTTTGGCAAATGCATCGTGTCCTCTCTTCCCTCTGTAACTTTGCCCTGAAATGCCCTACTGTTCCCCCTCCCATATATCCCATCTAACTAACTTTGACTACTCCCTTCTCTCGGGGGTCAGTTCAGGTGTTGTACTAGAGGGAAGCTGGGGGCACCCATCCAGATCCCTGTGAGCTGGGCAGGTACACCCATCCGCCAGCTGCTCTGAGTGTTAGCTTCTAACAGCTCAAAGCTAGAAGCCAACACTCCAGTGACTGGATGATAAGGAGTACAAAAGTCTGGTGTCTTTGGTTCAAGGAAGGACAACTCTGGTGTAATTCACCCTCCCTCCAGATACCCTCCAGGACTAGAGGCTAGACTCCAGCAGGAACCCAACTTCTTCCCTTGTCCTAGCTCACTTGCCTCAGTTCTTCACAGGCTTCTTCTGATATCCCTCAATAAGTCACTTGTACAAGATTTCTCCTTCCAGACTCTGCTTTGAGGGAACCCCACCCAAGCAGACATTGCCTCTTCTGGGAAGACTTTCCCGGACCATTTTCCACCCACACTGATTTAGGGACCCCTCTTTTGTGCACCCACCTCTACCACTGAGCTCCTCGCTAAGTCCTGGAATCACTGATTTACCAGTCAATCTCCCTCCTAGGCTACTTGACAGCAGAAACCCTGACCCACTGATCTTTTCCTCCCCAGCACCCAGGGCAGTATCCGTTTGGCCTATAGCTCGTGCTCAGTAAAATGTTAACAAACTGAATTCTCGGGGGCCTTTTGGAAAGAGAATGTGCTCATGAAATGAACCGAGGTAAACGGCAAAACCTTATTTTAGCCTCCCATGTTGGAAGAGGGTTCGGAAGAAACCACAGAGATGGTTCTAGAAATAGGATATGGCCTTAGAATGTTGTTAGCACCATTGAAAATGGAATGTCATCTGGGATTTTGGTCAGAAAATAATTATCAAGCCAGCGACTTACAAGGTACAATGGAAGATTTTTTAAAAATGTGATACATGGGCCCTATCTTCAAACAACTCAAAATCCAGTTTGGGAAAGGTTGACTATAAATATATGAAGAGGCAATCCAAGTAGAACATGAACCAACTTCCAGCCACAGTAAAGAACAGGAAGAAATAGGCTTAAACCATAGTGGGATATTGGGGAAAATATTTGAATGAACTTCCTGACGGTCAGGGCAGCAGAAGTCTCGCCGGCACGGAGACAGACTCTGTCTTTCGCCAAAGTTGAATCAGGCTCCTCTGAGCTCTTGACTGGCCTCATCTTTGGCCCATGAGCACTGCAGACTCTTGGCACAAATGATTTTGTCCACCTTCTACCCTAAAAGACTTGAACAACACTAACGCCTCAAGCCTGCGTCCCTAGGACAATGGCCCCAGTCCCCTTAAGTTCCTGCCTGAGAAATCTCAACACTGCCAAAAGTATTTCCTGTTTGTTCCAAAAACCTGACTATATGTCCCTGACCTCCCTTTTCTTAGAAGCATTTACTTTGAAAAACTTGCGATTGTAAATCCTTTCTCTGTCCTGTTGTGATGTATCTTCCACAAGCCAGGACTGTCTTTTTCAAGGAACTGAGAGGCATCACTTGAAATGTAATCACCAAGAAGCGCAGGGCCCTGTCTCCCAGCCTCTATGGGAGGGTGGGAGCCTAACTTCAATAGCAAACACTTAACCCCACATCATATCCTTCAGTACTTTTCCTTTAGCACACCCTAGTGTTTAAAGGCCCCCCATCTTCCGTTTCAGTGGAGTTGAGCTGAAGTCTCTCCCCAGCTGCAGTAGAACAGAATAAAATCTGTCCTACCACCTTTAACTAGTGTCCAGCTTTGTTTCTCTTTGACAACACCCGAGGGAAGCTGTGACTTCAACATTAGTAGAAAGCTTTGAAGAGGAGAGCAATGAATTTCCACTTCAGAGGGTCCTGATTTTGTCCTGCAGTGAAGCGGGAGGTGGACAAAGTGACCCTTTCAAGCCCCTCTGCTGGCCAATTTGTCAGATCATTGGGAAGATGTCCCTTAGGAACGCCATGAGTATAAGGACAGGATCAGGCAATGTATTCAGTCCCAAAATAAACAGAGAAGTGATGTCTATAGTAAACAAAAATGAGACTGGTCCTGACTCTGCTTCTCCCTTGCTGGGTGACTTTAGATAGATTATATAACCTCTCTGAACCTCAGTTTCTCCATTCTGTAAAAAGAAGGGGTTGCACTAGATGACGTTTAGGCTCCATTCCTAAACGTGATGTTTTGCTCCATTTCTCAGGCAAAATCAATTGATACGTTGCGACTTCCAGAGCCCCCAGATTCCTGAATGAGCAAGGAAGACCCTCCTGCTAGTTGTCCTTGATGGGTACATTGAAATGCCTGCCATCTGTGTGTTAAGATGGGAGAGGGGCTGTCTACTGCCTGCCAAGAAAGCACTGTCACACCTCTTCCAGGGCCATATGTGGCCAGGATCCCCTGGGAAACGAAAAGCGCACACGGTTGCCAGAGCATCTAACTTTGTGACTCAGAGATTGCCATCTGTGAAACAGCTTTTAATCGAAGCTCCAAGAGGCAGAAGCTGGCTGGAAAACCCTTGCAAATTGATCCAATAGGATCATCTTCCCTAAAAGAGGTTTTTTATGTTTAATTAGTTGGAAGCCATTTTTTCACAGACGGATTTTTCGGATGTCAGTCCTTTTGGTGCCCTGCCTGTCCACTCCCTCACCCCTACACCCCCTCCCTGTGTTCAAGTCCCACAGATTCTTTAGTTAGTAGCAGCCTCTGATTTTTTTTTTCCCCTTGAGGCTACATTGACCATCCTATGAGGAATCCAGGGTTATAGAAGGCTTTCCCCACCACTCAGGATACAGTTGAGTTATTTCAACCTGGGTGGAGAAGCCAAGTGTAAGCAGGTCTCAGTTTTTGGTAATCCAAGTCAGTTACCCCTATACTCAGGAACCACAAACTCATGGTCGAGTTGGTCTGTACTGAGTCATCAGGCAGGCATGAGCCTGAAAGGCAACACTGACCAAAGGGAAACCCAGTCATTCCAGGGGTGAAGTGTTAACCCTTTGTGCCCCAGGCTAGAGAGGACTTGCCGTGGCCAGGACCAGCTCCATCAGCTGCCGGCAAGAGGTGGGTGAAGGAACCCAGAGTCAGGGGCTTCTTCCGACCTGGGATTTGTACTGCTGCAATCCCTCTTGTGTCCTCAGGGCGTGCAGTGTGAGACTCTGTTATAACAAAATGGGTAGAGTCAGGGAGTGGAGACAGAATTAGAACCGTGGACAGACCTGGCTGCAGCAAGTGAAGATACTGTTCAACGTGCTTCTAGGTTTGCAGCTGGGCAAAATACTCCATTTCAACCCACAGGCAGATAATAGTATCTTCATTTTAACCCTTTTATTATGGAAAATTTCAAAACATACAAAAATGAAGAGAACACTTAAAGAATCTCAGTATACCAGTTACCCAGTTTCAACAATTATTAACTCAAAGCTAAGCTTGTTTCATCTATACTCCACCAACGCCCCAGCCCCACCTCACTCTCCGTATTACAGCCTCACACTTTGTAACCAGGGAAAGCAAGGCTCAAGCATAAATGAAGAAGAATGAATTGGGCCAGTTATTCTCAGTGACTGGAGGGAGGGTGAGGGTGGAGGAGGTATATCACATTCTTTGGGGTGGCATGTGTGTGTTTTGGAAAAAGCAAGAAAATACTGCACTGTTATTATATAATTTTTATTTGGAACATGAAAATATAATACCTATTGTCTTCATAATATAAATTACAGAAAATAAAGCTGAAAAAAGTTTTCTCAAAGCAGGTGGTGGGGACGACATAAAAAATTCTCAGTCTGTGAGATCTCTATATTTATCAGAAAGAGGTTATGGGTTAGAATAGGTCATAAAGTACAGGATTAGAATTTGTCTAAGGTTCATTTCCCTTTTGACCTTCCAGTATTTATAATCCTAATGCCTGGGAATGGGAGGCAATGGCTCCTTCCCTTTACAGCATCTAGCACAGTTCTGTATAACCAAGAGGCTTCAAAAAATGCTTTGGAGAAGTGGCCTTCCCTACAACTGTAATTAAAAATAGGACCCAATGGGAAACTGAGAGGAAATTGCTCATAATTGTCTTACATATGGCATTTCCAAATTGGAGACATTGCTTGAAAATAAGTAAGCCCTGTAGTTTTCAAACTCTGTTCCTTGGGACCTTATGGCTGCATGAGGGGTTTGGCAAGGATTGATGTGTCTCAATCAACCTGGGAAAAATTAACCCTGTATCACTTTTGTTTTATATTTGGGTTTTGCTTTAATTTTTCATTAGATTTTTCATAAAGAGTTCTGCTGATGAAAAACAGTGGCGGTAGTCTCCTGCCACGGGGAGGAGCTGGTGGTGCAGAGAGGGGATGTGACTTGCCCTCACACAACAGGGCAATGGAGTTGCTGGGACCAGGGCCTGGTATCCAAGGATCTATGGGCGGTTGACATGGTTGCTGGATTGGAAGCCACAGAAAGTACCCAAAGTAAGTGGGAAAATCCTTTGGAATGGAAGCACCGCCCACTCAGGCTCTCCTGCCCCTCAACCCCAGTAGTCTTAAGGATAATAGAGGAATTTTGCGGGGGATGTTTGGGAAGTTTCCTGCAGAGGAAACCATTGTTCCAGGACATGACACGATTAGAATGCAGGCTGTGGGATTTTCTCTGATGTGCTATAGAACCCTTGAACTGTGGCCCTCATAGCATCCTGGTTGTTTAGCCAAGTCCAAGTCAGAGGTTACAAATGAGTGGTCAGGAGGCTGAACACTACCCCCAGGCATGTTTGGTTTAGCCTTGTTTGAATATACATATATTTTTGATACTGTACCTATTACATATATAAGGCATGAAAAGAGGGGACATCACTACAGATCTTACAGTGTTTGAATATTTTTTAAGTCACCAACACTTTTATCTTTTTTTTTTTTTTTTTTTTTTTTCGCGGTACGCGGGCCTCTCACGGTTGCGGCCTCTCCCGTTGCAGAGCACAGGCTCCGGACGCGCAGGCTCAGCGGCCATGGCTCACGGGCCCAGCCACTCCGCAGCATGTGGGATCTTCCCGGACTGGGGCACAAACCTGCGTCCCCTACATCGGCAGGCGGACTTTTAACCACTGCGCCACCAGGGAAGCCCACCAACACTTTTAAATTGGGGGATTAAAAATTCTGAATTTCTGGTGTATCTTCAAAAAAAAAAAAAAAGAAAGATTTGGCAATGGAATACTGGGCAACACTGGCAACACATTCTTGTCTCAGTCAGCTGGAAGCTGGGGCTTTAAACTGAGCATCTTTTCTCTTGTTTGCTTTATTCCCCACTGCTCCCTACTGCCTCACACCCAGCCTGCTACACTAGTTCATTTTATGTCCTGGGCCCTGTAGTAATCTGGATTGGTGACCTAATACTCTGACAAAGGGTTTTAAACAATGATTCTCAAATATTAGCATCGGAATCCCTCCATGGTGCTTGCCTGAGTCACTACCCCTCAGAGATCCTGATTTCAGTGTATTAATGAGGTTCAGGATTTACGTTTTAAACCAGCAGCCCAGAGAGTTCTGGTGCAGGTGGTTTTATGATCACAGTTTAAGCAAAGCTGCTCTGTAACTGAGGTTCTTAATACACATTTGAATCACCAGGAAGAGACTTTACAATGTATTCAGCTTCTACCTTCAAACAACTGAATCAGAGAACACTAGAGGCCTGGCCCAGATTGGTTAATATTTCTTCATTTATTTTTTAAAATTCCAAAAATACAAAAAATTTGAAAGAAGTGTTCATGGGACTCCTTTACACCTCTTACCTAAATTACCAACTATTAACATCTTGCTACACCCATACCATATCTCTTATTACACACACACATACACACACATTCCCTTTTGGCCAAACCATTAAACAGTAGTCTGCACACATTGACACTTCACCCTTAAATGTTTCAGCATGCCTCCCTTAAGAAAAGGGACATTCTTCTCCACAAACACACTGTATTACCAAGACTGAGATAACCACTGTTTCCTCGAGATGAGATTCAGGTCAAGTACTTCCAGCAAGAACCCCACATAGTGATTTTGTGTGATGTTCTGTACCTCCCATTACATCACATCAGGAGGCCAAAAATACAATAGTTCATGAAATTTAGTGTGCACCTGGAAGGTTTGTTAAAACCTAGATTGCTGGGCCTGCCCCTGCAGTTTGAGGTCTGTGGTGGGACCTGAGCATTTGCGTTTCTCATAAGTTTCCTGGTGATGCTGATGCTGCCAGCACAGGGACCGAACTCAGAGACCCACTGACCTCAAAGCAAGCTATCCCGTCATTGGTGGTAGGCATTCGTACTTGAAAAGTTCCACCAGTTGATTATAAACTACCAGCATCGAGAACCACTGCTAGCCTGGCCCGCCACTCCTCAAATATTGTCCTCGGAGCACCAACGTCCTCATCACCCAGGACCTCGTGAGGACTGTGGAATCTCAGGTCCCACCCAGACCTGCCAACCCAGAAGCTACGTGCTAACAACATCTGCACTGACCCATGCGCACATTGAAGTGTGAGCGGCTCTGCTCTAGAGCACCTGGAAGCTTATTCCACGCTTCACCTGGCTGGTCGTGACTTGGCACCCAGGGCTCTGTGGGAGCCCACGATGGGGCATGGGCTGCTGCTTCAAGGCCACAGACCCCGCCCTGGAGGGGGAAGAAGAGAAATAAAACCTACCAGTTGACTCTGGGCCAGCTCTCCCACCCCCGCTTCAGCTTTTAAAGTCTTTTTAAGAAACTACTCACTTCAGTCCCGTCTCTAAATTTAGTGCCTTGTCTTACCAGCTCCTCTGGTTGGGCCTCCTCCTCACGCGTGGCTTTGTTGGATCTGACTGTTTCTGAGTGGGCAGCATTTTGCTAAGCCCTGAGGGTATAAAAGTGACTAAAACAAATTCCCACCCTCAGGCATCCTGCATTCTGGTTCCTTCTTTCCTGACTGGCCACCTGCCCAGCAACGTCATGTCCCCAGCGGGGTCCCCGTGCGGTGGCCTGTTGTACCCGTTGCAGGGCTGGGGTGAATGAAGAGCTCCTCTGACCTTCTTTCTCTTTCCAGTTTGGACCTAACTTTTAGAGACTGGGGCTATATGGGGCCATCTATCAGCTATCATCAAATAGTCATTCAGCAAACATTGACACTGGGCCTTTGGTGCTGTGGAGGGGACAGATGTGGTTCCTGGCCTCTGATTACCTACAATATGGAGGAGAAGACGAGGCACTTATGGAAAAGGAAATAACACCAGGAAGAATGTGTATGGAGACATTTGTGAGATTTCAGACTGGAGAGAAATCACTTCCCACTTAAGGGACTAAGGAAGGCTTCGTGGAGGAGGTGACATTTGGGAAGAGGCCGACTTCATCTTCAGGGTCAGATAGAATCATCGGGTGTCTTGGTTTTGCTCTGAGACAGGCCCAGGAGTTGCTTGGATTCAGACCATGTTTACTGCCACGCCACCTTCACACCCCGGTGGCCGAGGAGAAGGCAGTATATTTGCTCATAAAGCGTTTTACAAGCCTGGGCAATGGGGCGTGGATTGTAAAGGGTTCTAACTAATTCCGTGCTGCCGTGGAAATGGCTTCAGCAGGTGGGAGAAGAACCAGCCAGGGAACGTGACGACCGGGGATTGAAAACAGCCATCAGAAGGATCGACCCACACTTTCCGCTCCTGGCAGAGAGCAGGCCTGTCAAGAGTAGCAGCAGTTGGTTGAGGCAGGGGGTCTCTGAGGCAAATGTGGGGCTGGCAAGTCATTGTCCTGGGGGAAGTTAAGTTGGGGGATGATCTGAAGGAGAGTGGTGAAGGGGCCGTCTCCCGTCTCAGAGCCCTGGGCAGGCGGGACCATGAGTCAGTTCAGGAGACCCTGCCTTTGCTGGGGGTGGTCGGGGAGGCCTTCAGGGGAAGTGAAACTTACAGCCTGAGTTGGAACTTTCCTGGGAGATGAGGGGTCGTGGGAAAGTACAGAACAGCACACAGGAAGCAGGGAGATGTGCGCGTGGGGCTGTGTCCTACGATGATGAGACCATGGCGGCCCCTGGCCCAGGCCTGGCCCCAGACAGGACCTCGTGGCGGGTCGCATGAATGGCCCCAGCTCTTCCCCTGGCCCTGCATCCACGCCCTCTGCTGAGACACTGTGCTGCCCTCGGACTCTGACTCAGCCGTGTGACCTACTCTGGCCAATAGATTGAGACAGAAGAGACAGCTTGCAATAAAAGATCAACTCAGCAAGTCTGAGGGGTCCAAACTTTCTTTCTGCACATTCCAAAGAAAGTCTGGGCCCTGGGCTGTTTCCTCGTTCCTAGGAGGTAACTTCTAAGCTCCAAGAATATACTGCCTGAAAGAGTGTCTTTGTTTACCTGGAGGCATTGAGCCAGGCCAGATAGTGACACTAACAATATGATTTGTGAGGGGGGCTTTGGACTACATAGTATCAACTTGACCTCTGGAGGGGCTGGAGACTAAGGTCGGGCACATAGCAGCTGTCAGCTGTGCCTATGTGACCAACCCCCAGTAAGAACCCTGGACACCAAGGCTCAGGGGAGCTTCCCTGGTTGGCAATATTCCACGTGTGTTGTCACACATGGTTGCTGGGAGAAATAGGCGCTGTCTGTAGACCTCCACTGGGAGGGGACAGCTGGTACCCTGGACCATCCCCTATGTGTCTTGCTCAATTGCTGATTCAATCTGTATCTTTTTGCTATAGTAAATTATAACCATGAGTGTATCAGCTTTGCTGAGTTCTGGCACACCTGAGGGTTGGCTTTGGGGATCCACACACTACAGGCAGTATGTCAATTCTGATCCAAGGCTTTGAAAGGCTTTGTAAGTGTTTCTGCTTATTCTCTTGCACTCATGCAATTGCCTTAAGAAAGACGTGCTTGGGTCCGCCCACTAGTCCAGGAGAGGAAAGAGAGACACTGGAGCAGGGCCACTTCCAACAGGTCCATCCTAGATCAGTTGACCCCCAGCTGACTGTGATGACTGAGCCAAACAGAGAACAGCAGAACCACCCAGCTGAGCCCATCCTGGAGTCCCTGACCCATGACAAACAATACATACTAGTTTTCAGCCACTGAGCTATAGAGTGATGTGTCCTGCCGCAATAGGACTGATAAGCCCCCAAACAACAGTGGTGGTTCCAGCTCTGCTCTAACTGATGTCAGGGTCTCTGCAAGCTGGTTGCCTGGAGGGACTCTCCATCCCCAACTTCCAGGCCAGGAGAGAAGCACAAAGTAGCCAGCGATGTAGCTTCAGTCATGCAAACTGCAAGGGATCTGTTTTTCCAAAGGAAATTATATGGAAGGCCTTATGGGCCTGCTGGGGAGGAGGGGCACAGGTGAGGGGAGGTGAGATGTGGTCTGAAAGTAGGGCAGAGGAGTGGGCCCCAGGGAGAAGTGCAAAAGGGGAGAAAGGAGAGTAAATGGGAAGAAAAGGGCTCTATGGAGTGAGGGGTGGGGAGGAATCTTGGGAGTAATTTTTTAGAACCTTTTGTCAGGCATATATACCCTCACACTAGGCAGCGTGTACCTTCCAGAATGCTTCAGGCTGCCATCCTGGATGGCATAAAAATAAATGACTGTTGAAAAGTTTGGAGTCCTGAGGACATAGCATAGTTTGGGGAGAAAGGGCAGGGATGGAAAGATGGGTTAGAGGATTTAAGTTCTCATGAAAATATGAACAATACATGGTCAGTCCTCGTTATTTGCGGATTCTATGTTTGCAAATAGCACCTACCTGCTAAAGTTTATTTGTAACCCCCAAGTCAAATAGTTGCACTGCTTTCATAGTCATACTTCTATTTCCCCTAGGAGCAATGTTTCAGTATTCACTGATTCAGTGTTCCTGATCTCTTTAGAGGACATAATACCATGAATAACATGAATCAACTGTATATTGGTCTAAAGCAATATATATATATATACAATATATTGGTGGGCACACTGCTCTGTCCAGCCACTCAAAAAAATGACCATAATGGGGAAGTCCTTTGAATGGCATGCACAAGATAGCTGTCCCAGATCTTAGTTTTTTGGCTGGAAAAATTGGCCAAGAATTCAGAAGAGGCAAAATGAACATTATTTTTCCATCGAGCAGAGCCGTCCATCATCAGAGCAGTCCAGCCTGGAATCAGACCGACAGGAGAAGTCAGGGAGAACCTTCCCCAAGCAAATCAAAGGGGAGTCCATTCAATTCAGGAAATGCCCTTTCATTACCTGGGATTAGCCCTTGCTAGATACAAAGACTAGCTCTGTGCTCTTCAACCCCACAGTGGTGTAGAGAGAGACCCTCAGGTGATGCTGCCAAGTTTTTATCCATGCAAAAAACTTACAGTGATTATGCTTCTACAATAGGTATACCCACTGTTCCAGTCAGTATGTGGTGTTGCGTGATTGTGTGATATGCTAGGATAGCTCAGGGTACCACTGGCTGTGAGAGAAGAGGGAGTTTACAACAAACAAACAAAAATCCTGTGCATTTACTGGCAAGCCTTCTTATCTGAAAGAGCACTGAAAGCAGATGATGTTAAAGGAAAAGAAGTAAAGAGTACAGTGACTTGATACAATCTAATTCCTTCAGGTGTCACCAAAATTTCCTATATTTGAAAATAAGGAATGGCTGAACCATGGGGTATAGAAGTATGTTTACCTTTAGTAGATATTGCCAAACAGCTTTCCAAAGTTTTGGTATCAATTCACATTCCCATCAGCATTGTAAGATAGTTCTAGCTTCTCCACCTCTTCACCAACACTTGGTATTATCAGTCTGGGATCTTGAATCTTGAATGGAGGGTCTAAAGGGCAGAGAAAGCTGTCAGAGCTTGTCCGTTCCAATTGGATCACCCTGCCAAGGTAATTTAGCAGTTCTGATGCATGGTCCCCTGGAGCACCATTTCTATGTTTAATTCTTCTGCCTTCCCAACAATTCTCCCTAATATCCTTCTGTAAATTCCATGTTGACTTACCCTAACTTGAGTCAGTTTCTGATACCTGTAACCAAACAACCCAACTGATGCATTAGTCTTAGCTACTGGGGACTCTAAACTGCGCCCTGGCCTCCCCTGACCTGGGCAACAAGGTACAATATCATGGACCACACACTGTAGCCAATAAAATACTTATTATCTCCAAGCCCACCAGGAAGGCGCTGCTTCTTTATCTTTTCAGGGTACCTTTGCTCTGCCCAGAATTCACTTTCAAAACCTATCCACTTGGAAAAATAGGACGAAGATTAAATATCACCTTCTCTGGGAAACACTTTCTGACCACCTCATGCAATTGCTCCCTACACGGCTGAAGAGAATTCTGGTCACACCCTGTCCAGAGCTGTCCCCTCATAAATTCATATGCTGAAGCCCTAACTCCCCAGTAACTTGGAATGTGACCGTGTTTGGAGACAGGGCCTTTAAAGAGCTAATTGAGGTTAAATGTGGTCATATGGGTGAACCCTGACCCAATCTGACAGGTGTCCTTATAAGAGATTATAACACACAAAAAGACAGTAGGGATGCACACACACAGACAGAAGACACTGTGAGGAGGACACAGCAAGAAGGAGACATCTGCCAGCCAAGAAGAGAGGCCTCAGCAGAGACTGACCCCACAAATACCCCTCAGAGCTTCCCCTGGCTCTTCAGTTTGGAGCTGTCACCACTTCTCAGCCATGTGGGCCTAGAGCTGGAGTAAGAGCCATCAGTGACTTCATCCCTGGACTTGGGTTTCTAGAAAACACCCAGCTCAGCTCAGCTGTCTGCAGCATCCGGGCTGCTCCTGGCATAAAGGTTCTCAAACTTTGGCATGCATCCCAATCACCTGGCAGGCCTATGAAAGCACAGATGGCCAGGCCACCCCCCCCCCCCACTAATTTCTCATCCAGGAGGTCTGGGGTGGCGCCTGAGAATTCACATTTCTAACAAGTTGCCAAGGGATGCTGATGCTGCCAGTGCAGACATGAACCCAGGCAAAGGCAGGCAGGCATTCCAGGGAAGGATGACAGACATACTTGAAAGAATGTTGAAGGAGATCCAGGCGGGGTGAGATAAAAGGTGATATGGATGGATGACTCGGTCCAAGAGTGCTCAGCATGTGCCGGGCAAAGCCAGACAGTGGTTACAGCAGCCACAGGGTGAGTGTGGGAGATGGATACAGATGAAGTACCAGGACCATCCTTCAGAGCCCAGGTTCATTTAGACAAGGAGTGGCCACCAAAGGCCAGAGAAGATCCCAGTTCATTTTCAGATCTGTGAACATTTCTGGGGATCGTACGGTTTAGCGGCTAGATACTGAGCTAGAAGCAGCAGCTCTCATGCGGAGGAGTAAGATCTGAGTCCTGGCTTAGCTGTTATCAACTGTGTGTCTCAGCCATTTAACCTCTCCCCCTGCGTCTCTGCTACTTGATTTTCAACAACGCTTCAAGGTTGCTTCAAGGATCAAGTGAGGTTTGGACAAAGAAGCACCTCGTCAGTTATGATATTCTACAGAAGCACAAAGGATGTAGATACTCCTGGGGATGTAGAAATGAACAGGGCTGGTCCTTGCCCACCGGCAGTCATGATCTTGGAGAGGCAGCAGTGAGTGGTGGCCTGAAGTCAGATCTTAATTCCCTGCCCTGGAATTGAACCTGGGGAGCCTGGTTGAAAACTAGGAATCCTGGCTACCAGACCCCCTGCTCTTGCCCGCAAGTGAAAAATGCATTTCTCACCGCGGCAAAAACTGTAAAAACAGATACAAAGTTTATTATTAGAGACATAGCACAACAACAAGTGGGAGAGCACACAGAGAAACAGTTTGTTTAGTTATGACGGAAGCAAGGCAGACATGCCCACCCGGAGAGAAAGGGTGTGGGCGTCCTCCCCAATGACAAGGAGCACTGTCAAGAGGCGGTTAGGTCACTTATTTAGGGCAGTTCTTCCAGGTCTTTGTTTACATTTGGCCAGTTACCTGGTTTCTTTTTCCACACCTGACGTGCCTTAGGACCCTTCCCAACATGCGTGCGCAACTTTTTTCCAAAATGGATTCCAGCCCAGAGGCCTATGGGATGGCCTTGGCATCACATATTATGGGGTGGTGCCCCTCCTTTTTACCCCCAAGGAGGCTTTCTGTGCATATGCAATGTTTCCCTTGCCCCAAGGATGGGAAATATATGACCTCTTGATATTTTAACAGGGTTTAGTCCCACTCTGTCCCTGCCATAAAAATGTCCAATGTCTGGTTGTTTACCCTATTTCTGTTGCTGGTTTTTATACTGAGGTGCAGATCTTGAAACATAGACAGGAGTCCGGTCATAAATATGTAGTCCTGGAGCCCATTTTTCTCTTGCTTTAGGAAATGTAAACAGGGGGCTGGTAATGAATGCCCGGCCTGGAGCCCATCTTCTTCTCACCCCAGGAAGTGTGAACAGGATACCAGTTGTAAATGCCCAGCCTGGAGCCCATCTATCTCCTGCCTCAGTCACACTCCAGAGCAGGAGGTCCTGTATCCAAATACCTCCAAATCCCGATAGGACTTTGCTTCTCTCCGTCTCCTTTGCCACCACCTAGCCTAAGTAGCATCATTACCCTCCCAGAACACTCAATAACTCCCTAGCTCTTGTCCTCTAAGCCAACTATTTTTACAGCAACCAGAGGAATTGTTTAAAAATCTAATCAGATCATGTCCTCACAGACTTAAAATGTTCCAATAATTTCTTCCTATTGTCTTGATACCAAATTTAACTCCATAACCTACAAGAAAGACTGTGTGATCGGGGTGCAAGCCCGTCTCTCCAGCCCAGCTCATGCCATGCCTCCCAAAGACACCAGCCTCCATTCCTTCCTGGAATGCAGCAAACTTCTCCCTGTCTCACGGCCTTTGTTTGCCCTCTGTCCTCTGACAGAGGGTTCTTTTCCTCCCCTCTGTCTCTCTGTGCCTGCTCATCTTTCAGATCTCAGCAGCTGTTTTCAACAGCCCCACAATATCAATTAGATCATCCCATTACTCTCTCTCAGAGCATCCTCTTCCTTTATTTCACAACTCTTTGTAATACATATTTTTTCATTTGTTTACTGTATGTCTTTCCGACCAAATTAATAGGCTCTAAAAGCTGGGATTATGTCTATTTCATTCATTTCTTGTATCAGTCAGGGTGTTTGGGATGAAAGCAACAGAAATCAGTCTGGCTGATCTAAGGTAAAGGAGATTTGTTGAAAGGACGTCTGGAATTAATAGGCCAGAGAACAGGGCTTGGAAACAAGTAGGAGCAAGACAGCTCTAAAAAGTGGGAAATTAAAATGGCAGGAAACGTTCTAGTAAAAACAGCCTGATTGCGGTGTGAGATCCCCAAATGCCAACTTGTTTTCAGTCTCCTTATTAATCTGTTTTGATTTAAAATCCAGAGTGAGAACATTTATTTGGCCTGGCTTGCATCATGGGCTCACTCTTGGCTTGGGGAGGGAGAGAAGCCTCATCAGATTGCATCCAAAAGAAAGAGGTCATCTCCCATCCTCAAAAAAAAAAAAAAGAGTTGCTTGGTTTATGCTTCCCAAGGGGAGAATGCACACTGGCTAGCCTCAAAGGAAGTATCTGCTAGGCCACCATAGTGATCCCTGCTGGGTATCCAGACAGGGTAGCTGCCTAATAACATATTTGTACAATGAATGAATGAAAACTTGCTTCTGGGCAAAGTTCAGAGCTTGCTCAGTGACTTAAGAGAAGAGATTGTCAATGCCAGTCTTGGTGTTTTGGAATAGAAATCTCTTGGTGCATTTAGCAATACTTGGCAACATGCATCTTGAATGGAATCAGTAAGCAACTGGGGACCCTGGGAAGTTGTATAGCTTCAGCCATGGACAAACCCCAAACATTCCTGAAATGTCATACCCAGTAGTATTTTTAATTACCTCAGAAGATGGTGATTGCCTCTCTGGGTAAATTTCTTTGGCATTAACAGGAAAATTTCCCCTTCAATTTTTTTTTTTTTTTTTTTTTTGGTGGTACGCGGGCCTCTCACTGCTGTGGCTTCTCCCATTGCGGAGCACAGGCTCCGGACGCGCAGGCTCAGTGGCCATGGATGACAGGCCCAGCCACTCCGCGGCATGTGGGATCTTCCCGGACCGGGGCACGAACCCGCGTCGTCTGCATCGGCAGGCGGACTCTCAACCACTGCGCCACCAAGGAAGCCCCCTCCCCTTCAATTTTTAAAGACATACAACCCATCACAATTTGGGCCACCTCACAGGAGACTGGGCAGTAGAACAAGAGTCATTTGAAGGAGCTTTCTCTCCTGGTGTCTGAGGAGAACCAAAAAAAAATTTGCGGCCTTCCCTTAAAGTAGATGTATTAATTGAGGAGAAAACGAGGTACGTAAGAGAGGCGTGTGGAGCACTGTGTGAGGGCCTGGTCTCATCTGGCTGGTTAGTGGAACATTCTTATGCCTCATGGTTTAAGGGTTTCTTTTTCTTTTCGAGATTTGAGGAGGGAAGTTCTCAATTTCCAGAACAGGAGAAATGAAGACATCTCCAGATTTCATTTTCAAGGCCCTTTGGCTACATTCCCAGATCCAAAACATTTTCTCCAAAGGTCCTCAGCCAGACATCTGGATTTCTAGATGAGTTTTGTAGCCAAGGAAATTTTAGACAGGGGATGCATTTCAATATTTTGTAGCCTTATAAACCATCCTGAAACAGTGATTTAAAACAAACAGCAATTATTTTTCATGATTTAATTTATTGTTTTTCATGACTGATACCAGTTGAATGGTTCTTCTTTTCCACATGGTATGTCTGAGGTCACTCATGGGCTGTATTCAACTGGGACTCTATTCAAGTGGCGGGGTCTTGGACATCGGAGATGGCCTCTCATCCTCCAGGACCTCTTACCATTCTGTAATTTAGCCCAAGCTTCTTTATTTATTTATTTTTAAATTTATTTATTTATTTTTGGCTGTGTTGGGCCTTCGTTGCTGTGCGCGGGCTTTCTCTAGTTGAAGCGAGCAGGGGCTATTCTTCGTTGTGGCGCATGGGCTTCTCATTGTGGTGGCTTCTCTTGTTGTGGAGCATGGGCTCTAGGCACGTGGGCTTCAGTAGTTGTGACTCACGGGCTCTAGAGCACAGGCTCAGTAGTTGTGGCACACGGGCTTAGTTGCTCTGTGGCATGTGGGATCTTCCCGGACCAGGGCTCGAACCCATGTCCCCTGCGTTAACAGGCGGATTCTTAACCACTGTGCCACCAGGGAAGTCCACAAGCTTCTTTATAGCATGGCAGTTGGCTTCCAAGAAGGAGCATTTCCAGAGGACAAGACCCAATGTGAATTCATTTATCAAGCCTCTGTTGGCACCACTTTGCTAATGTCTCAATGACCAAAGCAAGTTCCATGCTCAAGTCCATAGTCAGTGTGGGAGAGAAGTACACAAAGGTGTAAACACCAGAAGGTGTGGTTCATTGGAGGCCAGTGATGTAACAATCCAGCCCAGGAGAGCAGGGAAGTTGTGCAGGCTGAGTCTCCCTGGTTGTCAGTGTCTAGGTAAGGATGCTATCTGGTCTATGGCTCTGCAGTTCCAGAAATTAAGTGTGATTAGGGTTGCATCTAGCTCTACCTTTTTCTGTGGAATTTCCTCTCATCCACAGACCCTTCCAAAGAAAGGAATTAAACTTGTAATGTTATTTCAAGATCCTGTATCCTTGGCCACAGGTGATTGGACCAGAGTGGACTCCTGACCCAGTGGAAATCAAACCATTTGCTGGGCTGGCCCAATTAGATTGTCTCCTCTGCCTCTGGAGTTGGGATGCTGAAAGATTAAGGTCTAAGTTGGTGAAGATGTTACAGAAGATCTTCTGGGTACCCTAAAATGAGCTATGTCTTCTGAAATATGTTCCAAACTCCTGAGAGGAATGAGACAGCTAGACCATAGTAAAGAATTTTTAAGGAACAGTGACAAGTAATAAGGTGTTAGAGGGTTGCAGAAAACAAAACAAACACCATAAATCATTATTAACTCATAGATATTGCATGTTTCTTCTCATCCGATTTTATTCCAATGATCTATCAGAGAAGACTATGCCCGCAGTAGCCACCAGTCCCATGAGGATAAGACATGTGTGGAGCAGGTCAGGAGAGGCACTCAACCTAGGTCAGCCTAGCCACAGTTGACTGGCAGCCCCACAGTTGTGAGTATAAATATTTGGGGGGATGTTTGTTATGCAACATTATCGTGCTAATAGCTGACTACTATAAATCTCAATGTTAAAGGTCCTGGTTGGCCAGTTCTCTGCTCCACTGATCATTCAGGGCCTCTGCCTCCATCTTGTGAGTCCATCAACCCCTAGAATTTCGTCCTCATCTACATGTTTAAAGCCTTGTCACAGGCCTATGCAGGATCCAGCTTTCAGGAGAGGAAAAATTTATGGAGAATCACACAGGCAATATTTAGAGGCCAAAACTAGGAAGTTGAGTGCATCACTTGCATTCATCTGGCAAGAATGGAGCTACATGACCACACCTGGCTGCAAAGGTGGCTGGGAGATGTAATCTCTAGCTGAGTAGCCCTGTATCTAACAACTATGAAAGAAGAGTAAACAACTGTGTGTGAACAATTAGCAATCTCCACTCATAGATGGGGAAAATGATTTAAAAATCTGTGAAGATTTTCATGAATAGCAAGATAGTATGAGCTATTATAGTGACATACTTTCTGAAACAAACTAGACAGTGAAACAAATTTTATGCTAACTTCTGTAAATCACAATGAGAAAATGTGATGGCCCTGTAGTGTCCAATTCATGGTCACCTTCCAGGAGGGACAGAGACAAATACAGATACATATGTTCAGAGGGAGTGAACAGAATGCTGAAGGTCTCAAAAGCAGGTCATAAGCAGAATGGTCGAGGACCTTGGGGACTTTCAAATTGAAAAGAATAGTTGGGGAAAAAAATGGCTGCCCTCAAACGTCTTAAAGTTTGTCATGGCAAAGAGAGATAAGGTTTATACTGTAAAGTCTCCAGGAATAAACAGAAGATAAGAAGAGGAAACTGCAAAGAAACATATTTATGCTCACTCTAAAAAAAGAAGATTCTAGCAAAGAGGTCCAAAATGATTTATACCTCAGATGCATTTTGGACTAGAAGATACAAAAAGAAAATGCTAGCATTTGCTGAGTACCTACGGTATGCCAGATACTACTAGGAACTTTCACATACTTTATTCCTTTCAACTCTGAAAGTCTATACATTGTTAAGGCTACATCCTACATCCTTCTGAAATCTTCTAAAGAGGCCACTTGCCTCCAGTCATTAATTACATACATTAATGTGTAGTAGTTCCTGAGAGTCTTCTCTTTGTCAGACTTTGTCTCCAAATTTCTGGAGGCAATTTATTGCAGCTCTACATACTTTTCTTCAAGCCCTCTTTTTGGGGACTCACCGACAATCCTGCAGAGAACATATATGACAAGTTTGTGGAGTAGAACCCTCATAGGAAGAAAATCCTGGTGTTGTTGTATATACACCAAGTTGTGGGTTCTGTGGTAGATGAAGATATTGGTGAGGGAAGGGAAAGGAGGAATCCTATCACTCAGTAATTTTCCAATTCCCAGCAGAAACCTGAGATCTTTGAGAGGGGGGGTTATGGTCCTGAGTAGCACAGCTTTGTGGTGGCCCACACGTCTACTGAGTTACCGCCTCGGGGAGTCTGGAGGGTGCTGCCAAGAAGAGGGAGTGGGCTGGTTTGGAAGTGCTGTCCAATGCACAGACATCCAGTATTTTCCTCAGACCTCTTCTGGGAACCCGTGGGGAGAGACGCCTTTCCTGATACACTGGGAGTTAACTGGAGTCCATGAGTCCTTTTTTTTATTCCTTGTACCTCCTGAGCCAAAGTTCCCAGATCTCCCAGATGTTTCCACCTAAGTCAATCCCAATCTCTAACACTGTATTCTTCTACCAGTGGGAATCCCAGGCAGGAGACAGAAAGCGACATGAGGAAGAGACTCTAAAACTCCAAATCTTCTTAAAGCTTGGGAGAAACTTTAATGTTTTGTACACACTTTTGGTAAGTGATAAGTTCTTCCTACATGTTCCCAGGAAGTTAAGAGAGAGTCAAGAGGGTATGGTAGGAACCTATTTGACATGTAAATATTGCAGTTAAGCTGCGAAGAAGGTGAGCAGAGGACATTTCAAGGCCCCTGGAGTCACAGAGCAGCAGGATGGACGAGGTGCTTGGGGAACAAGGGCATCCTGTCTCTCACACCCACTCATGCTCCACCTCCCAGCCCCCAGTCTCTGCTGTGTCTTCTAAACCCTAATGCCTCAGATTGGCCAAAGTTTTAGTAGAGGTTTGCTATGTCCAGGAGCCACAGGCATCTGGTGTTCTGGTGCTGTGACCTCATGGAATAAAATGCTCACAATTCAGTTCAGCCTTTCCAGCAACAAGAGCTCCAGTCTGCTTCCTCTGATTTATTTAATGGAAAGCATACTTCACCACAGCAAGCAATATTTTCTCCCAAGACAATAGAATATAGAGTCTAATGAGAAATGCATATTCTTTTTGACTTTCTAAGGCCCTCTCACCTTTGTCTTCAGCTACTCTGGTAGAAAGTGTTATCAACTTAGCTGAGAACATTCTAGAATGGATGTGAAATCCCTGTGTGAAAGTAAACAGACTAGGAAATATAGTGTGATTGGCACCAACAATAAGGGCACATTTGAAGTTCATGGTTTGTAAAATGGGGATGATAATAAAAATACTACATCAGGCTGTTGTGAAGATTAAATGAGTCAACTTATGTAATCAGAACAATGTTTGCCATGTGGTAACATGCGGCCGTCTCAACCATTATTAAGAGTAAAAAGGGATAGATTTGTTAATTCAGTAGAACTTGAGCAGTAAGTGACATTCCAGTTGTGTTATATTACTTATTATCACATGGAGGTCTAATAGTAAATATAATTAAAAGTAAATACAACAAATAGAATAAAACTAGGAGGGGGCAGAACACACTTATCTTGAGATGAGATGACTTTGAGGCATTCAGTATCTCCTTAATGGCTGCCTTTCATTAATTTAAGCATTAGAGATCCAGGTAGCTGTCAGTCTCATGGGATAGTGAGTGGAAAGGGGGGTGGGTGTCGCTTCTAAGATGCTGGCAATAATTCTGTTTCTTGATCTGGTGTTGGTTACATAGGTGTGTCTAGTTTGCAAAAATTTATCAAGCCCTATGCTTGTGATATGTGTACTTTTCTGTATATATATATATATATATTATACTTCAATAAAAAGTTTTAAGCACATAAAATTTTAATTTAAAAAATTGTAAATGAACATAGAAACAGAGAGATGAATGCCTGCTCTTGTCAGTAGCCTTTAGAGAATGATAAAACTTATCCTTATTTGAATTTTCCTTTTTTTGGACTTAAGCTATCTTTTTTTAAAAAAAAATAATAAATTTTATTTATTTTGGCTGTGTTGGGTCTTAGTTGTTGTACACGAGCTTTCTCTGGCTGTGGCGAGTGGGGGCTAATCTTTATTGCTGTGCACAGGCTTCTCACTGTGGTGGCTTCTCTTGTGGAGCATGGGCTCTAGGCACGCAGGCTTCAGTAGCTGTGGCACGCAGGCTCAGTAGTTGTGGCTCGCGAGCTCTAGAGTGCAGGCTCAGTAGTTGTGGTGCACAGGCTTAGTTGCTCTGTGGCATATGGGGTCTTCCCGGACCAGGGCTCAAATCCGTGTCCCCTGTATTGGCAGGCGGATTCTTAACCACTGTACCACCAGGGAAGTCCTGGACTTAAGCTATCTTGAGTGGGTTTCTTCAGCCTAGGGCCCTTCTACTGGAAGGCAACCCTCCACAAGGACAGAGATGTAGGACCTCAAACTCCTCCCTGCCCTTCCCCCCATCCTGGCCATCTTCAAAAACAGATAAATCTACTCTCTGCAGAAAGTTAAGTAAGTTAAGAAAGTTAAGTAATTGTCAACTCTAGCATTCCATCAAGATCAAACCTCAACATTTATTAAATTCCGCTAAGAGTCTTGCATTCTTTGAGGAAAGATACCCTGAACATCTAAATCACTAGTAACTTTCTTGTCTAACAAGTTTCTCCAAAACAGAGGCAGGGTCTAGCACTTCAGACAATCTGGTCTCAACTCACCCACCGAATCCTCCGCCTCCACAGAGGGGACACAGCTTCTCTCATCCACCTGCGGTGCGGCAGCCTCAGCCAACACAGCCTCAGGACCCACAATCTGAGATGCCCAGTATTCAGCCCAGACACTTTGGACAGTGACTAAAGCTACGCTTCAGAAGTTGGGTAATTTATTCCCCCACCTCAGTCCCCTAGATGGCTTCATGAAAAAAGAGAAACCAGCTCAGAGTCCAGTTCCTCCCACACAACTTCAAGAGGACAGACATGCAGCCCATGAAGCAGAACTGGCAAAGCAGTGAAGTGTTTGCAGCCGCGTAGAGATCAGACCCTCAGCACGGAGCCCCAGACCTCTCCAGATGGCCCAGCAGCCCAAATCTAACCCAAACCCAGACAACTGAAGTAGTGTCTTCTCTCGACAGGCTCAGATCTATCCAACTGCATCCAATACAGTAAATAATCATCGTGAAGCCAAAGCCACGGAAACTCAACTCTGGGTGTCCGTTCCTCATGCATCTTGTGTGACTATTTTCCCTCTGACCTTTCTTCTTGGATGGAATGAATGACTTCACTTGCTTCCAACCACAGTGACTAAGACTCAAAGATGGTGTTTGCTTGGAAATAAAATTTAACTTCATAGCGTCATCCTGCCTCTATGTGGATCATGTGTCTCTGGATCTCCTTGTATCATTGAAAAAGACAGAGGGAGACCTGGAGACAGGATGCTTCTGGGAAGTCCACTTCATGTCATGGCAGAGTGAGAACTTTATTCATTTATTCAACAAATATTTATTGAACACCTGTTCTGTGACACAAACTACGCTAGGTACTGGAAATACCATGAACAAGATAAACAAAGTCCCTTCTCTTACAGGGTTTGCATTCTAGACAGAAGGAGATAGACAACGAACCAGTACACAGATAAATTTTTAAAGATAACTTCATGTACTGATAAGAACCATAAATAAAAATGAAACAATGTGATGGGAGAGAGGTGGGAGTGAGCGGCTCTCTGGGGAACATCATTTAAGCTCAGATTTGAATAACAAAAGGTACATCTAAAGATCTGGGAAAGGGTATTCTAGGCAAAAGGAGCAGCAAGAGCAAAGGCTTGAAGGCAGGGACCGCCTTGGTATGTTCAGGAACCAAAAGAAGGTCCGTGTGGCTGGAGTGAAGGAGACAGTGATTTGTGATGAGGCCAAGCAGGTATGTAGGGACTTGATCCCGAAAGACTGTGAGCTGTGATAAGAAATAAAATCTGCCTGCCTGATGTGGCCAGATCATTGAAATGTACCGGGGAGCCCCAAAGGAAAAGAAAATAGTTTTGAGTGTGAGGGAGGGCATGTAGTAGCGTGGTTAGGGGCTCAGGCTCTGGAAACAGAACTCTCTTGGGCTATATCCCAGCTCGACCACTATGCTGTGTGAGCTTAGGCAAGTGGCTTAACCCCTCTGGGCCTCAGTTCCTTTATTTTTAAGTTGAAGATAACAATAGTTTCTACCTCAGAGATATTATTTTGTTTGGAGGATTAAAGAAGTCTATATATATAAGGAGCTTAAAACAATGCCTGGCATGAGACAGTGCTTGCATTTTAATTTTTTCATTGTTGCTATTGTTATTGTTATTATTATTATTGTCATAGACATTGCTAATGAGAAAAGGACTTTCAATGAATTCTTCACTATGTTATATTTTAAATTTAAAAATGACTCATGGAATAACATTGCCATAGATTGTATTATCTGTCATTAATTCTCCTTTCCCTTCTTTCTCCTTCCATGGCTAGGGTGGCTTAAACAACAGAAAATTATTTTCTCAAACTTCTAGAAGCTAGAAATCCAAGATCAAGGTGTTGGTAGGGTTTGTTCCTTCTCAGGGCTGTGAGAGGCAGATCTGTCCCAGGCCTCTATCCTTGCCTTGTCTTCTCCCTGTGTCTTCACATTGTCTTCCCTCTGTCTGGGTCACTGTGTCCAAAATTCCCCCTTTAATAGGACACTAGTCATTTCAGATTGGGGTCCATCTTAATGACCTCACTTTACCTTGATTACTTCTATAAAGACCCTATTTCCGAATAAGGTCACTTTATGAAGTACTGGGGGTTAGGATGTCAACATACGAATTTGAGTGGACACAATTTAACAGCTTCACTGACTGGAATACACCTCCTCATCCCACTTATTTTGGGTTTGGTCATATGACTTGCTTTGGCAAATGTAATATGGGCTCAGGATGAAGGTACATGGAGCACTTTACCTCACCTAAAGTCTTGAGTACAGCCTAGCCAAGCTGATCCACATCTGGCCTACAATCACCCTGCAAACCAACTGGCAAGAAATAAGTAATAGTTGTTATAGACCAATAGAAGTGTGGGGGTTATTTGTCATATAGCATCATCACAGTAAAAACTGACTAATACAAACATTTTCACTCAGAATGTAATAATCAACTGTTTTTGTTTTCACATCTCTATTCTTGATCCTGATGCCCTACATAATTTTTTACTGCTGTTGAATCATGTGCCATTATCATTCCAGGCTCTGATTTTTATTTTATTTGTTTTTCTATGTAGCACATGTCAGGCACTTTTCAGGCTGCTACACAGTTATCATAACAGTAAATTTCCTGTCTCCATGGCACCTCATTCATCTGTTCCTCTCTGGGGATCATCTGTGAACTCAGGCCATCTCTACCACAGTTTGCTTAATCCAGGGCTTTTCTAATGCCTCCAGATTCTTGCAGTTATAAACACTGTCATTTTGTGCTGAACATAAAAGGGTCGTGGTGAAGCCAGGCTGCCTGCAGTCCTGCCTGCTGACCACCAGGAGGCCTCCAGGATGGGCAGCTGGTCAGTGAGTGGTCCTCAGCCCAGGTGAAGTTTAGGAAACCCAACCGTGTTGGTTCTCCAGAATTAGCCAGCTGCAGGAAGACAGTGATATAAACCAAGCCTGTGCATTCCCAGCGAGAAGCTCCCACGTCCAAGAATTAGATGGTTTCTCTCCCATAACCAGGCCTCCACTTTCCGAATACTGTTGTCCTTGAAGGGCTAAATCTCTCCTAAGATTGGCAAATTTAGAATCAGAACCAGAGAGAAATGAGACATTTGAGGGTTATTTCACCCAGCCTGGGAGGGGGTCTGATGCGTGACTGTGCAGGACACCCGGGTCTCCATATCCTGGGGCCTGTGCTGGGCACTCATTGGGTCCAAACTCTGACACCTGGGTGTTTCTGCACTCTCTCCAGAGGAATCAGGGGGTCTCGGTGAGGGAGATGGGGTGAATTCCCCTTGCCAAACTGCTTCTGTGTAGCTGAGAAATGTGACTGCCACCACTTGGCATGTTATACTTGGGCTAATCTCAAGTAATCCACCTGAAGAAATATTACAAGAATATTCGGAGTTGGATGACTTGGGTTTGAGTTTTCATCCCTTTTCAGCTTCCTGGGTGACCTTGGCCGAAACACCTAACCCCTCTGAGACTCAGTTTCCCCATCTACCCCTGCAGAGGCAGACCCTCCAAGGCCATTAAGGTGAAGATGTTTTGAGGTCTAACAGTGTTGTAAAGATGTTAGTTGTTGTTCTATTCAGGATGGCTGTCTGGGGCTCCTCTCCCTTCCACAGAATTCTCCAGGCTCATCTGACGCCTCAAAGTTAGCCTTGTTAGAAGCCTCCGGTGTCTGTTATACCCCCAAAGAGGCCTATACAAAGTCCGTCACAGGGCAGGGCAGTAGTACGGGATAAAACAGCTGCCTACCTTCTACACACATCTCTGCAGTTCAGTGACCCAAAATTCCATCCTCTGCCTTCTCTCCCTTTTTTTTTTTTTTTTTTGCGGTACGCGGGCCTTTCACTGTTGTGGCCTCTCCCGTTGTGGAGCACAGGCTCCGGACGCGCAGGCTCAGCGGCCACGGCTCACGGGCCCAGCCGCTCCGCGGCATGTGGGATCCTCCCCGACCGGGTTACGAACCCGTGTCCCCTGCATTGGCAGGCGGACTCTCAACCACTGCGCCACCAGGGAAGCCCTGCCTTCTCTCTTGAATGCTCATTAAAGAATGGCTTTAATTTGGGGGCCCAGGGTGATGTTGGCGCTGTACAGGGATGCTAGGGAAATGTCAGAGTGTGCAAAAGTCAGATGCACAGTGACGAGAATGGATGATAATCATCAAGATTATGTTATCTCCTGCCGTTCAGTTACCACAGTGCTCTTGTAAAAAAAGCAAAAAAAACAGCAAGTAACATTCAGTATTTTTCTACTGAATGGCATCGCAACAACGTTTCTCTGCAGTTTGTCTTTGTCTTCATCTTCTAGGTGTATTGAACGTGGAAGGTGCAGGTGACAATTAGCATCGTGTGTGTGCACATGCGTGCACTCGCATGCACGCACACATATGGGGAGATAAAGAGAGCAAGAGACAGAGGAAGAGACAGAAGGAGAAAGACGGTGGCTAGAAGGAGAAGGGGAAGAAGACGCGTTAACTAAATGCTCAAAATGATAAGACAGAACTGAAGGGGAAAAGGAGAGGATGACGAGGGGGAAGGAAGGGGGCAAGAAAGAGCAAGACGAAAGAGCAGGGAAGAAAGAAGAGACGGTATTAAGTGAGTCAGAGACGCGCTTTCCCGGGCGAGCTGGCTCCTCAGACTAGTTTCTTGAAATGAGCCACAGCTTCACGATGTCACCCGCAGCGCTGGTCCTAAACTTGGCAGGTTCTGAAATTCAATTTTGTTAGAACGCCTGGAGATGCTCACAGGCTAGCAAAGGAGGGTGAAATAAATTCCAGAGGAACATTTCATTATCAAAGGTAATACCTTTCCAGTATTTACACATCGATGCCCACTGTCCTGAGCCCCCTATTCCTGGACTCAGAGGACACAATTAGGCACAGATTGAAACAATGCCCCTCAGATAGGAACTTGAACCCACGCAGCCGGGACTCAAACCCAGCCTAAACCCAGATTGCGACTCGAACCCCTGGGGCCGGGACTTGAACCCAGCCTAAATGCTGACTGGGTCTTGACCCCATGGAGTCGGGACTCAAACCCGGCCAAAACCCACCGTCTTCCAACTGAGATCACACACCTGGTTTTAGGACTTAATGAAGCTCAGGTTCTTCATGTCTCATCACAGAAAGAATTCAGTGAGAGACAAAAGTGATAGGCAAGAAGTGGATTTATTTAGAGAGAAACACACTCCACAGACAGAGTGTGGGCCATCTCAGAAGGTGAGAAAGGCACCAGGGTGTGGGGTTGTCAGTTTTTATAGGGGTGGGTAATTTCATAGACTAATGAGTGGGAGGAGTATTCCAGCTAATGTAGGAGGGGGAGGGGATTTCCAGGAATTGGGCCACCGCCCATGAGAGGTCGGCCTTGGAACTGTCATGGCGGCTGTGGGTGTGTCATCAGCATGCTGGTCTGTTACAGTGAGCGTATACTGAGGCTCAAGGTCTAGTGGAAGTCGACTTGCCCGTCATCTTGGACCCATTTTGTTCTAATCAGTTTATGTTATGTCCTCGGTCTATGTCATTCTTTCAAAGGTTGTGCCCTGCCTCCTTCCCTCCTATTTCAAGCTCAGAGCTCTGGCGAGTGCAGTGGGACATTTTGACGATCTCCCAGAAGGGCCCAGACTCTACTTTTTTTCTGGCCCAAATTCTCATTTCTCCCTGTGACTCCCCACGAGGTAGGTGTTACCATCATGCCAGTTTTTCAGTGAAGGGAACTGAGGCTTGTAGACACTAAGGAAGCTGCCCCACATCAGACAGACAGTGAGGATTCAGACTTGAGTAGTGTAAGGTCGGATCTTAACAAACGGCACCGCGAAACAGAGGAAAGCTTCAAGTGAGCTTTATTAGGGAGTGCTCCTGGGCAAGGTTCACTGGTCCGAGAGAAAGGGGCCAGAGAAGTCGCACCCGGGCGAGGGTTGGGCAAGATTTTATAAGGGAAGAAGGGAAAGGGGTGTGGTGAATCTGGGAGGGCGCAGGATATTCCTTATTTGGTGGTCTTTTCAGGTATCCTGGGGGACCGTTAGTCCTGCCCCTCGAAAGGCGGGAAGGCTGGGCCAGGTTCAAACTCCCCAGGTCAGTTCCTGGAACTGGGTGGTCCGGAGAATTTCGGTCTGATGCAACCAGTGAATCTGATTGTGTTCCCCTGCCTCGGGCCAGTTGGCCTTACAAGTAGGACTGACTGCGGGGCCTGAGGAGGTAACAGGTGTGAGGATGGTTAAAACCACACCTGCCACATGGTAGACACTCAACACAGCCACCACCTCTGCTACTGGATGCCACCACTGCACTCAGGGAGTTTGACGATTCCTCCACTGCCAACCAAATCAATTCTCTCATCTTTGCTCTTTGGATCTCTTGGTTTAGCTGTGGTTGCATTTTATTAACTAAGCCTAAATCACATATCGGAGCTTCCACGATGTTCTGAGCATGACTACAAAGTGGGCAGGAAGTGTAGCAATTCCCAGAACATCATGGAAGCTCCAATAGATGACTTGGGCTCAAGGCAGAGCTGTTGTTGAGTTGAAGCACAAAGATACAGCCAAACCAGCTGTGAAAATATTGAAATACTTCCACACTAATTGGCAAGTATCACTATCTCTAGTCTCCAGGTGCCCACCACCATCCAGGAAACTCCATCTCTCCCCTCAGCACCCTGGACCCCACCTTTGATTCAGCGACCGTGAGAGTTAATTTTATGTCAGCTTGACTGAGCCAAGGAGTACCAGGTAGCTGGGTAAGCATTATTCCGGGTGTATCTGTGAGGGTGTTTCTAGATGGGATTAATCTTTGAATCAGTAGATTGAGTATACCAGATTGTCCTCCCTACTGTGGGTGGCCCTCTTCCAATCAATGGAAGACTGAGTAGAACAAAAAGATAGGCAAGAGGGGACTTCTCTCTGACTGACTGTTTCAAGCTGGGACCTAGGTCGTCTCCTGCCTTTGAACTTAGATTCAGACTAGAACTTACACCATCTGTTCTCCTGGGTCTCCAGTTTGCTGACTGTAGCTCCTGGGACCATTCAGCCTCTATAATCATGAGAGCCGATTCCTTATGTATTGGAATATATATACATATATTCCAGTTTGAATACATATTTGGAGTTACTCGTATATAGTGTTCTATTTCTCTGGAGGATCCAGACTAATACAACAGTGAAAGGGTTGATGCCTGACCCAGCAGGGAGTCTCTGGGACCTTCCCGCAGCCAGTGTGGAGAGTCATTATGTTACCCAGTGAAGCTTTCTCTGCTCACCGCAGGAGAGGCCAATAAATTGGAAGACGAGGTATTGAGGCAAGGAATATGACTTTATTCGGAAAGCGGGCAGACCAAAAAGATGGCAGACTAGGGTCCCCCAAAACCCAAATTATCGGGGTCTAGATGATAGTTTCTTTTATAGAACGAGAGGGAAGTAAAGTAAAAAGGTAGAAAATAGAGAGGGAGAGGCGGGGAGGAAGTAAAGTAAAAAAAAAAGGGTCAACAGTCTTGCAAAACACCTCCTGGGGCTTCCCTGGTGGCACAGTGGTTGAGAGTCCGCCTGCAGATGCAGGGGGCACTGGTTCGTGCCCCGGTCCGGGAAGATCCCACATACCGCGGAGTGGCTGGGCCCATGAGCCATGGCCGCTGAGCCTGCGCGTCCGGAGCCTGTGCTCCAGAATGGGAGAGGCCACAACAGTGAGAGGCCCTCTTACCGCAAAAACAAAAACAAAAACAAACAAACAAAAAAAACCACCTCCTGGAATGGCCAGCCTCAGGGAGGGGATGTGTAATTTCTTCTTTCTTGCAGCCATTCACGGGTGGGTAGGGTTCCCTGAGGCAGGTCATTATGTGTGATTATAATAACAAAAGCAACAAAAAGCAAAGGCTAAAGTCAAAGAAACAGATCCAACATGGAGTCAAAATTGGCTTTTCCCTGTTGCAATTGTGACTACCTCTGAGTGCACCAGGTGACAGCATCCAGGAGAGCAGGAGTCACCGTGTGACCTTCCCCTGCATCCTGCCAGGTTCCGGGCAGCCTGCTCCAAGATAGGGCTGCTTCTCCTGCCCGCCCAGCGCCAGTGCCTGCTTTTCCGGCCTGAGCCAAAAGGCTTCCGTAGCCATTGCCATCTGTGAGTGAGAGCTACTGAAACCAGGGCGTGGAGAGGGGGTGAGGTGGGGTTGCTACTAGGAAAGTCCTATTCCATCAGTGTTTGTCTTGTGATCAATTGGTGTTTAAGATCCAGAAACCAGATCCCTGTACCAAGAGCCCATGTGAAAGGAAAGTTAAATTTTGCCCCTTCACACACAGGCTCATATGGGAAGGAACTGCATGGTCTTTTCCACTCTGCATATATTTTCCAGTATAATCAGACATAAGAGAACAACGTATTTAGTCAGATAAGAAAGTCAGTTTGTTACAGAAACTTCCATAGGAGTGAAAAGACTCAGACACATCCCAGGGAAGGGGGCAAACTCCCAAGTCTGTACGGAGCTGCAGTTCCAATATGCCTTCTTCCCCCGGGGCCCATCTCAAAGCATAAAGTGGTCAGAGGTTTCCCCAGTACCCCTGGCCATACCCCATCACTGGAGTGGGGTCCAGTGGTCAGGAGGAATCAGAACTTGACCGGACATGACCTCCAGCCCAGCTACCCATAAGCAGACTGTCCATGGTCTGTGTTCAACAGTGAAAAAATCTCAACATAGGGGCTTTAAAAAAAAAACCAAAATCAGTTCCTGTCTCTTAATGCAGGTTCAGCTGCAGTCTTCAGGGCTCTGATTTTAGTTGTTCTGTGAAGGAAGTATGTGAGAGTGAACATGTGTCTGAGTATGTACTGGGATAAAAGAGAGAGGACGGATGGGAGAAAGAGCACAGAAACAACTAAAGCCGCATTGGAGGCCGATGGAGGGACAGGAGACTAAGACATTTTCTATCGTGGCTTAACACAGGCAGTGCATCAGAGCTGAGCTTTCGGCTCTGGAAGAGGCCTGTGCACAAGAGTATCAGCGGTAATCAGGGAACTCTAGCAACCCAGCCCCAGCACAGGGCACAGTCCTGGAGGCTCCTGGGTCGGCCACTCTCTGTCCCCTTTCATGCCCAGGCTAGACAAGGTGACCAGAGACCAGCTCCTGTTTTCTAACCTTCAAAGATGTCACCTTTACCTTTCTGCAGCTTTGGCATTCATCCGGTTCTGTACTCAGGGAAGGACCCAAGAAATCCTGTTGGTGCCAAGATGTTCAGTAAACTCCAGATCTGGAGCTCTTGGCTGACGTATGGAGGCCACAGGATGCCAGGGGCCCCCCAGAGAGGAAGAGCAGATTCCTGAGGATCCCCAAAGATGAAGCTCACCAACCGGGGGGCAAGAGCGTAGGTTCCTCCTCCCATCTCAGCTGACAGCGGCCCAGGCTATGCGCTGCCATGGCAATGGGGAGGGGTGGGAAATGGAGCAGAAGAAGAGTTTCCTTGGCTTAAACATTGTGTCACCTGGACTCACGATGCCTCCTTGACATGGTGAAACATCAAAAAGTCATTCGAGTTTCCGGAGGCTCTGTGAGCCAGCCTGACCCCTGACCCACTCAGAGGAATCTTCCAGTACCCGTGGCACTAACACGATGTGAAGGAATTCTCTCTGCTCTGAGCAGAAAGTGGGCTGCAGCCGGTTGTATTTTCCAAAAACAGTTGCAATATCTCTCATTGTGTATATTCTTCTAGAACAGGGGTCCACAGACTGTAGCCTGCAGACTGCCTACCTGTTTTTGTAAAGTTTTCTTGGAAGAAGGTCATGCCCATTTTGTCAACGGCCGCTTTCATATCGTTGCTATGTCGGCAGAGTCGGAGTTGCAACAGACACTGTATGGCAGGCAAGTCTAAAATATTTACTATCTGGCCCTTTAAGGAAAAGTTTGCCAAACTTTTTTCTAGAACCTTGCTATCAAGCAGTTGGGGTTGGGGGGGGGGTGATCTATGTTCCCTCCCTTTGGACCAGGGTGGAACTCTGTACCACCTTGACCCAACAGAGTATAGCAGAAGTGATGCTAGGTGACCTCTGAAGTCGGCTCATAAAAGGTCATGTGGCTGCACCCTGCCCTGTCCAAATAACTGCTTCTTGAGCCATGCTGGATTCCAAGCTGAGATCCTTCCGAAGGGCAATTAGAGGCTAACCCGGTTACTGTAGTTACACTGTGAGGAGAGTAAATGAGCCCCCTGAATAGCATTGTTACGGATCTCTTGGACTTCTCTGTCTTATCTAAGAAGCAGGCTATACTGATGGAGGGCAGAGATCAGGCAACCAACCAATCTGGTAATTACCTTTTACTCAGCAATGAAATAATACACAGTGTAGATTCTTCATCATGTAGTACATAAAACAGGGATAGACTCTAGTTGTAATGGCAGCTACTAATAAAATGTAACTTTCTCATATTTTCATAGCTCTTTAGTATTTAACGAGTGTTTTCATATACTTTGTTTCATTTCTCCCCTTCCAAGAACCCTATGAGAGACACAGGAATCTTGAAACTGAGGCAGAAAGCTGAAGAAGAAGAAGTAGGGCTTTAACTGAGCCTTGTCAAATGGGCCACACTGGAGATAGAGAGGGAAGAGGCAGAGGGAGGCCACAGCAGGTGGAGGTGGAAGCAGGTGTAAAGGCTTGAGATGTTGTGTGGTCCCAGCCTGGGAGCATGGAGGGTGAGGGCAGAGCCATGACCTGCTGGTCCCCAAGCTGCTTGGAGAGAAGGCGTTTCTAGGCAACCTGACCTGCCTAAGAAACCTAGATGTTGGCCTTCTGAGACCTCCCTGTATTGAACTGGTTACCGTGAGCACTCTGGTACCATGTATCTCCCTGCAGCCCAGAAGATTTTGCTCCTGTCTGCCCACTCCAGTGCTCTGTGGTTCTCCAGCCCCGTATCACATTTTCCTTGTCCCAGAAGTGATGTGGGCATGACAATCGCCGGAGAGGAGAAATCACTGTGTGTCTCTGTCCAGCCTCGATTCCCTGCCCCATCTGTATCACCAAGCCAACTTCCCCAGTCTCCTGCCATCTTCCCTCCAGGCTGCTGGGTCAGCTCCTCCCTGGGAGACCATTTTCCCCTCCACTCTCTGGGAAAGTCTGGCTGGGAGGGATCTGCTGTTATCATGATGTCATGCTCTCCTAGAGAAGTGAGATGTGTTTTTAAAAAATATTTATTCAGGGCTTCCCTGGTGGTGCAGTGGTTGAGAGTCTGCCTGCCAATGCAGGGGACACGGGTTCGTTCCCCGGTCCAGGAAGATCCCACATGCCGCGGAGTGGCTGGGCCTGTGAGCCATGGCCACTGAGCCTGCGCATCCGGAGCCTGTGCTCTGCAACGGGAGAGGCCACAAAAAAAAAAAAAAAAAAAAAAAAAATTATTCATTTATTTTAAAGTTTTTTAACTGAAATATATTTGACATATAACATTGTGTAAATTTAAGGTGTACATGTTAATTTGATCCATGTATATATTGCCATATGGTTGTCACCATAGCAAAAATTAGCACCTCTATCACTTTACATAATTACCATTTCCTTTTAGTAGCTGGAATAATTTGAGATGAGTTTTTTTATTCCTTTAGGCTTCTCAGCCCCTGTCTTTGCCAGGCCCCACTCAGCCATGGGAAGTACAGGCCAAGGCTGCCCACGTTGTCACCCAATCATGGAAACCAGCTTCCTAATGACCACCTTGGGAGCTCAAGCCGAGACTTGTGCCCACTGCCGGGCAGTGGTGTGAACTGGGCATCTGAGTACCGCCCGGCCCCCCTTCCCTTGCCTCTGCTGGGCTTCCTGCGTGGATGGGAAGGGCCACAGCCTCAGGACCCGGTCTGCACTCAAGCTCCCCTGAACCCCACCCCCATTGTCTGGGGCCGTCCTAGCCCCTCGCAGCAGCTCTTCTCCCTTCCCTCTTCCTATGGCTAAAATGAAACAAAGACAAGCAAGAAGGGGGAAAGCCGGTCACTGAGAATGAGTCACAAATTTAAAAGATGCCTTTCTTTCTGGGAGGACTCAGAGGGGTTTCCCCTGCAGGGCAGCTTTTAGTTTAAAGACTTGCCTTTATCCAAGATGCGTCAGTTCCCAGGATGCCCCTCAGTGAGGTCTGTGCAGCTAAAGAGTTGAACTGTCTCGGGAAGCCAAATGGACAGCCCAGAGCACCTGGAGGTATGCCTTTAGCAGTGCACATGCTGCAGCAAGGCACTGACATGCCACGTCCTCCCCCAAGAATTGTGGACAATTCCAAATGGATTGGCTGCTCTGGGGAGAGGCACACAGATTTAACTGGAAGATGGGGGTCAGGGCACCATTGGCAAAGTAGCCACTTGATCTTATGGCTGATTTAGTAGCTGTTTCAGCTGGTTTAAGTTCCTTCAAGCATTCAGCAATTAACCCCTTCTTAGAATGTTCTGGAAAATGACATATCATTTAGGGTCCATTGGCAATCAGCTCAGATCCACAGCCTGCTATCTCCATGCTTCCCAGCAACCAATGAGACTCTCCAACAGTGAGTAATGGCACCTGTGTAAACAGATTAGGTAAAATTCATCGATTTGTGTGACACCCTTCTGTGGAATTTTTCTGAGGTAAAGGACTGTCTTTAAAGAATTAATTGCACTTGACTTTTTCATTATTAAGAGTGAAGGGGGTGGAAGTTAATGAGCCTGAAGGCCTCAGAGCTTGGATCTGCAGAGGTTTAAACTCTGAGCACCTCGGTTTCCTCCTCCAGAAAGAGGACCTACATTAGCTGCCCCTTAGGGATGCCGTGAGGATCACATGGGCAATCTGCATGAAAGACCTTTGTAAACTATAAGGTGTTAAAGATTACGAAAACTAGTCTCCCCCTTTCCTAGCCCCTCTCTTGCTTCCACACACACGTAAACTCCAAGCATGCAAACTCAGAGTTTTTGCTGGGAAAATTCCAGATGATCAGCCCCGGAAGTGTTTGATCTTAGCCCACCTCCCCGTTTACATTTTCATCCCCAAACCGAGCTATGATTAGACCAAGAGCTCAGGCTAACTGAGTCACAGATTTGGCAGGCTTTGCCTCTAGTGTTTTGACGTGTGTGTGTTTGTGTGTGTGTGTGTGTGCACATGCGTGTGTCCTCTTGAATATCAGGCACAATCATTCACTGGGGTCACTCTGATTCGTGACATTTTAAATCTCAAGGCACTCTGCAAATGTTCCCCCAGGACATTCCACCAAGGCCCCTTCGGGCCACAGCCATCTCTGTCCTCTCTTTCCGGTGGACACTCAATAAAGAGCTGAGGTGGGGCGGGGGGAGAAGGCCCAGAGGGTGTTAGGTTGGGCCTGGGTGCTCCTTCTGGATTCAGTTTGTGGGATTCTTGCATATCTGTTGCATTTGGGGTTTCTAAAACTTTACCTATTTTCTTTCCCATGCGTGATCTTTACATCAGCATGGCGACAACGATTCCTGGTCCTGTACGAAGCTGCCCACGTGTCACACCATCTGCTACCCTGGGAAACCTGACTGAGGGCTCTTTCACCTCTCCTCCCTGGCATGTCCAACATGGGTCCTTTTTTTTTTTTTCCCGCCCAGGGAGATTGAACCCAGGCCCTTGGCAGTGAAAGCGCGGAATTCTAACCACTGGACCACCAGCGAATTCCCGAACATGTGTCCTTTTAATGCAGGACAGAACTCCCCAAGAAAAGAATCCCTGCCCCCAAGATAAATGTACTAATTCTAGAGACAAGAGGGAAGAATCATAAAATCATAAAAATTCACTTGGGATCCCAAATATAAAATTCGTCCACAGCGCCTTCTCCTTCCCATTCAGGAAAAGTGTTCTGGGAACATGAACTTGGGCAGGAGCAGGGGAAGGGTGAGGCGTGGCTATGACTTCTCTGACCAGATCATTTCTACCAGCTCAGTCTCTGGAGCTCCAACACAACTTCCCGGCAGCACCACGGCCTGAACATCCAGGCTGACATCTCTGGTGGATGTTGGGAGAGAGTCATGCCCTGGGGTAGGCAGCTTCACGGAGAGCTGCAAACTCAACACTCCCTGCCCTTTCCTTATGCTCATCCTGGTGGTGTGAATCTCGGAGGGCAGAGGCCAAGGAGCCCAACATCTGGTGAAATCCTCAGTAAGGGCCCAGTTGAGCAATTTCAGGAAAGCTATAACCCAGGGTGTGTTCAAGATGAAATGTTTTCTGTCATCACTTGCAATCAAAGGATTATAAATGGAAATCATTTTTTAAAAATACATGAGCAATTATACTCCAATAAAGATGTTTAAAAAATACATGAATCATTACTGGCAGAGCTATTAGCACTCTTTCCCCCTCACCGCCCCAAAAAATGGTCTCTATCTTATAGGCCATGAGCTGTCTCAGTCTCCAGACCAACTATTAACCCCATTCTACTCTCCCTGGACTGCTCTGGACATGTCCTGACTTTCCACACCCACCCCAATCCACCTCAGCCCTCAAACCCTCCCACTGGGCCCTTCAGAGCTCCTGTTCTACCATCAGTGAAAGCTTCCAGAGGCTTGCCATCTTCTCTGAGCCTCCTTTCCGCTTCTTGCCCTAACTCTGGAACCGGGTCCACCCTGAAGACCCCGGCAAGTGGAGGCTGCTTTGTTCTCACAGCTGTCCTCCGTGACTTCCATCACCACTTCCAAGCCATTTTCCATCCTTCTCCCTGCAAAAGTCCCAGCTCCTTTGAAGTTGACGCTTTTAAACTAGAGGGTCCAAATCCCTCTCTGGTCCTGTCATCTAACAATCCCTAAGTGATTGCCTCTTACTTGTGGAAGTTTCTTGCACCTGGCTCCCTATCTCTCTCTCCACCCTGGCTCTGTAAACACAATTTCAGTACACGTACAGATGACTCATCCAAACTCATCCAACACTTGGCATGTCTATTCTTTGACTCCTTCACCTCGTTTTCTCTTTTCCTCTAATGTACCTCACCAGCCACCCTCCCCCTTAGTCATTATCCTGGCCTTGTCACCACTGAGAAAACACCACCTTCCTGCTCACTTACTCGGACGGCCCATCCAAGGCACCAAGCCTGCTTCTCCATGGAAACTTTCAGATCAGAAGCCACTGTTTCCTTATCCATTACCCCCCTCAAGTCCCTATGTCCCTCTCCCCACAAATTACATTCTGGGATCCATCATTATACTCAATGCCTGCCAACCTCTCCCCACCCCCTCTCTCCCTCCCATGTGCTCACCTGTTTAAACCCCAGCTCAGGTCAAATGCATCTATCCATCCACTCCGTACCTCTACCCAAGTAGCAGACTCCTGCTGGAGCAGAGCACACAACTGTGCCAACTGCTCTCACCCTAAATTCATGGTGCCCACAAGTCTTCAGAGGGCCTCATCTGGACTGCCAAGGTAGGCTCTTTCCCTCCTGAATACAACCCTCAAGGACCTTCTTTTCTGTCCTCAGACTGCCTGTATCCCCTTCTCTGGCTTCACTCGCCGATGACTATCTTGTCTGGTGTTTTACTGAGAAAACAGAAAACAGAAATTTTCCCATCTTCCTACCCCCAAATCTCTCAGTTCACCTGCACCCATTCCCAAACCCTCTGCTTTCCCTCCTGCTGAAATGGAGGAAGTATCCCTGCTCCTGTCTGGAGCCAACACCTCCCTCTCGCCTTCTCCAAGTTGTCACCACTGGGGTCGGGATGGGGCAGAAGAGGGTTCATCTAGGGCCCTTGTGAGTGCACGCTTTCCAACCCGCGGGGCCCCTCTTGCCTCATTCCAGCCCTGGCCTGCCTCTAGGTCCCTCAAAGTCATTCCCTAACCTTTTTTCGTATCTTTTCCCCAGACTATGACAAACTCCCACCTCCTTTATGACATTCCACCACAATTATAATTAAGTAACTGTTTAATTCTTTGTTGGACATCCGCCTCCCATACTGGGATATAAGCACCCGAGGGCAGGGAACAGCTCTAGCACATTCACTGCTCTAACACCTCTCTGTGCCTCAGTTTACCTATCTGTAGAATGGGGATAATGATGCCCCCAATAAATGCTGGGGCCGTCTCCCCATCATCCAGTAAGTTCTCAGCCCATGAGAGGTACTTCATCAGTAATTGCCGAGTAAGTCAGTACATGAAGGAATAATCCCAGGACTGATGCATGGATGAAGACTCGGCAGGGTTGAGTGCTTTTCTGAATGCAGTAAACTAGGAAGAGGTGGCAGTAAAATGACCTGAAGCTACAAGTCTTCCCCTCTTCGTGGTGGTTGGTGAAAGGCAGCCATATCTTCCTCTCCTGCACCTGTGGCTGCCTTCATCCCGGTGTCCCAGGTGCCTATTATCAAGTCAGGTCCAACAGGCCCTTTCCTTCCCAGCCCAAGGGGGGCCTACCTTGTAAAATCTGTGGCAGAACAAAATCACTAGTGCAGTCTTCCCCTGACACACTGGGAAAGGCTCCACAAAGCTCTTCAGGGAGATCACAAGGCAGGGAGACTGCTCTGCTTTGCTGTTACTAAGGAAACAGATGCACCCGCCCTCGCGCTCCTCCCCTCGGCCTTCAGGACTTCTCCACTCTTCCCAGGTCCCACATGGCTTTTTTTTTTTTTTTTTTTTTTTTTTTGCGATACGCGGCCCTCTCACTGCTGTGGCCTCTCCCGTTGCGGAGCACAGGCTCCATCTGGACGCGCAGGCTCAGCGGCCATGGCTCACGGGCCCAGCCGCTCCGCAGCATGTGGGATCTTCCCGGACCGGGGCATGAACCCCTGCATCGGCAGGCGGACTCTCAACCACTGCGCCACCAGGCAAGCCCACCACACGGCTTTCTTGAGCAAGCCCCTCAACTCTGTCCCCTCCGTCTCCGTCCTCTGCTTGCGGAGGGAGAAGGAGAAACCGAGTGCTTACAGGCCAGGACCCAACGAGGCCCCGCAGCAGCTTGTGCCCATCAGCGCTCAGAGCCCACCTCTCGCTCTCCATTTTCTCCTCCTCAAATGTTTGCAAGCACGGACACCAGAAAATTCCAAGATGCGGGCTCTGGTTTAGCTGTAGGGGACCGTCACAGAGTCTCCGGGCTTTTACCAGGAAGGGGGTAAGAGCTACAACCACAGTACCCAGAAGCAGAAGCAAGGGGCTTCTGGAGGCAGCTCCTTGGTCTCTGGCTTCGATTCCCCTCTCAGCCCAGCAGCCTGGACTACGGGGCTTGAGGGCGGTGTGTGGACACGGCTGCGTCTGCAAGAGCTATTTTCTTTTATCGCTTCGCCTCACCCACTACGTCTCTTCCAACCTCTCTCCCTCCCTCTGTATAGTCACTGCAACTTTCTTCAGGTTTCCCTTGGGGTCTGGCCGGCTAAGATTTGGTTTCACCCTCAAGGTGTTATGGCCCTGCCTGTTCCCCTCTTTGGAAGCGTGACCCAAACCCAAATGCCGCTGAGCTGGGAGTGGGAGAAACAGCCCCGTGTTTCCCAGCATGCTAAAGCTGTCCCCTGTCTGCTTGCTCTACCCACCAGCCCTCACTTCAGGGTCATCTTGCTTCAAACCATCACTCCTGGTACCCTTTCCTCAGCTCCCTGAGGGAGACCTGTACTGTTGTTTGTTTTTTAACAAAACATGTTACAAACATGTTTCTTTTGAAGTAGGAATTAATAGAAAAATATGGACTCCTTCCAAACCTCTGTATTTTTCTGAAAGGACACTCCTGGGTCAAAAGGACATTTTTGTTGAGAGCAACTCCTAAATGACTGGATTTCTAGTCACAGAACTACCCTTTTTTTTTTTTTTTTTGGTCAGAAATTCGGTGTTGACTTTAACAGGACATTGAAAACTCACATTAAGAGTGGTGGCTCCTGTGTTTCTGACTTTTAAGGGGCTCCTGCTGGTACACTGGCCATTATTTGTCCAAGCCTCCTGGCTGGGTTCAAGACATTGCTGTTGGGTGCTCCATTCTGTGATGGATTGAATGGAACAGTGAGGTGAAGCACAGCAGGGCACGTGGGGCCTTGCCTACTTCTTAGCTGTGTGATCTCAGGCAAGCTACTGTCCCTCTCTGAGCCTTAGTGTCCTCATCTTTACCATAGGGATAATCCTGCCTTCCTCACACCATTATGAGATACACTGAGGTCATAATTTATTGTGGTAACTGAAAATTGTGGTTAACTGTAAATGGGTAGAGGGTGGCCCATCAGGGTTTCTTCCCTCTTCTTCAACAAAAGAAGCTGTCGAGTCACAGTTGAGCAAATCTTCACGGCCACTCCTTGCTATGAGGATGTAACCACAGATGCCCCTGCCATGGGGAAAAGCACCTCAGGAAGCTGCTCTTCTTGGGACAGACAAAAGTCTGAGGAAGAGCTGCACAGTTTATACAAGAATCCCAGGGCTCCCTTGGAAGAGAACGGATTGATTATACCTCACTACATCAACCACGGCCAACAGCAGCACTAGCCACCTCCACCAGGAATCACACTTCTGCACACAGTCACACCACCAACCACGATCACCACCACCGCCCCGCCCCCACCATTGTCACATGACAAATCTCCCTACCATCACCAACCCCACCACCACCACCATCACCACCAACACCTCCACCACCGTCACCAACCCCACCTCCACCACCATCACAACTCCACCTCCACCACCATCACTACCTCCACCACCATCACTATCTCCACCACCACCACCATCACCAACCCCACAAACACCACCATCACCAAACCCACCACCACCGCCATCAACAAACCCACCACCATCACCATCACCACCCCCACCTCCAACACCATCACCAACCCCACCACCACCACCATCACCACCAACACCTCACCACCATCACCAACCCCACCACAACCACCATTACCACAAACACCTCCACCACCATCAACAACCCCATCTCTCCCACCATCACTACCTCCACCACCACCACCATCACCAACTCCACGAACACCACCATCACCAAACCCACCACCACCGCCATCAACAAACCCACCACCATCACCATCACCACCCCCACCTCCAACACCATCACCACCCCCACCTCCAACACCATCACCACCCCCACCTCCAACACCATCACCAACCCCACCACTACCACCATCACTACCTCCACCACCACCACCATCACCAACCCCACCTCCACCACCATCACCACCAACACCTCCACTACCATCACCAACCTCACCTCTACCACCGTCACCAACCCCCCCACCACCACCATCACAACTCCACCTCTACCACCATCACTACCTCCACCACCACCACCATCATTAAACCCACCACCACCCACCACCATCACCAACCCCACCACCACCACCATCACCACTCCCACCTCCACCCCCATCACCATCTCCATACACAGCTCATCACGGTCATCACCATTAGCACCACCATCATGTCACCTCATCACCAATACTACCACCGTCATCAACGACACCCACCCCCCACAGCCAGCACCTCCACCATACTCTCAACATCAGTATCATCACTAACAGCATCCGCACCCCCGCCTCCACTGCACAACCCGTCACCATTACCATTTCCTCTCTATTTTCGCCAGTGCTCTGCCCCATGAAATTCAGATCTTTATGTTTGGAAAAGTGTATCTTGGCCTAGATCCATGGACCCAAAACCCTAAAATAAAGCTAAGAGAGAGAGAGAGAGAAATAGTAACCTGGCTTTGACCCTAAAAGAGGAGAGGGGGAGGCGAGTGTTCGTTTTGCCTTTTTGAGTCCAGGGGTCTTAGGATCTACTCACACATGGTGAAAGAAAACAGTAACTGGCCTTTGGGGCTCAGAGCTTCTATGGCTTGGGGAACCCTTCCAACAGAGAAAAAGGAGTGTTGCTCCTTCCTAAAGGATTGCTAAGTCTATCAATCTGAAACCCACCATCTCATTAGGCAAATAGACTCCCAAAACTGTTCCAATTCCCCCCTCATAGGACAATCTGTCACCAAAGGAAATGGCAGGGTGAGCTCAGCACACAGACAAATGGCTTCAGTGAGGACCAGCCTTGCAGGTTGCTGGACACGAATTCTGGGCCTTCTGCTACTCCTGTTTCATGGACGAGGCCCCAGGGGTTCTTTCTAGGGCCCAATGTGACATCTTAATATTATCTCAAGAAGAAGAGAGACCGAAGGACAGAGTCGGGGAAAGAAAAATACAAATCAGAGGCAATTAACATGCAGTGTGACTCTGGTATGAATCTCCAATCTCTGCTCTTGAGAATCAAAGGAGCCTCCTCGGGAAGTGGGCACAGACCTCTGAGTCCTGGTCCAACCTTCCCTCTTCTTTTTCACCTGGTTCTGTGAGCCTCATGATCGCCTCTGTGTGTCAGGCCTTCCACATCCCTAGCTTGTAGGCACTGGGAAGGGCACTTTCTCAGATAGAAGCGCCCTGTGTATGTTGGCTTTTACACTGAGATTACAGAGGATTCCCACCCTCTCCAACGTCAAATTTTTCCTGGTTTTGACCTAAAGGTACAGAGCTTTGTCAGTTGTTTTCATAACTGTAATCCTGCCTTTGCTCGGGGCACATGAAGGGGGTCTGCCCTCCTTTCCCAAGTGGGCTGTAAGCTGCGCTCCTTGGTTGACTGGGATGGCCTTTGTTGTGCCTGGGCTGCTCAGCCCCAGGCCTCTCTCTGCCTCATGTAATTTCCATCTGCCTCACAAGGGGACCAAGAGATTTTAAAGCCTGCCCTGTTCACTGGGTGGCAAGAGATGGAAACAGCCTGCAAAGGTGTCTCCTGATTCATCCTCAGCTCTGGCACAAGTCTAGTGATGTGCTGTCAATCCCCCTTCCCTACCAGCTACAGCTGTTGGAGGTTTTTACTTTCCTGTCTTGTTATTTAACTACTGCATGCCCACTTTTGTGCAAGCTACCTAGGCGGCTCTCCAGCCCACACACAGCCCAGCTAAGTCAGGACCCAGAAATTCATCCTGGAGCAAGGTAGGTGGCAGCTACCACCAGGGTAGCTGCCACTGTGAGCACAATTAGTGACACAAAAGGTCCAAGACAGACTTGTGTCCCTAAAGCCTCCAGCTGCCTGGGGCTGCCATCTTAGGCCAAAGCTTGAGTTTTTAGTTCATAAAACACTCAGTCCTTAATATCAAAACCACCAATTAAAGTGGCCCTGTTCAAACATGTAAGGGATACACACTTAGAGGGAGTAATTATGAACCCTGTAGTTTGGGATTGACTGTGTTTTTTTCTTTGATTGTTTTTAACATTATTAGGCTTAGCAAGAATCTCTGTTATGTTTATGCAAATTTTATGTGCAATATGCATACATGTACTATGATTTTAAATTTTTATTTTGTGACAAAAAGCCCTGAGGATCTTTTGAAGAAAAACACAAATAAGTGCAAGAGAAATAATGCAGCAATGATAAGATCCCTAAACAGCCCACACAGGAAAATTAAGGAGAAAATTCTAAAGTGTCCTATTCTGGCTCCAGCTAAGTCCTCCTCAGAGAGCTGAGATAAACTCTGTGTGTGTGTGTGTGTGTGTGTGTGTGTGTCTGTGTGTGTGTGTGTGTGTGTGTGTGTGTCTGAATGGGGGTGGGGGCATAATGTGTGTGTGGGTGTAAGTCATGTGAGTAAAGTGTGAATGTGTGTGAGTGTGGATATATGAGTGTGTGATCATGAATGTGTATGTGTGTAAATGTGGGTGTGCACATGGGAATATGTGTGTGGGTATTGAGTGTATGTAAATGTGACTGCATTTATGTATGAGTTGTGAATGTAAGAGCTCACTGTATGAGTGTGAGCATGAGTGCATGTACGTATAAGTTATGAGAGTCTGTGTGCATGCTTGTGAATGCAAATGTGAGTGTGGATGTGATTGTGTGAGTAGAAGTTGTGTGTGAAATGAGTGTGCATGTAAGTGGTATGCATGTCACTGTGTATGAATGTGAGTGTATTTGAGTGTGAGTGTGTGCAGTTATTATGCAAGAGGATCTAAACATGCACCTTTATAGGATCTTGACTTGGAAAGCCCATCATTTCTGAGCACAAACACAGCTTGTCCCGGCCCAGGGAGACCTGATGGGAATCGGAAATGGCGAGGGTGCCCATCTGTCCCACTGGCCCAGCACAGGGTTCACTGATGCCCATGGTCCTGGCATAGCTCTCATCTTTTGTAATCATCCTGAGGCTGTGGTTGAGGTCTAGCTTATACGAGTAAAGTACACACCTCATGAAAGTAAACACTGTCTGCACACACACACACCCAGAACTACCCCCAAGATCAAGTCACACAACAGTCCCAGCACAACCCTCCCTTTTTACTCTCAAAATTCTCCTGGTTGGGAGGGGATATGAGGATATGTGTATACGTATGGCTGATTCACTTTGTTATACAGCAGAAGCTAACGCACCGTTGTAGAGCAATTATACTCCAATGAAGATGTCGAAAAAACAATCATTTTGATGTGACAGCCACCATCATCCATTTTAAAAGTACAAGACAAGCTCTTTAACAATCAGACATTTAGCATCATTCCTTTTACTCCTTGAAATTATATTTCCATCTCACTTCCCCCACAGAATTTTATCCTGATGTAATACACTGATATTTTTATACTTGACAGTCTTTTATTGATCAGTCTCTCATATATCACAGAAACAAAACATGTATGCAAATTTATTTAAAATTTGTTTCCTATAACCATAAATAATTATTTTTTTAAAATCTCCTGGTTGGGATGGTGAACACTTCAGTCCCCCTGGGGAAGTCTCACCAGAATTTCTCCTAGGCCCCTGAAGGAGGGTGGATTCCATCGTCCATTAGCATGACACCATCTTCTGGCCTTTGGGTAATATTTTACACATGCAGGAGAATCAAAGTAAATGTATTGCAGCTGTTTGGAAACCAGGGATGGTTAGATGACATAGGTTTGACTTGATGGGCTCTGAGGATGTGTGGATTCTAGAAGGTGGAAATTATTAGAACAAACACCTTGGTGGAAATTACCATTAATTCAAAGTGTCTGAACTTCCCTTTACCCCATCTCCACCACTCTGGCCTACCTCTGCCAAACTTTCCTTTCGTTAAAGGAATGAGTCATCCGCAATGGGAACCATATGGAAACTATGGGAAAGAGTATGGGATCTGGAGTCGGCCAGGCTTGGCCTTGCAACTTGACTATACCATCAGCTAGCTCTGTGTCTTTGGGTAAGTTAGTTAACTTCTCCAAGCCTCAGTTTCCTCATCTGTGAGAGGAATAACAATTTACTTTGCAGTGTTGGGGTCAGGATTAGATTTAATGAATATAAGGTACCTGGCGCATGGGCACCAAATGTATATTAACTGATATTTAAGTCAGATTTAGGGATCAGAATAAAAGCAAAGAGGCAGACTAGCTTTTCCAAAAGTGGCCACAATGCTATTTCCAGTCCCATTCATTCTTCCAGAATTTTGCCCCTCCCCATCAAGAGACAGAGTCTATCTCCCCTCCTCTTGCACCAGGCAGGACTCTGTGACTGCCTCAATGAGTAAAATATGATAGAAGCAATAGTACATGACTTCTAAGGATAGGTGAAAAAAGCTCTCTCTCTCGAGATGCTTACCCTGGGAATCCAGCCACCATGCTGTGAGGAAGCCCAAACCCGCCCACACAGAGAGACTGTATAGAGAGGCCCATGGGAAGAGGGCCTGAGGATCCCCCCAGCCAAACAGCACTACCAACCAGCAGACATGTGAGTGAATGAGCTTTTAAATGATTCCAACCCTCAGCCCCTGAGTCTTCCCACTGAGGTCCTAGAAATTGGGAGACAGATACAAACTGTTTCTGCTGTGCCCTGATTGAATTCCTGGCCCAGGAATCTGTGAACATAATCAAGGCCTATTTAAGCTGCTAAGTTTGGGGATAATTTGTTATACAGCCATAGTAACTGGGACTCAATGTAATCAGGGTTTTGTGGATGGAGCTGACATTACTCACTTATATCTGCATCAGGCAGGGTGAATGTGAACACAGCTCTCTGCTTTGGTGCCTCCAAACCTCAAAGGTAGAGAGTCTGTTGTACACACTTGTCCTGTTGCTTGTGATTGGAGCCTGGTGTACATGTTCATGCTGACAAAATTGATTGGCTCCATTACTCAAATCCAAAGTGATCTCCTATATCCAAACTCCTAGATCCCTGTCAGTTCTTTAACACTGACCCCTTACTAGCCTGTGGGAAATGGAACCAGAAAATAATGCAACTATTTCATAACCAAAGATGCCTGAAGTTATACATGCAAATTGGTTGCTATCCTCTTCAAACAACAGTTGTGCAATGTCTAATCCTATTTCTCTATTTTCTGTCTCACAGAGATGGAAACTTTACCCAGTGCCATGAACACATTTGGAGAAGGAAAAAGACTAGCAAGGCCTTCAGTGACAGCCAAGGGCCGTCAGAAAAATCAGGCCAGAACGTAGGGCAGCAGCAAGACCAACTTTCCAGAAAGCCCAAACCAAGGAAAATGGGTTAAATGGGCAGACCATGCCCATAGAGCTCTACCATGGCCTAGAACATGTCACGTGTCATAGCAAAGTTAGTATAATAGAGTTGTGAAAGCGTGGGTTTTGGGTCAAACAAACCTGGTTCAAATTTGGTTTCTCCACGTAGTGGCAGTATGACCTTGGTAAGTTCCTTACTGCCTCAGTTTTATTACCTGTAAAAATAGTACCTACCTGTGGCAGAGGCAGCTGGTGGTCTACCAAAGATATGTATTCCTCTTGCAACTTCACTTATGGCTGGGAAGAAGCTGCCCAGCATCTAAGTTGGACCATGTGACCTGATGGACTAATGGGACCAATGACCAATGAAAGCAGAGGTTCTATGTGTCCCTACCAAGCCAAGGTGGTGAGATCCAGTGTGTTCTGCCTACACTGTCATTCCCTTTCCTGGTGACCTTGGAAGCCCCAAGTTGAAGATGGTGACTTCCTGGGATAGAGTGAGGCTGAATCCCTGTGTCACCACTTGGAAGAGAACCATTTAATGAAGAACATGCACAATGGACTTTGTGTGAGTGAGAAATAAACTTTTACTAGGGGAAGACACTAAAAATTGAGGTTGTTTGTTATAGTAGGGAGCCCACTCTGACTCATACATTGTTTTAGAGAATTGTGATGTACATAATTACAGATACTGTAAACAGTTGTATACCATTTGTCTTCCCCATTTGACTTATGGCCCATGAGGGCAAGGACTGGGCCCATTGACCCACAGTGTGCAGTGTATACCAAGCAGTGAGTAAATTTGAACTGGTTATCTGCAACTTGATTAAGAGAGGCAAATTAGAATATGGGCTCTTTAGCAATAGGAGAAAGAAAATGTTGAGGCTAAAAAAGAATATTACATCAATACTTCATCCCCAAACATTTAAACACTTGTCAAAAGTACCAAAAAAAACCAAAAACAAAAACACCAAAAACAACCCCACCTAGCAATAAAGTCATAATTTGCCAATTTGGAACTTTGATGCCAAAAGGGACCAGAGAAATGCATTTTCTCATTAGCAAGTTTTAGAAACCAATGTTTACTATCAGATTTTCTGTAAAGTTCCACAAAGCTTTTCCAAGGTAATTAAATGGTTGCCTTAACCACTGGTTCATATTTCTAACAGATGAAGCTGAGGAATCTAAGGGATTCCTGTGTAAATGCAAACTCAGTAGGAAGAATTGTATCTAGAAACAATACCTTATCAGTAACACCTGAGCTTTCTCTTTGAATTATCCATGTGAACAAACATAAGTTGTATTTATTTTTTAATTAATTAATTAAATAATTTATTTATTTTTGGCTGCGTTGGACCTTCTTCCTTTCTGCATACGGGCTTTCTCTAGCTGTGGCGAGCGGGGGCTACTCTTCGTTGCGGTGCGCGGGCTTCTCATTGCGGTGGCTTCTCTTGTTGCAGAGCACAGGCTCTAGGCACGTGGGCTTCAGTAACTGTGGCTCACAGGCTCTAGAGCGCAGGCTCAGTAGTTGTGATGCCAGTTGCTCCGTGGCATGTGGGATCTTCCTGGACCAGGGCTTGAACCCGTGTCCCCTGTGTCCCCTGCATTGATAGGCAGATTCTTAACCACTGTGCCACCAGGGAAATCCCATAAGTTGCATTTATATAGCATGTTTTTTTCTGTTGCTTCCCCTGTGTTTTCTCAACAACCCTAAGAAGTTAGGGCACATTTTATTGTCATCATCTCACAGATGGAAAATCCATGAAATAAAGAGACTTGTGATTTGGCCAGCATCTCACAGCTCTTGTGAGAATCAGAAAACAGGTCTCCTGAAAAGGCATAGGACTTTTTCTCCACCAGACCTCCCAGGTTGATATGTGTTCATCATGGACGATAGCCCAATAGAAACCAAATCAAACAAACTGTTTTTGAGTCAGTCTGGGTAAGGTCTCAAGCTTGGGATAAAAAGTCTCAGTCTTATGGGATAAAGCAAACTAAGACACACTAGTAAAATCCAACAACAGCACCACTGGGGAGAAAATAATTTAAATAGATGAGCAGTTAAAAAATAAATAAAATATTAACATGGCAATTCCTCTTAATAACAGAAGAGACAAGGTAAGACAGGGTACAACTAAATAACAAATAAGGAGAAAGTCCAAGAAGTGTGATGGCCGTTCAGAGGAGGGAAAGAGTCCAGAGGCTAGAACACCAGAAAGGCGGGGTGCAGGAGCTGTCATTTTAGAAAGGGGTAAAATTATGGAATCAAAGTGTCTTATCTGCTCAGCACCCCTCCCTTCTTCTCTGGAAACATTCCCCTTTCTCTGGGGAATTTTTCCTTCCTTTATTCCATTCATCTGAGATTGATTCTAGATGGGACTGCTAGTGATAGCATCCTACACCTTGGCCATTGGAGTGGGCGTGGGACCCAGTTCTAGCCAATTAGAATTCTTGAAAAACAAATAACTGTAACTAAGGGAAGGAACCAATCCTGCTTCCATGTAATGTGAGGAGGACCTGCCATAGCCATGGGTTCTGCTCTGTGGAGGAGACTGGGCTTGAGGAAAGCAGCTGATATTAGAGAAGGGGCAAGACGGTATGGGTGACATTGGAATGTGGTTCCAATTGTTCCCAAAGCTTAGCAGAACCCTGCCTTCCCTGCAGGTTATAGTAGCATGGAGTCAATCATTTCCTCCTTAACCCAACGGTGATCAAGCAGGGCTCATGTCATTTGCAAGCATGGTCTTGACTATGGGAACAGGTGGAAAGGAGAGAAGAAACTGCCTGCTCTCAGGCAGAGGCTACAGACGAGCTGTGTGGGAAGTGGGGCACAAGACTTCTCTGGGGACAGTGAAGAAAGCAGTGTTTCTAGAGGTGGGAATCAGATAAAGGACGAGTAGGACACCAAGCTATGAGTGGCTTGAATTTGAGACGATAGTAGAACGTATCCATGGAGACCCTGAGCTGGCAACCAGGATGTGGAGGTGGGTCTCCAGAGAGAAATTATGACTGATGCAACTATAAACCTTCGGTCTTATATACACTCAGTCAAAAGGACTCCAGCAAGAAAGGGCTTTTGTATGATTTAAAGTGGTTCGTGAATTTAAGGGAATATTATTAATTTTGTTGTGCCATCTGCATGGAGGTAACAGTTGAAGTGGATGTAGAAAATTCTCAAGGGAGAGAAGGGAAGAGGGTCTTGGATAAATGTTCCCAGTTAGTCAAAGACAATAATAAGAACATCAAGGAATTAAGACAAGGCAGGGTCACAAAAGACAGATAAGCAAAGAGTTTGAAGAGGGAGAGGTTGAGCAGTGGTGAAAAGAACAGGGAAGCCAGTGAGAAGGTTGATGAGAAATTCTATGGGATTTGAATTTGAGGAGCAGGACGTTACTGATGAATGAACTTGGATATAGCAAGATGCCAGCCAAAGGATGGAGAGAAGTTACAGGTGTGTGCTGTTGGTGGCCACCCATATTACTTGAACCTTCCAGAGGGGGGCGCTGCTGTGACTTTCCAGTATGGAATCCGCATCTCTGGGCCTGAGGGATTGTTTCCCCAGAACCAAAGAAGGTCACAATGCCCATCAGGTGAGCCAGAAGTAGCAGAGAATTAATACCTGCCAGGAGCAGCCCTTCAGCTTAGGAGCTGGTGTACAAATATCCCAGCTCTCTCGCCTTGCCCTGGGGGTGGGAAAATTCAGAATAGATTCTGCACCATTTCTCAGAGTTTCCCCCCAAAATTACACTCCAGGTGCCCACGGTAGCCACTGTTAACAGTACACTCTTTAATCAGCTGCATTCCTTTTCTTGTCTACCTTCCTAGTCTCCTAACAGTGTGTTTCCTGCACTTCCTAAATATACTACTTGTACTTGAATCCCTGTCTCAGTGTCTGCTTCTGAGGGCAACTAAGCTGAGACAAGCGATCATGTAATTTACAGCCCAAACTAGGACCCTTGTGAGAGTGAAAAGGGGAGGGGACATTGTTAATAGTTATGCTCAGACATATGCCTGGAGGTATGCCCCCCCAACCCCACCCCCGTTATATGCTTGTTCTTTGAGAAGCTGGACTGGGGACAGAGGAGGAAATGCAAATTTCAAATACCAATTCCTTATGCTAACAGAGAGTGAAGATTTGTGGAGAGTAAAGCTGCCTTTTATTGGGTGAGTATTTGCACCCTATGCCCCACTACCTGGAGGGCTCTGAAAAGGAATATGTCAGCTCAAGAGTGGGAAAACATCTCAGGAGGAGAATGGGCCACAGAAGTAGGTCAGTGTCCGGCCCTCAGGAGAGCGAGGCTCATGCATTTCTGTGATTTTAGTCTCCGAGGCTGCGAGCCATGCCGTCAACCTTAGTCAACAAGACACTCATCTTACGGCCTCGCTGGGCGCCCCCTTCTTGCTTCCTCTCTGCTTCCGTTAGTAAGGTCACTGCATGCCTCTCTGCAGCTGCACAAACAGACAAACTTCCTCTGACAGCACATCCATGCCCTCTCTGTGGGTGCCCTAGCCCTAAGGATATCGTCTGGAAACCTGAATCCTTTAATACCCAGGGTCTTTCCACTTCAGATGCTTCCATGTCTATCGTTTTAGCATCTCTCCTCTAAAAAGAGATTTTTTTTTTCTCTGCAAGAAAGTCTTTGAAGAAAGCCACTCCATCGCGTTGCATGGTTGCCGAGGAGCTGCTGCCGGGGGGAAGCATGTTCTGGATGTGAAGGTGCTGAGGAAGGACAAGACGCGAACATTTTTTCCCCTCCCTGTGCACGTATTAATCCCCATCCCCGCGTTAAGACGCAGCTTCTGTGTGATGTCGGTGGTGTGGATGAAGTGTCTCTGACGGGGAGGGACCTCTGCCCTCCAGCACCAGGTGTTGGCCTGTGGTGCCTGCTGTTCCCCGTGGCTCTCAGGACCCCCGTTCCTGGGAGATGCGTCTCATCCGTCTGACAGCTTGCCCTTGACAATCTGGCTTCTGCCGCTCTGCTCCCCTTGAGCGTGGAGTTGATGAATAAAGAGATAGATTAACACAGGCTATGCCAAGCACCTTCTGTGTATGAACTCATTTCATCTTCATAATTCTATGGAGTGAGTCCTGTTATTAAGCCTGGGCCACAAGTGAGGACTGAGATTCAGGGAGGCTAAGTAGCTTGCCCAGGTTCTCTCAGAGAGTAAAGTTTGCAGTTTGAGCAGCAGAAAAGGAAAAGCCTTTGGGATACTCCATTAGATACAGAGGTAAGGCTGGCTGGTCGGCTGGGCTGGTTAGGAAGGAAATGCTCTGTGGGTCCATATTCCACGGAGTTCTCCTTCGCTGACTGGATTAGAATTCCATTCTGTAGCTATGCTCCTGTCCTAGACCTTGAGGCCCGGGGGGACGATCTGCCATGGATGGCCCAGGCAAGAGCTGATCAGACACCACCTTGGCCTCCAAAACCCAGCTCCCTTCCCAGACCTCAGCTTCGCAGGGTTTTATCTCCTCTTAAAAGCCACCCACACTTTGTCTTTGTGTCACAGGTCAAATGCATTACCTCCTCAGGAAAGGCCCTAAAGACCCTTCTACCCTCCCACTGCCCGTGGATCCTACTCTGCTACATCCCTCTCCATCTGGCCTCTGCACAGAACCTTGCCAGTCCTCCATCATGGTGGAGAGACAGACATGGGGCGAGTGGGCCTGGACCAACAGTAGGCAAGTAGGCCCCTCTCACAGGTGCTTTGGGAGTGTCACACCTTTATTCAGAGAGCTCGTTGCTGGGCCAAGCTACCTGCAGCTCCCAAATACACTCGTGATTTCCTACCTCAGTGTCTTTGCTCAGACTGTTCTCTCCACCATGAATGACCCACCTCTGAATGTCCAAACTCCATCCGTTTGTTAAGGCACAGAACTGTGGCATCACAGTGCCTGATGCCTTCTCGGAGCCCCTCACTGGAAGTCCTCTGCACCCCTCTGAGCCTCTGTCTGTACCCCTCTAAGATCACACATGTGCTGAATTCTTCTTGGAAAAACGGAAGAGAGGTATATTTATAGTCATATTTCCTTTTCTAGTCTGTAAGTTCATCAAAGGCTGAATTCAACTGTGCATCTTCAAATGTGCTTAGCAGAGGGCTTAACATGTCAGGTGTTTTTGAATGAAAGAGGAGGGGATACTTAGACAGGGAAAAATGCAATATCTGGCAGGGAAACCTTTGGGAATTGCAAATAACATATTTGCCAAATAGATGATGTCCTTGATCATCAAAACAAATGGAATATTTATACTCCAGTTCCTGTCCCTCTGTGGGCATGGGGTCCAGGGTACCTCTGAGAATCCAAATAGATCAACTCTCCCATTCAGAGTCGATTCTATCATTTATTTATATTAGTCGTGGGGGGAGGCTTGAGAGAGACAGTTTCAGAGCCAAAGCTCCCTTGGCTTCTCTTCTCGCTTCCATTTTCCTTTCTGATTAAAAATCAGTGGAATTTTGAGAAGCCAATTCCAAGGCTGTGCAATTTTCCTCTTTTAAAACGTCTGATACTGAATTGATTCCATAAGATTTACAGCAGGCTCTTCACTCCTTACTCTTTAGAAGCCGTGCAACTTCCGAGCAGATTTGCAGGTAGTCGTAGTAGCAGTAGCAGTAGCAGTGGTAGTACCAGCAGCAGTATTCACAGTAGCAATAGTAGTAGTAGTAGTACTCACTACTCTGGGCTTAAAAAGATGCCAGAGGAATGGAAACATCTTCAAAGGTAAGTCCCAGACAGCTCATGATTTTGAGTATCACCATTGACTAGCAGTGTAACCTGGGACTAGTGATCTCACCTCTCTGAATCACCGTTTCCTCGTATGTAAAATAGAGCTAATACTTGTAACCACTCCACAGTGTGGTGGTGAGGATTAAACAGGATCGAGCCTTTAGAACAAACAACCCACCACCTGGCACAGAGTACGTGCCCACTAATAGCTGGCTGTTAGATACACTCTTGAAAAAAAAGCTGAAATAGAACCAAAATGTGAATATCTATTGCTTTTATACAGCTGGTGAATATTTAACTTTTTTTCTGTGCTTCCCACATCGTTTCTAATACTTATATACATATGTACCTAACTCAGCCATTGCATCACCAACTACTGTCTCTATTTAAATGGTGAACTTCTAAAAGGCAAAGGTCCCTCCTGTTCTATTTGTTTAAGTAGCATGATTCCAGGAACATGTGGGCACTTAATATATTCTTAGCTCAGCAGTTTCTAACCATGGGTCAAAAATCAAATTGGACTGCGGTGGTTCTTAAATGCTTTTGGGGTCATGAACGGTTTTGAGAGCAAAATGAATACCGTGGACCAACTCCCAGAGAAATGCACAGCCAAGTGAACCGTCCATACACTGCATCCCTTCCCTCCCTAGGCCATACACTGCATCCCTTCCCTCCCTAGGCATGAGGCTCCCGGATTAAAGTCTTTAAACCAAACAAAAACAAAACAGTTCATAAACACTGCCATGTGCCAGGGGCTTCATAAACTACATCTCATTTAAGCTTTAGAAAGATGCCAAGGCGAAGGGACCACTTCTGCCTTCTGTGTGGGTCCAGAGATGCTAGGTGTCTAGCACATGTGAGGTCAGACAGCTGAGTGTTTTCAACCCCCCCCACCGGCTCAATAGCCCTCCTTGAGGTGGGAGGGGTGGTCTCGTGGGTCCACCAGAGATCAATGGCCGATTCACGGGCGAGAGCAAGTATTTTCATGTCAATTCTGCTGGTGAGGACACTTGGGCATCCTGAGAAGGCCTTGTGGGAAGTAAAGGTGGTAAAATCAGGGCACCCCAGGTCATCTGAGCCTGAGGACGCTTTCCTTCATTCTCTCATACATGTGAGCATCGCTTGCGCCAGGCACTGGGCCACAATCTGATGTATGCCGCATTATTAAAGAGCCCATGGCAAGCAGGCCTGGATTTCGATTCTAGCTCTATCAGTTGGTTGCTGTGTGACCTTGAGGAAGCTAATTAATACCTTGAGCCTCAGTTTCCTTATCCGTAAGGTAAGGTCAATCCACTCTTCATTGTGGGGTTGCCCTACAGATCCAGTGGGCCTACGTTAGGAGACACGGGGGCCTGCGCAGACTGGGTACTTTTCAGAGGTCACTTGCAGACAAATTGGATCTATTTTAGGTTGTCAGACAAGAGACCCTTAGAGAAAAAAATAAAGTCCTGTCGAGGAGAGGAGCCCAGGAAAAAGGGCAGAGGAGGGCCCTGCACTAACACAGGGAACGTTAACTTCCTCTTCTCTCCAGACCACTCAGCTGACGTGCCTCTTTGTTTTCGTACTGTAAAGGGCAAAATATTTTCCTGGCAGTTGGAAGCAGAGTTTTGCCGTTAATCTTCCCTCTGCATGCAGTTTCACCAAGATCCAAAGTGACACAAAACAAATCCTAGAATTTCACCCCAAGGAGATGGAAAAATGCGTGCCTGCCAGACTGGGCAAGGCCGTCTCCAGGCACAGGAGCAAGAAGTGCTTTCATCGGGGGAAGTGTCAGCACACCCACAGCTGTACCCCAAGCCCACACACAAAAGCAGCTTCCCACAGACCTGCCCAAATATTTGAACGCAGTCCTGAAAGAGTGTTTTTAAAATTTCTGGACATCGAAATAGAAAAGACATGCCTAGGAAATACGAAAACTGCCATTGGGGGGCCAGCCAACCGCATGAGCCCTGTCTTCTGTCCCACAGCCTCCATCAGGGGCTACACCTCAAATTTTACCTTCTGGGGCTTGTCAGTTTCCTTCCAGCCACGATGGATGACCTTTAAAATGGATTTCATCGGCCGGTGCAGTCTTGATATCCTGTCCAGATACAGGCACTCAGATGTGGAATGCATCCCCTCCACACTTACAGAACAAAATAAACGGGGAGAGGAGAACCAAGCCAGATCTGCTGGCCCAAAATCTAGTCAGGACTGACTAGAAGTAATCCCTGCCTTGATCAATGGGATGGTTGTTTTGCCACTGAATAGCTAGCTATTGATTGTGCCAACTGGCCTTTCTTTCACACCAGGGTGGGGCTTGGGGTTGGGAGGGTCAGTCTGTCATCCGCATGTGAGCATCTTGGCTGTGGACATGTTCCTGCTGCCTTGAGGCTGCCGAGCCAGCAGGGGAGAGAGAGGAGGGAGGAAGATGCTCCTGACCTGTGCATCTCTCTCTCCACAGTCATGGAGCCGTGGGGCTGGTTCCTGTCCAACCTCTACAATGCATGGCTTGGGGGGATGGTGGGGGCGGGACTGACAGCACGCCAGCCTCTCTCTAGTTGATCTCTAAGCCTCTCTCCCAACCCCTTCCAAGAAAACTCATCCCTCTTCCCCCATTAGCCAAGGAACAAAAACCTTTTCCCATAATGATTCAGGGATAAGCAACCCCCCCCCCCCCAAGAAGTCACAACCTCCCAGTTCCACGAATCCCAGTTTGGGCTCATCTGGGACACCTGTTGCCTAAACCCACAGGCCCTACCCACTGCCTAGCATGGCTGAGAGCAGAGCCAGCATTTACATTGACCCTGTCATACGCATCTCCCCATTTAATCTTCATTCCAACCCTAAAAGGAGGAGGAAACAGAAGCAGAAGGTTGAGCAGCTCTCCCAAGTCACCCAGCTGAGAAGCAGGGAGCAGGAATTTGAACACCCTTCCCTCCCCAGCTGGGCGTCCTCCCCCTGGTTGGATGAGCCAATGGCCCCTCTGAGCTGCAGTTTTCTTGTCTGCAAAATGGGTTGTTCCGATATTTGCATGAGTTCACGTCTGTAAAGAGCCTCACCATGCTTGGCACGAAAGGCCTTTTCCTCCAGTCAAGTAAATATGTGAGCACTGGCGGAAGATGCATGTTGGATAAGGAAAGTTTTCAGGATATGAATGTGTACGAAGTTTATCTTCTCCGCCCAGATATAGCCTGACCTTTTGGAGCACATTTTATTGGCCAGAGAAGAGGCTCACCACCCTCTCATCTCACTGCCCATATGCCCAGCATTCTCCTGTATCCTGTTATCCTGTCACAGAGGGAAACATCCAAGATGGCAATCCCATGGGAATGTTGGGCAAGCGTGCTAACTATGAGGTCTGGGGCATCGGAGTTTTTTAAAAGGCCATAAGGAATGCTTGTCTCTAAAGGATGTGATTACCGTGGTGGATCTGAGGCACTGAGACATCTGGGGTTCTGCCATTTAGATGACCTGTGCAGAAACACGGTCCTCAAGCAGTCATAAACCGGAGGCACCACTGACCAAGAACCAGCAATGGCCCATTTGTGAGAAGTGCAAGTGCAGACAGAAATAAGGTAGAAGAAGTGTTGACCCTGCATTACCAAGTCCCCCCACTCACTCCCAAGCAATAAAGGTTTCTGAAAGGGTACGTGAACTGGAACCCATTCTGGGCGGTGAAGCAGAGGTCTTGAGTTCAAGTTCTCCGTGCCTAGTCTAGATCCACTTGCTCCGGCTGCCAAGCTCTCCAAGCAGCGTCCTCTAATGCCTCCCCTCTTGGCTTGCTCCCCACTCACCCTTGCCCTTGTGACGGACTGACCTGGAGCCCCTGGGTCATCACTGGCGCCTCCTGCCCTTGGCTTCCCCACCTCACCTCCACAAGGTGTCTCTCGGACACTTGACCACAGTGGTGAGCCACACTGGGCGTGACACCTCGTGGCAACTGCGGGGCCCGGTCCCGGCAGGGTCTCCCTGACCAACAGGTCTCCCCACTTGCCCTCCTTCTCTTTTCCTTCTAATCTGTCCCACAGCTGCCAGAGGAACCTTTGTAAAGAACTGCTGTAACTGTATCACTTGCTCCCTCCCTTCCTCTTAGCCCCGACACTATCAGCTAGAAAAACCCAGAAGGATAAGGGCCTCACAGCATTGAAGTGAGGATTAAAGGCCAACGACTTTATGGATTCCAAGCACTGGGCCTGGTAACATATGCACATGATCCTTTCTGATCTTCTCATCAACTCTGTAAGGAAGATTCTTTTCCTAAAACCATCTTGTAGCTGAGGAAACCGAGGCCCAGAGAGCTGAAGAGATCTGTTCATGATCTCTTGATGACTGTGGGCAAAACTGAGACTCAACTCCAGGTCCCTCTGAGGCAGGAGATAGACGGGACCCAGGCTGAGCTGCTGGAATCGGTCTCCTGTGGACAGATACTCCAAGATAAGATAATGGCAGGAACAGTGGAGAGCTGAGCCTTGCCCAGATAAGAGATAAAGAGACCACACATTTCGCATTCTCAAGGTCAAGGAGACCTTCCTGACTACACATGCACAGAAAGGCTCCTAGGGGGTCAAAAAGGAAGGGGGTGCCACCCCATAATAGGTGATGTCAACCTACCCACAGGCCTCTTCGCTAGAATCCACCTTGTCTAAGAGATGCTCGCACACACAGAGGAGGACCCTGAGATATACCAAATACGGAATCAGGATCAGGCAAGGCAAGATGATTGGTCAGAGGAAACCTGGAAGAAATGCCCCATGTAAGTGATTTAAACTACCACGAGGGCACGACTCTCTCTGAGCTTGCCTGTGTGTGCCTATTGACGCGTACTTTTTTCCTCCTAATAAACACTTTACTTGTTTCACTGTTTTCCATCTCTTTGTTGAAATTTATTCCTACAACGCAGACAAGCCAGGGCCTTGTCACTGACCACTGGACATCTTGGTCTAGTGGCTAGGATCCGGTTCTCTGACTGCCGCGGTCTGACTTCCATCTCTGGTTGGGGAACTGAGACCCGGCTTCAAGCTGCTGCAGGTCAAGGCCACCAGAGATCACTTCTGGTTTCAAAGTCTGACTCTGATGTCATAAGCCTCGCTCAATGGTTCCCTTCTTTGTAAATGTAATGGCTGGTGTTCTCCCCTCCTCAGAGAAATGCTTGGAGAATCAGATGAGTTATAAACCCAGAATGGGAGGCCTGGGAGGGGCCTCAGAGGTCATCTGGCCCAATCTCCTCATTTTACAGATGAGGAAACTGAGGTCCAGAGAGGCAACTTACCCAGGACCCCATAGCTACTGCCAGAACCTGGAGCTATACGTTTCTAAACACCCACTTGCTTTATTGTGAAAGATAGCATGCATACAGAAAGTAAAATGGCTTAATGCAATACTAAAAAATGAACACCTTTGTAACCACCAGCCACGTCAAGCTCTAGAACGTTTCAGAGAGCCATGCGTTTCCTGTTGGAGCCGAAAGTATTTGGGGAGGATGGAGCGGTGAGACCGGGTGCTGAGAGGAGCACTTCCCTGGGGCGTCTCCCTGTGAGTCTTGGGCCCTGGCAGTGGAGGAGGAAGAGAGGGACCCAGGCCCACAAAAATATAGTAAGTCATTTAGAAAGTTGCAGACAAGGAAGTAGTAGCCTGTATTTTGAGCATAAGCATTTACTGGAGATAGGTGCTTTTAGATAAGGATGCTGGAGAGACCTGGACCAGCCACTCACTCTTTAATCAGATCTTTTACTAAAGTTACTCAGACTAACCAGACACCATCATAAGCACTTTTGAATATGAAATCATTTAATTATCACTTATAGCCTCACAAGTACAATAGTGGGGCTACTGTTAGCCCCACTGTACAGATAAGGAAATCAGTGCAGAGAGGTAAATTTCCTTGCCTAAAATGCCCTGGTACTAAGTGGCCCAGACCCAGTCAAACCCAGTTATGTGTTTGCCTAAAACTTTTTTCTTCTTTTCTAAGTGGATTCTTCACCACGTCTCAGTTTGCCCATCAGCAAAATAGAATAGTTACACAAAGCATAGCACTGAATGAAAGCACTGCCTCCTCCTCAAGAGTCCTCTTAATGTCAAGTACTGTAACTTATTAAGGTACTTATATAGTGTTATATTTGAGGAGAACTAAATTCCTGTGTTCTTAAAGAAGCATAGTTATTCAAGATAGAAAAATGGGACCTGAATAGAACTTTTCCTCACAGTGGAGTAAGACATAGTTAATTTTAAATTTAGGAGACCAAGAAAGACCAATTTGAAGAACAAGGGCTTAAACCGGATTAACTTTACAACAATTGTAACATGAACTAAATGATTGGGGAAATTGGAATAACTTAGTTCCCAATGGGTTAGACTATACTATTTGCAAGTGCCTGTACCGTATGCAAGTGATCAAAACTTACACCATATTATAAGGTAAAGCATGTCCAAACTACCATTTCAAAGTACTTGCTGGTTTAATTAATGATAATTTGTTCCCAAGTTAGCATCCTCATCTACATTTGCAAAATGTACTTTACTTATTTCACTCATTTGTGGCTCTAGCATTGGTTGAGTTATTATAAAAGGATTTCTAAGTATGTACATGATCAGAAAGCTACGTGTTAGAGCAGATATGAACGTAGAACATATAACTTTTGACACAAGGAATTCGTGGAAAGCCCCCAAAGCACCGTGGAAGCAATACATCAGCAGCGTTTACAGCCTGCACCTTGAAACAGGTGCGTTGGAGACAGAAGACAAACTTTGAAATCTCTACATATGGACTTAAACTTTATACTAGTTGCTAGAGCTGGAGGCGACTTTAGAACTTGCCTGGCCCTTCTTCTAATTTTTTTCTTTTTTTTTGGCCACACTGCGGGGCTTGCAGAATCTTAGTTCCCCAACCAGGGATCGAAGCCCGGGCCCTGGCAGTGAGAGCGCCGAATCCTGACCACTGGACCACTAGGGAATTCCCGTCCTTCTTCTAAGTACAGATGTAGAAACTCTGGTCAAAGGGAGCTCACGTGACTCAGTGGCAGAACAAGAATGGCACCCAGACCAACTGAATTGGGTCTTCCCTGTGTCACAGGACCTCTCAGCCTCCTGCTGACCATTTGCCACTACCTTTTTTTTTTTAATCCACTGTTCTTTTTTTTTAATGTCTGTAGTAACAAGAATGGTTATAGGATGCCACCAAGACATAGCAGGATGGGTGAAACCTTTTAGTTTTGATATACTGATTTTTATAACTAAGATTTAAAAGAGGAGAGCATGTATATAACATTAGCAAACATTTTTCATTGTACCTACCATGTGTCACACATTCTTCTACGTGCTTCAGATACATCAACTCTGAATTGTCCCAACAATCCCATGAGGTACACTTTATGATTAACTCCATTTTCCAGGTGAGGAAATTGAGGCATAAAGGACATAAAGTTAATACGTGCCAGAGTTGATACTTGAACCCAGACACGGCCCCCAGAGTCCCTCCCTTGACCATTGCACTGTACTGCCTTTCTGTCAAGTCAACATTGCCTAAACAGGATCAAACTAGTCAAAAAGTCATGCGAAAAATTTCCTATTTCTGTTGCTCCCAGGTCTCCCAGACTGCAATTAATTGATTCTTTTGGGTTCATTTACGCTGGGAAACATGAGCTCATTTAGATACATCTAGAAGGCAGTGAGGAAAGAAACGGCCAGGTGGAAAACCCAAATCCTTAAGTCATGCAACCACAGGGATAGGGCTTTGACGCCAACAGGCTGGGAGTTCCCTTCACTCCAGTATTCTGTTTAAAGAATAAATTCCTAAACATTTCAGAGGTAAAAGCATTTTAAAGACAATCCAGTCTTCTTTTCCCCTATTCTTGTCACTTAAAAAAAAAATTTGTTAATGGAACAGACGCCTAGAAAGGGCCACAGTCTGATAACTCTTGCAAGGTCTCCCCCATTTTCCTACCCTCTGGAAAATCAGATCCTCCGAATACAATAATAATAGAGCTACAACTGGATTTCCGTTTGAGGTACAAGGTTGTTGAAAGGAAAAGCAATTAGGGCTTGTCGTCCCCAGCCTCTCAACTACAGTGTAAATGTGATGGGTCAGGGGAGCGAGGATAGTCTTGGTGATTTAACTGAACTGCCAGCCACACTATCTTGTGTTGATAAAATCATTACGTATTTTCTCCTGTAGATCACTGGGGCATGGACTTTGCCGACTTACTTCTTGAATCCCATAGCACATGATTTCCACGTCGTAGGGGCTAGGAAAGAGTTTATTATTATAATTGTTCTCTCAAACTGTCCCACAGTTAATGCTGTTTTTACTCGGTAGTACCTTCCTATCTCCTGGCATTCTAAGGAAATAAGAGTTAGAGATGAGTAGCCCAGAGGCAACCGTGGTCCATTGCATAGTGGGATTCAGGTGATCTACAGTGTCCTCATTCCATTGTGCTTGGTCAACATCATCTACATTTGGGCTAATGATAAGTTGTCAGTAAGTAGGTAATTTGGACCATTTTGATCAGGTTGTGATTTTTTTTAAGTTTATTTTTAAAGTTACATACCATAAAATTCACTTCTTTGAAGGTACAGTTTTATGAGTTGTGACAACTGTATACCATCAAGTAAGCACCATAACACTCAAGTTACCTAACAGTGCCACCGCTAGCAAAATTCCCCTCATGTTTCTCCTTTGTAGTCAAACCCTCCCCAATCCCAAACTCCTGGAAATCACCGATGTGTTCTCTATCTGCATATTGAATTTTGAGAGACCTTTATATATCCTGGATAAAAGTTGTTTGTCAGATACAGGATTTGTAAATATATTCTCTTAGTCTGTGACTTATCTTTATTTTCTTTTACAGAGCAGAAGTTTTACATTGTGATTAAGTCCACTTTATCAATTTCTTTTGTGCATTGTGTTTTTGGTGCTGTTATCTAAGAACTCTGCCTGACCCAAAGTCAGGAAGACTTTCTCTTATGTTTTCTAAAAGTTTTATAGTTTTACATTTAAGCCTATGATCAGTTTTGAATTTATTTTGTATAAAGTGTGAGATAAAGGTCAAGGTTCATTTTTGTTGCTACTACTGTATTTTTTGTTATATTTTTAAAACAGGAGTCAGTATTACCTATTTCTTCAGAGGAGACAAACCACAGAGCAGTTTATTTTAATATTTTTAATAGGCTGTATATGCATATCTTACAGAATTTGGGGTATACAATGAAAAATAAGTCTCCCACCTTGGTCCCATGGGTCACGTAGATGCTACCATCCCCCTATCCCCCTCAAGACTACCATTGTTATCGGTTTCTTATGTATCTTTCCAGGAATAATTTATACATTTACTATTATGTGTCTTTTTAAATAAATGATAACAAACTATTCTTACACACACAAAAGAAGAAATAGAACATTCCAGCATGCCAGAAACCCCTCTCATCCCCCTTTCCCCGTCTCCTCTTCAAGGTAACCACTATCCTGACTTATAGGAATCATTGACTTGCTTTTCGTTATGGTACCGTCACCATCCCTGAACACTATAGCTTAGTTTTTCCTAACCTTGAATTTTACAGTGTAATATCACAGTACATAGTCCTTTGTGTCTAGCTTCTTTCATTAAATATTGTGTTTGAGAGTTTCATTTACATTGTTGCATGTAGCTGTAGTTTAGTGATTTTCATTATTTTGTAGTATTTGTACTGGGTTAAAGAGTGTCCCAAAATTCATGTCCACCTAGAATCTCGGGATGTGGCCTTATGTAGATAGGGTCTTTGCAGATGTACTCATTTAAAATGAGGTCATACTGGATTGAGGTGGACCCTAAGTTCTATGACTTGTGTCCTTACAAGAAGACACAGAGAGGAGAAGGCCGTGATAAGACAGAGGCAGAGACTGGAGTGATGCAGCCACACGCCAAGGAAGCTGAAGACTGTGGGCAACCACCATAAGCTGTGGGAGAGACAAAGAAAACCCCCCTCCAAGCTGCCAGGAGGAACCAACCCTACCTACATCTTGATTGTGGACTTCTAGCCTTCTGAATTGGGAAGTATAAATTTCTGTGATTGGAAGCCACCCAGTTTATAATAATTTGAGTCTAATATGGTATTCCACTACCTTTTGAGTCTAATACGGTATAAATCAGCCACAATTTGTTTATAAATATACCTCTACTTCTGATCCATTCTGTAGCTGAGATAGTTTGGTTAGTTTCATGTTGGGAGCAATTATGAGTAACACCTCTGGGAACACGGTAGTTCACGTGCCCTGGTGTAAATGAAAGACACATCTCCATTGTACCACACTGCTTCCTGAATGCTCACCCTTTGGTGGCTTCGCCAGTAGAAATTCCTGGTCCCAGTCCTGAAGCACACTCAGGTGAAGGAAGAAAGGACAACAGTGCAATCAGCAGAGACCTTCTGGTGATGACTCTCGACTGCCCCAGCTCCAGCCCAAGCTTCAGAATCAGGGGACCCTCAACCTCTCCTGCCTGACGCCTCCTCCATGCCTCCATCCCTGGCCTTGCTGTGGCTCTGACCCCAGCCATCACTTCCTGTTTGCAGGACACCCCACACACAGTGACTTTGGCCTTGTGTCTGCTCTCTGATCTCCCTTTCAGTCCCTTTCTTCCTTTGCTGGTTGACTGGGTTTGGGACTGGACCCTGCTCTATTGTCTGTCCCATGGACTCAGCCAACATGTCTCAGATGGAAAGTCCTGACCAGTGGGTCCCTCTTGCAAGGAGAGGCTTTTTGAAGTATTTTCCCTCCACTGGGCAGGAAATCCATTGGCTTTAGAGAATGGCCTCCCCAGGGACGGTGGAAGGTTGAGGTCCGAGAATGCAGGCATCTTGGGGCAGATGAGGTAAATGGCATTTGCAGTAGAAATGGAGATGCCAGTGCACATGGCTGCCACAGCATCCCCCAGTGGCAAAGTCACAGGGAAAAAAGAATGTGTGTGTCAGCTGCCAAAGGGCTGAGGTAAACGACTGCCTTCACCCAGTGCCCGCTCCTCAGGATGAGTCACTTCCTAAACTTCCAGAGCTGTGACTACGACTGTTTATCTGACACGAACACTGAACTTGTTTTCATGGCTGCAGTACTATCCCAAAGTACACTGGGTTGCCTTTTTCCTGAGTAACAACATCCTCTTGTTATGAATTCTGTATTTCATTTGGAACTATCTTCATAGCATTTGTATTATTCTGTACAACTTCTGGGAAATTGTGAAAATAGAAATATTGAGGTAGGTAGAATTCTTTTTTTTTATTTTTAGGGATATTCTACTGTTTTGATTTTGAAATATGATGACAGATCTGTGGTTCACTCCACCCGTCAGTGCTCTGAAGACAGGAGTTGAGTATCGGTTCTGTGAGGATTTCAGCAGCCAGTATTCATTCACTGTTGCTCAAAGTTCTCCTACAGAGAAGTTCTAGGGAGGTGGTGAGCGACGGGGGTATAGCTGAGAACCGAAATGCTTAGGTTCATGGTAATGCAAACATTTGTGTAAAGAACCGTGCGTTCTCAGTGCTGCCAATGTCTTATCTCCCAACTCATACGTTAAGGGGTGAGGGTGGGAGTACCAGTGAAGGCGTGACCAGGGAGGCAGAACCATGATGAGTAAAATGGAAAAACATAGATTTGCTCTATAGGGATATATGGTGGGAGATGATGAAGATGTCCGTGCAGGGCTGTTACCTCTGTATTTGGTGGGGATCAATCCTGAAGTTGCTGTAGTTTGTCAGGCCAGGCAGTTTGGAAGGAATTCTGAGAAACGTAGTTCTTGTAGCTAAGTTAACACTATACAAAGCCATCCCAGTGGTGGAGTCAGAAGCACCAGGCAGATGTTAAGTCCAGAGCTCTGTTACGTAGGCATCGCTAAGCTAACATGCATATACCACTTACCACATGCCAGACACTCTCGTAAGCACTTGATATGTATTCACTTGTTTAATCCTGTCAACAACCCTATGAAGTAATTTTTTTCATTATCCCTATTTCACAGATGAGAAAACTGGTACATGGAGAAGGTCACGAAGTTAATAAACGACAGGCAAATCCTAGTACAGTAGCAGGAATGCGGGGAAGTCTTTCCTTATTTTTTTATGGCCTGCCATTCTTTAATCCTGAATCTTGCTTTGTTTTACTTTTCTATTTTTAATATACTTGTCCCTCTCCTTATGAGACTTTGAGGGGCTCTGACTGAATTTTCTCATGAATGCATTATTCCGGTATGATTGTAGCTCCCCTCTACCCTGCAAATCATATGAAAAAGAAACCTGTGTCTTTTCTCATCTTCTCTTCATTCCTGGCTTAAAATCTTCTTATTTTCTCTGTATTCCAAAGTAGAAATCTTTGCATGGGAAGAATTCACCAGAGTATTAACTAGGTTCACATCTGAAAGTCATATAAGGAGGTAACTAAGAGCATGGAATTTAGAGTCAAATTTGAATTCCATCTGCACTGGGCACTAGCTGAATGACCTTGGCAAGTTGGGCTATTATTATTATCTGTTTCAGTCAGTTATTGCTACGTAACAAATTAACTCAAATCGTGGTTTAAACAACAATTATTAACTCTTGCTCCTGTGTCTGAGGGTTGGCTGTGGGTCTGCTGATCTAGGCTGGCAGTACTTGAGTGGCTCTGCTTCAAGTTAAAAGTCCAGCTGGGCTTGGCATCTCACTGATTTGGGGCTCATGGGGATCCATGTGTCTTGATGGTTGCTAGGAGGCAGCAATTCCCCAGGACAAGCTTTTCTCATGGTAATACAAGAGGTACAGAGAGAGACAAGGAGAATCCCCCTTAAGACTAGGCTCAACTCTTTCCACCACGTTCCATTGGCCCAAGCACAAGTCTAGGTCAGGGAGGTAAAAATATACAAGGCAAATATAGATGGCAGAGGGTGTATACAGCGGGAGGGGGAAGGACTGTAGCCAATCATGTACATTATTTAATAACATTGTTATTATTAAAAGGCAAACAACTATCCTTAGGTTCTCCTTGAAATACATTTCTAGATCTCGGAAGTTTAACTTTCAGAAGGAAAGCAGAAGCGAGTGGCTATTTCAGATTCGGACAGTTGACTAAGTGGTCAACATCCAGAGAAGAATTTTAGGCATGTTTCTCTGCTCTCTTCCCAACACCTCTAGGTCAAATTCCACCTCATGATATCCATCCTCTATCTCTGTGATCCACGGGCATAGGTCCATTGGTTGATGTCATCTGTATATTGGTATTCCTCCAGCATCGATTCTGGTGTATTTGCAGACTGACCTAGGAGACAGAGGGTCCATTCTAGGTTCTCACCAGCTTCCATTTCCTTTATAAACATCTCCCAAAGACATTTTGTCCCCACACGTAGAAGTTGGACCATCATTCTCAAGGATTTTGGGGACAGAATGTGCCTCTAGGGAGAAAAGTCTGCTCCATCCTTTTGACTCAGGAGTGTCAGAAGCACACAGCTTGAATTTTCTTGCTTCTATGTGTCTGCATCCTACATATTCTTATTTACTTGTTCATGAGTCGTTTGTTCAAAAATGTTTTGTGTTCATGGTGGGGAGTGTCATCCACATTTCCTCTCTTGGGTGACCTTTATGCATGTTTTTTCTTCCTGGAAAAATTAAAAACATTTTTGGAGCCGAATGAACATTGGTCAGTTGAGTTCCCTGTAATTGCGGCAGGAACATTTTACTTGCAGAAGTCTTCACAAAAATAGCATCAAGTCAAAACCAAATCCCATTACCAATTCCCAGGATACTACAAACTCCTGGAGGAAAACAAGTCAGGCTGCCTTCACATTTTAATAATCACAAGGCCTGGCACAGTTGGAATTCAAATGATCTTTGTTAATTAACTGAGCAAATTCCAAACCTCTGTGACAGAGTCCGTTGTGGCGACGCTTCTGAAAACAAGAACACTGCCAGGTTGAGCTGCTGTGGATGTAGGCGTTATTTTCTAGGGAAGGATCAATTCTAGGCAAAATCATAACACAGACAATTCTCTTCAGATTTCAGAGTCTCGATTCCCTAGGCCCTCCTTCTCAAAACGCTGCTTCCCTATATTTCTCTGGCTTCTTCCCGTGGTGCAAAAATGTAAATAAGGCTTAAGGCTATTTGTTTATTTTTTATCCACAATGATTTATCCAACATCTATTATAAGTCTGGTACTATGTTGATTTTAGGGATTAAAAAGTCAAAACACAGGGCTTCCCTGGTGGCGCGGTGGTTAAGAATCTGCCTGCCAATGCAGGGGACACAGTTTCGACCCCTGGGACGGGAAGATCCCACATGCCATGGAGCAACTAAGCCCATGTGCCACAACCCCTGAGCCTGCGTTCTAGAGCCCGTGAGCCACAACTACTGAGCCCACGCACCACAACTACTGAGCCCACGCACCTAGAGCCTGTGCTCCACAGCAAGAGAAGCCACCACAATAAGAAGCCCGCTCACCACAACGAAGAGTAGCCCCTGTCGGCTGCAACTAGAGAAAGCCCGCGTGCAGCAACAAAGACCCAATGCAGCCAAAAATAATTAAATTAAATAAATAAATTTAAAAAAACCAAAAGTCAACCACAGCAGGGTAACTGCCCTTAGGCAGTTAATGGGGGATATATACAGTATAATGGGGGGTATATACGTGTAAACATATGATGATTACACAGCATGACAAATTCCCAAATGCTACGGGAATCCAGAGGAGGGACCCCTAGTCCTTCCTGGAAGAGGTGACATCTGAGCTGATTCTTGGTAGACAAATAAGAACTGGGGTTGGGGTGCAGTCCCAGCAGAAAGAACGGCATGTCCAAGGACTCACACTGGAGAGCAGTGAGCATTCTTGGAACACCGGGAGTTCACCATGACTGCGGAAAATAATGTCTATTCGGGTGTGGCCGAGCTGTGGCCAGAGAGGGAAGCAGAAATGGATCATGCTTGCACCTCTTAAGCTGTCTTGCGAAGTGTCGATTTATCCTGAAGACAATGCAGAGTCGTTGAAAGTTTGTAAATAGGAAAATGACCTGATCAGATTTGTGCTTTAAAAAGATACAGGCATGAATCAGGGAGACCAGTTATGAGACCATCGCAGTGATCAGGCAAGAGATAAGTGGCTTTGTCTGGAGGCCCCTGCAGGTCAGCTGTGACACAGGATTTCACCGTCCAATGCCCCACACAAGCTCTGGTCTATGTACCTTTAACACATTACAAGCTTTGGCTACTTGGTTCACACTTGACTTAAATAGCCTTCTTTGGTGATCATTTCATCCTGCCAAGTTTGGAGTTTACAGCCTACTATGTTTGATAGCTTTTCAGTACATAGTTTTCAGACTTTTAATTTCTTTTTAAATGGAAAACTGTGGGGATTTTTCATGTTTGAAACCTGAGAATGCATGAATGACTTAGTCCAAACTTCTTCCAAAATATTGACTTTGGGTAAAGACCAACTATCCAAATTCCAGGCTGGAGCTCAAGAATAGGTTGGACATCTTTGTTGCTTCTTCTCCTAAAAAAACAAAATAGGAGAGAGGAAGAAAGTGAAGGGAAAAGAAAACAAGAGGTTTCTCGTTTCATCATTTAAGAATTAATATCTGAATAATAAAATAATATCCACGTGAACTTCTCTAATTCTGTAGAAAATGACAGTATCAAATTCTGAGTCCTCAGATCAAAATATCACACTCAGTACTGCCCATCACACTGAGTCCTCTCCTGCCCTCCAGGCTGTGCCTGCATCCTCGCCCTAAACCGCCACCATCACTAGAGAAAGGTCCCAAGCAAGAGTGGCCTGGGCTGCTTGTCACTGGGATATAAAGGAGTTCTGTTCTAATGATTCTTTACAAAGAAGCAATGATCAAGTAAAATGAAAATTTTGCTCTTCACTTTCCCAGGCCTGGCTACCTGTACCTGATTCTGAAGCTCTATAAGGCCACGTGTCATGCAATGGGATATAACCTATTTGCTGTCCCCTCACAACACCACTATACTTGGATTCTGGACACTGGAAATTTAGGGGCTCTTCTGCACAAAACCACCCTAAAACATAGGGACGTAGAACAAAATGGTTCATTATTTCTCACAATGCTGTGGATTGACCAGGCATTCAAATGCCTCACTGGTGCTGGCTGGGATGTTGGGATAGTTAGGAGGAACTCAGCGGCTTCAGGCACGTGACTGACAGTCGGTGCTCAGTGTCAACTAGGAGCTCAGTGGGGGCTTTTGGCTGGAGACCTCTGTTCTCCTCTATCTGGGTCTTTCTCATGCTTAATTGGGCTTCCTCACAATATGGCAGCTGGGGTCCAAGAAGGGATGTTCCAACAGGTGAAGATGGAAGATGCTATTCTCTTACATAGAGTACTTCTGCTGTGTTCCATTGGTTAAAGCCAGTCACACAGCTAGTGCAGATTTGAGGGGAGAGGAAATAGACTCTAGTTCTTGATGGAGAAATGGCAGGGAGACATTGAGCATGTGGGATGGGAGATAGAATTGTGACCATCTTGAGCAGTAAGAAGAGGAAAGCCAGTCATTAGAGGCTGTGTGGACAGCTAACTTAGAAGTCTGAGATCTGGATGGTGAAGGGTCAGACTCAGGGGTCCCAGGGGAAGGATCAGTGAGTAGCTAAAGCACTAAGCCATTTGTTAAGGAGACCTTTGCTAAGAACAAGCCCCCTGGGACTTCCCTGGTGAAGCAGTGGTTATGAATCCGCCTGCCAATCCAGGGGACATGGGTTCAAGCCCTGGTCCAGGAAGATCCCACATGCCATGGAACAACTAAACCCGTGCACCACAACTACTGAGCCTGTCCTCTAGAGCCCACGAGCCACGACTACGGAGCCCACGAGCAACAACTACTGAAGACTGCGTGCCTAGAGCCTGTGCTCTGCAGCAAGAGAAGCCACCGCAATGAGAAGCCCGCGCACTGCAATGAAGTGTAGCCCACGCTCGCTACAACTAGAGAAAGCCCGCATGCAGCAACAAAGACCCAATGCAGCCAAAAAGAAAAGAACAAGCCCTCTACTAGCCTTGTTTCCTGGAACGTGGTTATAAATATCCTTCCTGTAAAAACTCTGTCAGTCTCTTTCATTCTGTCCAAGCATACAACCTGATACTGAGAGAAGCAGTCATTATAGTTTCCTTCAAAGTAAGTTGCCAAGCTCTGGTCATGAGAGCCTGGCCACAGTGGATAGACCAAGAGCCCAGGCGGGAGAAGCTGAACCAGGGGAGACGGCAGCCAATGAGAGGCCTCGCCTGAAACCCCATCCACCACAACCAAGTCTTATTGGTGGTGATTCCCCAATGTGCTCAGGTCCTTGCCCTAGGGAAGTGTTAATGCAAAAAATGAACTGAGAGAAGGATGGAGAAACAGGAAGCTGCCAATGGTGAAGACAACAGAGAGAGAAGCAGAGGCGAAAAGCAGGTGAATCGTGGGGGTGGAGTCAATGGGATAGAAAGGAATGGGCGTCCCATTCTGGGGAACAAGGTGTTCAGGACACCAGAGCAACTGCTGGCTTGAATAGTGGACCCGTTAACAGTTTCCTTTGAAACTTGCCTCATCTCCTGTGGTGCACCTCTACCACCCATGCTCCTGCCTCACCGGCCTTATGTTCCTGAAACTTACCAAAGCTCTCATGTAAGGGCCTCTGTACCAGCTGATCCCTATGCCTAGAAGATTCTGCCCCAAGACCTTCTCCCAGCTGGCTCCTTTGAGCTTTCAAGCCTTGGTTATGATGCTAGCTCTTCAAAGAAGTCTTTCTGGACCATGCAACCTGAAGCAGCTTCACACCCTTCTCCCTTATCTCCCTCAGGCATATCAACAGATTCTTTTCTTCATAGTACTTACACCATCTGAAATTACCTTGTTCATTTACATATGTTTTTATTATTTATCAACCCTCACTTGAGTGGAAACTCCATGCAGGCAGGGCCCTTGTGGGTCTTGTGGGTCTTATTCACCACTAGACTCCACAGAACCTGGAACACAGTGTGACACACAATTGGTGCCCGATGTTTGTTCAGCTGGGCATTCCCCTTTATTCCTCATAAATTGAAGACACCTCACACCAAGAGGGTCAAGGTCCCAAAAACCTTCACGGTAGAAGCCTTTGTGGTGAGGAATGGCAAGGTGGCCAAAACCGTAGAAGCCCTCTACACTGACGAATATTTAAGTTCCCTAAACATAGAACAGAAACTGTTCCCAAAACAACAGCAAAACTAAGGGCATTTTGTGCCCCTGTAATTAACAACATGACATACTTTCCATTCACACCCAAGGACGGTCACGATGAGTCAAGTAATTTCTGGAACTTTTCGAGGACCTTCCTTCCCTCAACAGCCCACCACTTGCCCTCTTGCCACCACAAACATACATTTTAAAGTAACGTTTATCAATATGTTTGGATTTGCAGATGATATGCCAAAACTGTGTGCTTATTTCTCTGAGTCTGTTCCTCTAAGTAAATGCCCAATGTCCAAGGCATTTTATCCACTGGATCCTATAGGCAGAGCATCTGAGGTCCAAAGCTTTTGAAAGCCTTCTGGAATGTCTGGGACCTGAAAAAAAATGATATTGTCTCTCAGAATAAATATAATTCAATAAATGTGTGAGTTAAATGCATGCAGCACAGTATGTGCTGTCTGCTTGTCCACTGCACGGCGTTCATGTACTTCCCAGAGGGCAGAGGGCAGAGGAAAGAAGCTGACCCTTGAACGACCAGGTTTGAACTGTGCAGGTCCACTTACACATGGATTTTTTTTTCAATCATAAATACTACAGTACTCCAGTCTGAGGTTGGTTGAATCCGCGGATGCGGAGGAAAGACTGTAAATTACACGTGGATTAATCCCCACATAGCTAAAGGGTCAACTGTCCCTTTTACTATCTTTGGGGTGGGGGGATGCTATCAAAGGCAGTGTGCCGAGCGTTGCTGAACATCTTACATTGGCTCTCACGCTATTTGGGGTCCCTAAACCATGGCTGACGTGGCCTCATCTACACGTGAATCCATCTATATATGAAATCCTTGCCACACTGACAAGGTCTAGAGAAGCCAACAAGCATGTACTCGATTTTGTGGTTAGGGCTTATTGTGTGATCCGAGACTAGGATTCCCAATTCCAGTCTCAGGGACACCACGTCCCATTTTTCCTATAAGTACACTTGTCAGATCCCATGTCCCTGTTTTGGTTCAGAAAACATGGCTAAGTATAGAGGATGGGGTCTGAGGGTGACTGAGGAAAGTGAGGGGGGTGTCAGCGTCAAGATTCCCCTGACTGCCCCCAGGCTGCCGCTCTCAGCCCACTCTCCTGCCTCTGTGTTTCCCAGTTAAAGCAGCAATAGGGGATTCAGGACACATCCAGAGAGTCTTCTGGAAGTTTTAGGAACTAGATTAGGAAGGAGATGAGGAAGGAGTCTGGGGGAAGGTTTCAGAGGTTACAAAACCTTATACAAATAGTGGAGGGGAGGGTACTTAATGGGAAAAGTCCTGGGAGTCCCTCAGAGGCCTTGAACCTCAATTTTCCATACAAAGTTATCTCTCGGGGATTCTCTGTCAGATATTAATTTCCTTCCTCCACAGTGGAGCTCCAGGCTCCAAGCTCCAGGCTTGGTGCAAAGCACCTTCAATGTGTGTTTAATATTGTGTTAGGCAATCAAAGAATGCGGGGATTTATAACAAACCTGAAACAGTTTCAAATCAAGGGTAGGTGTAAATAAAGAGCTTTGCGTTGCCATGTTTTCAGTTTTTTTCATGGGCTGTCATTCCAGACCGTTGCAGACTGGAAAGAAGTCATCTTATTTTTAAGGACCTCCAAAGTAGATTCCACTGTCTTCCCTCACAGCTCGTTCTGGTGTCAACTCGACATTGGCGAGTTCTCCTTGAGATCTAACTAAATTCTTTGTGCAGAAGCTCAGGCCGCCCAGCTGTGGCAGCCAGAGGAAAGTTCCACCAGTTTCCACATATTCTTCTTCAAGAAGGTCAGTAAGCCTTTGGAGGCCTGATAATCCTAATTTCCACATCCTCGTTTGTGGCTTGTGGAGTCTCCTGTTCCGGAGCCTCGGTGTTGACTTTCCCCCTCACTGAAGGGGTTTCTTCACCCCCCTCCCCAGCCCCAGAGAGGAGAGAAGGCAGCTCCGAGTGGCACTGAGAGCCGAGCTCAGTTTAGAGGCTGAGTGGGTGAGTGTGAAAGGGGTGCCCACCCAGGCCTCCTGATCACACTCCTGGGCCTGCCAGCAGCCCGTGCTCCCAGGCAAGGCACTGACGTGCCCCCGCGCCCCCAGAGTGTCCTCTGGCTTTCAAGGAATAAAGGCCAGAAGTGTCAGGGAAGCAAGGCCACACCCAAGAGGAAAAGGCAGCTCAAAAGCTGGGTCGGAGGGTATGGGGCTGCTGGGTTGTCGGGTGCATCCGGCCTTGGTATTTCTGAGGAAGGAAGGGAGGAAAGGAAACCAGGCCTGCTGGCCTTCTGGAGGCTGCTTGGCCTTTGAGGCCCTTTCCACACGCCTCTGATTGCCTTGAGTGAGACTCAAAACCGACTTGAGGGGCTTCCCTGGTGGCACAGTGGTTGAGAGTCCGCCTGCCGATGCAGGGGACACGGGTTCGTGCCCCGGTCTGGGAGGATCCCACATGCCGCAGAGCGGCTGGGTCCATGAGCCATGGCCGCTGGGCCTGCGCCTCTGAAGCCTGTGCTCCGCAACGGGAGAGGCCACAGCAGTGAGAGGCCCGCGTACCGCAAAAAAAAAAACCGACTTGAGAATCTCTTCCAGCTCACGTCCAGATTCAAATATTAGGGCTACCCAAGAAACGGAATGAAGACCATCAGCAGGAAGGCTTGCCATGCCCTACAGCTCTAGGGGGAGGGGGGACCCTGGAAAAGAGATGTGTGAGGGTGGACTGCCTGTGTTGGGAGAGGGTACCGCAGACATGCACAGTTTAGGAGCTCACGGACGCCCGAGGCCTAGTGCAGGGGGTCTTCCAGAACCAAAGGCGTAGGGACGTGCACAGTTGTGGGTGGGAAGAGCACTGGCCTTGAGTGAAAGGCTCACTTGTGGTTCCGCCGCAATCTCTGGGAGCCACTGGGGGTCGCAGGTTTTTCTGGGCTCCATCAGCCGTTTCCACTGAGGCTTCCTACTTTGTGCCAAAAAATTTCCGGGACCTCCACGTGACACATCTTCCATGGTGAGTTAAGTTCTAAAGATAAAATATAAGGTGAAACTATTGCCCATATAAACATTCTCCTTTAAAATCTTTTAAATTACTCACAAACGCAGAGATACACTTATTTTGAGAGGCATTTGTAGGGTCAGAGACCCACCAAGAGGAAACAGTCACATCTACCAATCTCTGCTCAGCCCAGACATCCCCTCATTGAGAGGAACAGTAACCAAACAGCTAACATTATTAAGTGATTATAGGTTTCATTGTTGTTTTGTTTGTGAGTTTGCTAAGCCCTATGGTCGAATTTGCATGGGTTCAGTATGCACATAATGCAACTCCATTCTAAGTGTATTTTTAATTATTTTCTGATTTTAAAAATACATTTTGAGACTTCCCTGGTGGTGCAGTGGTTAAGAATCTGCCTGCCAATACAGGGGACACGGATTCGATCCCTCCTCCGCGAAGATCCCACATGCTACGGCAGAGCAACAACTACTGAGCCTGCGCTCTAGAGACCATGAGCCACAACTACTAAAGCCCATGTGCTCTAGGGCCCACGAGCCGCAACTACTGAGCCCACGTGCTGCAACAACTAAAGCCCGCGCGCCTAGAGTCCATGCTCGGCAACAAGAGAAGCAACCACAATAAGCCCGCGCACTGCAACGAAGAGCAGCCCCCGCTTGCCACAACTAGAGAAAGCCCACACAGCAACAGAGATCCAAGGCAGCCAAAAATAAATAAATTGTAAAAATACATTTTGACTAGAAACTCAGGAAAGCTTTTATATGATTTTTGTTTTATTTACTCCAATAACATCTATGCACATTTGCAAAATTTTTTCTTAAAAATGTACAGGTGTGATGAGATATGTGAATGATCCAGGTGTAGATGATGTTAGATGCAGATGGACTAGTGGGTCCCTGGCAATATGGCCAAGATGGTCAAGTGGGAGCCAAGCTAATGAGATGGTCTAAAAAAAACCCCAACTTGAAATCTCCATGTGTCTCTGCTTTTGAGGCGGGTCTGTGCTGATTGAACCAAAAGGATACCTTGGTTTTCAACCCACATTTCAAAAAACTAATTTTGAACAAGGGTGGTTGAACTTATTTTTCTTTAGCCCCTTGATTCTAATTACACCTCACATGTTGCCTTGTCATTTTTAGGATGTTCATGTGCATTATTGCCTGTGGATCTCAGAACATCCTTGGGAGGTAGGCCAAATGAGTACACCTTCTATTTTTCAAATTCAGAAACTAAGGCTCCAAAACCCAAGGGTCTTGTCTGAGATCCAACAAGCTAAGTAGATATTAGAGTTGGAAGCAGAATCCAAGTTTTCTGATCTGAAGACTGTCCAGGTTCAAAAAAATTAAAATAAAGCACAGACTTTATCCCTGTGCTTACCAGGAAGGGTTTGTTTGTTCTTGTCCAAAACAGAAGAATGGTCTGTGTGCCCAAGGAACTTCCCTTCTGGCCCTAGAATAGTTCCTTAAATTCTCGGCCTGAATTCTTCCAGATGGTACTGTTCACTGGACCCTGTTCGTCTGCCCCCCTCTGGTGGCCGTTACACAAATTACAAGTCACAGAGCAACTCCTAGGGCAGTGGTTGATTTCTCTTTCATCCATCGTGCATTCACGCCAACAGCACCTACGACATGCCAGCCTCTGCACTAGGTGCCAGGCATACACAAATAAACAAGTGAATAGGTGATTACAAAATAGTGGGGCAAGTGTCACGGAGAAGTATGCAGAAAATGCTGGGCGTACAAAAGATACCTTTGTAGGGGAAAGAGCAGATAGGAAAGGGAAGGCAGAGGCCTGAGCCAGGTTCCGAAGGCAACGTCGGAGTAGGAGATGAGAGGAGGCATTAGGAATTCAGGGTGGGGTCTGGAGCCATACTGACTAGGTCCAAGTCCCGACCTTGCCACTTATTAGCAGTATGCCCTTGAGCAAATAACATCTCTGGACCTCAGCATCTTCATCTTTCAACTGAGGAAAACAGCAGATCCACCTTGTAGGGCTGTGGGGAGGATTAAATGAGTTAATTCAAGAGGAGAACTTACGACAATGCCTGGCACATAGTACATATTATGTTAGCTAGTATTATTATATACCTTTATGATTTGGTGCTAGTATAAAATCGGAGTTGGGATTTACACCAAGTAGGGAATCGATTTACTCTCAGAAAGTCTGTTTTACTGTAAACTGACTTCAGAATGTCAGGAATTACTTAAGACAAAAGTATCTTTGTCATCCCTTGATCATACTTCTGCCAAAACTCTCAGATGTAGGTGATTCCTCCATTTAACTCAAAGCGGTGAAGCAGGGCTGAGAGGCCCAGATGATTCTGAGGCTGGTCCAAGTGCCACCCTTGAGTATTTTAAAAGGAAAGTACAAGTATCAAATAAACGACCTTTTAAAAACATTTTCATTTTAATTATTAGTACACAGCATATTTTTGCTCTCACTAAAAAAATGTGTTTTAGCAATGGTAAAATATGCCTGATTTTTTTGACATCTTGGTGTAACACTTTGTAACATACCCATTCGAAGCTCTGGTTCTAAATTCAGATTATTCTAGTACTCGGTTTTGAAATAACTGAAAAGGAGCTTCACCAACATGCATAGATACCAAATGGAATAAGTGCTTTATGGACCATGCCTAATAAATAGTGATACTCATTTTCCAGTCTCCTCTACCAATTATGCAATTATGCAAAGGTACTTGTTGAAATTCAGCTGACAGTTTCCATTTTTCCTGAAGTCAAATTTTGTTCTTGCAAAATAATTGGAAGGTTTTACCTTTTCATACTGTTAATAAGTTAGTTTGTGTATAAGGTTAGAATACCCTGTGTCCAAGTTTTGAAAGTAAGCAGATAGGTGAGTTTTTGTAAGTAGCTCACTGACATAATTTTCAGCCTCAAAAATCACATAACTCTGGAGAAATTTCCACTATCCATTTTCAGTATAAACTTATGTTCTCCAAAGCATGGGTTTATTTTGAAAAGCTATTACTAGCTCCCACTTTGTTACAACATGACCTTTGCCTCCAAAAGACAAGTGTATTTATTTTTCCCAAATATCTTTTAGGTACATTTTACTGACACGACTTTCATCATGGAGAAAGTCAGCAGGTTTTCTAAACATTGTCTGTTTTTAAAAGAAAAATTTATAATATGTTTAAATTTGTTAACTCTTAAATACTTTGCCACAAGGAAACCTTTTTTACTTCATCTAGTATTGATTGTGAAGCAAGCTGTATTCCTCATCTGCAGTTATTCTACTTCTAGTCAGGGAGTTGTAGACATAGACACATATATAAAACCAAAAGCCTTCATTTGGACCTGCAGACGAAATATACATCACTTCCATTAGCATAATTTTAACCCGGTGGTATGGTGTTAAATATTTATCAACCAGCAGTCTGAAAAGAAGAAAAGACCCTGGGGTTAAATAGTCTCACCATGGTCAGTTTCAAGCTACCAACTTGATGTCACTGATCGTAGATATGGGAAGAAGTGCACAGCCTCAATCCATTACACAACATGTCCATCACCCAGATGCATGAGATGTAAATGACCTCCAGAGCACACATAAAGGCAAAATGTAGTAAAATAATTAGAAACTGATGAGTATATTTAAGTATATATTACTTTTGTTTTTAAAATAATTTATTTTATTTTCTTAATAATGGCTTTGCTTATCAACCAACTCACAAAACTCCTGAAAATTTAATAATATGCTCTCATGATCCATTATAAACCTGTTCCACACTTCACTTTGACCTGTTTATGCTAGAAGAGCAGGATCCTTCCCATGTATCTCTGTGTGTGCATGTATGTGTTGTGTGCATGTTTGTGTGTGTGTTCCAAACTATTAATGGTGTTTACTTCTGAATATTTTATATGACACATTTCTGATTTTTTTAATATAATGAGCCTTTGAAATTCAATATTTTTCTTTTTTTAATTTTATTTTATTTATTTTTTTATACAGCAGGTCCTTATTTGTCATCAATTTTATACACATCACTGTATACATGAGAATCCCCATCGCCCAATTCATCACACCACCACCCACACACACCCCACACTGCTTTCCCTCCTTGGTGTCCATACATTTGTTCTCTACATCTGTGTCTCAGTTTCTGCCCTGCAAACCAGTTCATCTGTACCATTTTTCTAGGTTCCACATACATGCGTTAATATACAATATTTGTTTTTCTATTTCTGACTTCACTTTGTATGACAGTCTCTAGATCCATCCACGTCTCTACAAATAACTCAATTTCATTCCTTTTTATGGCTGAGTAATATTCCATTGTATACATGTACCACAACTTCTTTATCCATTCGTCTGTCAATGGGCATTTAGGTTGTTTCCATGACTTGTCTATTGTAAATAGTGCTGCAATGAACATTGGAGTGCATGTCTCTTTTTGAATTATGGTTTTCTCTGGGTATATGCCCAGTAGTGGGATTGCTGGATCATGTGGTACTTCTATTTTTAGTATTTTAAGGAACCTCCATACTGTTCTCCATAGTGACTGTATCCATTTACATTCCCACCAACAGTGCAAGAGGGTTCCCTTTTCTCCACACCCTCCCAGCATTTGTTGTTTGTAGATTTTCTGATGAGGCCCATTCTAACTGGTGTGAGGTGATACCTCATTGTAGTTTTGATTTGCATTTCTCTAATGATTAGTGGTGTTGAGCAGCTTTTCATGTGCTTCTTGGCCATCGCTATGTCTTCTTTGGAGAAATGTCTATTTAGGTCTTCTGCCCATTTTTGGATTGGGTTGTTTGTTTTTTTAATATTGAGCTGCATGAGCTGTTTGTATATTTTGGAGATAAATCCTTTGTCCGTTGATTTGATTGCAAATATTTTCTCCCATTCTGAGGGTTGTCTTTTGGTCTTGTTTATGGTTTCCTTTGCTGTGGAAAAGCTTTGAAGTTTCATTAGGTGCCATTTGTTTAGTTTTGGTTTTATTTCCATTTCTCTAGGAGGTGGATCAAGAAAGACCTTGCTGTGATTTATGTCAAAGAGTGTTCTTCCTATGTTTTCCTCTAAGAGTTTGATAGTGTCTGGTCTTACATTTAGGTCTCTAATCCATTTTGAGTTTATTTTTGTGTATGGTGTTAGGGAGTGTTCTAATTTCATTCTTTTACATGTAGCTGTCCAGTTTTCCCAGCACCACTTATTGAAGAGACTGTCTTTTCTCCATTGTATATCCTTGCCTCCTTTGTCATAGATTAGTTGACCATAGGTGCGTGGGTTTATCTCTGGGCTTTCTATCTTGTTCCATTGATATATGTTTCTATTTTTGTGCCAGTACTATATTGTCTTGATTATTGTAGCTTTATAGTATAGTCTGAAGTCAGGGAGTCTGATTCCTCCAGCTCTGTTTTTTTCCATCAAGAGACCTTTGGCTATTTGGGGTCTTTTTTGTCTCCATACAAATTTTAAGATTTTTTGTTCTAGTTCCGTAAAAAATGCCATTGGTAATTTGATAGGGATTGCACTGAATCTGTAGATTGCTTTGGGTAGTAGAGTCATTTTCACAATATTGATTCTTCCAATCCAAGAACATGGTATATCTCTCCATCTGTTGGTATCATCCTTAATTTCTTTCATCAGGGTCTTATAGTTTTCTGCATACAGATCTTTGGTCTCCTTTGGTAGGTTCATTCCTAGGTATTTTAGTCTTTTTGTTGCAATGGTAAATGGGAGGGTTTCCTTAATTACTCCTTCAGATTTTTCATCATTAGTGTATAGGAATGCCAGAGATTTCTGTGCATTAATTTTGTATCCTGCAACTTTACCAAATTCATTGATTAGCTCTAGTAGTTTTCTGGTGGCATCTTTAGGATTCTCTATGTATAGTACCATGTCATCTGCAAACAGTGACAGTTTTACTTCTTCTTTTCCAATTTGTATTCGTTTTATTTCTTTTTCTTCTCTGATTGCCATGGCTAGGACTTCCAAAACTATGTTGAATAATAGTGATGAGAGTGGACATTCTTGTCTTGTTCCTGATCTTAGAGGAAATGCTTTCAGTTTTCCACCATTGAGAATGATGTTTGCTGTGGGTTTGTCATATATGACCTTTATTATGTTGAGGTAGGTTCCCTCTATGCCCACTTTCTGGAGAGATTTTATCATAAGTGGGTGTTGAATTTTGTCAAAAGCTTTTTCTGCATCTATTGAGATGATCACATGGTTTTTATTCTTCAATTTGTTAATATGGTGTGTCACATTGATTTGCATATATTGAAGAATCCTTGCATCCCTGGGATAAATCCCACCTGATCATGGTGTATGATCCCCTTAATGTGTTCTTGGATTCTGTTTTCTAGTATTTTGTTGAGGATTTTTGCATCTATATTTATCAGTGATATTGGTCTGTAATTTTCTTTTTATGTGGTATCTTTGTCTGGCTGTGGTATCAGGGTGATGGTGGCATCATAGAATGAGTTTGGGAGTGTTCCTTCCTCTGCAATTTTTTGGAAGAGTTTGAGAAGGGTGGGTGTTAGCTCCTCTCTAAATGTTTGATAGAGTTCATCTGTGAAGCCATCTGATCCTGGACTTTTGTTTGTTGGAAGATCTTTAATCACAATTTCAATTTCGTTACTTGCGATTGGTCTGTTTATATTTTCTATTTCTTCCTGGTTCAGTCTTGCAAGGTTATACCTTTCTAAGAATTTGTCCGTTTCTTCCAGGTTGTCCATTATATTGGCATAGAGTTGCTTGCAGTAGTCTCTTAGGATGCTTTGTATTTCTGTGGTGTCTCTTGTAACTTCTCTGTTTTCATTTCTAATTTTATTGATTTGAGTCCTCTCCCTCTTTTTCTTGATGAGTCTGGCTAATGGTTTATCTTCTCAAAGAACCACCTTTTAGTTTTATTGATGTTTGCTATTGTTTTCCTTGTTTCTATTTCATTTGTTTCTACTCTGATCTTTTTTTTTTTTTTCAGTACGCGAGCCTCTCACTGTTGTGGCCTCTCCCACTGCGGAGCACAGGCTCTGGACGCGCAGGCTCAGTGACCATGGCTCACGGGCCTAGCTGCTCCATGGCATGTGGGATCCTCCCAGACTGGGGCACGAACCCGTGTCCCCTGCATCGGCAGGTGGACTCCCAACCACTGCGCCACCAGGGAAGCCCCTGCCCTGATCTTTACGATTTCTTTCCTTCTGCTAACTTTGGGTTTTGTTTGTTCTTCTTTCTTTAGTTCCTTTAGGTGTAGGGTTAGATTGTTTATTTGAGATTTTTCTTGTTTCTTGAGGTAGGCTTGTATAGCTATAAACTTCCCTCTTAGAACTGCTTTTGCCACTTCCCATAGGTTTTGGAACATCATGTTTTCATTGTCATTTGTCTCTAGATATTTTTTGATTTCCTCTTTGATTTCTTCAGTGATCTCTTGATTATCTAGTAATGTACTGTTTATCTTCCATGTGTTTGTGTTTTTTACCTTTTTTTCCCTGTAATTGATTTCTATTCTCATAGTGTTGTGGTCAGAAAAGATGCTTGATACGATTTCAATTTTCTTAAATTTACTGAGGCTTGATTTGTGACCCAAGATGTGATCTATCCTGGAGAATGTTCCATGCGTACTTGAGAAGAATGCGTAATCTGCTGGTTTTGGCTGGAATGTCCTATAAATATCAATTAAATCTATCTGGTCTATTGTGTCATTTAAAGCTTGTGTTTCCTTATTAATTTTCTGTTTGGATTATCTGTCCATTGGTGTAAGTAAGGTGTTAAAGTCCCCCACTATTATTGTGTTACTGTCGATTTCCTCTTTTATAGCTGTTAGCAGTTGCCTTATGTATTGTGGTGCTCCTAAGTTGGGTGCATATACATTTGTAATTGTTATGTCTTCTTCTTGGATTGATCCCTCAATCATTATGTAGTGTCCTTCCTTGTCTCTTGTAACATTCTTTATTTTAATGTCTATTTTATCTCATATGAGTATTGCTACTCCAGCTTTCTTTTGATTTCCATTTGCATGGAATATCTTTTTCCATCCCCTCACTTTCAGTCTGTATGTGTCCCTAGGTCTGAAGTCGGTCTCTTGTAGACAGCATATATATGGGTCTTGTTTTTGTATCCATTCAGCAAGCCTGTGTCTTTTGGTTGGAGCATTTAATCCATTCACATTTAAGGTAATTATCGATATGTATGTTCCTATTATCATTTTCTGAATTGTTTGGGTTTGTTTTTGTAGGTCCTTTTCTTCTCTTGTGTTTCCCACTTAGAGAAGTTCCTTTAACATTTGTTGTAGAGCTGGTTTGGCGGTGCTGAATTCTCTTAGCTTTTTCTTGTCTGTAAAGCTTTTGATTCCTCCATCGAATCTGAGTGAGATTTTTTCTGGGTACAGTAATCTTGGTTGTAGGTTCTTCCCTTTCATCAGTTTAAGTATGTCATGCCATTCCCTTCTGGCCTGTAGAGTTTCTGCTGAGAAATCAGCTGTTAACCTTATGGGAGTTCCCTTGTATGTTATTTGTCATTTTTCCCTTGCTGCTTTCAATAATTTTTCTTTGTCTTTAATTTTTGCCAATTTTATTACTGTGTGTCTTGGTGTATTTTTCCTTGGGTTTATCCTGCCTGGAACTCTCTGTGCTTCCTGGACTTGGGTGGCTATTTTCTTTCCCATGTTAGGGAAGTTTTCAACTATAATCTATTCAAATATTTTCTCGGGTCTTTTCTCTCTGTCTTCTCCTTCTGGGACCCCTATAATGTGAATGTTGTTGCATTTAATGTTGTCCCAGAGGTCTCTTAGGCTGTCTTCATTTCTTTTCATTCTTTTTTCTTTATTCTGTTCTGCAGCAGTGAATTCCACCATTCTGTCTTCCAGGTCACTTATTTGTTCTTCTGCCTCAGTTATTCTGCTATTGATTCCTTCTAGTGTATTTTTCGTTTCAGTTATTGTATTGTTCATCTCTGTTTGTTTGTTCTTTAATTCTTCCAGGTCTTTGTTGAACATTTCTTGCATCTTCTTGGTCTTTGCCTCCATTCTTTTTCCGAGGTCCTGGATCATCTTCACTATCATTATTCTGAATTCTTTTTCTGGAAGGTTTCCTATCTCCATTTCATTTAGTTGTTTCTCTTGGGTTTTATCTTGTTCCTTCATTGGGTACATAGCCCTCGGCCTTTTCATCTTGTCTTTCTTTCTGTGAATGTGGTTTTTTTCCCACAGGCTGCAGGATTGTAGTTCTTATTATTTCAGTTACTCAAGTAATATTTGATTATATTTTCATTGTAAAAATGTTAAATGGTATAGAACTATACAGAAAAGAAAAAAGTTCCATTTTTTGGCCCTTAATATCATCTCCATTGACTCCATTTCATCCCCCAAATTATAACCTCTTTATCTTCTATAGAAAGATCTTTTTATATTAATTTACATATGTATGTGTAGATACATAAGTGTATAGTTCTGTTTTTTAGTATGAATAGGATCATTATATAATATGATTTAGCTCACAAATTTTTTTTTGTTTTGTTTCATTTTTTTACTTAATGTGCCAAAGATTTTTCTGTTTCAGTACATATAGAGTAACACAATTTTTTTAATATTTTTGAAATATAGTTAATTTACCATGTTGTGTTAGTTTCAGATGTACAGCAAAGTGATTCCGTTATATTTATATATAGTGTATGTATATATATTATTTTTCTGATTCTTTTCCATTATAGGTTATTACAAGATATCGAGTATAGTTCCCTGTGCTGTACAGTAGGTACTTGTTGTTTATGTGTTTTGTTTACAGTAGTGTGTATAGGTTAATCCCAAATTCCTAATTTATCCTCCCTCCTTTCTCCTAATACATTCTTTTCTAATAGCTGCCTCTTTTTCTTTAGTATGGAAGTAACACTATGATTTAGTCATTCCCTTACTGATAAATATTTAAGTTGTTTCTCTTTTTTATTTATTTTTTTGTAAAGAAACTCTGCTGCAGTAAACCTTCTTGCAGACATCCTTGTGCCTGTATGAGAATATTTCTTTAGGACATAGATCACTATAAATGGTATTGATAAGTCATAGACTAGATGCATTTCTAAATTTAATATATTCTACCAAGTTACCCTTCCAAAAAGCTGTATCAGCTTATCCCCCCCACAATAATGTTTGAGATTTTTTCATTATTGAACTACATCTGCATTCCTAGGAAAAAACTTTACTTATATTATATTGTTCTTCTGATGTACTATTGTCTTTTTTTTTTCTTTTTCTTTTTGGCCACAACATGCGTCATGTGGGATCTTAGTTCCCTGACCAGGGATTGAACCCATGCCCTCTGCAGTGGAAGCAGAGTCTCAACCACTGGATCACCAGGGAAGTCCCACTTCTGATGTTCTGTTGAATTTGATTTGTTACTGTTTTTTCTGGAATCTTGGGACTATACTCATATCTGAGATTGCATTAGATTTCTGCTACAAGTTTTGATATCAAGATTATGCTAGTCTAGTAAAATTGAGTGAAATATGTTCCATGTTTTTCTATGCTCTGGAACAGTCTAAATCCCAGAGTAGTTATGTGATCCATGGAGTTCTAATTGAATTAGCTTATAAAATCTAGGCACATTCTGGGAGTGCTTTGACAAGTTTTAAATTTTCTTCTACAGTCATGGGCATATTTATACTTTCTTCATCTTTGATAAATTTTGATCATTTATGTGTTATTAGAAAATCATTCATTTTACCCAGATTTTACAGCTCTTAGCTCAGAGTTCAACATAATAATGTACATATAAGGGCTTCCCTAGTGGCACAGTGGTTAAGAATCTGCCTGCCAATGGAGGGGACATGGGTTCAAGCCCTGGTCCGGGAAGATCCCACATATCGCGGAGCAACTAAGCCCATGTGCCACAACTACTGAGCCTGTGCTCTAGAACACACGAGCCACAATTACTGAGCCCACTGAAGCCCGTGTGCCTAGAGCCTGTGCTCCACAACAAGAGAAGCCACCGCCATGAGAAGCCTGTGCACCACAACGAAGAGTAGCCTCCGCTCGCTACAACTAGAGAAAGCCCACACACAGCAATGAAGACCCTATGTAGCCAAAAATAAATAAACAAAATAAACAAATTAAATATAATAACAATCTACCTATAAATCCTGTAAATCTGCCCTTTATCTATGGTTATATTCCTTTCCTCATTCCATACTGTTTGTTTTATCCTCTTTTTTTTTCTTGATTATCTTTGCAAAAGGTTTTTTCTCTTTTTCTTGTGTTTTAAACAAATATCTCTGATTTACTTAGAAAACTTACTAATTTTCTCTTTTCTAAAAACTATTCTGTTTTAATCTTGATCAATTCCTTCTTCCTACTTTTCTTAGTCATATTTTCTTGGCTCTCTTTAACTTCTAGTTGAACAGTTTATTTATATTCTTTTTTTCTTATTTAAAGCTCCTAATTGTTCTATGTATGCAACCTTGACCTCTGACTTATGTAATGTTCTCGTTATCATTGTTTTCTAAATAATCTGTCATTGCAGTTTTGATTTCTCTTTGATCCAAAAGTTATGTAGGAGTGTGGTGGAGTTTTTTTCTTTCTTTTTAAGGTTTTGGCAATAATATTTAGTTTCTCTGTATTTTGGTCCAAGATTGTAGCCTGCATGATTTCTTCTCCTTGGAATATGTTAAAATTTTTCTTGTGGCCTAATAGGTGACACCCTTAGCAAATGTTCCATGGGCTTAGAACAGAAGATAGATTCTCTGCAGGGAATGAAGTGTGACACATATCTGTAGTTGGGAAAATATTTTGATACAACCTAATTCAAGTAAGTCCACTGAATTAACAAAGGGAATTTTTAACTCACAGAAGAGTGTGGGGTTTTTTTGGTTTTTTTGCTTTTTGTTTTTTTTAATCGCAAGGGCCAGGTTTTGTTGAACTTTTAGAAGAAGGAGAAAGAGGAAGACAAGGAGGAAGAGGAAGGAAGGAAGTTAGGTTGCTCACAATTCCAGAAAGTAGGGCTTAAATATCAAGAGCCAATTCTGGAGGACTAGCTAACTATAGAGATTCATACTATGGATCCTAGACTTGAGAAGACACAAGAAATGGTAGAAAACCAGTCTTCTATACTCAAACAGATAAGCGTATGAGGTAGGATGGAGAAGGATTGAGACAGGTAAGAAAGTGAGATACAGGTGAGTATTGCTGAGTGGGGCCCTGGTCCTTCCTCCTTCTAATGTTGAAACACTGAAAAGGGAAAAGGGAGACTTAGGTTTGAGGGTCTGAAGAAAGCCTGTTTCCTCCCTGGAGCCCTAGGAGGAAGGAACTCTCCAACTGTTCTGCCAACATGGAGTGACCATTGTGGAGTAGATATGGTGGCCAGGTTGACCTAGGCAAAGCAAGGACCCCAGTGGGACTCCAATGACAGTGAAGAAGGCTGGTGGGAGAGTTCACTAGGGCTAGGGGTACAGGGACCTGTATTAGACAGTCAAATGCTGGATGATCCAAAGCCACAGCCAGATGTCAGGAGAACTGCCAGAGCTGAGGTGAGGCCCAAGGCTCCCCAGGACCCTCTGGCACAGGTCAGGGCAAGAAAACAGACTAGCTGTGATCCTTGGTTTCCTTGGCCACCACCAAAGACCAAGCAGGACAAGGCTGTGCGGTAAAAGCCAAAACCATGAGGTCACTGAGCCTTTTAAACCCAAAAGAAACTCAGGAAAATGGGAAAGGCAACCTTGGTAGTGAAAAATTTTCTTCACATTTAATATCTCTGGGATGGGATGAGAGTCACAGTCAATGGCCTCTTAGAGTCGCTTTCAGTGGCCAGTTTGTAGTCATCACATAGTTGTCATTTATGTGTGAAAATCAAAAGTACCAGCTTCAAAACTCACAGATTGATGGCTGTCACAGCTTGGAAGAAAGTGTCAGAGTAATAGAAAAGCAGTGACCACCTTTTGGAGTAAAGTTGTTGTGGGTGAGAGAAACCATCAATTATGAGCCAAACATGATCCAAAAGTATGTGTTGTCAGTCCGGCTCACCAGGAAGCAGACTCTGACATGGAGATAACCATGCAGAAGATTTATTAGGAAAAGTCCTTGGGTCAAACCTATGGAAGGGAACAGAACTGGGTAGAAAGGAAAACTGAGCTGTGATGTAGTCACAATGAAGGATTCAGCCCAACCCAGGGGGAGTTCTGAAGCTGAGATGATCCTTTACAGTAGTTCCAAGTTGGGGCAGAGGCCAAGGCTTTCCACCCCTGTGTCAGCCAGCTTTTAGAAGGAGGCAGAACCTTGGGTGAGGTGGCTCTCTTCAAACGAGGCAATCCTCAACAGGGGCTAACAGGTCAGGGCTGTCTGCCAGCAGCACTCCTAACAGCTGAGGGAATAAGGGCTTCCTTACTGAAGGAGAATTGGGGTGAGACACCATCCCTTTCACCCCAGAATCCTGGCCCTACCTAATGGACAATTCAGCTTAAAAAGAGTCCAGCCCCAATGGCTTTTGGAATTTTTATGGATTCATTTTAAGAAATGTTGGGCCACCAAAGCTCTTGATGGCATAAAGGATAATATTATGTGGAAAACACAACACCAATGATTAAAAAAAAAAAAACGGTATTCCCGGAAAATGGTGTTCCATGAGGCTCTGTAGGCATGAAAGACAGACCCACACCCAGAATAGGATCTATTGTTGTGAAGACAAGTTGGTCTCCTGGAGGACCAGTGCCATATCAGGGGCTCAGCATTGGTTTCTGTTGCTGGCAAGCTGCACGTTCAGGGGGCAATAGCTGTATCAGTCTTTTCAATGTTGATGTCCATAAGAATAATTTTTTCCTAAGAATTATTTTAAATTGTTGTTGTTAAGTCTTTTGAAGCAAGGGAAACATTTATTAATAACCTTGAATATATCTTTTAAAATTCAGTTGATGCCAGGGAGGTTCTCAATCTTGAGTCTATGGGTAGAATTCAGAAAGTTTGTAAAGTTGGACGGGAAAAAAGTACATCTTTATCTTTAATAATCTGTAACTGAAATTTCACATTTCCTTCAATTCTGGGTGTAAGTTACACACTATAGCAGCGGTCCCCAACAGTTTTGGCACCAGGGACCGGTTTCATGGAAGACAATTTTTCCACAGATAGTTTCAGGATGATTCAAGTGCTTTACATTTATTGTGCATTTTATTCTTATTCTTATTACATTGTAATACATAATGAAATAATTCTACAACTCACCATAATGCAGAATCAGTGGGAGCCCTGAGCTTGTTTTCACTTGTCACTCACTGATAGGGTTTTGATATGAGTCTGCAAGCAATTGATTTTTTATGGTCTCTGTACAGTCAAACCTCTCTGCTAATGATAATCTGTATTTGCAGCCGCTCCCCAGCGTTAGTATTCCCCGACTCAGCTCCACCTCAGATCATCAGGCATTACGTTCTCATAAGGCGTGTACAACCTAGATCCCTCACATGTGCAGTTCACGGTAGGGTTGGCTCTCCTATGAGACTCTTATGCCGCCGCTGATCTGACAGGAGGTGGAGCTCAGACAGTAATTGTGAGCAATGGGGAGCAGCTGTAAATACATATGAAGCTTCGCTCACTCACCTGCTGCTCACATCCTGCTGTGCAGCCTGTGGCCCAGGGGTTGGGGACCCCTGCACTATAGGGATATGAACAGCACCTATGACTGTCACTAAGGGAAGTCACAGGTATTTTTATTCTATATTACAGTTATGTGGTAGATATCTTAAAATATTGCTTATGCTCATCATTGTTTTAAAACTGTTGTAGTCAGTGGATCTGCTACTGGATCTCAATATTTCATGTGTTAATAAAGAAGCACAGTTGGTACCAATATTATATTTTAAATATTTTGATAGTTATACATACTTTAATACAATACTATGTGATTTATTTATTTATTTATTTTTATTGGAGTATAGTTGATTTACAATGTTGTGTTAATTTCTGTTGTACATCAAAGTGATTCAGTTATATATACATAACATATGTATATATTCTTTTTCATAATTTTTTCCATTATGTTTTATTACAGGATTTTGAATACAGTTCCCTGTGCTATACAGTAGGACCTTATTGTGTATCCATTTTATATATAGTAGTTTGTATATGTTAACCCCAAACTCCTAATGTACTATGTGTTATATCTTATGCATTTCAAAATCTGTTCTGCAAAGGAGTCCAGAGGCTTCACTAAATTGCCAAAAGGATCGAGGATCAGGTAAGATCAAGATCCCCTGCTCGAGAGTGCAAGATTATTCATGCAGACAGCTTTCCACCATCCTTTTAAGTAAAAGTTCTTTTTCTTTTGCCCCCTCCCCCTCCCCTAGCCCTTTTCTTCAAGTTTTTGGGGCCCTTGGTTGTCCTGGTCTCTGCCCAGAGGCTGCCAGGAAGATGCGTGTGGGTATATGCAGAGGTTATTAGGGCTTCGACCAGGCAGTGCCCCAAGGGACGGGGAAGCACGGGAAACTCATTCGTATCTGATTCCTCCATTTCACATCAAATCACACCACATGCCTGAACTGTGAGGACACTCTTCCAGATAATCTGAGGGCACCAAAGCTGCCTTTCAGTTTCAGCTTTATTCTTCCCTCCCAGCAAGCCCAGGGTTTTTTGCCTGATCAGACAAGCTTTTGCAATGAGGTGCACAAGAATTGCTTTCCTCCTTGGCAAACATTCACAGCTTCTCCTTGGTCAGTTCCAGGAAATGCTAATAAGTGCTATTCATTGGGATCTGATTTGCATACTTTATGGATTATTTGTGGTTTGTAGCTAATGGGGATCAAAGCTTGCACAGATAACCCCACCGCACCTACCCCTGCAGGGCCCTGGATTATCCCAGTCTGCTTTTCCATGCTTGATGTAAACAGGTTTATCATGCTAGGGCCTGGACGCCCTGGAAATGGAATTGACACACTTCCCCCAACTCCCACATGGCACAAAGGAAGCCCTTCCCCTGGGCATGTTTGGGAGTGTGGCTGCGTGACATGGGGTGCTGTGTGATTTAGTCCACGGTAGATTTTCGCCGGCACCCTTGCCCTCAAGCCAGGCAATCACAAGCATGCTGGCATTAGAATTCCAAAGAGGTTTTCTTGGTTTTGTTCAGGGATTTTTTTTTTTTTCTTCAAATCACAGCCTTTAAGTGTTCTTTGTGTTTATAATTAGCCATAAGCCCTGGGATGGCTCAATTCACATCACCATGCAGGCGCCCTCCTGTCCCCCTTGCTTGCCCGAGTGCTGTTAATTAGCCCTGCAAAGATCAGCAAGCGTGATTGGCGGCAGCTTTTGCAAAAAGGCTCCCAACCCTCTCGGCAACAAAGAAAACCGTCTTCACATCTTGGCGTTATAGCTGTCATCTGGAGTCTTTGCATTTTCCCTCTGCCACTGCTGAGGATTTCATGGATGCATTTATTTATTTTGAAATATTAGCACCAATGTTTTGGTAGAAATTTATGTCTTGCAGTTGAGAAAGAATGTCATGTTTGAAATTTGTCACAACTCTAAGAAGGGATAGAATGGGGGCAGGACAATTCATTTTTAGATGAAGAATAGGGTTAAGAGTTTGGGAAACTGTTTGGCAGTATCACTAGAGCTAAACAAAGATATACCCTATGATCCAACAATTCCACTCCCAGATAATTCCCACAGAAGCGTGGTGTATGTATGTTTCCCTCCCGAAAAGCACTAAGATGTGCCTAGCTGCAAACTGGAAACTGACCAAATACCCATCAATGATATCATGATTTTTTTAATTGTACTGAATTCACACAGTGGAACACTATATAACAGTGAGAACACAAACTACAATTACACACAACAACATGGATGAATCTCAGAAAGGTAAAGTTGAGTGAGAGAAGGTAGACAAAAGAGAATATGCTGTATCATTCTGTTTATATAAAGAATAAAAATCGTTTAAAAACTAACCTATGTTATTAGTCCAAGCAGTGGTTAACTTTGGAGGAGAAGGAACAGCAGTGACTAGAAGGGTTTCCTGGGTGTTGGTAATGTTCTATTCCTTGATCTGTGGGTTGGTTTAGGGAGATGTTTAGTGAATGAAAATGTATTGAGCTGTAAATTGGTATGTGTACTTTTCTACATATATATTGTACTTTAGTCAATAGAAAAAAAAAATGGGGCTATGTTACTTCTTCTGTAGGAGTAGTAATTGGAAAAGACAAGGTTGATTTTGTCTCCCTGGCCAGCCAAACCAGGCCTGGGATGTGGTATCCCTGAATCCTGCCTTGAGAACTGGGGTCCCTCGACCATGAACAGTGGCCCTGAGAGCCATGGGTATCATCATAGCCAGATCTCATATGAGAACCAGGTAGATGACCTGAAGAATTGTTAACTGTGGAGGGAAACCAGAGACTGGAGCCAAACGGGATGTGACTATGTGCAGGACTTACTGAATTCATCCCCTAGGCTCTCTAGGCATGGTGGCTAGGACCTGGAAATGTCTTAAAATCCTATGAAAATTTTTGAGAGCTTATAAAAACATGTAATGACTCCAAAATGCAAAACAGAAAATTATATAATCGAAATCAATAAATGTTTAATTGAATATCTACAAAACATATGTCAAGTAATTCAGTGCTTCTCAAACATTAATGAGGATACAAAACATCTGAGGATCTTGTTTGCATACAGATTCTGATTCTGTCGATCTGGAGCAGAGCCTGAGATTCTGCATTTCTCACAAGCACCCAAGTGATGCTGATGCTTCCAGTCCATGGACCACACTTTGAACAGCAAAGAAATAGTTAACTGCAGGTCAATTCAATTCTTACATAGTTATAAATATAATAGATACCAAAAATATAGATGAATATTTTATTTTTACAAAACTCAAAATAACGTTTTTCACTAAGGCTGCTGCTGCAGCCAACAAGAAACCTGTGTGCAAGCACAGGTCACTATCCACACCTCTCCTCCTAGGAGTCTGTGCAGCCCACTACTGCCAGGGTCCTGTGATGCAGGGACACTTCCCTGGGAGAACACATGGTGCAGCTCAGGCTGTTGCAACATCACGCCAACCTCTGCCGCCACAGGCTCATCCTGCGTTCCATACCGCTCCCTCCCCCCAGCCAGAGTGAGCCAGAGTCCCCTAATCAGCCGCTCCTTTAACTCCCTCCTGTCTGTGTGAAGAACAGACAAAAGAGGGTGACTTACATGCAAAGGCGGGGCCAAATCCAAAGCTGAACCCCAGGAGCTGTGCAAACAGAGAAGAGAAAGGGAAATCTCTCCAGGCAGCCTCAGGAGCAGTGGATTAAATCTCCACAATCAACTTGATGTACCCTGCATCTGGGGAATACCTGAATAGACAGCAAATCATCCCAAAATTAGACAGTGGACTTTGGGAGCAACTGTAGACTTGGAAGCCGTGTGGCTGACAGGGTCTGTGTGCTCTGGCCGGGTGTCAGGCCTGAGTCTCTGAGGTGGGAGAGATGAGTTCAGGACATTCATCCACCAGAGACCTCCCGGCCCCACGTAATATCAATCGGTGAGAGCTCTCCCGGGATCTCCGTCTTGACACTAAGACCCAGCTCCACTCAATGACCATGAAGCTCCAGTGCTGGACACCCCATGCCAAACAACTAGCAAGGCAGGAACACAACCCCACCCATTAGCAGAGAGGCTGCCTAAAATCATAATAAGTTCACAGACACCCCAAAACACACCACCAGATGCAGTCCTGCCCACCAAAAAGACAAGATCCAGCCTCATCCACCAGAACACAGGCACCAGTCCCCTCCACCAGGAAGCCTGCACAACTCACTGAACAAACCTTAGCCACTGGGGACAGACAACAAAAACAACGGAAACTACGAACATGCAGCCTGCGAAAAGGAGACCCCAAACACAGTAAGTTAAGCAAAATGAGAAGATAGAGAAACACACAGCAGATGAAGGAGCAAGGTAAAACCCCACCAGACCAAACAAATGAAGAGGAAATAGGCAGTCTACCTGAAAAAGAATTCAGGGTAATGATAGGAAAGATGATCCAAAATCTTGGAAATAGAATGGAGAAAATACAAGAAACATTTAACAAGGACCTAGAAGAACTAAAGAGCAAACAAACAACAATGAACAACACAATAAAGGAAATAAAAAATTCTCTAGAAGGAATCAATAGTGGAATAACTGAGGCAGAAGAATGGATAAGTGACCTGGAAGATAAAATAGTGGAAATAACTATTGCATAGCAGAATAAAGAAAAAAGAATGAAAAGAATTGAGGACAGTCTCAGAGACCTTTGGGACGCCATTAAACACATCAACATTCAAATTATAGGGGTGCTAGAAGAAGAAGAGAAAAAGAAGGGGACTGAGAAAATATTTGAAGAGAATATAGTTGAAAACTTCCCTAATATGGGAAAGGAACTAGTCAATCAAGTCCATGACGCACAGAGAGTCCCATACAGGATAAATCCAAGGAGAAACATGCCAAGACACATATTAATCAAACTATCAAAAATTAAGTACAAAGAAAACATATTAAAAGCAGCAAGGCAAAAGCAACAAAAAACATACAAGGGAATCCCTGTAAGGTTAACAGCTGATGTTTCAGCAGAAACTCTGCAAGCCAGAAGGGTGTGGCCAGACATATTTAAAGTGATGAAAGGAAAAAACATACAACCAAGATTACTCTACCCAGCAAGGATCTCATTCAGATTCAACTAAGAAAGTAAAACCTTTACAGACAAGCAAAAGCTAAGAGAATTCAGCACCACCAAACCGGCTTTACAACAAATGCTAAAGGAACTTCTCTAGGCAAGAAACACAGGAGAAGGAAAAAACCTACAAAAACAAACCCAAAACAATTAAGAAAATGGTAATAAGAACATACATATAAACAATTACCTTAAATGTAAATGGATTAACTGCTCCAACCAAAAGACATAGACTGGTTGAATGGATACAAAAACAGGAGCTGTATATATACTGTCTACAAAAGACCTACTTCAGACCTAGGGACACATACAGACTGAAAGTGAGGGGATGGAAAAAGATATTCCATGCAAATGGAAATCAAAAGAAAGCTGGAGGAGCAATTCTCATATCAGACAAAATAGACTTTAAAATAAAGACTATTCAAGAGACAAAGAAGGACACTACATAATGATGAAGGGATCGATCCAAGAAGAAGATATAACAATTGTAAATATTTATGCACCCAACATAGGAGCACCTCAATACACAAGGCAAATGCTAATAGCCATAAAAGGAGAAATCGACAGTAACACAATAATAGTAGCAGACTTAAACACCCCACTTTCACTAATGGACAGATAATCCAAAATGAAAAGAAATAAGGAAACACAAGCTTTAAATGATATATTAAACATGATGGACTTAATTGATATTTATAGGACATTCCATCCAAAAACAACAGAATACACTTTCTTCTCAAGTGCTCATGGAACATTCTCCAGGATAGATCATATCTTGGGTCACATTTCAAGCTTGGTAAATTTAAGTAAACTGAAATTGTATCAAGTGTCTTTTTGACCACAACATTATGAGACTAGATATCAATTCCAGGAAAAAATCTGTAAAAAATACAAACACATGGAAGGTAAACAATACACTACTAAATAACCAAGAGATCATTGAAGAAATCAAAGAGGAAATTTAAAAATACCTAGAGACAAGTGACAATGAAAAGACAACAACCCAAAACCTATGGGATGCAGCAAAAGCAGTTCTAAGAGGGAAGTTTATAGCAATACAATCTTACCTGAAGAAACAAGAAAAATATCAAATAAACAACCTAACCTTACACCTAAAGCAATTAGAGAAAGAAGAACAAAAATCCCCCAAAGTTAGCAGAAGGAAAGAAATCCTAAATATCAGATCAGAAATCAATGAAAAAGAAATAAAGGAAATGATAGCAAAGATCAATAAAACTAAAAGCTGGGTCTTTGAGAAGATAAACAAAATTGATAAACCAGTAGCCAGACTCATCAAAAAAAAAAGAAAAAGGGGGAGAAGACTCAAATCAATAGAATTAGAAATGAAAAAGGAGAAGTAACAACTGACACTGCAGAAATATAAAGGATCATGAGAGGTTACTACAAGCAACTCTATGCAAATAAAATGGACAACCTGGAAGAAATGGACAAATTCTTAGAAAAGCACAATGTTCCAAGACTGAACCAGGAAGAAATAGAAAATATAAACAGACCAATCACAATCACTGAAATTGAAACTGTGATTAAAAATTTTCCAAAAAACAAAAGCCCAGGACCAGATGGCTTCACAGGCGAATTCTATTAAACATTTAGAGAAGAGCTAACATCTATCCTTCTCAAACTCTTCCAAAATATAGCAGAGGGAGGAACACTCCCAAACTCATTCTATGAGGCCACCATCACCCTGATCCCAAAACCAGACAAAGATGTCACATACAAAAAAACTACAGGCCAATATCACTGATGAAAATAGATGCAAAAATCCTCAACAAGATACTAGCAAAGAGAATCCAACAGCACATTAAAAGGATCATACACCATGATCAAGTGGGGTTTATCCCAGGAATGCAAGGATTCTTCAAATCAATCAATACTCAAATTAATCAATGTGATACACCATATTAACAAATTGAAGGATAAAAACCATATGATAATCTCAATAGATGCAGAAAAACTTTTGACAAAATTCAACACCCATTTATGACAAAAACCATCCAGAAAGTAAGCATAGAGGGAACTTACCTCAACGTAATAAAGGCCATATATGACAAACCCACAGCCAACATCATTCTCAATGGTGAAACACTGAAACCATTTCCACTAAGATCAAGAAGAAGACAAGGTTGCCCACTCTCACCATTATTATTCAACATAGTTTTGGAAGTTTTAGCTACAGCAATCAGAGAAGTAAAAGAAATAAAAGGAATCCAAATCAGGAAAGAAGAAGTAAAACTTTCACTTTTTGCAGATGACATGATATTATACATAGAGAATCCTAAAGATGTTACCAGAAAACTACTAGGAGTAATCAATAAATCTGGTAAAGTAGCAGGATACAAAATTAATGCACAGAAGTCTCTTGCATTCGTATACACTAATGATGAAAAATCTGAAAGAGAAATTAAGGAAACACTCCCATTTACCATTGCAACAAAAAGAATAAAATGCCTAGGAATAAACCTACGTAAGGAGACAAAAGACCTGTACACATAAAACTATAAGACACTGATGAAAGAAATTAAAGATGATACAAACAGATGGAGAGATATACCATGTTCTTGGATTGGAATAATCAACATTGTGAAAATGACTCTACTACCCAAAGCAATCTACAGATTCAATGCAATCCCTATCAAACTACCAATGGCATTTTCCACAGAACTAGAACAAAAAATTTCACAATTTGTATGGAAATACAAAAGACCCGAAGATTGCCAAAGCAATCTTGAGAAAGAAAAATGGAGGTGGAGGAATCAAGCTCTCTGACTTCAGACTATACTACAAAGCTACAGTAATCAAGATAGTATGGTACTGGCACAAAAAAAGAAATATAGATCAATGGAACAGGATAGAAAGCCCAGAGATAAACCCACACACATATGGTCACCTTATCTTTGATAAAGGAGGCCACAATATAAAATGGAGAAAAAGCAGCATCTTCAGTAAGTGAGGCTGGGGAAACTGGACAGGTACATGTAAAAGAATGAAATTAGAACACTCTTTAACACCATACAAAAAAATAAACTCAAATGGATTAAAAACCTAAATGTAAGGCCAGACACTGTAAAAGTCTTAGAGGAAAACATAAGCAGAACATTCTATGACATAAATCACAGAAAGATCCTTTTTGACCCATCTCTAGAGAAATAGAAATAAAAACAAAAATAAACAAATGGGACCTAATGAAACTTAAAACCTTTTGCACAGTAAAGGAAACCATAAACAAGACGAAAAGACAACCCTCAGAATGGGAGAAAATAGTTGCAAATGAATCAACAGACAAAGGATTAATCTCCAAAATATATAAACAGCCCGTGCAGCTCAATATTAAAAAAATTAACAACCCAATCCAAAAATGGGAAGAAGGCCTAAATAGACATTTCTCCAAAGAAGACATACAGATGGCCAAGAAGCACATGAAAAGCTGCTCAACATCACTAATTATTAGAGAAATGCAAATCAAAACTACAATGAGGTATCACCTCACACCAGTTAGAATGGGCCTCATCAGAAAATCTACAAATGACAAATGCTGGAGAGGGTGTGGAGAAAAGGGAACCCTCTTGCACTGTTGGTGGGAATGTAAATTGATACAGCCACTATGGAGAACAGTATGGAGGTTCCTTAAAATACTACAAATAGAAGTAACGTACGACCCAGCAATCCCACTACTGGGCATGTACCCTGAGAAAACCATAATTCAAAAAGAGTCATGTACCACAATGTTCATTGAAGCAGTATTTACAATAGCAGGACATGGAAGTAACCTAAGTGTCCATCGACAGATGAATGGATAAAGAAGATGTGGCACATATGTACAATGGAATACTACTCAGCCATAAAAAGAAATAAAACTGAATTATTTGTAGTGAGGTGGGTGGACCTAGAGACTGTCATACAGAGTGAAGTAAGTCAGAAAGTGTAAAACAAATACTGTATGCTAACACATATATATGGAATCTAAAAAAAAAAAGGTTCTGAAGAACCTAGGGGCAAGACAGGAATACAGACGCAGACATAGAGAATGGACTTGAGGACACAGGGAGGGGGAAGTGTAAGTTGGGACAAAGTGAGAGAATGACATGGACATATATACACTACCAAATGTAAAATAGATAGCTAGTGGGAAGCAGCTGCATAGCACAGGGAGATCAGCTTGGTGCTTTGTGTCCACCTAGAGGAGTGGAATAGGGAGGGTGTGAGGGAGATGCAACATGGAGGGGATATGGGGATATATGTATACGTACAGTGATTCACTTTGTTATACAGGAGAAACTAACACAACATTGTAAAGCAATTATACTCCAGTAAAGATGTTTAAAAGAATAACGTTTTTATTATGATAAAACATACATAACATGAAATTTAACATTTAACCATTTTCAAAAACACAGTTCACTAGCATTAAGTACATTTACGTTATTGTACAACCATCATCACTACCCATCTGCAGAATCTTTTCATCTTCTCAAACTGAAACTTGGTACCCATTAAACAATCACTCCCGTCCCCTCCTCTCCCCAGCCTCTGGCAAGCACTATCCTATATACTGTCTCTATGAATTTGGCTTCCCTAGGCACCTCATGTAAGTGGAATCATACAATATTTGTCCATTTGTGACTGGCTTATTTCACTAAGGATAATGTCTTCAGGTTCATCCATGTTATAGCATGGATCAGAATTTCCTTCCTTTTTTAGACTGAATAATATACTCCATCGTATGGATGGACCACATTTTGTTTATCTATTCATCCATCGATGGACATCTGGGTTGTTTCCACCTTTTAGCTATTGTGAATAACGCTGCTGTACCTATGGATATACAAATATCTATTCAAATCCTGGCTTTCAAACCTCTTGGGTATACATGCAGAAGTGGAATTGCTGGTATTCCTGTGTTTAATTTTTTGAGGAACCACAGTAATAATTATTTAAAAACTTAGATGATCATTTTGATGACCCAGACGTTCACATCTCCCAGTGCTTATACCCTTGTGTGTCCCCTCCCACATTAACTGTGGGCCAGGCCTGTCACTGCTTTGACTGATAAAATATAGACAAAACAATGCTATACCAATTCCAAAACTGGACCTTAATTGATCTGGCAGCTTCTACTGCCTTCCTTTTGGAAGCTTCCTCTTGGCACAGTCCTACTTAGAACTTAGCCACCATGCCATGGGACAGTCCAAGTGGTCACCTAGAAAGGCCCACATGGAGAAGAACCAAGTGCCCCAGGTTACAGCCCCACCTGAGCTCCCAGTCAAGCACCAACTGATTCCAGATGCCCAGGCATCTCAAACATTTCAATTTCAGCTGAGCTCCTGGTCAGTGCTTCAGCTGATTATAGTTACCCACTGTCCCAGCTAATCCTACTTGGAGCAGAAGAACCACCCCATGAAAGATAATATATTGTTGTTTTAAGCCACTAAGTGTGAGGTGATTTGTTATGCAGCATTAGCTAGCTGAAACAAAAACCCTTTCAAATGTTTTAGAGCAAGAACAAAATGCATTATACCTAATGTAAGATTTGGTTAGAATTTAAGATATTTGATATAGAGTGAAATAGGCCCAGAGCCTTCAAAGAACTTAAATATCCTAGGCACTAACAAACAAACAAGTAAAAAGATGCAAAGCAGCTGGTAGGAGATGGGTCCCTAGAACCAACAGCCACAGCAGGAATTTTATAGCTGCTGTGGTTGTTGTTGTTTTGATTGAGTTAAAGGCTTGGCTGGCCCAGATCAGCATGCCAGTTAGCTGCTATCATCCTTATACTAAAGAAGGCAGCTGGGGATTTTTCCTCCTATGTGGCTTGGCATATGGCTTTCGGGGGATTTGAACTCTTAATTCCAAGCTTCCTTTTCCCCAGAAATTACCATGCAGCTGAGAGATAAGAAGGAATTCAGTCAAGACTGTTCTCAGATTCCCATAAGCACAGGAAATAAACAGCCCGAACTTGAAGCCTTGAAAGCTGTGGCTGAGATGGGGCTCACTCACCTGGGCCCTGAGTCTCTGGCCCTCTCTCACTGCCAGACACTACAAGGAAAGCAGCTTCTGCCTTGCTCTGTTCTCCCAAGCTGGGGCCCCATGACCCAGACCTGCAGGAACGGTCCTGGTCTTAGGCAGGAAGAATGGTGGGCAGCGGTTCACTCAATATTCAATAATGTATACTGAGCACATACTATGTGCCAGGCAGGCACTATGCTGAGCACTGGGCATATGTTGGCAAATAAAATAGACGTGGTCCTTCCTGTCATGGAGACTGCGGCTCGGTGGAGGAGACGGATGACAAACACACAAGGACAATACAAGTGCTGCATTTGTTCATGCCTCAGGGGCCCTTTGCATGGTTTCATCTTTTTTTTTTAATATTTGTCTGTGCTGGCTCTTAGTTGTACCATGTGGAATCTAGTTCCCCAGCCAGGGATCGAACCTGGACCCCCTGTATTGGGAGCTCAGGGTATTAACCACTGGACCACCAGGGAAGTCCCTGATTTTGTCTTTTTTTAAAAAATTAATTAATTAATTTCTTTCTTTATTTTTGGCTGTGTTGGGTCTTTGTTGTTTCGCGCAGGCTTTTCTCTAGTTGTGGCGAGCGGGGGCTACTCTTTGTTGTGGTGCACAGGCTTCTGATCACCTTGGCTTCTCTTGTTCTGGAGCACGGGCTCTAGGTGCGTGGGTTTCAGTAGTTGTGGCGCACGGGCTTAGTTGCTCCATGGCATGTGGGATCTTCCCGGACCAGGGATCGAACTCATGTCCCCTGCATTGGCAGGCGGATTCTTAACCACTGTGCCACCAGTGAAGTCCCCGATTTCGTCTTCTTGATGTTACTCTTTATTCTACTACATTTGTCATTGGGTATCAGCTTAAACATAACGTCCTCACCTTCCTTGCTGCCCACTCACCCTGACCCTCTCAGATTGTATTAGGTGTCCTTCCAGTGTGTTCCTCTGCCCAGCTCCATCACTGCATGAATACAATCTGAGAGGGTCACGGTGGGGGGCTGCCTGAAGGTGGCATTCTCCATGTTGAATGTTAATGGACAGAGGAATGGAATGGGTGTGGGTGGGCAGAAAAGACAGCAAGGGTACAGGCGCAGAGGGGAGAAACATCTTGAACAGTCAGAGAACAAGAAGCCACTGGGGGGTGGGGAGGATAGAGGGGGAACGAGGAAGGGGGTGAGGTTAGCCTGGCAGTAGGACCCATTTGGTACACCACTGGACCCCAGTTTTGATGATTACACCCTCTCCTGTTCCTTCTATCCTCCCGTCTCCGCATCCCACCCAGGACCTAGTAACCTGCTGTGTGACAGCCAGGATCCAGATTCACGATGAACAGGTGAGCAGTTTTGTCGCTGTTGGTCATTTCTTTGGGAAGAATTTTTTGACTACCTTGGAGAGTCTGAAGGTAAGCATTTTTCTCTTATGCTTCTTTTTGCCCCTGGTAACAGCGAGCTTTTAAAAAGTCAGCATATGTCCATGAACTTTGAAGAACTGCAGCAAGGAATCCAGGAAATTCCATTGTTTGGACAACGGGCAAGGAAGGCAGCTTCCCCCCAGGAGTAGGCAGCACTTGCACCCAACCCTGCAATTAGATGGAAGGACAGACAGCCAGTTAGAGGAGGAGATTAGCATTTAACAGAACCTGGGTTTTTTCTGGATTATTAGAAACCTTGGAGACCCAAATTTTGCTTTCCCCTTCCACAGTGAAAACTCAAATACTTCTTGTGGTTTCATCTGCTTTGTTAATTTAAAAACTTGGCCACTAAAATAGGATCCGTGATGCTGTAAAACCTGAAAGGGCGATTTTGGAAGAAGCGCTGCAGTGGTAGATTTCCAGTTACCCTCCCAGGCTGCTCACCAAGGGGCAAACTAAGTTCCTTTTAACATGAACTGCTCAGCAAGAAATGTTTTGCCCACATTTAAACCCATACTCAGAGTCCCCTGTAGTCTTCAAATCTGTCTGTCATGCTGGATTTACACACACTCGCATCGTGCGGGCCTGGAGACTTGGAGGAACGGTGTTTCAGGAGGCCAGGATGGGGGCAAGTGCTACCAAGACATTGTGGAGAGGGGGGCAGGGGGACCTCAGATGAGTGTGCCGCACCCCTGTCATGTGCTGTCCCTTCAGTTGCCTGGGGCTTGGGGTCTGAGGGGAAGGGGCAAAGAGCAGCCAGAGAGGGCAGGATTAATGCCAGGATCGTAGCCATCAGAAAGGGTAAAAAGCCACTTTGGGCCCACAGTGACATGACCCTCAAGGCTGAAGACAAGTTCTGGGATGAAAAGGAAGTGAGAGAGGTTGATTTTACAGTAGGGTTGCCAGATTTAGCAAATTAAAATACAGAATTCTCAGTTAAATTTAAATTTCAGACAAAAAGATTACTTTAGTATAAGTATATCCCAAGTGTTGCATGGGATATACTTATACTAAAAATTTTTTTCATTGTCTATCTGAAATTTTAATGTAACTGGATGTCCTGCATTTAATCTTCCTTGTATGTCTCCAGCTCACCAGTTCCTCCACCTGATGTCCCAGCCCACCCCCGTCCCTGGTGTTTTCTTTCCCCTTTCCTCCTCTCTGGCCCTCCTTCTTCCTCTCATTCTTCCCCAGTGATGCAAGAGAGGATCTGAAAACAGGTCCCAAATAACTGGAGCTCATTCAATACTGATATATTCTCTTGCTTCCATTTGCATGTTTACTTCTTTGTGGCTGTCCAAAGTTTAAAGACTTTATTTCCTGCTAAAATTACCCCAAGCAATATACAACAGAGGAGGGGAGATATAGGGACAACTGCTTTAATAATTCAAGCAGCCCCTTCTGAAGTGCTGGAGAGGGTAAACTGTTCGCACCAGGCCCCCTACTTTGTTGGCACATCCTTGGAGAAATCCAGCTAGCAGCCTCCAGATCCAATGGTTGCCACCCAAGCCTGCGGCCGCTCAGGTACTTTCATCTGGGGAACAGGAAGAAATGGAAAACAGGGGGGATAGGAGGCAGAGACAAAGCACGCAACTATTGCAGGGTGAGATCCAGGATCATTGTAATTGCATTTATGTGAGTGTCAGAGTTTGCATGTGCGGTGGTAGGTTGTAGGTGGTACTGGGGAAAACTTATCAACACAGAAGCTGACGATAGGTACTGGCGACCTAAACTAACGAGAAAATTAAATGAGTTTGATTATGTCGCAATAACTCTTATTATAGTCATTTTGGTGAGCTTTCTACCATGGATGCCTAATTACCATATGGTGCCATAATACTTATGTGTATCATTATATATGCCTTAAATTAACTTTGTTATAAAGTGTAATTTGATTGCAACAGGAGATTTGACATGTGTTGAATTGAGCCTTTGGAGTTTGTTACTCATGCAAGATGGAGCTCTCCTGCTCTGAGAAATTCAGCGCAGCTATGGGCTGAGTCATGGTGAGAAGGCCGCCTTGGAAATGGCTCCCAATGACCCTCCACTTCCCAGCATTCATGCCTTTTGTAATCTGCCCCCTCCAGGGTACAGTGGGCCTAGTGACTCGTTTCTAACAAATAGAATACAACAAAAGTGATGGGATGGCACTTCTGAAACTGGTGTAAAATGCCTCTGCCTTCTTGCAGTCCGTCACTCTCTCTTACTCTGGGAAAAGCCAGCTGCCGTGTCATAAGCTGCCCTGTGGAGACGCCTACATGCCTGGACCCCAGCGAGGCCTCTGACCAACAGCCAGTGAGAATCTGAGACTTGCCGACAGCCAGGGAGTGAGCTTGGAAGAGGATCTACCCCCAGTTGAGCCTTGAGATGCAGGCAGCCCTCGTGGAACCTTCATGCAATCTTGTGAGAAGCTCCAAACCAAAGGCATCCTGACCCACAGAAACTGAGATCATCATTACTACTAATAATAATTCATTAATATTAAATGTTTGTTGTTTTACACTGCTCAACTTTGGGGTAATTTGTATGCACCAACAGATAAAAGAAGACGGTCACTTCCTGAGGACTGCACTTCTGTGGTATGTCACTGAGAGAGTGGTGAAAAGTCTAACGGTCGTATCTGACAGTGCAGACCCAGCAGCTGATGAGGAGGCTAGTGTGGGTGGTGATGCGCGGCTGGGGGCTGGGAAGGAAGAAAGACATGGAGGCTGGTGCTTTACTGCATCAACATTGCCAAGTTCTCAGGAGCTCTAGAAATGCTCCTACCTGTCGCTAAACATTCCTGAAATGCTGCTATCATAACTCTGATTCCTGTTTGCAAACTCAATATCCCATCACCCGCCAGGGCCCGGAACTGCGCTTACCTCTCCCTTTGATTTGTGTTCTTGGCCAGGTCCCAGGCCACTCCTGTCTGAGGCTCCTCGGATGTGGACTCTTTAGGAAAGGATGCCCCGTTATTCAACGCTCTCAGTCTCTTGGCTCCAAGCCTTCCCTTCTGTCCTCGGCAGTGAGATGCTGGGGCTGGGGCTCCGCGGGCCAAACCCGGCTTTATCAGCCGCGCGCTGCCGGGGTCTGCCGACAGGGGACGGTAGAGCGCGAGGCAGGGCTGGAGGTGGCGGGGCTGCTCCCTCTGCTTCCTCCCGGTTCCTGCTCGCACCAACCCAGCCTCACTGGCTCGCCCCATCTGCGCCAGTCCCCGTGGCAGCAGCTGAATCCAGTCTGCAGTTTCCTCGACACTCGCAGAGCCAGCTTCCTGGGGCCCCTCGGAGGCACCATCACCCGCTGAGCAGCACCTACTCCTCGGAGATTGGAGTCCCAGCCACCAGATCCCTCCTCCGAGTTTCTAAGTTTGCGTAATTTCAGTCTCTCCCTTTATCTTGCGTTCCCCCAGCTTGGGGGGGCCGCTGCTTCCCAGATGCTGCCTCCGTGATACTTCAGACTTCTGCTTGGCCTCTGCAGTTACCTCGTTAACAAGTCTTGCTCTTGCATCCTCTCTGTTATAAAAACAAGCTGCTTTGATTTCTGTCTCCTCCTTGTGCCCTGGCTGACACAGGGGTTCCTGCGCCACTCCTGGCCTCTGGCCAGCTTCCCATCTTACTCTTCCAAAAAGAGCTTCCCCCCCGCCGTGCACAGCCAGCCCTCCAAGGGAGTCCCCCTGACATGTGTACCCCGGGCTGCTGTCATCACCCCAGTCCCAGCCCTGCCCTCAGGGGAGAGACGGGGGAGGTGCAGACCAGAGACCGGCTAGGCTCAGAGCCAGTGGTAAAGGGGGAGGGGAGGGGGGAGGTCAGTGCAAAGAAGCGGGAGCGCAGCTCCGGAAGTGCTGGTGCCCAGTATGTCCAGCCTCAGCTGGAGTCACAGGTAACAGCAGAGAGCAGGGGAAGGTGAGAAGCAGCGCTGGCCGCCGGTCTGGGAACCGTGGGGAACTCTGACTCATCAGCTGCTAGCTGGTTCTACCTGCTTAAAGGGAACCTCCATGGCTGGCCATGTCCTTTCTTTCAAAGGGCAGGGAATTCCCTGGTGGTCCAGTGGTTAGGACTCTGCACTTTCACTGCCGAGGATGCTGGTTCAATCCCTGGTGGGGAACTAAGATTACAGGGCCAAAAAAACAAAACAAAAGGCAGTGTTACAAGCCTCCAACTGACAGGTGGCCCTGAGGCCATCAAAGGACTGTATTTCGTAATATTTTTGTGTGAGTTAGGGGACCCTTTTATAACACAATTGCTTAGGAGGGGAGGCCAGAATATAAACTTAAATTTAGATGTAAAACTCATTCTGTCAGGCAATTTCTAAGCAGGAAAACAGAACCCAGTTTAAGTATTTAAACAGATGGGAATATGATGCAGTGAACTGGTTACACAGACGATGCAAAATCTGAGTGTTCAAAAGGGCCCTGGGGAGATCAGTGCCACAGGAAGCCACTGGCCTTTGAGGCAGGACAGAGGAAGAAGTGGTGCCCAGGTTGGGTTCTCTAGAAGCAGACAGGCATAGATTGGGGTTCATGGTGTTTATTAGGGGTCAGCTCCTGGGAGGGAAAGGAGAAACAGGATGGCAGAGGAAGAAGCTGCCTTGTGATGCAGACCAAACAAAACCTCAGCCAGGTCTGGAGTGTTGCCCACCAGCATGTCCTGCACTCAGCCAAAGTGGCTGGGCACTTAATACCCATCCCCTTGGTCAGGGGATGTGGGCTGGTTGGGAAGAGCATGACATTGCAAGGCTGACCCTGCAGGAGCTGATGGCTGGAGGTGGGCTGCCAGCTTCACCCCTGCCGTCGGGCAGCAGGTCCTTCCTTGAAGGGGACCTGAGCGTCTCATGCCTCCCACAGTAGTGTCGCCAGAGCCCAGGGGAAGATGTTCCCTGATGGAGGCTGGACCCACCCTCAGTCTGAACGGCGGCGTTGGAGCCAGGCTCCTAATGGAGATTCTGTGCAAGGCAGAGGAGGAAAGACATACCTGGCCTTGCCCTTCCTCCTGCTTATGATGTCTGACTAGTGGCTCCTCCTGGCCAGCCCTGGTCAGGAAGAGCTGCCGGGGAGCTGGAGAAATCCAGCCTGCAGGTGTGAGCACCTTGAGCGGAGCTGGGGAAGGGAAAGGACTCTGCCAACAAACAAACCCAGGAAATCCTTTCAGCAATTTTTCCTCTTACTTTCTCTCCCCAGAGCAACAGGGCTTAGAACCAGGGCCTACTGACTGCCAGCCCCCAACCTGTCATGCTTCCCTTCAGAACAGGCCACTTTATCTCGTTGAGAAAAACCCCTTCAGGAACAAAGGCCTCACCCCCTCAGCTGCTGGGTTTTGTGCCCAAGATCATACCATACCCCTTTCTGTGGTGGCCAGTATCTAATGGCTGACTGAGGAGAGGTGTCTGCTATACTTTTCTTTACAGCACTTCCTACCACCTGACCAATTATTTATAATGTGTTTTTTGTGTCTCCACCACTCAAGAGCAGGAAGTTTGGCTTTGTTCATAGCTGTATATATACACAGTGCCAGTGTTTGGCACACAGTGTGAATTCAATTAAATTTGTTAATGAATTCATTCATTCATCCGTTCATTCATTCACCAAGTGCTAAGCCCTAAGCCCCATCAGGGCCCTAAGCCCTGGTGATATAATGGTGCAAGACCATATGGAGCCTTCCCAGGATAGACCCCTCCCCCATAGCCTCTGTTGTAGCTCCTCTCTGAAGTGCCCAGATCATAGTATCTCATGCCTATTTCCTGAGCTTTTCAGAGGCTAAAACCCAACACCACATGGAAGAAATGAACTACTTGATGATCATGAGCGTGTAGCCCCCAGACCTTTTGGTGCCTAAGGTTTGATCCCCATCATCCAATCAGAGAATTGTGCATGAGCTGATCACAGACCCTGGGATGCTTCTCCCTCACTTGGCCCTTAACAATGCTTTGCTGAAACAAAACGTTCCAAGGAGTTCTTGTCTTTTGAGACAAGCCACCCATTCTCCTTGCTTGGCCCTGTAGTGAATGTTTCTCTGCTCCAAACTCTGATGTTCCAGTTTATTTTGCCTTACACACGCAAACTTGTGTTTGGTAACAGTGATGCCTTTGGTAACAGTGATGCCTTTGGAAAATGCCTTTGGTAACAGTAGATGCCTGATCTACTGGGGAAATTAGACAAGTAGAAAAATAATGCTAACACAATGTGGCAGGTGCTGTACTGACGCATAGTTATCAACCAACGTGACTAACTTGTGCTGCCAAGGCAGAGCTTCATTGAGCAGGAGATAAGGGACTGCTTTCCAGAAGCGTTCTAGGCAGATGGGCCCTGGAATGGGTGAAGCCCGGGATGGCCTGAGCAGCCAGGCAGGTGACTTCAGGGGTCTCTAGGACATCAGGATCAAGAGGACAATGAGACAGGGGAGGCCAGGCAAGCCCCTAAGATTCAGCACTACCACTTCTGGAAACTTGGTCCTCAGAACAAGAGCTTGAATGCGCAAAGACTCATGTACGAGGCAGATCACTGCCACATCGGTTCCAACGGCAGAAAATAAGGAGCAATGTCAGTGTTGATCAGAGGGGAACAGCTGAATAAATAAAGGCACTTCCATACTTTGGAACTGCAGCTATTAAGAGGCGTTGCATTCGTCTATGTGTACCGACTTGGAAAGATCTACATGATACAACGCTAGATGGAAAGGGAGATTACAGAACGATATGTACATATTGATACCCATTTTGTTCAAATATATGCACATGTGTGTTTATATAAATATAGAAAATCATCTAGAAGGAAACAAGACAGTTGGGACTTGGGATAGGAATAGACAAGGGGACACTATCACTTTTGGGTATTGTTTGAATTTGTTAAAACCAGTATGGATTAACTTTCAAATTAAGTAAAGGGATAAAAAGAGAAAAAAGAAAGTCCAAGGAGCTTATGGTCACTGTGCATCGGGGACAAACTGAAGGTGCACAAAACAGGTCGGGATAATTGATCCAAAGCAGGCCACAGGGGTTAAAGCAAATGAGGGGCAGGAATAAAGAAGGTGAGGTAGTTCAGGACCAGGGCAGTGCGGAGGAGCAGAGACACCGGAGACCTGATTCCAGGAAGGCACCATTGACCTCTGCAGGGACCCACTTCCTACAGGCCTTACGTGTGTGCAGCAGGCCTCAGTGATCACAAAGAGCCACTTGCAGTCACACGGGACTCTCCCGGGAGCAGGGAGAGCAGAGCTCGGATGGTGAGGATGTTCTCATCAGGCAGACCCAACCCTTCTAATAGCTTTCTCTAAGCCAGCCCTCCCTCCATACCTCCCTGAGGAAAGAGAAGATGGAGGGCCTCTGCCTTTTCTCACCAGCTCCTTTCACCAAAAAAAGGCCTTGCTTTTTTGCTCCTTGCAGGACCCCCCAGAGCCTTTAGCAAGCTTATTGTTTGCCTTGTGAGTCTCTAAGAGGGGATGCCAAGTGCAGTATTTCCAAAAAGTATTTAACCACAGGGCACTCCTGCATTAGGTAACAGATTTTACTTGCCATCGAGTTTTAATTACACAAGTATTACGTGGGTGCTTTCTCCTTGTCAAGAACGCCAGGTCATCCTACTGGAGGGAAAGGCCATGTGGAAAGAGAGGGCCTGGAGGATGAGACACCTCATGAAGAAAGAAGCCATGTGCAAAAGGCCTGAGGTGCCCGGCCTGAGAGTGGGACCATCTTGACTCTGCAGTGAAGGCAGCCGCATGAGAGAGGCAGCTAGTTCTAGTGGGACAGAGACAAGGCAGCCCTGCTGACTGACTGCTGCCTGAAGTCCTGACCAGAGAATCATGGTTTTTGTGTTAAGCCACTAAGTTTTGGGGTGGTGTGCTATGCAACCATAGATAACTGATATTCTCCTATCCCACCCCCAATGTCAATCTCCCCCTCTTCCAAGGAGAGATCTTAAAATTTGTTTTTATCATTACTTTGTTTTTAACAGTTCCATCAGATATGTAATGTTTGCAATCCATTTTATCTCCTTGAGCTGTTTTTGAGCTTTATAAATATAGATTCACGCTCTATGTATTGTAGGGAGAATGGAATTACAGAAAACTCACTCAGTGAAATATCATTCCAACAGTGAAAATAAACATTGCCACACACAATACCATGGAAGGATGAAGCATAGAGGCTTAGTTGTACTGAAAACAGCAAGTTGCAAGAGACTACTATACAATCATTCATCTTTTTATACGATTATTGGCCATTTCTTCTTGAGTTCCTGGTACATTTCTTTGTCCATTTATCTCTGGGGTTGTTTGTCATTTTCTTATTTGTTGGAGTTCTTTATAAATTTTAAGAAGTGTCCCCCAAGGTTGGAGTACTAGGAATTACTTGAATCTTGAGAAACATTTCTAAGGATAGAGTTTAAAATTACCAAACCAAACCAACCAACAAAAACACCATGGAAGGTATTGAAAAAAAGAACAAATAAGGTTAACAACATATTACACAGGCTCTTTTTTTTTTTTTTTTTTTTTTTTTTACAGTACGCGGGCCTCTCACTGTTGCGGCCTCTCCCGTTGCAGAGCACAGGCTCCGGACGCGCAGGCTCAGCGGCCATGGTTCACGGGCCCAGCCGCTCCACAGCATGTGGGATCTTCCCGGACCGGGGCACGAGCCCGTGTCCCCTGCATCGGCAGGTGGACTCTCAACCACTGCGCCACCAGGGAAGCCCTACACAGGCTCTTTGACTTCTTGGCTGAAGATTCCAAGGCTCAGAGACCCAATAGAACTTTGGGCTCTATTGCCAGTAAGAGGCTATTTACATAAATCCACGGTGCACAGAGGTTCTAGTTCACATTTTCTTTCTACCGAAAGGAAATGCATCATTTAACTTGAGATAGGGTCCCCCTTTTAAACATTTCCTAGGATAGACCAATGAATTACTGCTCTTCCTAGTAGTGAGTTTATATTGCACTAAGGAAAGATAGACTCCTTTAACCCCTGAAGAGTCACATTTCTTTCACTTGGGTCACTTGATAGGGCCATTATAGACTCAGATAAGATGTGTGGGGCTCTTTAATATCTGGCAATTTTCTTGTGCCTCTTCACTTATTAAAAGAATGTATCCATTAGCAGTCATCAGTACGTTCTGTCAAGATGGGAGCTAAATTATCCTTAACGTTTTAAGAGAATGCTTTTTCAAGAAAAATAATGGCCTTAATTGCTCAGTGGAATAGATATGGCATTCTTTGTCATAACCTCTCCTTCCTCCCCGCAGGTGGAATCGGACACTGCTTACTTCAGTCAAAGATCCAGGCCATTTCCTCGCTACCCTGTGAGTCAGCCCTCACTCCAGCCTGTGGCCACCATCCCCAGGAATAAACTCCTCACCCATCACAGGGAGAGACCGCGGCCTGCTTCCTCCTGCTTTTTAATTCATCCAGGGAGAAGGAGGAATGAGGTGCTCGCTGAGCAAACAATCTCATTCAGAGGGACTCTGTTTTAGCAATAGAAAGCACATCAGAGAAATAATCACCCCCCTGGAACTCCACACTGAAACAGATCTCCTTTTTTTTTTTTTTTTGCAGCAATTCTAAATAGACCATTAATGACTGGGGTGTGGCTGGACCTAAACGTTGAATGGTTTAGGGCACTGGGGACTGAAGTCGATCAATCAGTATGAGACTGCTGCTGGCAGTAGCCACCCAGCGCATGTAGCCCTCATTTTTGCAGTAGCCATCCTTCTGGTATCGGAAGTAGCCACCATAGGTACCTCTTCATTTGAAACATATGCTCTATGGAAAATGTGGCTCGCAGGAGGGAGGTTGTAGGGGTGTGTGTTTGTGTGTGTGTTTTCATGATTAAAACAAGTTTTCTGTGTCGCTTATTTTTATGAAACCGTAAGGTTTAATTAGTGAAAAGCTTCCACCTCCTAAATATGGGTATATCTCTCCAGGCTTTGTCTTTTTCTTACTCCATTCCTCTCAGGTCACATCTATTCTCACAGGCGTTAATAACTACATCCATAGCAGTTAAAATATCTTCAGGTGAAAATAATAAAACACCAACAGAGAGTTAAATAACAGAGACATTTAATAAATGTATGTGTCACAAGAAGTCTGGAGGTTGGCAAATCCAGACTTTGATCAGCACATCAACGAGGGCACCAGTGCCCAAAGTTCTTACCATCTTCCTGCTTTGTCACCATCAGTGTGTCAGCCACAACCCTCAAGATGCTGCTCCAATAATCCCATTCTCTCCTGACAGTCACTAGCAGGAAGGAAGGAGATGAAAGCAAAGCAGGCCTTCTCCTCCTGGAGAAAGAAAATCCTTTGCAGAAACCTGTGCATCTCATTGGCTAGAATAGGATCACATGGCTCACCCCTGGACCAATCAAAGGGAAGCGAAGTACCACATTTGGACTCAGGACCATCATGATTTTTCCCCTCCAACTGGGCCCTCGCAACCCAAACACAGGTGGGATTCTATTCAGAAGGAAGGAGGAATAGCTGTTGAGGGGGCAACAGCTCCCAAATCCTTATTTCCAGCCCTGACTACTCTCTCCTCCAACTGCACCTTTCTAACTGCCTGGAGTACCTACCTTATTGCCCTGTTGCCTCAAACTCAATCTTTCAGGGAAAAAAATTCCTTTTCTCATCTAATAGGTGGCTCCTTTTTCTGCATTTCTTGACTTTTTCAGTGGCAGTTTCATCCATCCACCCATCATAGAGGCTGTGACCCTCAGAATCATTTTCGATGCCCTCTCAGTCTGGACTTCCTTATCCAGTTGGTCCCCAGAGCAGCTGAATCTTCGTCTTCCTAACGTCTCCTACATTGGCACACCATTTCACCCTTTTTACTATTCCTTCAGTCACGCTGTTCCAGGTGCACACAAACCTCTCATTTCATCTAAAATGGGCCGCAGCCTACAGTGCCATATGCTCTTCCACCAGACTTACCTTCTTAAAAAAGCCTGCAGTCTCATCTCTCCATGGTCTAGGATGAGGCTCTCATATTCCTACAGGAGGAAAATCTACAGTTCTCAGTTTGGGTTTTAAAATTTTCTACACATTACCTTTTAAAAAGGATTCCCCATTATTTTCTGCTCCAGCCAGACTGGTTGAGTCATTTTTCCCTGAAGTATGCTTTAATGCATTCCTATCACCACATGTTTGTCCATACCATTCCCCCAGATAAGAATACCTTTCTGCTTTCTCCTTTCTGAGTCCTACCTGGTCAACTCATCTCTCACTGCTGAAATCTCCTTAAATATCCTAGGCTTCAATGAGTGTTTTCTCCTCTGAAATCCTACATGCTTATGGAATTATGAGTCAAGTTTTAATAAGAAATTCAGGGATAAATAATTAGGCAAGTGTAAATCTCCTACGGCCATATCACCAGTGCTTTGTAATGTGCCACAATAATACTTACATGGTAAATAATGATATAATACCCATTGTTCAATATTGAGGACATTTTTTTAAAATTCCATTCTGATTAGTAAACTTCAGAAAGTTCAGAGTCCTTTCAAAAGATAAAGGTAGTAGCACTATTAAAGCAAGACTGCAGCAGATTCTTCAAAAGACTGCCAGTGAATCTATACAATCTGATGTATCAGTGGAGAGACTGTTCATTCATTCATTCATAGTCAGAAGATTGAAATTTTATTGCCCAACAACTGTCACCAGAATTCTTGGCAGAAGAACTCTCTATATTTAGAAAAATATCTTGAAAAATTGCTTGGGGATAGAGTGAGGTTCAGATAGAATTTGACTACACTATGTGTATCACAGCACTGTGCTCATGTCCAGGGAAGTTGGGGGTTTCTCTTCTTCACCATTTCCTCACAAAGAAATGCCAAACCCCTTAAAGAAAGTGGCAAGGTTATCAAGACAGAATATTATATAGAAAACCAGAAGACTCACAGAACTGTTTACTGTTCAAATAGGTTACAAGAACTACAGCAAAAGGGTAAGAGGCCTTGGGCTTAGCTGTTAAACTTAGGTGAAGGTGGGCCTGGTACCACATCGCCCATAGGGCTTCTCTGAAGAAATTTGGCCAAGTATAGCTTTCTGTTGACATCTAGGGTTTTTTCACTTATTCTGACTTTGCTACTTAAAGCTTTGTCAAAACTCTCTGAACTTATTTCTTCATTTGGAAAATAGAAGAGGGAGATCTATACTATATCCAGGACTGCTCTGCATTTTATTTTCTAAATGTACACATATATGTATGTTTATCTCTCACAAGACTGAGTTCTTATTTTTTGATTCACATTTCTTTGGTACAACTGTCTGTACTGGTAGTGATGCTTTTGGCTGCAAGTAAAAGAAAACTCCATTTCAACTGGCTTATACACTAAAGGAGATTTATTGGTTCATGTAGCTGAAAAAGTCCAGATGCTGAGTAGCCATCAGGTGTGGCTCCATAAGCCCCCCGATCTGCCTCTCTATGATTTGCTTGTCCCCTTCTTCTTTTGTGGATTGGCAACAGACCCTGGCTGACAGCAAGGTGATTGTAGCATTTCCTGGCCTTGCAGCCTGGCCATAGCAACGTCCATACGAAGAAGGATCATCTCGTCCAGTAGCTCCACTCTTAAAATCAGAAGCCCTCCTGACCAGAGACTCCTACCAAACCTTCTGTTTCATCTCATGGGCCAGAATTTGGGCACATGCCCACTTCTAAACCAATCTCCTTGGCCTGAGGAATGTCACGTGCTAATTATCAAGATCTGGATGCTTAAACTAATCTCTGTGGCAAGAGGGCAAGATTACTTATAGACCAATCAAGCTCACACTGCAACCAGAGGTTGCATCAGCTTCCCTAAACCTCAGACCTGCACAGGGGCAGAGTATCCCTGAGCAAAAACCAGGGCGCCGCCAGAGCAAGGCAAGAGGAAAGGGATGCTGGGGAGGCATGCATCTTCAAAGTTAGTTATGTACAAAACTGTAGAATACCAAGTTCATCCTGGAGATCTGAACAGGATACAGCCACGTCTGCTAACCAAAGGCTGTAATATTCAGAGTTCAAGTCTGCCAGATCTTTATCTAACAAAGTCTAAAAATTTCCACAAGGAAATGAGAAACATGTAAACAATTACAGCTCTGTGGCTAACTGTACACCAGTATACGTGAAACCAATTGTTTCCACTCCATATGGGATACTAATCAGCTTAATTACACGGCAAAAAAATAACTCAAGAACCAAAGTCCTCCAGTGTTTCATCAGAGGAGAACAATAGAAGCTGAAAAACATACTTTCTTCAAACAGAAAAACAGGTGAAATCTTGGAAAGGATCAATCAGCAGTGAAGTGGTGTTTATGCTTTTTTTTTTCCGACCAGAGGAATGTAAAAGGAGTTGGAAAATATACTCTTTTCAGATAGAAAAATAGATATAATGTTGGGAAAAAAATCAGAGACTGAGCAGGTTTTAACTGCTAATCATTAATATCCATTTCTATTCTGCCACCAAGGTTACACTCAGAATTTACTTAATGCTTTCAAAATACTGTCTATCAGTCTTGTGGGAGTGGTGGGCAGTCTGTCAATCCCTTCCTGCTTTGGGTCCAAATTGACTTAGAAGTACAGTTGAGCCATTCTTCCAACAAAACAGCTATTGAGGGCCTCTGATGTACCAGGCTGCCCTGTGCCCGTAGCATCATCACGTGGTCAGCCAGCTGATTTCCTTCCCTTTCAGAGGAAGGGGGCTCCTTGGAGGCCATCATCCAATGTTCCCTGTGACACTAGACCTTCTTTTGAGCAGCCTTGATCCTTCCTCTGATGTCGGTTCAGTTGGGTCACTGACTTATTGGGTTCCCACTGCCAAGAAAGAGCTGTACGAAGTGCTGTGTGGGAAGATAAGAGAGAAATGACTGATGTAGCTCTTGCTGCAGAGAACTGGACCACCTTCCTGGAGATGGAGCTCCACCAGGAAAGAAAGAAGAGCACATATATATCGAAGAGTTGATGAACCGAGACCCAAAGGGTAGGCAGTGCAGGAAGGAAATATGTCTTTCAATTCCCAGGTTAACAAGGAATGCATGCGGGTTGAGAAGGGAGGCTGCACCAACGCAGAACAGTGGGAATGAACGAGTTAAGGCCAAATCATAGAAGGCTTTGGAAATCAGAGATAGAAGTAGACCCAGTGGGCAAAGGAAAAGGGAAATAGTCTGTGTCTCAAAAGCAGGAGTGTGATGTGTATGTGTTTGGTGTGCCTATGACTGTATGTGTGTGTGTAAGGATGAAGTTACAAAGCTCATCCCCTAACAGAGACCAGATTAGCTGGATTTTACCACATGCACACACACACACACTCACGCACACACACACATGCACACAACTCGGGGGGGAAACTGAAAATGTTGGTCCAGACAGACTGAAGATCTCACTCAGGGTTTTCTAACCCTTCTGGACATAAAGACCTCTTTTTCTGATGGCAAAACTACTTGGACACCTGTACAACTCTGGTGATTGTTGACTAGTATCTGTCGATTGAGAACATATGTAATACCCCTGGTATACTCATATGCCTTTATGAAATTGAGGTAAAAGAGGGCTTTCTAGATGGATCAATTAGAAAATGGTGCCACTTCTTCTCAGGGCTAGCTCAGCCCCGAAGTAGGACAGTTGACCCATGAAAGAGATTTGGGACTGGTTTTCAGCCCTTGTATGAGCCCCCTCAGTTGGGCACCCTTTGACAGAGGACAACCAATGCAACCATATGGAGGCCCCCATGACCCAGAGGCGCTACAGGTTCAGTAAGGCTTTGAAATGAGATTGTGTTTGGTTCATAACAATGGTGTCCAGATGAATTTGAAAAATAGGCATGCTTTTTTTTGAAAGATAGTCATTCTTTTTTCGACAGACAAAGCTTTGGGAATTGAAAAGGATTCAGATACTTCTTGCCAAGACTTTACCCCTCCCCAAGTGTCTGTAGTCCACAGCAGGTGGTTCAGGCCACTCAAGCTTCTGTCTAATGGCCACAAGGGGGCAACAATCAGGAGTGGACATTGTCTCTCTCTGCCCCAAACTCAGTTCACAGCTGCAGATCGAGAGTGAGAATTGGGGAAGGAAGGAAGTGCACTTAGCACTTTGCCCCAACAAACAGATCACAGGATTTAGTGCTAAATAAATCCCTTTACATTTTGTTCACACATTGTGTGTGTGTGTGCGTGGAAAAAAAAAAGGCATACAAATGAATAATCTTAACGTAAAATTCTGAGTTATTAATAAGCCTTAATTTTAGCCATGAGTTATTCACTCAAGTATCCCAGCATAACCAAACTGTGCCACCTTAAAAGCTACTTCAGTGTATCAAGTTTTCCCCCAAAAGCGCACAGATTCCATCAATGGGCACTGGAACACTGTCCTATCACTCCTCACATCCAGCCAGACACTGAGGACAAGGAGATAGCAAAATATGCCTTTTTATCTGTTGTCTGTTCTCTTGAGACTGCACAATGCTTTGTCACAATGCCCTGTGTTTATATAAGATATTCATTTTTAAGCCCTTTTATTAAACCACAAATCAGAAACCACAGAACAATTTTTGGAGTTAAAATGAATTTTTGTTTTCACAATAATCTTATGGGTCAACGGAGTGAGTATTATGTTTTTGCCTGCTTAAGAGATTGAGGGTCTTGAGGGACAGAGGTGATGTTTTCAAATTATTAGCAGAACTAGTCAATGCAAAGGTCTCTCCACTACACGAAGCTGCTTTATACAGAGCAAGGCTAATTCACGAGCACTGTATTTTTCAACTTTTTAATTAACCCAAGTTAGTGGTGTAATGGTAAATTTAAAAAATTTTTTTAATTGAAGTACAGTTGATTTACAATGTTGTGTTAATTCCTGCTGTACAGCAAAGTGATTCAGTTATACATATATATACAATTCTTTTTCTAAATATTATTTTCCATTGCAGCTTATCATAGGAAATTGCATATAGTCCCCTGTGCTATACAGTAGAACCTGTTGTTTATCCATTCTGTATATAATAGTTTGCATCTGCTAACCCCAAACTTCAAATCCATCCTTCCCCCACCCCTCTCCCCCTTGGCAATCACAAGTCTGTTCTCTGTGTCTGTTCATCTGTTTCTATTTCGTAGATAAGTTCATTTGTGTTATATTTCAGAATCCACATATGAGTGATATCATATGGTATTTGTCCTTCTCTTTCTGACTTACTTCACTTAGTATGATTATCTCTAGGCCCATTCGTGTAGCAGCAAATGGCATTACTTCATTCTTTTTTATGGCTGAGTAGTATTCTATTGTATATATGTACCACATCTTCTTTATCTGTAATGGTAAATGTTTAACAACTGGATCTCCAAGTGAAAACGCCCTTGCCAATCTCCATGGTGTAAATACTCCCACTGAAGCTGATTTCCAGCTACCATGTGATGGCACTGAATGCCATGAGAGTTGGGAAGAGATGTACAGTAGCAGAAAATTATTTAGTATTCGTAACATACAGATATAATAGCCATACCTTCAAGAACATGATAATAATGAAATGTAGTAGAATAATTAGGAAGTTAAGAACTTAGAGTTTTTGTTACTTTGTTTTTAAGTGTAATTGATTTAATTGTAAGTGTATATAATTTAATTTTTAATAATGGCTGTATTTAATAAGCAGTTCACCAAATTCCTGAAAATTGCACAGTTGTCTCTCACCAATCTGTGGGAACCAACACTGCATGCCATGGACCCAAGCTCTCCTTTCAAGTGCTTTGAAATTTAAAATAAAATAAATATCAACCCCCCAGGGGACACCGCTAGTTGTAGGTCTTAACACCCCCCTCCCCAACCAACACACATTTCGAGAATTTTTGGACTGTGCAGGTGAAAGCTTAGCCATCTGTGGATGGTCTGGGTTAAAACTCAAAGTCCTGGAGCCAGTGGGCAAGGGACTGTTGATATAATTAAGGTATAAGATGACTGAGCATTGTTCATCTAACCTTCCTGAAGTGCAGAACAAAGAAAATCCACTCTCCTTTTGCAGGAAAAGAGAGTATTTTTGGTTTGGGTTTTTTTTTTAATTTTTATTGGTGTATAGTTGCTTTACAATATTGTGTTAGTTTATACTGTACAGCAAAGTGAATCAGCTATATGTATACGTATATCCCCTATTTTTGGATTTCCTTCTTATTTAGGTCACCACAGAGCACTGAGTAGAGTTCCCTGTGCTATACAGTAGGTTCTCATTAGTTATCTATTTTATACATAGTAGGGTATATATGTCAATATCAATCTCCCAATTCATCCCACCAGCCCCCTTTCCCCCTTGGCATCCGTATATTTGTTCTCTACTTCTGTGTCTCTATTTCTGCTTTGTAAATAAGATCGTCTATATCAATTTTTTCAGATTCCACATATATGCATTAATATACGATATTTGTTTTAAGAGAGAGTATTTTTGGTCTGAATTATCCAGCTTGGCTATTGACCAAACTCAGCTGGATAATTATACAAGTCTTCCTTTGACTAGTGCTATATTGGCCTAAGTTTTAGGTTTGGGACATGAAATGTTGGCACTGGGAAAGACAGTAAGCAGTCAGGCCCACGTCATCTGAAGGAAACACTAGGGGTGCAAAACTTAAGGTGCAAAACATATTCTCAGGATGGGGTAGGTACACTCAGCCCTGAGTGTGCCTCCTTAAATTTCGTGCCCTAGTTACTTCACTTGCCTCACCCTTGTTCTGGTCCTGAAACTGATGTCCCAAAAGGCCAAGTTCACCTGACTAGTCGGCATCAGAGCTGGTACTAACATAGATCCTCTAACCCCTGATCTGACACATTCCCCATACAGTAGGCTGCCGCCAGCTTTGCCTACCCTTCCGAGGAAAGACCTTCGAAGCTAAGCAGGAAGTTTTCTGAACAGCCAGTGGTCCTCAATCTAGGTGGCACATTAGATTTCCTGAGAGGGTTTTAAATATTCTAACTCCTAAGTCCCTGTCTCTGACATTTTAAATCAATTGTTCCGTGATGGGTCCCGGAAAGAGTTTTGTTTATTTACCTTTTTTTTTTTTTTTTTTTTTTTGGTACGCGAGCCTCTCACTGTTGTGGCCTCTCCCGTTGCGGAGCACAGGCTCCGGACGTGCAGGCTCAGTGGCCATGGCTCACGGGCCCAGCCACTCTGCGGCATGTGGGATCTTCCCGGACCGAGGCACGAACCCGTGTCCCCTGCATCGAAAAGGCAGACTCTCAACCACTGCGCCACCAGGGAAGCCCTGTTTATTTACTTTTAATAATCCTTTATGATTCTTATGTGCAGCCAAGGTTGAGAACCCTGAATAATAACAATAACAACAATAATAACTTTGCTAGTAAAAGACCATGTTAGTTAAGGAGGAGCAGGCTGTATTTACGCCAAGGTGTTGAACGTCCGCATTTGTGTCTTTTCCAATTGTTATCGTTAAGTCAGTGTATTCTGTGCACCCATAAAGAACTATTTTGCTTTAAAAAAAACAAAAATAAAATGAGCAGGGAGCACCTTAATCTGGATTAAGACCCGGGGCAGGATTTGCTCCTGGCAAATTTACCTTAAGAGGATGGCAAGGTGAAGACCCAGCAGGCTGGACTTCTGCACTCTCAGTGGGGAAGAATGCTTATAAGGCAAATCAATACAGTAAGTCCCCTACATACGAACCTGCAAGTTGCGAACATTCAAAGATGCGAACATGCGTTCACATGTCCAGTCATGTAAGTTCGTTCACATGCCTGGTGTACATTGTCATGTGCGTGCATCCTCTACAAGTGGTTGTGCTTTTGTGTACTGTACTGTATAGTACTGTATAGAGTACAGTAGTACAGTCTTTATTTCAACCCCAGGCTGTCCAGAAGCCAGAGTCAAAACAGCGGTGATGTAGCAGGTACTACTGTACTTTTCAATGTACTGTACTGTAAGAGTAAAAATGTTTTCTTTATTTTTTGTGTTTGTTTTTTATGTATTATTTGTGTGAAAAGTATTATAAACCTATCACAGTACAGTACTATATAGCCGATTGTGTTAGTTGTGTACCTAGGCTAACTTTGCTGGACTTAACGAGCAAATTGGACTTATGAATGTGCTCTTGGAATGGAACTCGTTCATATGTACGGGACTTACCGTATGTAAATAAGGGAAAAGTTTATCATTCTTAGGAAGGAAAGCCAACAAACTATTTTTAAGTACTTGGAAAATTATTTTGAATTGAGCCATTTGACCAAATAATGATTTTGCTCATTTATGGATCACTCTTCCTATTGATGAAAACACAGAAGATCCTCCGAGGCATAGAGTGATTTGTCATCAAACACCTTTTACATCGGTGTTTGTTAGGGATTAGAGAGTAAGCTTTCTGCATTTATTCAAGAATATTCTAAAATACAGGCTTTTCAACAACACAGGTATACCTAGGAATCCCTATTTTACTCAAGGGAAATGTAAACTCTATCAATCAACTTGTGGTGGTGATTACCTGAATTTATACATTTGTCAAAAAGTATAGAACTGTATACTAAAACTGGGGAATTTCACCATAAGTAAATTATACCTTAATTTTAAAAAAATGGACACAGAGATGGATGCAGACATTGAATAAACGTTTGCTAAGGAAAAAAAAGACAAGGAGACTTTCTTCTTCATGTTGCTAAATTAGGAATTTTTCTCAAAAAGAAAACAACTAAATTAGTCCCAGTTATTAAGATAGCTCTTCTGAGGGCATTGACTGTGTTGCAGCCCAGCATCGGCTCTGCTCTGAAACTAAAGACCCACCCAGCTGCCTGCACAATCATGGGTGCACCTCTTCAAAGCACAAGCTATTCATCTTTGAGAACCAACAAAATCTGATAAAGGTATACCTGTGCTTTCTTTATGCTTCACAGATAGTGTGTTTTTTACAGATCGAAGGTCTGTGGCAACCCTGTGTTGAGCAAATCTATTCGTGCCATTTTTCCAATAGCATTTGCTCACTTGGTGTCTCTGAGTCACATTTTGGCAATTCTGGCAATATTTCAAACTTTTTCATTATTGTATTTGTGATGGTGATCTGTGATCAGTGATATTTGATGTTACTATTGGAATTGTTTTGGGGCATCACAAACTGTGCCCATTTAAGGTGGTGAAAATCCATAACTGTTGTGTGTGTTCTGACTGCTCTCTCTCCTTCTCTGAGGGCCTCCTTAATTCCCTGAGACACAGCAATACTGAAATTAGGCCAGTTAATAGCCCTGCAATGGCCTCTAAGTGTTCAAGTGAAAAGATGAGTCACACATGTCTCATTTAAAACCAAAAGCTAGAAATGATTAAGCTTAGTGAAGAAGGCATGTCAACAGCCCAGTCTGGCCAAAAGCTAGGCCCTTTGAACCAAACAATTAGCCAAGTTGTGAATGGATGCAAAGGAAAAATTCTTGAAGGAAATTAAAAGTGTTACTCCAGTGTACACACGAATGGTAAGAAAGTGAAACAGCCTTATTGCTGATATGGAGAATGTCTGAGTGGTTTGGATAGAAGACCAAACCAACCACCACATTGCCTTAAACCAAAGCCTAATCCAGAGCAAGGCCCTAACTCTCTTCAATTCTATGAAGTCTGAGAGAGGTGAAGAAGCTACAGAAGAAAAGTGTGAAGCCTAGCAGAGTTTGGTTCATGAGGTTTAAGGAAAGAAGCCAACTCTGTGACTTCAGAGTAAAAGGTGAAGCAGTGAGTGCTGATGTAGAAGCTACAGCAAGTTATCCAGAAGATCCAGCCAAGATCATTAATGAAGGGAGCCACATTAAACAACAGATTTTCAATGTGGATGAAACAGCCTTCCACTGGAAGAAAATACCATCTAGGTCTTTCATAGCCAGAGAGGAGAAGTCAATGCCTGTCTTCAAAGCTTCAAGGGACAGGCTGACTCTCTTCTTAGGGGCTAATGCAGCTGGTGACTTGAAGTTGAAGCCAGTGCTCATTTATCATTCTTAAAATCCTAGGGCCCTTAAGAATTATGCTAAATTTACTCTGCCTGTGTTCTATAAATGGAACAACAAAGCTTGGATGACAGCACATCTACTTACAACATGATTTACTGAATGAATATTTTAAGCCCACTGTTGAGACCTATTGCTCAAAAGAAAAAAGATTCCTTCCAAAATATGACTGTTCATTGACAAAGGATCTGGTCACCCAAGAGCTCTGAGGGAGATACACAATGAGATTCATGTTGTTTCCATACTTGCCAACAAAACACCCATTCTGCAGCCCAGGGACCAAGGAGTAATTTCAACTTTCAAGTCTTATTATTTAAGAAAGACATTTCCTAAGACTGTAGGTGGCATAGAGAGTGATCCCTCTGATGGATCTGGGTGAAGTCAACTGAAAACTTTCTGGAAATGATTCGCCATTCTAGATGACGTTAAGAACATTCATGATTCATGGGACGAGGTCAAAATACCAACATTAACAGGAGTTTGGAAGAAGCTGATTCCAAACCTCATGGATGTCTTTGACGGGTTCAAGACTCCAGTGGAAGTAATTACAGATGTGGTGGGAACAGCAAGAGAACTAGAATTAGACGTGGAGCCTGAAGATATGGCTGAATTGCTGTAACCTCATGATAAAACTTGAATGGATGAGGAGTTGCTTCTTATGGATGAGCAGAGAAAATGATTTCTTGAGATGGAAATTACTCCTGGTGAAGATGCTGTGAAGCTTTTTGAAATGACAATAAAGGATTTAGAATATTATATAAATTTAGTTGATAAAGCACTGGCAGGGTTTGAGAAGAGTGACTCCAATTTTGAAAGAAGTTCTACTGTGGGCAAAATGCTATCAAACAGCATTGCATGCTACAGAGGAATCGTTCATGAAAGGACGAGTCAGTTGATGTGGCAAAATTTATTGTTGTCTAATTTTAAGAAACTGTCAGCCACCCCCGCCCTCAGCAGCCACCACTCTGATCAGTCAGCAGCCAGCGAGGCCAGACCCTCCAACAGCAAAAAAGACTACGACTCACTGAAGGCTCAGATTATAGTTAGCATTTTTTAGCAATAAAATATTTTTAAATTAAGGCATGTACATTTTTTAGAGATAATGCTATTGCACACTTAATAGGCTACAGTGTAACGTTAACGTAAGTTTTATATGCACTGGGAAACAAAAATAATTTGTGTGAATCACTTAATTGAGACATTTGCTTTATTGCAGTGGTCTGAAACTGAACCCGCAATATCTCTGTGATATGTCTGTATTAGAAATCATGATATCATATGGTAGCCTGTGAATTTAAATGCAACAGTAGGTGATGGGGGGGTGAACAATAGTGAAAACTGGGAGACTTTATTAGGAGGCTATTGCAATATCCAGGTGAGAGATGATGATGGCTTGGTCCACAGTGAAGGTGGTAGAGGTGCTAAGACGTGGTTGCATTTTGGGTGTTTTGAAGGTACAGTCCCCAATCTTGGCCAATGGATTGGATTTGGGGGATTAAAGAAAGAGAGCCATCAAGAATGACTTACAGGTTTTGAGCTCCTGAACAACTAGAAGTCTAGAGTTGCCATTTCCTGGGATGGGGGCATGGAGAGGAACAAGTTTTAGAGGACAGAAGGTCAGGGGTTCAGCATGGTCAGTTTGACTTATCTATAAGCCATCCAGTAGGGTTTTCAAGTGGGCAATTGGAGGGATGAGTCTGGAGTTTAGAGGAGGGATCAGAGCTGGAAGTGGGTGCTCTACAGCCATGACACTGGATAAATTACCATTGAGGAGGGGAGGTAGGAAAGAGAAGAAGTGCAAGGACTAGAATCTGGGACACTAACATTTAGAGGTTGCGGAGGCGAGAAGGAGCCAACAAAGGAGACTAAGGAAGAGCAGCTAACAAGGCATCAGGAAAACCAGGAGAGGGCAGTGTTCTGGGAGCTGAGGGAGAAGAGTGTATCAATAAGGGGAAAGATCCACTGTGTTAGAATGGTTCAGAGGTCAAACCGGTAGTCCCCCAGGCTCCAGTCCAGGAGCCCATTCTCCCTTCCTGTTGCCTTGCCTGTTTCCATCTCTGCCACATACCTCATTACACTCCCCTGGAATCAGCTCCCTTGTCCACGTCGAGCTCCTCTTGGTCATGTCGGGATTTGCAATGTCCGACACATGCTCAGTAGATATTTGTTGAATAAACAGAAAATGAGCGAGTGAGTGATTAGGCATGGGGTTGGACCTGAGAGAAGCTGACATGCCTGCATCCCCGATCCCCAAGGAATATGTGTTCTTTTGTCTTCAAGTGCCACAAGGGTCATGGTGAGCTGGAGCCACTTGTATGGGCTCATAGGAACTAGCAGTTGTTATAATTTCAGGAATTCTGAGAGCTGGCTGTTAAACACAGCCATAATTAAAAATTAAATTATTGGGGGGAGGGATAAGTTAGGAGCTTGGGATTAACAGATACACACTAGTATATATAAAATAGATAAACAACAAGGACATCTGTATAGCACAGGGAGCTATATTCAATATCCTGTAATAAACCATAATGGAAGAGAATATGAAAAAGAATATATATGTATAACTGAAATAGCACATTGTAAATCAACTATACTTCAATTAAAAAAATAAATTATATAAACTTATACTTAAATAAACATATTTTTAAAAAGATAATAAGTACTCAAAATTTCCACTTCCCAATTATTTTACTACATTTCACTATTATTTATGCTCTTGAGTTTGTTTACGTCTATTGTATCTGGATGGTGGAAACCCTATAAAATGGTATGCCATCCCTTCCCAAGATAACATTCAGTGAGGTCAAGTTGATAGTTTGAAATAGGCTATGTGACAGTATCTACACAACAGAAATGAGCAATTTCTACAAATCAGGACACCCCATTCCCCCACCCCACCACCGCTCCTCCCCTGTGTGTTGTTATACATTTGCCAACTGGTTATACTATATTTCCTACAAAAACCTCCAGGAAGCATCCTTTCTTCAATGGGGGAAAAAATCACTGAATTCTCCAGAAAGCAGAATTTCCTTCTCCCAGTTTCTAACATTCACTTGTGTAAATTCCAGGTAGACAAAACAACCAGAGGATTAACTGGATTTTTCTTTCTCTCCCACCAGTGGTTTGATAGTGTGCAGACAGCTGGTGTTTAATGCCATCAATCAAACGGGTTTTGACACCACTGCTGATGACTTGTCCCCAACCACCACCCTGCAGACTCTTCCACTGGGTTCTTCTGAGCAAAAGTTTAGATTTATGAAAATCACTTGTTATTATGTAATTGATCAGCAGCTGAGCTGCTTATGAAACGTGTGTCTGGATCGGAAATGCGGGTATAAACCGCCGGACTTGAAAGAATTTTTTTAAAAAACATATACTGTAAATGTGGAGAAGAGTAGGATTATCCCCTTTGAAAGCTGCAACACCAGCCAGATTCCTCTCCATATTCCACTCCTGCTCCTGGATGATGCAATTCCTCTTCCCACTGGAGTGCATTATGCTCTCTTTAAAGATTCGAGCTAATGGAATGCTGAGAAAATCAATCCCTTCTTATTATGCTAGCCGGCTGTTTGGTAAATGGAAAGCAAATACTTTTTTCTTCTAAGTAGGCAGAAATAAGCCCTGGGAGACACCTTGATTATACCCTCCACATGTCCTGAACGAGAGTCCACACACCATATCTGTGCTTACCATACATTTAATTCAAAAAGGCCCGGTCCATATCCACTCAAAACTCAATGGCAGCACAACTCTATCTCTTTCCCTCTCCTCTGAAGAGGGCACATGTCATCATGTAGTGCTTTTTTTTTTTTTTAATATTTATTTATTTGGTTGCACCAGGTCTTAGCTGTGGCTCGCTGGCTCCTTAGTTGAGGCTCACCGGCTCCTTAGTTGTGGCGTGCATGTGGGATCTAGTTCCCTGACCAGGGATCAAACCCAGGCCCCCTGCATTGGGAGCGTGGAGTCTTAACACTGTGCCACCAGGGAAGTACCATGTAGTGCTTTTTGAAGGGATATATTCGATTGACATCTAACATCCATAATATCTACCTTTATTAAGCATTTACCATGTGCCAGGTATGCTTTCAACATTTTTTTCACAACCTCATAAGATAGATTGTATTTTTATCTCCATTTTACTGTTGAGCAAACTAGGTGAGATAAAGGGATGCCAATAATCAGGCCTCAGAACCAGAACCAAGTGAAAGCTCTGGGCAGTTTCAGGCTTAACATAATGATCTCTGCTAAGAGTGAGAATATACTGTTTTGCAAGGTCATGAGCCCTTGGTGTTGGAGGTGTTCAAGGAAAAATGGAAAGAACACTTCCTAGGGTAGGCTTCCCAGGACAGTGGGCCTCTTGTTTGGGGAAGAATGACTGATCAAATCTGTTGCCTCCCAAAGCTGATTGCTCACCAGGGAAACAGAGAACATATTTTTGGTAAGAAAGCAGACTCGTTCTATAAAATCAGATTAGAAATGAAGGGCAAAAATGCAATGATTTGGGCTATATCATGAGGAAGGACTTCTTTTAAGTCCATGCAGTGGATGAGGTCTCTCCAGGAATATTGACCTTCTCTCCATAAGGCTGTTATGGAGAAGCTGATGAGCACACACAGAGTTCCCTTTGCCTCCACACTCATCCAGGACGTCACTGTCTCTCACCTGGAATTTTGCTCCAGTTTCCTAACTGATCTCTCCTCCCAACCTAGTCTGAGTTATCACCACCACCACCCCAACCAATCTTACTTTTTATTCCCTCCCTTAAAGACCTCTTAACTCACATTGGCAGGTTGCGTTCCCAGGGAAGCAGAATGACGCAAGGACCAGCATGTGGGATGTCTATTGGGGAGGATCTTGAAATTAACACCTGTGGAAGGGAGGGAAGGAGGCGGGATTGGACACAGGAGAAATCATCACAACAAATCTTCAGCTAATCCCTGAGGGGTGGTTCTGAAGCTGGGTGACCCTTCAGAATTCTCCCAAAATAGAGCGAGCTGGACAGAGTCTTTATGCTCCTGTGCAGACCAATCATTCGATGTAGGCTGCCCCAGGAAGCTGGCGTGAGCTTGGACAAGGTGGTTATCTTCAGAAAAAGTGGAGGAGGGCTGACAGTAAGGGCTGTCTGTCAGCAGCACTCCCTGAAGCCGAGAGGATAAACCCTCCGGTCCTGATCGGTGATTCACACTCTAGTCCCTGCTACCTCTCCAGCTCCATCTTTCTCCATTCCCTATTGCCTAACCCAGACACATTAAACTTCTCAGGGGCATCTTGAGTGTGCTGCCACTTTCATGATTTGTACATGCTCTTACCCTCTTACTAGGATGCCCTTACCTGCTATATAAGTTTCCTATGGCTTCTGTAACAAATTACCACAAAACTTGGTGGCTTAAAACAACACACATCTTTATTCTCTTACGGGTCTGGGGCTCAGAAGTCCAACATCAGTTTCACTAAACCAAAGTCAAGGTGTCAGCAAGGCCATTCTCCCTCAGAAAGTTCTGGGGAAGAGCTGGTTCCCTTCTCTTTTCCAGCCTCTAGAGCTGCATTCTCTGCCAGCCTTGGCTTGTGATTCTGTGCTACGTCTTCAGAGGCAGCAGCAAAGTGCCTTGTTTCCTTGTCACACTGACTTCTGCTGCTGCTACATCAACTTCCTATAAGGACACTTGTGATTGCATTTAGGGTCCACCAGGATAATACAGGATAATCTCCCCATCTCAAGATACTTAATCACATCTGTAAATCTTTTTTATCCTATGAGGTAACATTCACAGGCTCCAGGGATTAGGACCTGGATATCTTTATTTATTATTTTTTATTTTTTGCGGTACGCGGGCCTCTCACTGTTTGACCTCTCCCGTTGCGGAGCACAGGCTCTGGATGTGCAGGCCCAGCGGCCATGGCTCACGGGCCCAGCCGCTCCGTGGCATGTGGGATCTTCCCAGACCCGGGCACGAACCCGAGTCCCCTGCATCGGCAGGCGGACTCTCAACCACTGCGCCACCAGGGAAGCCCAGGACCTGGATATCTTTGGGGGCCATTATTCAGCCAACCACATCTGCCTTGACCCACCTACCTCTCTTTCAACTCAGAGTTCAATTGTCACCTCTTCTGGGAAACTTTCCCTGACACGCTCAGGTAGGTGGAATTGGTGCCACTTTTTAATTTCCCGGCACTTTGTCCGTGTCTTTATTCTATCAATCACCCTGTTACGCTGTAATTCATTCATTAAGCACCTGCTATGTGCCAGGCACTGTTCTTAATCAGGGGTTAGAGCAGTGAACAGATGGGACACAGACCCCTGTCCTTGTCTAGTTTCTACTCCAATGAGAGTAGACAGTCACATTTTTTAAGTTAAAATACACACGATGTTAAAAAGAAACAAATAATAAGGACCCCCAAAAAATCAGAGCAGGGTATAGGAAATTAGGAATGTAGCGGGGAAGATACAGGGAGTTGCCATTTAAAACAGAAGGTCAAAGAAGGCCTCATTGAGATGGTGGCATTTGAGTAAGGCCTTGAGGGAGTTGTGGATGGGTATCTGGCAGAAGAGCTTTCTAGGGAGAGGGCAGTGACAATGCAAAGGTTCTAAGGCTAGAGTGTGGCTTACGTGTTCAGGGAATAGAGAGAGGAGCTCCTGGATCATTCTGAGCAGAAGAGTGATGGGATCTGACTTTTTACAGGATCACTTTCCCAGGACCGTCTCATGTAGATGCACAGGGAGTGCATTCTACCACCATCTAGGAGGTTCCTTTTACATTTAGCCCATTTACATAGACTATTCTGAGTAACATAGAAACCCTAATGGCTACTGTCTGAGAAAAAAATGGAGGGGATGCCAGGGTGGAAGCAGGAAGACCAGTCAATAGGCCTTTGTAATAATCCAGGCATCTACGTCCCTCCAGGCCTGCTGCACCCCGACACCCAGAACAGTGCCTGGAACACATAGGCGAGCAAAGAACAGATGATTACATTTCGTACCATGGTGTAAGCCAGACTTAAGGAGCCAAAATCTTCTGTGTATCCCAGGGCACTCCCTGGTTACTTCTTGTATTCCCATTTCTTGATCAAAGAGGTAGACCAGTTGATTTTTCAAATCCAACATTCTGTCAACCCAATTGCCATCTGGCCTTCTCCACTAGCATGTTCCACTCTCATCTCCAATTCTACATGTCTAAATTGAATTAATTCCTTTCTCCTCTCCCCACCTGAAACAACTTACTCCTGGCTTCCCTCACCTGTTGATGGAGGCTTCATTTTCCCACCTCGTTTTGAGATCGGTTATGTTTACCAATCTTGTCCAGGTCCAAGTCCTGGGACAGCTCCTCTTTCAAGTGCACTGCCCACACCCCACTCCTGCCCTCACCACATGTCCACAGGAGCCACAGTGGCCTCTCATTCTCTATCCGCTACCAGGTTCTTGTATCTTGCTGTCCCTCCTCACTCCAGGGATGCCCTTGTTTTCTTCACTCCACCTCCAGGACCTACCTCCAAGCTCAAGTCCTTTGTTAGTGTGTACTGGACCCACATCTTCATGACCTCATCCTCATCAGAACTCCTCTGCCCTTTATGATCTGTCATTTGGCAACATCTAGGGAGGAGGTAATGGCCAGGGAAAAGAATGTGTGTTTTGGAGGCAAACAGATGGGATTCAAGTCCCAGCTGAGTCACTTCCTTGCATGTAATCTTGGGAATTCATTCATCCTCTCTGGGCCTTCGTTTCTTCATGTTACAGCTTTTTTAAAAGATTAAAAAATTTAAAAGTCTACTTCCTAAACCAGTATGAGCATCCAAAGTTAACGTTTGCAAAGCACCCAGTGTGCATTAGGTGCTCAGTAAATGCTGACTCCTTCCTCCCTGCCTGCTCTCCCTTGCCCACAGTTCCACTGCAGGCAGTTGGCATTTTCATTCCTTTCCCTACTGCCTTATTATATTTAGTTAAAATGTTATTTATAAATACATGTTAGTAACACATTTATTCCAGGCCATATCAACCCAGGTTAGAACACAAGATAATGAGAAAACCTTTCAGTAATTATCTACTTGAATGGGCATGAAAATCACCTTACAATTGTCCATGGCAATTTTTTTAACTTATTTGGATATTTTTAAACATGCTCTCCAGTAGAAGAGGAGAGTGTAATGAACCTCTGTTTACCTGTTACCCAGCTCCAGCAATTGTCAATTTTTAGCCAGTCTTGTTTTCATCTATACTCCCCTACTGTCTATTTTTATTTCTGGAGTATTTTAAAGCAAATCTCATATTGCTCCACTCATAAATAATTCAGTAGGTATCTCTACTATGTAAAGACTTGTCTTAGTTTGCCAGGGCTGCCATAATAAAATGCTGTAAACTCAGTAGCCTAAACAACAGAAATTCATTTTCTCACAGTTCTGGAGGCTGGAAGCCTAAGATCAAGGTGTGGAGAGGTTTGGTTTCTCCTGAGGCCTCTCTCCTTGGCTTTTTGTGGTACAGCCTTTTCTCTGTACCGTGCACTCACAGTATCTCTTCCCCTTCTTTTTATTTATTTATGTATTTATTTTTGGCTGCGTTGGATCTTCGTTGCTACATGTGAACTTTCTCTAGTTGCAGCGAGCGGGGGCTACTCTTCGTTGCGGTGCGCGGGCTTTTCATTGCGGTGGCTTCTCTGTTGTAGAGCACAGGCTCAGAGTGCACAGCTTCAGTAGTTGTGGCACGTGGGCTCAGTAGTTATGGCTTGTGGGCTCCAGGGCACAGGCTCAGTAGTTGTGGCACACGGGCTGAGTTGCTCCGCGGCATGTGGGATCTTCCTGGACCAGGGATCAAACCCATGTCCCCTTCATTGGCAGGTGGATTCTTAACCACTGTGCCACCAGGGAAGTCCCTCTCTTTGTCTTCTTGTAAGGACTCCAGTCCTATTGGATCAGGCTCCCCCACCTTATGACCTTATTTAACCTTAATTTACTCCTTTAAGGGCCCTATCTCCAAATACAGTCACATTAGGGGTTAGGGCTTCAACATATGAATTTTGGGGAAAGACAGTTCTGTCCATGTTTAAGAAACATGATCATAACATCATTATGCCTAAAAATAATAGAAACAATTGCTTAATACCATCCAATATCCTGTCCATGTTCAAACTTCCAGAGTTGCCCCCCAATACATTTTTTTAACAGTTGGTTTGTTTAAATTAAGGTTCAAAACGGGGAATATTCTTTTTGAAATACAGATTCCAATGCCCCACCCTGGAGTGGTGGTTTAGCTCCCACCATGCTGCCTCTGGGGGGGTCACGATAATTTTTGATTGTTATTTAAACCCCAACGGAAGTTTGGCCTTACACATTTTAATCAGAATTATGCCAACATTGATAGATTTCCATCAAGAAAGGAACTTCTAGAACAAGTGTCATTAAGTAATGAAATTCATTGATCAGTTTTCCCTACAGCACAATTAGTTTCCAGCTTTTACCATTTTTATTAAAGTTTATTAGAATTATCGTCATTGGCATCGATTCTTTTCCTGTTTAAATTTTACAGGGAAATTTGATTCACTTTCAGGTTTTTGTCCAGGTCAAATTTTAACAGTTATAACATCTGCCTTTGTGAGTTTCATTTTGTGGCCATTACTTCCAACAAATCTAACCGTTCCCAAACAGATCTGGATGTCTACATTTCGTCAAGGTTTGATTCTGCAGGTAATTTTCACTCAATAGCTATTTTTTCCCCTGTATGTAGTGTTAGCTGTTGTTAACCTTATTTTGTATTGATTATTTCTACCAGTTGTATTCATTATTACTCTGATAAAAGGCTGCGAGCTTGGCTTTATTTCTCTACTTATCCATGGAAAAAAAAAATGTTCTGTATCTAAGAGATTGCAAGGGAGAGGCATGGTGGGAGCCAGCAAATGAGGAAGAGACACACACGCAGAGGGAGAGAGACAACTTGGGAAGGAAGCTGCAGCTGTCTCGGCATAGTGTTTGCTGAGCTCTCTGCAGGGTCCGAATGTGCTAGGGGTCAAAATGGCAAGATTGAAACAATGTGGAGGCTGCAGTATGGTTGGTGAGCATAGGTTAGGCAAACAGTTGCAGGACTTTAAATCCTGGGAAGTTAAACACACACTTGTCATCTTGCCATTCCCACCCCCTCCTCCTTTTATGGCTTTTTTTTACTTTCTTCCTGTCCCTGCCCGGTCAGGGGCTGCATCTCAGCCCTCTGCTCTTCTTGACCTTCGGACTGACTGCTGCCTCACCCGAAACCTCGATTCCTCCCCATGGCCAAGGCCCATAAAGTCCCTTTAGCAGAGGTGAATTCCCCCTTGGTTTTATCAGTGCCTAGCACAGTGCTCTGCATGCAGCGAGTGTTCAAAAATCACCTGTTGACTGGTTTATCTTCAAGCATCACCCTTCCGATGTAAAGTCCCATGAGCTAGGCCACTGTTAACAAATCAAAACACATCGAACTCGACCTGCCACTTCCTGGGGGGTAAGTGGGTGGATGGATCCAGATTCGGCAATTCTGAACTGTTGGGAGGCCTCTCAATCTGTCTACAGAACTGAAGCTTGAAAAGTTTTATTTTTTGCCGACGTTCCCCAGCAAATGCCTGCTGCACGCCCACACACTTAGCCAGCAAGAACAAAAGACGAGCTGCTGCAAAAATCATTCCCTCTGGGACCAATCATCATAGGAGCAGCCTCCCTGGAGCTTGCTGTCCAGCCTGGGCTCCCAGTGCCTCTGGTCCAGGCTCACCGCTGTCTCAGGTGGAAGCCTAGGAGGAGGGGGCTTCAGGAGAAGGTGCAGGGACAAATAGTTGCCCCCCCCCCGGGAGAGTGAGGCCCTGTGGGGACCTTGAGGAGGCCTGGAGGAGGGCTACCCAGATGAGAGGAGACACAGCCAACTGAGAGAGATGAGAGGGGACTGCAGGGCCGTTTGTGCAAATGTCTTAAAGGGCTTGGAGGGGCAGCACCCATAATGTAAACTGTGTGCTTACGGTGTTAAAGCCCAAGGATTAGCAAAAGAAAACAGAAGGAACAAGAGGAGGGTCCTGGCCTTCAAGAGAATATGAGACAAGAGGAAGGGCTGGATTCAACCTTTCTCAAACTCAGCTTCAGGTTGGAATCAGCTGGGAGGCTTTACAAAGACTGAGGCCCCAGCCCCACCCCTACCCCCAGAGACTGATGTAATTGGTCTGGGGTAGGTTCTGGGCATCCACTTTTTCAAAAGCTCCCCAGGGGGTTCTAATGTGCAGCCAGTTGAGACCAACTGGGCTAGATTGAAGATGGAAAAGGACATACAATCTCCCTGGGTCTTCCGTAGCCCAGCAAGGCGAGGGAGCAGGCCCTTGGACCTGACCTTTGGCGTTGTATGGCAGGCTGCCGGGCTTGAGGCCAAGCGCTGGGCGTGTGCATCTTCAGATCTGAGTGCTGCTTTTGGGCTGACGACCAGCCACTGTGAGACCTTGGCCGGCGGGGGTGTCGGCCAGAGAAGACCTGGGTTCACCAGTTCACTGGGTGTAGGGCAATCACTTCCCGCCTTCAGTCTCCTCATAGAATCTCCAGCTCTAAAACATTGCGAATCTCGACTTTCATTAAAATAGCCCAGTCACTTCTAGATCAACAGATTTTTTTTTTCCCCATGCATTATTCAAACTGGGGAGTTGAATGTTGAAAATAACATGTTGGAGCTGTCCACATTAGAAAGCTTTTAGCCGTGAATCGCCGGCTTCCAGTGTATTTACAGAGACTGATCTCTGCAGAGCTGGGGGGGATGAACGCAGTCAATCATTTACAAAGTCTCTAGAGGACGCCACGTGGAAATAAAGTAAGTAATAAACACCCACAGAATAAATAGAGGTGGGGTAACAAAGGGAGCCATAGGGAATAGCCATGGGCGCTCAGATGAGTCCCAAGCCTTGGGAGAGCCTGATGGCCTCGCTGGGCATCTGTTTCAGTCATGTTCATGAACATCTGTTTCACGCTTGCCGTCTAGAAAGGGATTAGAAGATGACTCTTGCCCTTGAGGAGCCCTCATCTGGGGGATTGAGGCAAACGCATGATAAAAGACACATCGGTAAACAGCTGATGATGACAGAATATCAAAAGAGGCAGAATGTGTTACAGCCTTTAACCTCTGGCTTTCTCCTGGACTATTAACCACCAAACAGGAAATTCTGAATAAGCAGAAGGTGGGACCGAGTAATGACGCCCCTCGGAAGGGCCCAGAGTCTCTGCCTGTGGGTCACCACGACATCATCACAGATGTCGCCACGTTCCAGACGACACAGGGCTTCAGCGTGACTGCTTCTAGAGATGGGATTGTTATGGTGTGGAAATGAAAACTGGGTGACTTGTGTAATTTGCAATAAAGTTATAAATATATTGTTACAGCAGAGGAAAGGTATTTCTAGAGAATAGAAGCGAGATCAGATTCATTTGCTTAATTTTCAAAATCATTGTTTTTTTGTTTTTTTTTTTTTTACTGTTTCCTGATTAGACAAATCCCATCCAAGGCAGAGGAGGAAGTTATATCTGGTGACTGTGCAAGAATCAGCAGACAATAGTATCTGGGAATTTTCACAGCATATGTCAAGGAGGTGAGGAATTTCAAATACTAAGACATTTACGATGTCATTTTACTTTGCTTTAGAAAAGATGATAATGTGCTATAATGTAAACCAGTAATTCCCAACCTCTAGTGTACAATACAGCTGAATCACATGTCAGGTTTGCTAAAACACTGCTGGGCCCACCACCAGCGTTTCTGATTCAGTAGGTCTGGGCTGGGGCCAGAGAATTTGTATTTCTAACAAGTTCCCAGGTGATGCTGACACTGCTGACTAGGGACTAAGCTTTGAGAACCACTGATATTAACACCTACTTTACTAATAAATACTAATACTTTACCTAATACTAAATACTAAATACTAAATACTAATACTTTACCTAATAACCACTGATATTAACACCTACTAACACTACTGGAAATACTGTTCAAAGCAGCAATACAGTGCATTGGAGGACTCTCAGGGCTGTGTTCCTCCTGCTCTCCTGTCTCCTCTCTCTTCCTGTCTATTTGCATTCTGACTTAGTTCTCGTAACCTACAGCACAGCTCTGTGGCCAATCAGCTGTAGAGAAATGTGTCCATTCTTGGCCACCGTCATCTTAAATTATCGTTAGCACAATTAGCCCTTTTGTAAAATCTGAATCTTGGCTCATCCACGCAGATTACTTTTCCCTCCAGTTTCTTCAAGAGCAAATAAGATATTTTTAAGAATTGCTCCAGTCTAAGAGCCCATGACTTTATGAAGCAATGGTTTTAATCAACGCCATCCATTTGTTTGGGGAGGAGAAAAGTCACCTTTATAGAGCATCCACTTACGTACTTTGTGATCTAAGTCTCATTTAATTCTCCTGAAACCATTTGAGTTGATGCCATTTTCAAGATAGAGACTCAGCAGTTCAGAAAGTTTAGGTCACTTGCCCACATCACCCAGCTGATGAGTGATGGAGCAGGGTTTGAATTCTGAGCCATTCTAGCTCTGTCCAGCGTAACGCAGGCTTTCCCGCTGCTGGGGCAAAGCGAGAATGATGCCAGGGAAATGCTTCCTCCCACGGATGGCTTGTCTGCTTCCAAACACCACTGACACTTGGGTGTTGGTGCCCAAGAGGGACACCTTGGCACCGGGCCCCTTTGTTTATAGATCTGGAATCTCACACACATGAAAAGTGAACGCAGAGCCCAGGGGCGGGTGGAGGGCCAGGCCAAGCTTGGATGGCACAACTGTCAACACAGCAGAAATACTACAGGGAAAGGCAAAAACATTTCAAAGATACAATCACTGCCATTTTCTTCTTGCTAGAGCCAGTAGCTTTTGACCGTCTATTTGAATAGGCTTTTATTTTCCTTAAAAAAAAAAAAAAAGCAACTATTTGTAGCTCTCCTAATGACAAGGTCACAATGTTCACAGGGATGATAGGAGGAAACCTCTCTGTGACACAGGCAGGTCTTGCCAATCTTAACATCCCGCAATTCAAAATCACAGGCCCAAGTGACACTCAGAGAGGAAAACGAATCTCTTTCCCAAATCTGATCATTAGTGAGAAGGAAGTGAGAACCGTCAGCTGCCAGTTATCACCAGGGGTCCCTTAGGGACCATCTGGTTTTTCATAAGTAGTCTTTAAATTATCTGCAGTCAGGAAGCCCAGCTCAGTCTCAGAGGTGGCTGGAAATTGAACCAGGGGACTTCTTGGAGTATTAAAGGCAGAATCATGAGCAGCAGATGCTGGAGAGGGATTAAAGGATTGCCTACACTTTTTTTTTTTTTTTTTGGCTGCGTTGGGTCTTCATTGCTGTGCACGGGCTTCCTCTAGTTGCGGCGAGCGGGGGCTACTCTTCATTGCGGGTCTTGTCATTGAAGTGGCTTCTCTTGTTGCGGAGCACGGGCTCTAGGCACGCAGGCTTCAGTGGTTGTGGCAGGTGGGCTCAGTAGTTGTGGTTTGCAGACTCTAGAGCGCAGGCTCAGTATTGCAGCGCACGGGCTTAGTTGCTCCGCAGCATGTGGGATCCTCCCGGACCAGGGCTTGAACGCGTGTCCCCTGCATTGGCAGGCAGATTCTTAACCACTGTGCCACCAGGGAAGTCCCTGCCTACACTTTGAAGGAACCCACACTAGAGCCAATGCACGAACTATGAGGCCTGGGGGATGGGGGAGTGGTAATGGTCTAGTCCAGTGCTTCTCAAACTTTAATGTGTTAATGAATCACCCCCGAGATTTCTGTTAAATGTAGATTCTGTTTCTTTAGGTCTGGAGTGGGGCTGAGATTCTGCATTTCTAACCAGCTCCCAGCCATGCCAATGTTGCTTGTACACAGACTACACTCCAAGAAGAGTCTGGAAAACTTTCCACGTAGAGTCTTGAGAAGTTTTAAAGCAATCAGTTTCCAGATCCTCAAAACCTATTTTCACTGTTTCCTAAAATCTGTCTAAGAAAGAGTCAGACCAAAGCTATATGCTCCCCTTTACCATAGACTTCTTTCTACTTTTCTTCTCTCCTCTCTTCCATCTCAAATCTTACAATGGTGCATTGCTTCAGGGTGTAAAAACCACCTGATTCCCAAGAAAAGAAACAATTTGAAATATTGGTGTTATTGTTGAGAAAGTGACTAAGTCTAATAACTGGTTACAAATATTTTCACAAGTCAAATGTGGTTGATTCATTGCTCCCAACAAAGTTGAAGGAGATGTGAATTATCCACTGATAGTTATTTTAAAATAATTTTGAGGGAAAAAAACCACTAAGTGATTTTTAGCATTTATTCAAAAAGAATTCAAAGAATTAAATGACATTTCTATAACAAAACTTCCAATCTCACTGCTTAAACAGGAACAAAATTTCTCAGCGTTTACATCTATTAAAAAAGGAAAAAATAGGGTGAGTATTGATTCTGTGAAAGGAAAATCAAAACGGAGTTGGTATTGCTAAGAGAGCTCTCTAAAATGGAGCTAGGAGGCCAGTGAGGAAGTGGGACTTAAGCACGTCTTAGTACTGATAGAATCTGATCTTTGACCACTTATTTTCTTAATGCAGGCATCCAGAACACCTGCGCAATGATCCAGAAACTCAAGCTACTTATTGGACCCTTACCTTAAAATAACTCATGGCAGCCTATCCCTTAAGGACAAATATTTCCTCTCCTACATCATAGTCAATCGTAATTCCTGCCAGGCAGCTAACAACCTCGTGGCTTTTGCCTTTATAAGCCCCTGGCACTCTCCCTTGGAACACTCTTTTGGTTTTACCAGAATCTGTGTCTCCTGAATTGCAAATCTTAAGACCACAAATTATTCTTTGCAGAGTATTGTTCGACATTGCTGAATCCTATTCCACTTTAGCAGCAAGTAATTGTCAACATGGATATATTATTTTATTGTCTTTAAGAAGTAGAACAAAGGAAAGAAAAAAAACACTGGGGACTTCCCTGGTGGTCCAGTGGTAAAGAATCAACCTTTCAAGGCAAGGGACATGGGTTCAACCCCTGGTTGGGCAAGTAGGATCCCACTTGCCGTGGGGCAACTAAGCCCACGTCCCACAACTACTGAGCCCGCATGCCACAACTAGAGAGAAGCCCGTGCACCGCAATGAAAGATCCTGCATGCCACGAGTAAGACCCAATGCAGCCAAATAAATAAATAAATATTTTTTTAAAAAAGAAAAAAATTGATCCATCTCATGAAGAGATCCATTTCCAATAAAAATTGTGTTTAATAATAATAACTACCAAAACGTATATTTGTGTTTTTATCCACTGTATACCATTAACCATTGTATGACTCAATCCAGAAGAAATTTTTTAGCACTTAGATACTTAAGGACTCTAAGTTTATATACATCTTTTTGTTGTAGAAAAATATGACACAAAGTATGTTTCATAAGGGTAAAGTTCTGTAAGGTAAAGGAATGAAAATATGAATCAAAGAGAAGAAAGAATGATGCAACATTTAGAAGAGCTTATTCTACCATTTCTAAATGGATAATGATATCAAATCACTATGGTACATAGATTCCATTGGAAGCATTTTTAAAAATTATATTAAAGTCTTATTTTAAATGTCAATATTTTAAGAAGAGCTTCTTCTTGTATATTTTAAATGGATGATTATATATCAAATTACTATAGTACATAGATTTCACTGGAAACATTTTTAAAATTAAACAAAGCTTGTTTTAAAATGTCAGTATTACTAATAAATAGGGAATTGCCTTTTTTTCTTTTTTTTACATTTTTTAATGTTCTTTTATTAATGGTGGTTAGATTTATGCAGTAGGGTTACAGATACATTTTATTTTCTTTAAAAATTTTTCATACTTTCTGAATTTTCTAGAATGGGCACATACCAATCTTTTTTTTTTTTTTTTAACATCTTTATTGGGGTATAATTGCTTTACAATGGTGTGTTAGTTTCTGCTTTATAACAAAATGAATCAGTCATACATAAACATATGTTCCCATATGTCTTCCCTCTTGCGTCTCCCTCCCTCCCACCCTCCCTATCCCACCCCTCCAGGCTGTCACAAAGCACCAAGCCAATATCCCTGTGCCATGCGACTGCTTCCCACTAGCTATCTACCTTACTACGTTTGTTAGTGTGTATATGTCCATGACTCTCTCTCGCCCTGTCACAGCTCACCCTTCCCCCTCCCCATAACCTCAAGTCCGTTCTCTAGGAGGTCTGCGTCTTTGGGAATTGCCTTCTTTACTTCTTAAACTTATGAAAAGTTTTAGATGTAAACATAAAAATTATGAGCTGTACATAATTTTTAAAAATTTTCTTAAAGTTCACAGAAAAAAAAAGTCTGAAGACCAAATATCATGACAGAACACCTCCCTCAGCCTTTTTTTTTTTTTGGCTGCGCATCATGAGGGGTTTAATTCTCCAACCAGAGATGGCACCTGTGCCCCCTGCAGTGGAAGCACAGAGTCCTAACCACTGGACCACCAGGGAATTCCTGTCCCTCAGCCTTTATGAGAATATCTTTGGTATCTTCATTTCACCAATCAGTTTTTTATTGGGTTTGCTTTTTAAATTATTGGTTTAGGACTTCCCTGGTGGCGCAGTCGTTAAAAATCCGCCTGCCAATGCAGGGGACACGGGTTCAAGCCCTGGTCCAGGAAGATCTCACATGCTGCGGAGCAACTACGCCCGTGCGCCACAACTACGGAGCCTGCACTCTAGAGCCCATGAGCTACATCTACTGAGCCTACGTGACACAGCTACTGAAGCCCGTGCGCCTAGAGCCTGTGCTCTGCAACAAGAGAAGCCGCTGCAATAAGCCCGTGCACCGCAACCAAGAGTAGCCCCTGCTCGCCCCAACTAGAGAAAGCCCGCACGCAGCAATGAAGACCCAACGTAGCCAAAAATAAATAAATTTAATAATAAAAAAATAACATTTACTGATCAGTTACCTTGTACCAGGCACTGTACCAAACTATTGTATTTCCATGTGTTATTTCAAAAAAATAAAATAAATAACTGGTTTCACTCAAATTATGGGTTGTTCATTCACTAATTTGTTTAGTTTTTGTTTTCTTTTTTGGCCGGAGGAGGTAAGAGGGATGGCGAAGGTTGATAGAGAAGATAAAAGAGAATACTGGGTTGGTATCTCCAAGAGATATTATTTCCTTGGGTTATTAAATATGTAGCCAACGATTCCAGTCATCTTCTCATCTCTTATCTCCATTCTACCTTATTACAAACTTTCAAAAATGTATAAGGAACTTAATAATAATAACATGAACCCTCATGGATTTACCACTCTGCTCATGAAAGAGAACGTTCCCAGTTCTGTTGAAATCCCCTCTGTGCCCCACCTTCATGCCATTCTCCTGACCTTCCTTCTCCCAAAGTAAGCACAGCTCTGAAGTTTGGGTATATGATTCCATCACTCAAAAAAAATAGACTTCCACGCATGCCTTAGCAACGTACAATTCAGTTTTGCCTGTTTCTGCACTTTACATAAATGTTATCATATTGCATATATTCTCCTGCAATGTGATTTTTTCACTTGGCATTTTGTTTGAAATACGCATTTATATTGATACATATAGCTAAAGTTCATTCATTTTCATTGCAGTAAGGTAGTGTAAGTATGGCAGAAATGATCCATTCTTCTCTTGGTAGCCATTTAAACTGTTTCTTATTGTTTTGCTACTACAAAGAAAATGCTATTTGGGCATATTTGTACATGCCTTGTGTTGCACACGTGTAAGAGTTGATCTGGGGTAAATGTGTGTGTGTGTGCGTACACATCCCTGGGATTGCTGGGTAACGGAACATTTTATGTGTATGTTCAACTTCACTAAATAATGCCAAATTATTTTCAAAGTGGTTGGAATAATTTACGTTCCCACCAACAGTATGTAAGAATTTATGTTATTCCACAGCTGCCTCACCAACATGTTTTAAAAATGTTTTATCAGTTTGGATGCTGTAAAATGGTATCTCATTCAGGTTTAATTTCCATTTTCCTAATTATAAATCAGATTGAGCATGGTTGCATGTGTTTATTGGACATTCATGGTTTCTCTTCTGTCAAATGCCTTTCTGTTAGATTTTGCCTTTCTAAAAATTAATTTCTAAGATGTGTGTTATAGATATGTTTGCTATAAGTGCATATATGTGTTTTACATATACAATATATATAGTATAAAACATACTTTCTGGATAAATTTTTTTTGTTGGTTATATGTTTTGCAAATTTCTTTTCCCAGATTGTAACTTGTCTTTCACATTCGTTCTGCCACATTTTGATAAACAGAATTTCTTAATTTTAATGGCGCTGAGTTTGACAAAACTTTCCTTCATGACTTGCACTTTTGTTCTTTGTTTATTCTTTCCTACATTGAGATCACACCAATATTCTCCTATGTTTTCTACTAAAGGTTTTGAAGCTTTTCTTTGCATACTTCATTGGTTGTTGTATATTGTGTGAGGTAGGTATCCAATTCTTTTTCCACATGTACATCTGATTTCCCTTACACCAACTATTGAATGGTCTCTAATTTTTCCAATGATCTACAATGCCAGCTCTGTTGTAGATGAAGTTTCCACTCGTGCATGAGAATGTCTTCTGGGATCTATTCTGTGCCATTGGTTTCACTTATCAAAATCCCTCCCTTCTATAGCTTCTTTCCAACTGTGTCTCAATCAGTGTAGGGAAGTCATGCCTTTATCCTTACCTTGGCTAAGGGTTCTTGGAGATATTTGGTTACTTTGTATCTGCCTCATAGCATTGGTGCAAAGTAATAAAACAGGATATTACATATAAAGTGCTTAGTAAGATGCCTGGCACAGAGTAAGCACTCAGTAAACTGTAATTATCATCATCATAGTACCCTGTAGTCCTTAATTTACTCTCTTTAGCCTAACAGTTGCTAGATTCCTCAAAAAATAAGTTATTTGAGCATCTTCAAGGAGGGGCCAGACTCTATAGCATAAACTGCCTGCCTTATGCCACCCAAAAAATTAAAGGAAAAGAGAAGTTAAGTCATGAAAAACTATGGGTGTGTGTCTATCATGAGCACAGGGCCAGGCACGAAATGTTCATCCAACAAACGGTTAATATAACTGGAATATAGACTCTCAAGGTGATTAATGGCATGGACTTTGGAGCCAGACTAAACCTGAACTTGAATCTGGTCTCTTCAATTTACTATTATGTGACCTTGGGCAAGTTACCTCACATCTCTGCACCTCAATTTCTTCATAGGTTTGCTGTAAGAATTAAACGCATTCCAAATTCTTAGCACAGTACCTGTCACATGGTAAACAGCTAATAATCAATTTTGTTGTGTTGGCTGTTGAAATGTCACCAGTTTAACTCTCCTTGGGGCAACTGTCTGCTGTGTAACCCGATGTTAGCATCTCTGCGTTGCGGGGGGTCACACAAGCACAGAACCCATTGACGCTGCCCATTTATTTAGCCATGGGGCTGACCTTGGCTTCTTTCAGAATGTTTCCTGATAATATGGAGTATTTATTTCTCCTGGAAGTCTTAACTTGTGGTAATTGTTTAACAAATGAAGCAAAAAAAAAAAAAAAAAGATTCACAGTTAGAGTGACAGAAAATTTTTAATTGCAGAAAAAGGGAACACTGATGAATTTAATAATGTGATATTTTTTAGTGAAAAAGAAGAATGCTGGGGCTTCCCTGGTGGCACAGTGGTTGAGAGTCCGCCTGCCGATACAGGGGACACGGGTTCGTGCCCCGGTCCGGGAAGATCCCACATGCCACGGAGCGGCTAGACCTGTGAGCCATGGCCGCTGAGTCTGCGCATCCAGAGCCTGTGCTCTGCAACGGGAGAGGCTGCAACAGTGAGAGGCCCGCCTACCGCAAAAAAAAAAAAAAAAAAAAAGAAGAAGAATGCTGAAGCAAGTGAAACCTGACCTCTAATATCAGCTCTATTTAGCTGTGCATGCTTGGGAAAGTTAACTAACTTCTCTATCTGCTTCTTCAACTATAAAATGAAAATTTTGCTAGATTATGAGGATTATTTGAATGTATGTAAGTCACCTGGAACAGTGTCTTATGCATAGTAGGTCCTCAAACCATGGCAAATAAACACATTTGCTGATGCAAAGAGACCAAGACTCTAAGTTGAATAGCAAAACAACAACCACAAAAAGAACGTCTCCTTCTTCTGCATCATGGATTCTGGAGCATGGATTGCAAACTGGCAGTTTCATTTAGGTCACAGGGGGTATTGAAACATTTTGAATCTGTTGTCAATATTTTTAAATTGGCAGATATATTAACATTGTTGGATGACTTCCACCTGCTTCAAGGTATGTTTTCACTAGGAGTATCAGAAGAGGCAGTACTGTCTCCTATAAATTATACATCATTGTAATACTTCGCTAATTTACAATGAAAAATGTTAACAGCTTCAGGAATCAGGCCTCAAGTCTTCTCTCATCAGCACATTCTCTTCTAGGAGGAAATGTACATGGATGGCCAGATCGTAGACAGAGGATTTCTTGGTGAAGAGGAAATCAGAACAAGGGGGATGTTAAACAACCCCAGTGGCCAATGACATCAATCTAGATGAGCTCAACCACCCATGCCCTCCACTCGGAGAGGGCTCCAAGGAGTAGTTATATGAGTCTGCTCCTATCTTGTGCAGACAGCCCTAGAGAACATCATCAACTTTTCATTCTCCTTGACTCTCCTTGACTCTTCTTTGTTTAGGCTCCATGCAGATGTAGTTCAGTACAAGCCCTCTTATCTAACCAAATTGAGAAAGGTAGTTTGTTAGGAGAATATGTTTAAAAAGTAAATTGAAAACAAGCTCACTGGGGCTTCCCTGGTGGCGCAGTGGTTAAGAGTCCGCCTGCCAATGCAGGGGACACGGGTTCAAGCCCTGATCCAGGAAGATCCCACACGCCACGGAGCAACAAATCCCGTGCGCCACAACTACTGAGCCTGTGCTGTAGAGTCCACGAGCCACAACTACTGAAGCCCGGGTGCCTAGAGCCCGTGCTCCACAACAAAGAGAAGCCAGCGCAATGAGAAGCCTGTGCGCCGCAATGAAGAGTAGCCCACATGCTGCAACTAGAGAAAGCCCGCACGCAGCAACGAAGACCCAACACAGCCAAAGATAAAATAAAATAAATAAATTTTAAAAAACCAAATTCATTGAAAAATCTGAGGAAATTATAAAAAGGAATGCATTTAGCATTTATTCTAAAACATCGAAATGTGCCTTTGTGTGCCAATTTTTTTTTTTGGCTGAGCCACGTGGCTTGTGGGATCTTAGTCCCCTGACCAGGGATGGAACCTAGGCCACCTGTGGTGGAAGCGCAGTGTCCTAACCACTGGACCCTGTGTGCCAATTTTTTGCTACAGGACAAAAACCTTTTCTTTAAAATCGACCTCCTTTCCCTTGCATAAAGCCCACTCATAAGGTATCATCTACAATTTCCAGTTTAGTTTTTTTTTAAGTAGAGCAACAACATAAAGACCGCTACAAAACAATCTGAGAGCAGAATCCATCTAGATTTTTACAATTTTCATCACAAAGTTGTCTCCTTTACATATTATTCAATAGCAACTTTATTTAATAAAAATACTTTTTTCAAGTTCTTCCATGGCACCCAAATTAATTTTCATTAAAAAAAAAACCATTATTTTTTGTACTCATTATTTCATGGGTTAATATAATATTCTTTTTAACTGCATAATTATGAAATAGCACAACTGGCATAAAAAGGTTTGGGAACAAACCCAACTAACTGACTCTAGGAAAGCCTACAACATAATCGGTAGGTGTAAAAGACTGCCAGCCAGAAGTGTTTAGTGAGATCAGTATGGCTTACAGAGAAAACAGCACATATTAAGTGGGAGTCAGTTAAAAAAACATATTTTAGGAACATTTTTTTTATATCATGTCTTGTGTAACTGGTTGGATTTAAGCTCTCTTAAGTGTAGTCAGAATCCCTTCTTGCCTATCCCAGATAGACACCCACCTCTTAGCACCCAATGAATGATTATAAGTCAGGGAGATGTGGTACATACATACAGTAGAATAGTACTCAGCCATAAAGAAGAATGAAACAATGCCATCTGCAGCAACATGGGTGGACCTAGAGATGATCGCATTAAGTGAAGTAAGTCAGAGAAAGATAAATATAATATGATATCACTTATATGTGGAATCTATAAAAGTGATACAAATGAGCTTATTTATGAAACAAAAACAGACCCACAGACATAGAAAACAAACTTATGGTTACCAAAGGGGAAAGGGGATGGGCGGGAGGGATAAATAAAGGGCTTGGGATTAGCAGATACACACTACTGTATATAAAATAGATAAAAACAAGGACCTACTATATAGCACAGGGAACTATATTCAATATCGTGTAATAACATATAATGGAAAAGAATATGAAAAAGAATATATATATATATCTGAATCACTTTTCTGTACAGAAACTAACACAACATTGTAAATCAACTATACTTCAATAAAAAAAATTCAGGGGGATTTCCTTCTAGTTTATCACAAGGTAATTTTATAACTCCAAGTTTGGAATTGACTTTGCTATAGTCACTCTGTGCTGCTTTCAGGACCTGTTGTAAGGATCAAATGAAACCGTATCTGTGAAATCCCTTGGTAAGCTCAAAAGCCCTATTCTATGGGCTAAGGCATTAATTCTGTGTGTATTCACCACACCATCCTACTAGGTCGTGGGTTCCTTGAGGCTAGGAATAAAATCACAACTACATCCCATACAAAGCCAGCACATACTAAGCACAGACTGAGAACCCATCGTAGGGACTGATTGTTTGGGCGTATGCATATCTTCCTTGCTGATTTTATCTGTCAGGTCAAGCACACACCAGACACGAGATCCCACCAATTCTGCCTGTCCCATAAGTCCTGGAGCCTTGGCGGTGATCAAGAAAATAACGAATTTTACTGGATCTTCCACTGCCGGAGGAACGGACTGGTGGCAGTTCCTAGAAATGATCAGGGGTGACAGTGGAGATTGACAAGGAAGATGAGCAGGTGATTTTGTCTGGAAGGCGTGGCAGTTTCACATAAAAGCACAACTCAATTTTTTTTGCCATTTTTTTCTTTCCTTCTTCCTATTCTATAAAAAGTCTGTTTTTGAAGTCATTAAACGTATTTTTTACAGGCAAAGTCTCTGTTTTTTGAGGAAGGTTAACCTGCCATGACTAATTTTTTTTTTTCCTGGTTACTGGTAATACCTTTATGCTGTTTTTCCTCCATTCTTTCCTTCCTTCCTTCCTTCCTTCCTCTCTCTCTTTTTCTTTCTTTCTTTCTTCCTTGCTTGCAAAGGGGGAGGGTGGAGAGAGACAAGTATAAAGATATGTTGGTTATAGAAAAAAAGTATCTGAGTTCTTGACAATTTCAAACATACACAGAAAACAGAGAAAATAGTATAATGAACCCATGCAAATCCATCACCAGCTTCAACAACTATCAACTCATAGCCAGTCTTGTTTCATTTATTTTCTCATACGCTACCCCCCATATTATTTTGAAGCAAATCCCAGACATCATTTCATTTCATCTGCAAATATTTCAGCATGTATCTGGATACCTTTTTTTTTTTTTTTTTTTTACAAAAAAACCCCATAACCACAATACCTTGACCACGCTTAAAAGTAACAATAAAAATTCCTTAATATAATAAAATATCCAGTGTTCAAGTTTCCAATTGTCCCATAAATGTCATAAATAATGTAATCATCTCTTTTTCCTCTTCCTCTTCCTTTTTTTTTTCTTTTTTGTTATCTGCTAACATTTGTTGAGTGTTTCCTAGACTATTGGTACTGTTCTAAGCACTTTACAAGTTTATTTTCTACAGTGATCTTAGGCAAAATTGTTTAGCCTCAACGAGCCTCTGTTTTCTCATTTGCAAAATGATGTTAATACCTCATTTATAAGGAGGTGGTGAAATCTGAGAGATACTGTAGTTAAATTTATCTTTTTCTTCTTTCCAGTTTGTTTGAATATGTATCCAAATAAGGCCCATGCAAGTGATTGGTGTCTTTTAAATTTCTTGAATTTTCGAGTCCACCTCCACC